>NW_026126418.1:29520000-30135000 GCF_943737965.1 Phodopus roborovskii | reverse complement strand
GTGTTTGATGCTTTCAAGAACTATTAAGTTTAGACTTTTTTCTTAAATGAAAGATTAACATTTATTCTTTAAATATGACAATAAAATGGACACATTAATTAGATGGAAGAATCATTGTTGTTTACCTATGTATGTGTGCAAACATAAACAGCCTTGTGTGTCCTCTACAAGGCATATCCACACACTCTACTCCTAACTGCTCTTATCTGTTTAGCCAGCCAATTAACGCTAAACCAATGTTTGGATGTAGTGCGTGTCTCCTATAAACATGAGTAATGTATTTGCCATAAAAATAATGATTAGAATGAATTAATCCGTCTGATGTGTGTATTATATGGATTTAAATATGTTGTTTTAAGAGATTTTCATAACCCTGGATGCCACAGTTAAAAACAAACACCAGCATGCACCGTTTTGCAATCTCTTAAACAAATAAAATTGCTCTGATTTAAATAACATTTATTTTACATGACCAAACACAATAAATAATGTAATATACAAAGCTTTATAATTATTGCACATTTGTAAAATATCTTACAGTGAGTTCATACAGCCAGCAATATTTAAAGCACAAAGACTTTATTTACAGTTTTATCTTATTATACTAGCCAGATCCAATGGACCTAACATAAGATGAATTTATGTTCATTTTACCAACCAGCGTTCTCATCGATCATATATATTTGGGAGGGGGGATGTAAACATTATTGCCTAAAGTACCTTATATACATCTGATAGCTGATCATAGCAAAGAGCTTTAACAATCTAGAAAGGTAAAGCTGATAAAAGGGTACCATATTTTGGTTTATTTTATTTAGTCTTAAATTATATATTAATATTTTTCATGTAAACTTAGTGAATATGAGCTGGTATAATCATTATTTTACATAAGTAGTCTCTTTAAGAAAAAGAAAAGAAGTTTAGATCATTGTTATTTCCTTGGGAAGTTCTCTAATATTTTATGGGAACATCATAATAGATAACAAGAGTTTTGAAATACTGCTTCCCCTTGGGATATTTTCCACTTGATAAAAATAATTTCTCCTGGAAAATTAATTATTTCAACATTTAATGAAAAAAAAATCTGTCCCCAGGAATTGAAATGTTAAAATCCAGTGTCTTCAAAAATAACAAAAATATGCCAGGAAACGAATTTGAAATAAATCACATAAAGTGTGCCAATTTGTATATATGGATGTGTGTATCTCATATATGTATTTAAGAGCACGAATATATATATGCATATACATACATATACATATACATATATATACACATACACACGCAGGTTGCATACACACATATACCCACTTCGCTGGGCTTAAACATGCAAGTTATTTTAGGGCTTCAACTCTTCAGAAAATCTCATTATGTGAGGAGCGAAGTGGCTCTGCGGGGAGCATTATGGAAATATCTGGGCTTGATTTAATGAGGCTGTTCACATTGGTGGAATATCAACTTAACAGAGAAAAGTCTACCCAGGGCGTCCAAGTTACCAAAATGAAAATTGGCAATTGAGATGATAAGAACGTGGCTTTCTTCTGCGAAATCACTTCAGGTAACAGAGATAACATTAAATAACATACATTCTATGCACCAAGAACAATGTTTTATGTACCGAGTCTCTTATCCGTCTCTCCTAATGACTTCCCTTAGCGGGTTGTTAGTGCTTGACAGCAGGTCTCCGTGCGGGGAACTTTTCTCCAATCCCACATTCAAAGGAGGTCCATCAGAGAGCATGATTGGCAATTTTCGTCATAATCTGCACATTATTAGCATCAAAATTGACGTGGCAGTTAACACTGGTGGGTTTTGATGTACCTTTCTTCAAGTTCAAGACAACACCCCCTGTAGCCAGAGTTGGCAGAGCAGGTCTCAGCAACCCAGCGGTGGCTTTTGCAGAGAAGAAGGCAATAGACATGCGTGAGAAATATGCCAAGAACCACTTTACCCGAGGAAAAGGAAAACACGGAGAGAAGGGGTCGAGAGGAATACAGAGTTCGAACTCATAAAAGTGTCTAAGGAAAGCCTTAGGATAATATCATATATCTAGAGCTTCAAGTATTTCCCAGATCGAGTGGAACTCGACAGTTGGAAAACTGAGATGAAAAAACGCCTCTCTCCACAAAGTACAACGATCTATCAGTGTGGACCTCACCTTCTCTAGGTTCCCCCCCCCTTTCCTGGCCTGATTGTGGGAACCTCGTTACCCATTACATTTTGCATAAAATATGCGAAATAAACCGTTCTGCTTCCTAAACACTGAAACCAAAGACTAAAAGTGCAGTGGACTGGAGAGAAGGAAGTGTGATAGCCACCCTTTCCCACCTCGGCTTTGTCCTTCTGGAGAAGACTGCAGCAGCTCTGCGCTCTGTGAAAGACATCATGCATTCTCCGTCTACTCTGTGGCTTCTCACACTTCATCCTCCTGCTCCCCTCGGACAAAAGCCCCTAGTAAACTGAGATTGAGAAAAATCTGCCTTTTCCTTCTCTCCGTTGTCTAAAGACAAAAAGAGCAACAGCATGAGTCTGGGGGATGACGCTCCCTCGCCCACCATACTGCCCACCATACTAGCACACAGCTCTTTGTCACGGTGTCCCATTGCTTCTAGCCACTCCCCCGGGTGACTGGGCCCCGGGGGCGGGGGGGGGGGGAGTTGATCAGCTGGAACTGGACACCCTGGAGTCTGACTGGCCATGGAGTGTTGTCTTCCCAGAGACCAAGGCCTCCAGACAGGAGAAAAGCGGGGCCTACAGAGCGGGAACCACATTTAGAAGGCGTAGGGTTGGGGGTGGGGGGGGACAGCTAGGTTGGAGATACAAAAATAGAGATCATTGTGTGGGGGGGACCACTCCAGGCCTTTGCGCCAGCTCCCCCGCCCCCCACTCGGGCAGATTTCTTTCGCCCTCCGGTGCCCCGGGGCTCCCCCTAGCGGCAACTCTAGCCGAGGGCCAAGCAGCGGGGGGCCCCGAGCGGACGCACGGCGAGAGGCAGGCGCGGCCCCTGGCGGCGGTGTAGTTATCTGGTGAGCGGCGCCTCGTCCCTCTGGTCGGGCGGGCTGACGGCGGTCTTGCTGAGCACCGCGGCCGAGTAGGGCAAGAAGCCGCTCTCGGAGCGCGGCGCCGCGGCGCTGCAGCCGAAGTCCGAGCCGCCCGCCGTCCCGGCTCCTCCGCCACCGCCGCCACCGCTGCCTCCGCCGCCCCGGGAGCCCAGCGCCGCCGCTGCAGCTGCGGCGGCGGCGGCTGCAGACTGGCTGCTGTGGCAACTGAGGCAGGAGCAGGGTGCCGAGCTGCCGCTGGGGGGCGCCCCGGCCGCCGCCGCCGAGGAGGCCGCCGCCGCTGCAGCCGCCGCTGCAGCCGCTGCCGACGCCGCGCTGTTGAGCCCCGCGGCGGCGGCGGGCGCCTGGTAGAGCCCCGGGTGGCGGAAGCTGCAGAGCAGCTCCGGCCGCGAGTAGGGATGCGAGAGCGCACGGAAGGTGTCCAGAGGACGGATGGAAGTGGCGAAGGGCGACGATGCCGCCGCTGCCGCTCCCGAGGCTGCGGCCGCCGCTGCGGCCGCGGTGACGCCCACGTGCGGGTAGTAGTGCAGCGGCACGTGCGAGTGGAAAGGGTAGGGGAGGCTTCCGGTGGCCGCCGCGTGCGTCATCATGTAGGTGTAGAAGCTGGGGTCCGCTGGATGAGGCCACGACATGGCCAGGCGCTGCCGTTTGTCCTTCATGCGCCGGTTCTGGAACCACACCTGCGGGGACAGCCGCGCCACCGCCCGGGTTAAGGAGCGCTGGATATTTCCAGCCCCCGCCCAGAGTCTCCAAAACCTTCCCAGGTCCCAGAGTAGCCTGGCCTACTTCTTTGGCTCAACCCTGTTGCTCTCCCACATGGGACAGGGTGCACAGGAACTTGCGGGCCTCCTAGGCACACCGTCCACAGCCAAAAGAGTCTCCTCTCCTGGGTTTGGTGCGACTCCTCGGGTTCTGACTCTACACTTGATGCTTTTTTTTTTTTTTTTTTCCCTTTCATCACAAACCAACCTTTTATCTCCCTCTGTCTACCCACCCACCGGTGCCCAGCCTCACTGAACACGGGTCTGTCAATCCCAGGATTTGCACGGGGATTCCGGGTAGCCTTTGAAGAGAGGCTGTCTCCAGAATTTGAGAGGTAGCGGCTCCAGGTCTTGAGCCCTCCGAGCTGCAAGGACCGTTCCCTAGGGGTATGGGTCCGATTAGGGTATTGAAAGGATGATTTTGTTGGAATCATTTGCTTTAAATGAGTGGCAAAAAGCTATGTGCCCAGAACCTGGAAAGGGAACTTTTCTACTCCTCCTAGATAGTATCTAATAAAGACATCATTTGGCACAACTCTAAATGAAAGAAAGCGGGATCAAACTGGAGGACTTCTATACCCATCTCTTCTTTTGCTAAAGAGCTGAACACTTGCTCTGTGAAGTGCTCACCAAGCCTACCTAGTTTCCAGCCATCTCTTCTGAATGCAAAATAAAATAAAAATTAATAATCTATATTACATAAATTCGTTGTTTCCCATTGCCCAAGAGAAAAATTCTATAGGAAACTAAGTCCTCAATCCAATAGATTTTTTTAAAAATACTGTAACCTTTACTTTAGGTACTAAGGATTTATGTTAGAAATAAATCTCCAAGATCAGGAGCGAATGAAAAGTTTCACCTCGGGTGTGCCAGGGAACAAAAAACAGCCCGCCTTGCGGCTTAGAGCAAAGGAGAACCTTGAGCACAGGCCAGGAGGCACCTAGACAGCAGTTGGGTAAAATTGTGAAGGGAGAGGGTTTGGTCACAAGCATGGGCCTCGAGGTTCAGAACGCATTCTCGGGCTAGCAAAGCCTGCCAACCGATTGGGATTCCGCATAGGAGAAATAAATAAGTCTACTCCTTCGGTGACAAACCCCGTGGACTCCCACAGCTAATTCTCGCCACCCAGAAAAGAAGAAAAGGGGGGGGGACATCAACCAGGTGCCCCGAGGGAGACCTGAGCAGACACGCGCCAGAATCGATACCTTGATGGTGGTTTCGGGCAGGTTGAGTGCGGCGGCCAGCTCGCACCGGCGGGGCCGAGACACGTAGTTCTCCCGGTAGAACTCCTTTTCCAGGCGTGCGATCTGTTCACGGGTGAATGCCGTACGGTATCGCCGCACCTGATCGGCACCAGAGCCGGAGCCCGAGCCACCCAACGCAGCGCCCCCGCTGTTGCCGCCGCCGCCTCCATGTAGACTGCCCAGGCCCGAGCTGGAGGCCGACGTCGTGGTACCTGCGACTGAGCCGCTCTCGGTGTACCCTAGCAAGCAAACAATCCACAACGCATAAGAAGCTGTAGGGCCCAAGAACCCTGAGCTGGGGTTGC
Source organism: Phodopus roborovskii (assembly GCF_943737965.1). Lineage (NCBI taxonomy): Eukaryota > Metazoa > Chordata > Mammalia > Rodentia > Cricetidae > Phodopus > Phodopus roborovskii. Next base: position 30,129,631 of record NW_026126418.1, on the reverse strand, counting down.
TAACTGGTGACAGAAGAGCTTTCGGGAAGGAAAGTCACTGTCAGAATTGATGGGGGTCTGTCAGTCTTACAAATTGCTGCTGTTAATAGAATCAATGAAGTTTGGGGAGCCTTTCCTAACCAAATAATAGAAACGGAATTTAAGAAGGTCGTTCTTTTTCCAGTAATTAGAAAATTTCCACTCTGTAGGAAGACTAACGGAGGAGAAATGCCTACTTGGAACGCAGTTTGAGAAGCTGTGGGTTTGACATGGTCTGGAAACCACAGGATGGCCTTCAACCTTTCTTTGACAGCCTTTGGGTTTAAAATATCTTAGGATTTTTTTTAAAGCATCTGCAGCTCAAACCCGAGCCTGTAAAGGGGGAGGGGGTGTCTACTTTTCAACTCTTTTCTGCCGCTGATTTAAGCGGTTGTGCAGAGGTGTGGGGCCAGACTTCTCAGATTTATCCAGGCAGTTCCACCTCCACCCGGCCCTGGGGCCTCCAGAAGCAGTTGAGTTCGGAGCCCCTGCCCAGTGCACCCTTCTCCAAGAACAAGTGAGCAACCGTGGTGTCGCCTCGCTAGCAGAAATATTTACTCTGACTCAGGAAGGAACCTGGGCGAGGAGGCCTGGCTCCTTACGCTCCACAGGCCCTGGCTGAGTTGGGAAGCTCAAAGAGTAGGAGCTAGAGGGTATGGTCCCCAGCATGCGTCCCTCCCTTGCCCCTGCCAGCTCTGCGCAGCACTCTAATTGCGAGCGAGACAGAGACCCGCTGAAAGCATTGGCGGGGCTCGCGCGGGAGCTCCGAGGCTAGGGCTTGAGTCTGCCAGCTGCCGGGTTACCTTTGGCATTGTTTTCCTTGAGCGGCGCGGCGCCCAGGCCGCTGGGGGACCGCAGTGCCGAGCAGCCCACCTCCACGTCGCTGTTCATGTCGGCCTCGGCGGCCGCTTCTGAATAATGACCAGGCTTCTTGCGGCTCTCGGCGGCAGAGGCGATTTCGGAGGAGACGGTGCTTTCGCTGCTCGGGTGCTGCAGGTTGAACAAAGTGTCTATTTCGAATTTGCCCTTGGCGGGGAGGTCTCCCAGAGAGCCGTGCAGGGGAGCGGACGGCAAGCGCGGACTGAGGCGAGCCGGGTGCTGCGAATTTTCCAAGGCCTCCAGCACAGCACTGCCAGACGAATCGGACAAATTGGAGAACCTCTTGCTAGCAGTAGGGCTATGAAGCCCTCTCTCCATCAGAATCATCTCTTTTCTTATTCTTTCCATCATCTCAGCTTTCTAAAAAAAAAAAAAAAAAAAATGTCACAGTGGCCTGACTGTCCCGTCTTAATGATGGGCTGCGCCTAGGGCTGATTCTCATTCAGTCCCAGCAAGTGGCTCTAAATATTATTATCTCTTTTGGAGGGAGGCGGAAAAATTGTGGGATGCCAGAGCGAGGGAATGACTGGTCAAAATGACCCATACATCCTTCCGAGTTGGAGATGTCATTCATCAAAAAGTAGCGCCCGCTCGTCATTAAGGTACGAATGACGCTGTTCGAATAATCATTTATTGTAAAAGGTTTATAAGCAAATAAATACACGCTCCTGTCAGTGGGTAATGAAGGCGACTTCAGAGCAGACAAATAGATCCAGGTAGGAGACGAGAAGACACGAGAAGTGAAGAAGAAGGCTCCGGTCCTTTGCCCGCTCCCAGCCAGTTCTGCTCGCCCGGGGGTTTGGCCTCGGGGGTGAAATTGACAGTCTGATTAATAGAGCACGCCGCGGCACATTTCCCCCTTCATTTAGGGGCATCATTACGCTCTCAGTTTGCTGGGTTGCCCCTTAGGTCCTAATCATGCAACGCCTTCCTCATTTTTTCCATGGACACAGATAACGTGTTAAATAATAGATAATGCTTTGATTTTACAGAGTAGATCCTTGGGAAGTTTTTTTGTTTTGTTTTGTTTTTGCATTTACAAGCTAGGGGCGTAAGGGGGGCGGGTAAGGGGGAGGATACAGGAAGAGCTGCGTAAGACCTGTGCCTGCTCCTGTCAGGGTTACTTATCTTTCTGTTTTAAGAACCAAATATTAATAATAAGTATTTTATTTAACAAATAGGCCCCTGAGTTCTTTCTCTCCTTACTTCTTCCTTAGTCTGGATGCTCCCCTCAGAGAGAGAGAGAGAGAGAGAGAGAGAGAGAGAGAGAGAGAGAGAGAATCTTGTAGATTTTTTTTAAAAAATGCTTTCATGCTAACGTGGCTGGGGAAGTACATAGGGCCCATGGCTCCAAACGGAAATCATTACACAGTCCCTGGTTTTCTACCACTATTTTCAGACTGACTTCTGAACTCGAAGACCCTAGATTTTTTAGTTTGTAATCCAGCTGATGGATAAGCGTCTCCTCGTCCTCGTATTTTCCCCTAGGGGAAATGAACTAGACTGGACGGGTTTGATAGCAGAATTCGACAGCTAACTTAAAACACAATCGTGATTTACCGTACCATAGGGGCCCGCTCCCAATCCATTTTTTCTTTTTTTTAATTGCCAGCTTTCCCCGACCCTTCTCAAATAGAGGTATTTGTGACAAAGTAACTGCATTTGGAGGTCAAAGTGCAGGGAAAAGAGCCTCCTGCTACCCTCTCCCTCCCCCACTTTGATCTTTATCCACCTCTCCGTCCTCCCTCTTCTCCACCCTAGCCCCTTCCTTACCTGTAGCCCCTGGTGGTGCTGGTGCTGGGTGGGGGCACAGAGAGTCTCCGACCAACCTTGCCTCTTCTTCTTCCCGCCCGAGGCTGGAGGCTGAGCCTCTTGGCGATAACTTTGATAGTCATAATGACGCCGGTGGCAACCATTTTAAAGAAGATCAATCTTCACTCGAATACGCTCATCTCCTCCCGCGCTTGCGCTCCACCCTGCCCGACTCCGATGCGTCTGCCTCTAGCCGGCTGCCCCTGAGACAGAGATTCGCCCTCACTGGTGAGGTGCCGAGGTCAGGGAGAGTAGTACTCAGTGGTCCAGTGTATGAGCTTCTGAAGCAGCCTGAAGGGCCTGGCAATCCGGAGGACACTGGTCTCAGGTTTTGCATCCTGGCCACAACACCAACTCATACCCTAACCTGAGCCCCCTCCTTCCCACTTTGGGACACACCCAACACATTGGTGTGTGTTAAGGGGCAAACCCCTGTTCTAATTGCCCATCTGTCTGTTGGAGCTTTCTTTTTAACCTTGGACCCGTTGGGGGCGCGTCAGGAATGTAAGGGGAGGTGAGGTGTGAAGTATATTTATATACATGTGTACACATATATAGTCAATGCCAAAAGTTTCTTTCCTCTCCCCCTTGGCGCCAACTTATTTCTACAAGCAAGCTTTGCTGAAAAAGTCAGTCCCACCTCTTGAAAGTCACAAACGGAAAGCTGGGTAGGCTGGAAAGCTAAGAATTGTCGGGAGGGCTATGGCCTCCATTTGAGAACTTGACCCAGCATCCACCTTCACCCCTGTCCCAGTGGCTTTCCAATTCCAGCGGCAACCCAGTTCCTGACATTTGCATTCTCCTCCAGCAGGCTTTTGGCTACACTATTGGCTGTGCTGTTCTGCTGTTGGCCCTGTGGTAGCCCCCACCTGCTTCTCAGACAGGATGCCCAGTTCCACCGGTCCTGGCAGTCACTGCTTCAGTGTCCTGGGAGGGAGGGTCCTTCTACCAATCCTTGCTTACCCAAGGGACTATAAGGGACTCTTTGGTCTAGGCTAGGCTCCGTGGGGGGCCAAGCCCCTGGCAGCAAGTGGTCTGCTCAGCCTGGGCGGAAACCCACGGATGCCTTTATTGCTGTCATTTGGCGCCCCCATCTGTTTTCCGCGCAGTTTCAGTCGCTATGAGCTGCTTTTCAGTCGCAGAAGCCTCAGCGGCCTAAGAAGATGACCCACTTCCTCTGTGGCCTACGCGCCTTCCATCTCTTCCCTTCTAGGATTTGCCGCCTCGGGTTCCTAAAACTGGCCAATCCTGAGCTCAGAAAATGTAAACCACCCGTTTCTCCGTGACTCCTTCATTCACTAGTGGTTTTGAAGCTAGTTTGCACCTTTTAAGTGATAGATACTAATATTGCATTTCCAGAATGTTTGTTGCAGCAAGTATACTTGAAAACTACCACAGTGAAAGACATTTGTAAATTCTCACTGCATGTAGCAGAGAGTAACATTTCACTGTGGCTAGAAACTGTCCTAGCTTTCAGCCTTTGGTGTCTTCAAAATACCAACACCAAAGTACAGGGCTGAGCAATTACACAAGAACCTAAGCCCATCCATGCCCGTGAGGACTTTTATGAAGGGGATCAGTCAGGTGACATGCGGAAAAGCCTGTCTCTATTATTATCCAAAAAGCACGGTTTTGCTGGAAAGAATGACATACATGAAGGACAACACCTCTTTTTCTTTTGCTCCCTCTCTTTCCCCCTCCCTCTCTTTCTCCTCCCTCCTTTCATTTCTTTGTCCCCCCCCCCCGTGGGGTTAGACCTTCAAACTAAGTGTTTCTTAAACAGAGCCCCCCCTCACCCCCCCGTGAGGTGTTAAACATTTGGCCTGTGACTGGAGGTAAAGCTTTGTCTGGATTTGCAGAGGGATGGGTTGAGAATAAAGCCTGTGCCGCAAAGGAGCCTCACAATGTGGCGGTCTGAGCCAGCCTTCCTGACCAGTCAGTACAAACCACCAATTCTCAACCTAACGTTAGTCTCAGGCTCACCAAAGAGCTGGGACTGCAGAAGGTCATGTATGGAGATCAAGCACCTCCAGGTCTGACATATTTTCTTTCAGCTAAGAGCAGTCCTCACGACTAGGTTTCGATTTATAGGAGAGGGTGAGTGTTGTAGTAACCAAGCCTGCCTTCACTAGAGCGACTTCATGTACCCATTTCTTAGCAAATAAGCCTCTAGCACCCTGCCCCACCTGAATCGGCCCAGTCGCTTCAGTTTTCCTTCCCCCCCTCCACCTGCAATTCCAGACTTCCCTAGAACGGTTGTAGGTGAGGGCTTGAGGATGTACTTTCTTCCTGGACCCTGAGGCTACTAAGACTCGCCGCCTGCCAAAGACTCGCCGCCTGCCTGGAGTTTATGTGCGGTCAGACGAGACCCAAGAACTTGCAGAGACATCTAGCGCCAGGCGAGGGGAATTGCGGGCTCCTTTCAAGGATCCAGAGCCCCACCACTGGCATCCTTCGCCAGCCTCTCAGCTCCTCCTACATGTTTAGGCGGTTTCCAACCCTTCACCCCCTTTGCCTTGCTGATACCCAAAACGTGGATTGCCCATAGAGAATGTGAATGATGTGAAATAGTAATAGACTTCTATTTGGACTCACCGCTGACAGTAGGCATTTAGCCAGTTAGAAAAGTGTTTCTAGAAACTCACATTTTGAAAATGTGAGACAAAAACAACAAATTGCAATTCTCACTTCTGTTTAGAAAGAAAGGAGAAAATTATTCGATCCTCCAGCTCTGACCCTGTCTTCCCAAAGCCTCCTCTCCAGTAAAGCTTAGTATTTCTTTGGGAGGGAAGACACTCAAAGGCTAGGAGTACTCTCAATCTCAAAAAAAGGGGGCACGATGTCCTGTGAGAGGCTACCTTGGGATTTTAAAGAATCACGTGGCATATGGAGAGGGTCTTTGTTGTTGCATGAGATTTTCCTTTAATAGAGGCTAATTTTGTTGCTAAACCCAAAAGGATTCCATCTCAAAATATAAATAGATAATGCCCCAAACACAGGATCCAATTTTCTGACTGTTAGTTACTAAAACTCCCTTTCTACACCAGACTTTGTTTGTTTGTTTGGGTTTTACTTTGCACTTTGTTTGTTTGTTCTTTTGCTGTTTTCTTTTTTCCCCAGCCTGAGTGAAGTTGGTTATTAGCCAGAGAGGGAAAATAAGCCCCAGAGCCAGCAGACAGACATGGTTAAGAACACCAAGCAGCCAGTTCTACTCAACTTAAGCTTTTGCGTCTGAATTGAGACTTTTTCTACTGAATTTTTGGTTTCTCAAAATTAATTAGCAGGGTAGCTTGTATTTCCTGGTCATGACCATCAAGGTAAATATTTTCAAAGGAATCTCCCACAACACCATTCTGACAGGATCCTGCTGCCATCCTGGTTTTAACAGGCAGCAATTATGTGGTTAATTGAGCTCATTGCTATCTTGGCAAGTAGGACACTTCAACAAGCCTAAACTCTAGCCTATACCCATCCGTTTCCCATCCCAAAACAGATGTGCGATTTCTAAGATCTACAAGAAAGAACAGAGGATATGACTCTAGCAAGGATTCGGTTATCGAAAGGAATTCTCAAAATTTCCTCTTCAGAGGGGAAGAAGGAATAGGACCAAGCAACGGAGAAAGAGGAGTGCAGGTGCACTTTGAGCAACAAAGGACATCGTGGGTTTTTCACCAAAATCAGAAAACTTAAAAAAAAATCACAGAACAATGGGTAAGTGTTTGGAGACATTTGTGCAAAACTCTTGCTTAACAAAACCCATTTCTTTTGTTAGATTTTCACTGTTCTATACCCACACACAAATATAGGGCTCACCCTGTGTTCTTGGACATCTTAAGAAAATGATTATAAGCCTGGCATAGTGGCACATGCCTGTAATCCTACCCGTTTTGGAATTTGGAACTAGTATGTGTTACAGAGTGGGTCTGTATCTCAAATTTTAAAGGAAAAAAAAAAAGGAAGGAGTTATAATTAGATTTCAACTGGAATACATTCTGGACACAAGATACACAAGCTAAATGAAAACATTTCTCCCCATTCAACCTTAGAACTCTCTCCATACCTGCCTATCATCTTGTAAACTATGGACCTTAGTAGCTCGTATAAAAATCAGTCCTGGCATTGCCTAGTAGTAGACCTCAGATTCATAGCCCACTAGCAGTAACTTCGCTGGGGTGCTAGGATTTAGGGTTCTACCTATGAGGCCTCTCAGAGCTCTTAGTATAACCTGTTCCTGGCAAAATGCATTAATCAAAACTTACTTCATTTCTGAATAACCTTTGAAATTGGCAGAGGAACCCCAAGTTCTCCAAGGGCACCACAAAGCAGTAATGGGAAGAAGATCATATTGAGAGGTTTCAACCTGAATATTAATCCCAATTTCCCTCCTAGTCAAGTACAACTTAATTTCTTGCATGAAAAAGTGAGTCAAGGTTAATGTGTGAACCAGAATCACAAGAACATGACAAATTCTTCTTTCGTGTTTTAATTGTATTTTCTTTGTTTTCAATATATAATGTTTAATATATTAGATTGATTTTTTTAAAATATACAGTAGTGGAGGCCAAAGAGCACAAAACTACCAAAAGACTGAGTTTTAGGAAACTGAAAGTTTGTTGGTTCCAGTTATTTCTGTTTATTTTGTTTTAAAAATATTCCAACAAATGTTTGAACCTTAGGGGAGGGGATATCAAGAAGCTCCTATGTTGTTCTCTTTCTGAGTAACAGAAAGGAAAACAAGGGAAAATAAAACATTTAATTGTCAATCTCTTTCAAAAAAACTCAGCAACTTCACTACCTGCCCCTTTAAATGCAATCCAGCTCCGTTGCTAACTTTTGCCTTCTCTCAAGTAATCAAAATTATCCCGATCAACAAATGCCCATTCATCACGATCAACGAATTCATCACATTCTGCAGAGCCCCAAGAGACTCTCCCGAATTGAATTTGACCATTAACCTGTCTAGGACTTTTAAAAATCACAGCAAATTTTCTTACCTCTGTCTTCCAGTACCTCTCTCATAACTCCCCCCCCCCCTTTATTTGAGCCTTTTATGGTTACTGTGTTTTTTGTTTGGGGTGTGTGTGTGTGTGTGTGTGTGAGAGAGAGAGAGAGAGAGAGAGAGAGAGAGAGAGAGAGAGAGAGAGCCCACCCTACGAGGTCAGACCAGGCCCAGGAAGATCTTGCTGGAATCTCTCTCCTCTTTCTTCTTCTTTCTCAGGGCCTATTTTCAATCAGAGGGCAATGGTGCTGGGTGACAAGCTGGCCTCAGTACCACAAGTTTAGAGGAGTGGTTTTCTTAAGAGATAAACTGGTCTGGAAGGCTAATAGCACCGCACCGCACCGAATTGACTCGCTTTGAGGCTCTTACATCCATCCAGCACTCCTGACTCACCAAGTCTAGTATTGCTCCCAGGAGACCTAGATTCAACTCAGGACTCACAGGGATGACCCATAAATTGCTAAGATCCCAGGATAGTTACACTGGGACTCTGGGACAGAAGAATGACTGGGAGAGGAGGGGGGGATTAGAGTTATCATTATCTAACACGCTAGAAGATATACACCCAAAACTGGAGATTATCTCCTCCAGGTGCTGCCATGAGAGCCTACCCTACCCCGGTGAAGTCTGACCTCGATGTTCTGGATGGCTTTTTATCACCAGTCCCGACTTTACTTGGGGAACAACAACAACAACATTCTTTTAACTTGGCACACTCAATTTTCTGCAGTTGGCAGCCTGAAAAGGAGGCGAAACAAAGGTCCCTGGGAAAGTGAAGTTTTCAATTAATTGGTATGAGTAACGGGCGGGGGTGGGTGGTGGCTGCAAAATGCTAGAGGCCAGTAGGCTGTGGGCAAGGCGCAGAAAATTCGTGGCGGTCTACTGAGTGGCTTTCTCCTCCCGCTCTGGCCACGGAGTCTCTCTGCCGCCCCGGGAGGAGGTAAGCCAGCCGGGCAAAGTGACTGTGACTCCCGTGGCGAGGGAAGAAATGTGAACCTGGCATCCGTGAACTTCGTAGGTGCTCAGACTGTCAAGTTTTCCACTCAGGGGTGAGTGATAATCTCTGATGCGTCCCAGGAGTGTTTCCAGAGTATTTTGTGGCCCGATGGTGTCCGTATAGGAAGGATCTGCTCTGACTGATTTGTCTGTATGTGGAATGTTTTCACCCGTTGGGTATGTTCAAGGTAAGAAAAATGAGCTGCCTCGAGTTTAGGGTGTAGAGGTAGAACAACGAAAGACTAAGCAACAGGTTTAAAAAACAAAACAAACAAACAAAAAACCAGGATTGCTGTTTTCACACCACTCTGACCACCTCTGTCCTTCCCCATCATTTTGGTGTGTAGCTCGAAGAGCTGAAGAGAGGTGGCAAAAACAGCGGTCGCGGAGATGAGATGCAGGCCTCAGCGCACGCCCTGCAGACAGGCCTGAGATGGGCCGTCGCGCAATCAACTCGAGGGGGTGGCTGCAGAGCAAACTCCTGGGTCTGGGGAGGGGGGGCAGGAATGGGAGGTGGGCCTCCCAAAGGGCTGAGGAGGGGTGGGGGCCCGGTGGGTGGGTCCAGCCAGACCCCGGCTGGGAGCCAGGCTCGCCCGCGCCCCCACCCCCACGTGGCCCAGAGCAGCCAATGGCACGGTCCCCGGCCGGCGCCCTCGGGGCGGGAGGCGGCCCCCCGACCGGCCCAAGCCCCCTCCCAACCTGAACTTCGTTTTTATAAACGTCCCGCGATGAGCTAACCTGTTGGAGGGCGGGCGGGCGGGCGGGCAGGAGGCGGGAGTCTCGCGGAGGGAGAGAGGACGGGAGGGAGAGGGCGGGAGCGAGCAGGGCGAGGAGCACGGCGAGGAAGGAGGGAGGAGGCGAGGCGCGCCATGGTGTCCTGCGCGGGGCCGAGGCCGGGGCCTGGGCCGGGCCAGGCCGGGCCATGAGCCGATCGGGGACTTGGGACATGGACGGGCTGCGGGCGGACGGCGGGGCCGCTGGAGCGGCGCCGGCCTCCTCCTCGTCCTCGGTGGCGGCGCCGGGCCAGTGTCGCGGCTTCCTGTCGGCGCCGGTGTTCGCGGGGACGCATTCCGGACGCGCGGCGGCGGCGGCGGCCGCGGCGGCGGCGGCGGCGGCGGCGGCCTCCAGCTTCGCGTACCCGGGGACCTCTGAGCGCACAGGCTCCTCGTCGTCGTCGTCATCCTCGGCCGTGATCGCCACTCGCCCCGAGGCTCCCGTGGCTAAAGAGTGTCCCGCGCCAGCGGCCGCCGCGACCGCTGCAGCACCCCCGGGCGCTCCGGCGCTAGGCTATGGCTACCACTTCGGCAACGGCTACTACAGCTGCCGCATGTCGCACGGAGTGGGCTTACAGCAGAACGCTCTCAAGTCGTCGCCGCACGCCTCACTCGGAGGTTTCCCGGTGGAGAAGTACATGGACGTGTCGGGCCTGGCGAGCAGCAGCGTACCGGCCAACGAGGTGCCCGCGCGAGCCAAGGAAGTGTCCTTCTACCAGGGCTACACAAGTCCCTATCAACACGTGCCTGGGTATATCGACATGGTGTCCACTTTTGGATCCGGGGAACCTCGGCACGAGGCGTACATCTCCATGGAGGGCTACCAGTCCTGGACGCTAGCCAACGGGTGGAACAGCCAGGTGTACTGTGCCAAGGACCAGCCACAGGGGTCCCATTTTTGGAAGTCATCCTTTCCAGGTAGGAGCATGTAGAAAAGAGAAGAACACACGAGGGAAGGGGGGGGAGAAAAGCCCCTACTTGGGAGAAGTTACTTAGGCTCCAGGCCTGGCCAAGTTTTACAGGCTAGAAGTTTGTCTAGTTTCTGTAATCTGTAACTTTCCCCATTAAAACCGCCTCTGCAATTTTTTCCTTCCCCGTGCAGCAAAGAGCTTTTACCCACTAAAGTTCAAGATCTTAGTTACTTTTGCTTCTTTCCCTCTCCCTTCCCTCCCTTCCCCACACTCCTAACTAAAGATGCTTCTTTTCTAAAAGGTGTCAGGGTTGGGCCCCCACTTTTTCAAGTGGAGTTCCGATGACTACTAAAACTTCGTAGAGCCCATAAATTCCCAAACACGGGGACAGAAATTAAAGCTTGAGTAAAAGATCTGAAGTGTGTGTGTGTGTGTGTGTGTGTGTGTGTGTGTGTGTGTTTGAATGTATGTAACTGGCAACTGCCCTTATGAGCTTTCCCCAATAACCAGACCATAAAATCCCAGGCTTGTTAAAATGCCGGTTTGAAAAACCATGATGATCCATCAAATTAGCCTTTGTCTTGAAGTGCAAATAGTCTTTCTTTAATAATGTGTAAAATAATGTGTCTGTGTAAATAATAATAAAGTGTAAACAATCTCATTTTCTTTATTCTCTACCCCTGCCCAGAACTAATGCATACACAGATACATTCATATAACACAGTTCGAAGCTTGGGTACCTCAAGTAACCCAGTCTAATTTTCCCATGCTGTTGTTTGTGCCAGGGGATGTGGCTTTAAATCAGCCGGACATGTGTGTCTACCGACGGGGAAGGAAGAAAAGGGTACCTTACACCAAACTGCAGCTCAAAGAACTGGAGAACGAGTATGCCATTAACAAGTTCATTAACAAGGACAAGAGGCGGCGGATCTCGGCTGCCACGAACCTATCCGAGAGACAAGTAACCATTTGGTTTCAGAATCGAAGAGTGAAGGACAAGAAAATCGTCTCCAAGCTCAAAGATACTGTCTCCTGATATGGGCCAGGACAGTTTAAATGCTTTCAGTTGTCTCCAAAAACACCTTTGGAAAGACTTGAAAAATGTATTTAATTTCCCCCTTCCCTGCCTAGGATGGCAAGCATTGTGAATCAATCTCTCTCTCTCTCTCTCTTTCTCTCTCTCTCTCTCTCAATCTTTATCTGGCTCTAAAACTTTTGAATGCCCAATTTGACTTTGTAATTCTCCTTCTTTCTTGCTTATTATTGGTTTTGTTCTTGTCTAGGTTTGTTTTTAGAATTTTTTAAACATTGTTTCTCCCTCCAGGCCAGTATAAAAAAACAAAACAAAACTTGAAGTAGTCCCCCAATAATTTCCCAAAATGAATCTCAGAAGTGCCTATTGGATTTAGGAGTTTATATTTTTTTAACAGGACTTTATATGTGTTTCTAGTACCGACTATGCTCATAATCTATTAGGCCAGAATTGTTTTCGGCCATTCATACCCTATGATTGTGTAATTGAATCATTAGCTCTCAAAAGTTTCCCCAAGGCAAGTGGAAAAAGCTCTAAGCACTCAATGACTTAGGATCACTGGGAGAGTCTGAAACTTGGAGGTTGAAGGCACAAGATGGATTTGAAAGCAGCTACCTTATTAATATTGAAATGAAGACAATCTTCCCTATCTTTGGCAGTCTCGTTTGCTGTTTTGTGTGTTTGTTGCATGCCTTGTAGCTGTAGTCTTTTAATCTGGAAACAGCATGTCCTCATGAATGCCTTCATTCCTCCAACTCTAGATGCAGCTATTTAAATACCTACAATTGGCAGAGTGACTCCTAGATGTTATAAATTCACCCCTCTCCTTGGGTCTGGGGGAATGGAGCTGAGACCATATCCTCCGTCCTTGGAAAGAGACTAAGCCCATGTGGCCATGGGTGGGAACTTCTACCCAGAACCTAATGAAGAAGTTAATTGTCTGAACGAATGGGCCTCTCAGAGCTTTAAACCATCAAACACATCTTTAAAATATGGAGCTCTAAGGACCAAGAGGAAAAAAGACACTTCTAGATGTGATGCCGAACTACTTTCAAAATGTTGCATATTTATGTGACTGAGATATTATTTTTGTAGATGCAATGTGTGTGAGCAGTGCTTCAAGCATTTAAAAATCACTTTTTACTCCTAGGGAGATATAAATAAAAAGAACTCTCCATTTCCACTGAGTCTTCATACATATGTGGTTTTCAAGGTTGCAAAGTCTCTAGAAACTATTTATTATAAAACCTTGCTCTCCTCAGCATCTGTAGATGAAGGAAACAACATCAGCTCTGGTCTCTGAAACTTCCATGTTCTATTTCTGCCACCTCCCTCTAACACAACTAGTGATGTTTTAAAATGAGGATATAATTTGTGATGTCTAAAATGACCAACTCATTAAAAATCAATAAATTTTATTTCTTTCAACATTATCAACTTATTGAACAGTTTTCTTTATTTTCTAATCAATATGAATGTGGGAGTTTGGATAGAGGCAAACTCACTAGGACGTTTAGGACTTGGAAGAAGATCCGTTATAAATATCTTCACTAAGAAGATCCATAAATGAGAGAAAGCCATATATCCATATTTGGCAACCAAAAAATAAATATTTCAGACACCCCATTGCAGGCAGCAATTGACAACTGAAACCACTATTCTACACCTTAGCAACTTTACACAAGTTTTAGGCACCAAGAACTTTTTTTTTCCTTTTTTAAAGTTCTCTTTGCCATCCAGGGCAATGGCCTCAAAACCGCGGGGCTCCTTGTTGTTAGCTACTACTACTACAATCTAGCTAACTTTCTGATGCGCAATTTAGGAAACAGATTTCTAAAAGCTCACACAGTATGTGAACTTGTGGTAGGAGGTCTCTTTTAGGGCAGTAGGGAAAAACACGGGAGGGGGGCATAAAGTTGGGACGTACTTTCGTTTTCTCTGGTCCAATTTGCCTTGTTTCACATTTTACTGTGAATTGCAGGGGCTGACTTCGTTTATAGATACTGGCAGATATAGACAAGTATAGATACAGAATGCAGTTCAATCTATGGAGGACAAGCCCCTGAAAAGGGGGGGTCACATCATCCCGGAGGTCACACATAGGGAAACATCACTTAACATCTTGTTATTTTGCTCACAAGATGTTCTTCATCAAAAAAGCCGGCCTTAGTTTTCTTCCAAATACCGTTCTCCCTGTCCCCTAGTTTCTTTTTTTGTAGGTTCTAGTCTCTCAGGCCACACTTCATCTCCCAGGTCCATTTCCCAGGTTTCCTATATTGGGTAGAGAGGGAATTGCCTCGAGGTTTTCCTTTCATCTGGAGTTGCACGTCAGTTTCGCTGAGCCTAAGAGAAATAGGGTTTGCTGAAGATTAAAACTGCTCTCAAATGCTCTCTGGTGGCATTTGGATTGATGGCTAAATGAGGAACAGATGAAGGCTTTGTTATTTATACGTGTGCCTTTTATATTCGGGATTGCGGGAGGAGGCGGAGAGCAAGGGGTAAGTGGCTGAGGCCCTGGAAGCGAGGCCCGTGGGGAGCCCGGAAGGCCAAGGGAGTTTGGAGAAAGGCTTTTCCTTCAGTAAGAGGCTGAGAGCTGCTCAGAAACTTAGCATATTATTAGCAATTGGGGCGGGGCCCAAAATCGGCAGATGATTCCTGACTCAAGAGGTGAAAAAGGCGTTGGGGCAAAGGCTGAAGGTCAAACCAAAAACGGCCTCTGGCTTCCTCGCATCAGGTTCCTTGGCTCAGTTGTCTGGGTCAGCCGCTACAACCCCGGGCTTTCCGAGACTGTCCATAGCGCCTTGGCAGCGGGCCATGACCGCAAACGCTGCCGACCCCAAGCCCTCCCCACCGCCCTTCACTGTTGATCTTGACCGTGCGGCGGCGTCTATCCAGGCGTGGAGCACGCTCGCCATCTCCTGGACGTTCGGAGGCATTGGCAGAGTTTGCCATTCGGATTCTCGGCCAGATGCTTTTTTTTTTCCACATTTCCAGTCAAGCCTTCTTTCCTTCCCGCACGTTTCCCTGGGGTCTCCAGGTTCTCGAAAAGAACGTTTGCCTATCAGACCTAGAAAACTATAAACTTGGGGAATGAAGTGGGTCTTAAGAAGAAGGAGGAGGAGGAAGAGGAGGAAAAGGAGGAGGTTCAGCACACAGTCCCTTTATGTATTTAGTCCTGAGGGGAAGAAGAACTCTGGGGCAGCCAGTGTCTAAAAGTCTAAAGATGTGCTCTAAAAACTCTAACTACCTAGAAATCGCTATGCATGAGGCAGAGGCGCTGAAAGCACTGGGACTCCTAAAACAGAAATTTCAAGCCAAGGAATTCTCCAGTAAAGAAAGGAGAATTCTTTAAAATTATGGAAGCTATCGGATACCTTGGGTTTCCCCCTGGGTCTCTAAATTCGGAAGTGACACTTATGCCTTCTCCCACCTCCTCTGAAAGAACAGAGAGTGAGAGAGTGAGGTGCTTGTCCCAAAGCCTGAGACAGAGGAAACTCTAGTAGTGCCCCGGGAGTCCTAGACTTCCCCCACCCCCATTTTACCGCCCCCACCCTACACCCCCCCCGCGCTCCCCGGAGCCAGAGGAAGGGCTGATGGCGTCCTGAGAGCCTCCCAATTGGTCGCCATAACTCACACAATAAAGTCTCAGCTAGGTGGTCAGCCTTGCCCTCCGGCGGCGCCTGTGTGGTCTCTTTGCCAGAGCTGGGGGCCTAACCAATTCCAGCTTGGCTCAGGGACCGTGGGTCCTGCTGCAGGCGAGCACAGGCATCCATCCCCCTTTTCTCCTTCAGTCTAGGAGAAAAAAAAAAAGCCTTAGTCCCTCTGGACTTCCCCTGAAGGGCTTGCCTCAGGGATTAAGCATACTTACTACTGCACCCAAGAAGCTGCCACTCTTCCTGTTTGCCCAGCCAGTGAACCGCCCGCAGCCTCCTGCGTGTCTGGAGGCATCACAAGGAACGCAGCTAGCTAGTTGCCTGGACATCTAGGAGTTCTGGCTTATAAGGAGTAGTCCCCAGGGGGAATCCAGGAGATAAAAAGAATGTAGCTTTTGCACAAGATTGGCTCCTGGAACTGCTGAATTACTGAATGGGGGGGGGGAGCGGGTTGGATAACAACACTAAGAACTTAAGTTTCTCGGAACAAAACACCGGGAATGGTGTGAGGAATCCTTAGGTGCCACACTTGAGCAGTTTGTAACACCTTTCTCCATATTTTCATCAACTTCTTGTATTGTCTGTGGGCCTGGATCTCCAGGTTCATGGAGTGAATGCGTCCTTGCTGCCAAGCGCCTTGGACAGAGAACTGAGAGGTCCTTTCTGCGTGAGGGATTGGTGGATCGGTCTCAGAGAGTGACATTGCTCAGATCCAGCAGCAGTCGGTGGCCCTACCAGACTTTCTGCGACCAATCTCAGAGGTACCCTTACTGGAAAATGTATGAATTGCAACTTAAGGTTGATAGAAGCAAGTCCGTCCGGCCCAGGCAGCTGGAGGAAAATGAAGTGGCAAAACCAATTCAGGTCAGAAAAATTCCCAAGAGACACTTGGGCAAAGGTACCCTCATCCTGCTGTCACCGGCTTCCCAAACAGGCCTGGAAACTCTCAAGGAGTTAGTTCATCTTCCCTCAGCAAGATGTGGTTCTGCTGGGAGCCTTGTTCTTAGCAGTCCAACTTTGCGGGTGTTATCATAATACCCTGAAGGGGGTGGGGACGGGTCGGGGGATGTAGGCGGTGCTGAAATGACCGGCTTTGAAGAACCTGCAGGCAAAGTTTCGTCCAATCCTCTGAGCCGGTCCTCTTATTCCGGGTTGTAACTAAATACTGTTGCGAGCACAGCGGAGGCCCTTTGTTGGAGATGTGTGAGCGCAGTCTCTACAGAGCTGGCTATGTGGGCTCGATTCTGAATTTGCAGTCACCGGACTCTTTCTACTTTTCCAACCTGCGGCCCAATGGCAGCCAGTTGGCTGCGCTTCCCCCCATTTCGTACCCTCGCAGTGCGCTGCCCTGGGCCGCTACTCCTGCCTCGTGCACCCCTGCACAGCCTGCCACTGCCTCTGCCTTTGGAGGCTTCTCTCAGCCCTACTTGACCGGCTCTGGGCCTCTTGGCCTGCAGTCTCCAAGCGCTAAGGATGGACCCGAAGAACAGGTCAAGTTCTATACGCCTGATGCTGCCACCGGAGCAGAGGAACGTAGCCGAACTAGGCCGCCTTTCGCCCCCGAGTCTAGCCTGGCTCACTCGACTCTCAAAGGCACCAAGTATGAATACGCGGGTGTGGGCCGGGCCGTTCCAGGCTCTGCAACCCTGCTCCAGGGGGCC
Organism: Phodopus roborovskii; assembly: GCF_943737965.1. Classification (NCBI taxonomy): domain Eukaryota; kingdom Metazoa; phylum Chordata; class Mammalia; order Rodentia; family Cricetidae; genus Phodopus; species Phodopus roborovskii. The sequence goes on along the minus strand of NW_026126418.1, from coordinate 30,112,896 downwards.
CCCTGCACCTCCAGCTTCAAGGAAGACACCAAAGGCCCGCTCAACTTGAACATGACAGTGCAAGTGGCCGGGGTGGCCTCTTGCCTGCGATCTTCTCTGTCCGACGGTAAACGGTGCCCATGCTCCCCAAGCCAGTTTGGGCAGGGATGGGAGGTGGGCTGCCAGGGACAGCTGTACAGGGAGGAGAATCGCCAGCAGTGGCAAACCTCTGTGGGGCGGGAAGTTAATTTGAGCGGGCTGACATGGGTCGGGGCTCTGTTTCAGGCCTGCCGTGGGGGGCGGCCCCAGGGAGGGCCCGCAAGAAGAGGAAACCTTACACAAAGCAGCAGATTGCGGAGCTGGAGAACGAATTCCTGGTCAATGAATTCATCAACCGGCAGAAGCGTAAGGAATTGTCCAACAGGCTAAACCTCAGCGACCAGCAAGTCAAAATCTGGTTCCAGAACCGGCGTATGAAGAAAAAACGTGTGGTGCAGCGGGAGCAGGCACTGGCTCTCTATTAACTGCTCACGGGGGCGGCGGGCCGTGCCAAGGCTGCCCTTTTGGACCTAGGCCTGGCTGTGGTGGTGCTGGGGCTGGGGATTTTCCTCCCACTCTCGCTGGTCCTGGGTGCCCTCCGGCTCAATTGAAGCCCAAACGCCAGGAAGAAATTTGGAAATCAGGCCACTGGGCCCTTTTGCCTTCAGGATCTCTCTTTGAGATCCTCCTAAGAGGTGTTCTGGAATTACAATCTAACACTTGCTTTAAGCTTTCAGTGGCGGCATGGGGCTTGGGGTCACCTGCCCTTGTCTGCGGTGTTTACATCCAGGGCTCTCTATTGGATCGTTGTAGTTAACCTGTTTGTATTCTTTCTCTTTCTCTATCCAGTTCTTTCTTTACTTAACTGGAGCTAGCTAGAGCTCCGAGTACAAGAGCGTGTAGAAAGGCCCTGAGACCCCATTGCAGTGCAAAGGGCCGAGGATAACTCCAGCCTCTTGGCAACAGAGGCCTTTTGTGATAAAGTGGGTCTCCACTCTGGAGGAAGGACAGTCTCTGTTCCCACCACAACCCCCATCTGCCCGGAAGGATTAGGGGGGTGGATAATTTGGAATCTCAGCTCTGCAAAGGCTTTCCTGCTGGGTAGATTATGGAAGGTTTTCTTCTCAGAGATAGGAGAGAGAAAGTGGGATTCCAGAACAAATTACAATCTCCAGACAAGACTGGCAGAATTCCCCACCCCAACCCTGAGCCAAGGCCATGCACTCTGTAACTAGACCCCTAGAACTGAGCTGTGGTGAGGGAAGCTGCTGGCCTGTTTTGAGGCTTGGCTGCACAAGGAAGAAAGAGGAGTAAGCGAGGGAGGAGGAGATTCTGTTTTCATGCTGTAGCTATGACTTTCTTCTTGAATGGATGAAGGTGTCCACGACTTTCTTTCTTGAATTATTTCAATGGGCCACCACAAGAAGAAAAAAGAGCCTCCGTGTGGAGTGTTGGCCGGGGTGGGAGCGACCTCAGATTCTCAGCCTGTGATTGCTGTTCTTGGAATGCAGAAAGAGCCGGGCAGGGCAGGGGGGGGGGTTCTTCTTTCATCCTCTCCACCACCCAAAACTCCCATCAAAGCTCAGACTTTGTACCCTTTCTCTGAGATACTTGTGGCCAGCTCTTGCAAAGGTTTTAAGGCCCTGAGAACTGCCAGGTTTCCTTTGAGGAGCCTAGGTCTTCTGAATGGAAATTCTGTTGGAACTATTCTACATTGGTTACAGATTCCATCCAGCCTTATTCTCAGTGAATACAACACACACACACACACACACACACACACACACACACACACACACTTGGCCTCTTCTTTTGCGTTTTAAGCTCCACCCCCAGCCCTTTAGTAAGATTCACAACACCTCCACAGGTTCAGATTCTTTCTCAAAGTCCAATGGCTATTCTTTAGTGAAGGTCCAAATTCTGAAGCCTTATCACAAGGACCCTTGAGCCTCACCCCAACTGACCTCACTTGATGTTTTAAATATTATTATTTTCTGTGCTAACAGTCGCCATGGATGTTTTGTTTTGATTTTGTAAAATAACATTTCCTTATATACATTAGCTGCAAGTTGCATAGCAAAAATAAATATCCAGGTCCCAACCCAAGTTTTAGGGGCTGGTATTCATTTTAAAAGATGCTTTAGATTCTTTTGTAATGTTTTTCAGGCCTCCGAATTCGTTTTTGTTTTTCTGTTTGTTGCTTCACCTCTGGTGTTTGCTATTCACTAAATGAGAAAATGGCTCCTGAGCTAGTCCAGAAAGAGTTACACAAAACTATGGACAGAATAAGTGTAAAGTAGTCAAAGGGGGAAAGTCCTTGGACAGATGTGAGTGTATCTCAAACACAAAGAAAACTCTGAGTTTATAGATTGAGGAACCTCCATTTTGCTTTAACTCTCAAACTTGAAAGCTTGCTATTATTGGGGAGGGGGAGAGTCAAGATTTGAGATTCCTCGGATATCAAAACAAAACATCTCTCTGACAAATTTTGGTCAGTCTTTTCAGGACCAAGCTAACTACTAGGAAGATCCTGTAGGCAACTGCACCAGAAGTTCAGCAGGCTCCCTTGAGAATTCTGCCCTATGCCTCTGCAGCCTAGAACTCAGTCAAGTAAGGCCAGGGCCTGCTTGATACTAGTGCTTTTAAAAATCCATGAGTTACGTGGAGATAGACACTAGCTTCTAACTAGAGGGAGAATTATGAAGACCAATGCATCTCTAATACTGGATAGGCAATGTTCCCATTCCCTTCCTCAGAAGCAAATTTTATTTATGCATGAAATATTTTTTAATTAAAAAATTTGCACACAATTGGAAGGTAAGAAAGAAGAGGTTATGAAGGTCTTGTAGATAGTATGTTTCCCCATCTGACTTGACAGGGAGGGAGGGAGTGGTACTGAGTCTGCATTGAGATATTTTTCTCTTCGAAAACAACTGAACAAAGGCAGAGCCCCATATTGAGACCTTAGGTCCAGAGGGCTGAGGAAGAAAGAAGAAACCAGACTTACTCAGACCCAAGCCCTAAAACAAAACATGCAGGCTTTCTAACTAGATAGAAACGACACTATAGTATCATGTTTCTTCTCCGTAGTCTGGGAAGGAGGAGAAGACTCCTAGAGGCCAGTCACAGAAGAAAATTAGCCTAAATATAAAATCTTATCTGTCGTCCAGCGGTGTTTTCCAAATGCATCCCCTTTACTGATCCACACAAATCCAAAGACCATGGTTTCTCCTTCCCTGGGTGAAGTACTGACAGAGATTTGGAAGCAGGATGAGAAACAAATGCCAAGGAGAAATGAAATCTGATTGTTCAACATTCCCTCGTAGAAAAATAAACGCTTTTTCTGAAACGCTGCAGTCCATGCGGCCTTCTGCCTAAGGATGAGGTTTTAAAATGAAAAAGAACTGTTTTTCCTTCTGTTCAATCCGTTGAGAGCTCTGAAGGCCGGAGGGGGGAAGCTTTTAAGGCCCAAGGGTTCTCCCCTTGGGAGGTAGGCTAGGGAGGCTTCCTGGACGCGAGCTAGTGGAGGAGAAATCCAGCACCGTCGTAATTATTCATGTCTGATGGTGGGGGAGGGAGGTGCGCCCCGTCACTGGCCTCTCCCAGCTGCATCCACTCCCCTCAGTGGTGGTGGGGGGCACAGCACCCTTCCGACTGTCCTTGGACAAAGGTGATCGCCCCACATTTTTTTTTTCCAGTCTCCACTTAAGAAACCTTTTCCGTAGGCTCTGCAGGGAAGGGACTGGCTCTGGGTGTCCCCCACCCCCGCCCCACCTCCCCTGCTTTTCTCTTCTTTCCTTTCCTAAAAGAGCATAAATAATTAAAGTTTGGCAGGGAGGAAAAGCTTTCTTGCAGAACTGTAGTGGTAATAAATGAAATGACTCAGAGTCCCTTCCCCAGTCAGCTTTTACGAGAGCTGCCAGACAGTGTCTGTTCACGTTCTCCAGATACCAGGGGCGCCCTGACAAAGTTAAGGTCAAGTTAGTGTCTTATCTTGGGTGGCTCAAAATTACTGCATCGCGTCTACGCGCTGCGCAGAAAGCTATCGTTGTCGGAGCTGCGGGCTGAGCCCAGAAGGCCGTGTGTACTCCCTGTATTTCGTGTAGGACGACATAAGCAAGGACAAGGACACAACGCACGGGGTCTTCACGGTAGGTTCTCTGGCGGAACGCGCGGATTTTCCTGGTTTTTCGGGGTGAGGACCAACAGAGAGCTGGGGCTGAACAGCAAAGCGGTCTGGGCCAGGAACGAATGCCCTGGGTGCTGTGTGGGGGCGATTTGCACTCTAAGGCGTGGGAGGGGGCATCGCCCCTTCCCCAGTGCTCCAGCGCGCCGCTGCTGATGGCGCACCCTCCCCTGCCAAAGCGCGGCTCCCGCCCGAGCTGCCGTCGCCATGTCGTTGAACTTGAATGGTTCGTCCTTTCCAGTTCCCTTTTCCATGGCCAGCAGACTTCACTTTAGGGGTGACAGTGTGCCTTACAACCCACTCGGTGGGGTGAGCAGAGGGAAGGTGCGGACAATTTTTTTGCATCCCAAGACATACAAAGATTGGGGGGGGCGCCGCTGCCTTCCGTCCTGGGCGACCCCAGGAACACTGCAGTGTCTGGGGAGCCATTTTAGGACGCAGATCCAGGGGCGTCGACCAGGAGTCAGAAAGGGAGAGACTTGGGGCTAGGATGGGGGTAGGCAGATTTAAAAAAAAGCGGTATGTGTGAGGGGGGCGCCGCAGGGCTAGGAGAATGGTGCCAGCAGGAATCTGGGTGGGGGTGGAAGATGAAGGGAGGGGTCACACAGGATGCACAGCTAGGTGACAGAAAGCTTGGTGAGCTCCAGTCATCACTGCCACAGAACTGTTTGTGCAATGTTGGGGGGGGAAGCAGGCGTGGGAGGGGGCGGAGGAAAAAGAGGAATGGAGAAAGGAGGGAGGAGAAATAGAAGAAGGGGCGACATCAGTTAGAAAAGAGATATTAACTGAGACCACCCGCCTTTTCTCTGTCAGTCGGCTTGGTGCGCAGAGAGCACTGGACCCGAACTGCAGCGGCCTGGGGAAGGGAAGGGGACTGGCACACAACCTAACAAGGGCGTAGAGCTGAAGCCCAGGCCTCTAATGCGGGGCTTGCTAGGAAGAAGAATATTGAGGAAAGAGACAGGCTTCTTCTGCCTTTGGTGCTGGGATTTGGATTTGGGGAGAGACTAAGAGACTGGTGAACTGGGGTGGGAGCCCAGGCCTCTTTTGGACTCCAGGGCTTGGAAGATTACTGTAGCCAGAAGCGAGTGAGGCCTTGGAGCAAGTGGATGGGGGCCTGAAAAGTCTATGTCGGAGCCAGGTGATAGACTCCAGCGAGAAGGCAGGCTGAGAGCCCCTGGAGAGCTAACCGATCTCCCCGGGAGTTCTGACCGTCAGACCCAACGGCTCCAGAGGAGTCTTGGGGGTATGGCACGAAGATTGCTCAGGCCTTAGTGGGGCTCCAATACAGTGAAAGTCCAATAGAGTGGAAGGTCTGAGGGGCTTGAACAGAGAGGAGGTTAGGAAAGCTGAAACACCAAGGGTTTGTGTGTGGGCTGTGAGAAGGGCCCTTGTGCTGTCAGGGTTAGACTTCGTTTCCTTTTGTTCATGAGACCCCCAATCTTAAGGAAAGCAAGAAAGCCGGGGTCTCCTGGTGTCCACGTTGGCTCTGTAGAGAGTAGAGGAGAAGAGATGAAAGGAGAGGAGAAGAGAGTCGAGGAGAAGGGATGAGAGAGGGGGGGGCTAGAGCAGAGCGGGTAAGAGTACTGAGAAAGACTGGGAAAAGGAGAGAAAACGGTCTGAGACCCAGGCGATGAAAGGAAAAAAGAGGAAGACCGGAGAGAGAAAGGAGACTAGTGAAGAGTAAGAAAGAAAGGAGGGACAGGAACGGAGTGAAAAATCTGCAAAAGAAAAAGGCCGAGTGGGCTCCGAGGCCCAGGCCAAGCCTAGCGCCGGCCCGAGAGTCGTGTTTCCAGGGTCTGCACTGTTGTCCCTGGTGTCAGAACCCAAGAGAGTCAAATCGCTTCCAGCCGGAACGTACAGCGCAGAGAAATATGTAAATCAGGGCTCTCAGCGCCCTGGAGAGTGTCGCAATTACTCCCCTTGAACAAGAAGCAACAAGCTCCCCGCCGGTGAGCTACAGAGGGTGGCTACGTCGCGGGGGAGGGAGCGGCTGCAGGAAAGGTGGGGGTGGGAACCTCACACTCTCACACCTTGTCCCCAGTGCCGAGGCCGGGGCTTCCCCCACCGCTCTCCGCTGCTCTCCCTTCCCCCTTCCTCCCCCTCCTTCTCCCTCCCTCCTCCTCCCCTCCAGCCTAGGTCCGGGTACTTAAAGCAGCGCGGGCGGGCTAAGGCGGGCGGGCGGCCCAGTCCGGTGGCGGCAGATGCGCCCAGCGGTGGCAGCCGCCGGCGGCGCGCAGGTGACCGGCCTGCAGCGCAGCCTGGTCAGGGAGTGCCCCGGGAGAGCTGGCAGGAGCTGGAGGCCGATCCGCCCCCGGCGCGCGCGCGTCTCGGCGCCAGGAGCCGTCCCGGGGCGTGTTGGCGAGCGCTGATATAGATATAAGGACATTTCTCTCCATGGCGTCACGTGACATAATTACCACCAGAATCAATCAAGATGAATTGCACGTCAGCGCCCGGTGGGGATTTTTGCTTAGTTGATCCTGGCCCAAGCCTCTTGTGCAATCGATGGCTCAGGTTGGAGGCGCGGGGAGCGGCCCGAGGCTTGCCGGCGTGCACGCCGCGCAGCCATGAACGACTTTGACGAGTGCGGCCCGAGCGCAGCCAGCATGTACCTGCCGGGCTGCGCCTACTACGTGGCCCCGTCGGACTTCGCCAGCAAGCCGTCGTTCCTCTCGCAGCCGTCCTCCTGCCAGATGACTTTCCCCTACTCGTCCAACCTGGCGCCGCACGTCCAGCCGGTGCGGGAGGTGGCCTTTCGCGACTACGGCCTGGAGCGCGCCAAGTGGCAGTACCGCGGCGGCGGCGGGGGCGGCGCGGGGGGCGGCGGCGGGGGCGGCCCCGGCGGGGGCGGCGGCGGCTCTGGGGGCTACGCTCCCTACTACGCCGCGGCGGCGGCGGCGGCGGCCGCGGCAGCAGCGGCCGAGGAAGCGGCCATGCAGCGGGATCTGCTCCCGCCCGGAGGCCGGCGGCCAGACGTGCTCTTCAAGGCTCCCGAACCGGTGTGTGGCGCTCCTGGGCCGCCTCACGGTCCCGCGGCTGCCGCCTCCAACTTCTACAGCGCGGTGGGTCGCAACGGCATCCTGCCCCAGGGCTTTGATCAGTTCTACGAGGCGGCTCCAGGACCCCCCTTTGCTAGCCCGCAGCCCCAGCCTGCGCCCGCGCCGCCGCAGCCCGAGGGCTCCGCTGACAAGGGCGACCCCAAGGCCGGGGCTGGTGGCGGCGGGGGTAGTCCCTGCGCCAAGGCAACTCCCGGCCCGGAGCCCAAAGGGGCGGCAGAAGGCGGCGGTGGCGAAGTCGAGGGTCCCCCGGGGGAGGCGGGGGCCGAGAAGAGCGGCAGCACAGGTAGGCGCGGGCGCCAGCCGAGGGGCTGTCCCGGGGCGGTGGCGGGGGAGGGGGGTGAGACGGGGACCTCCCTCTGCTTGCGCCGTTTTATGTGCTACTTTATAAGCATTCGAGGGGGTTTATACATCCTATAAGATTTCCCGGGTCGTTGTAAAGCGTGTTTATGATAGGAAACCAATTTAGGTGGGCTTAAGGTAGCCTTCGAAGAGGACATTAATCGCTGTAAAGAGCTTTCCCTTTATTTGGGTGGGGGTGGGTGGGTGGGTTGAGGATCTTAGAGGACAGAAGGACGTTTGGAGCCAGTTGGTGAGGGGGACCAGGGGGTCCTCTTGCCTTTCGGGGAGGGGATAGGTGATCTTCAAACTGGACTTAATCCAAGTGTCTGTCTGATGCTCAGCTCGGAGCTGAGCAGATGCCTCCAGTGGGCACCCTGCAGTCTCTTCCCTCGAGTTCCAGTTCAGAACCTGCCTTGCCCTCTTGTTTTCCTATCTCAGTGACAGGTTGTGTGTGTGTGTGTGTGTGTGTGTGTGTGTGTGTGTGTGTGTAGCGTGGATGTATGTGTGTAGTGTGTGTGTGTATATGTGTGTGTCCGGGCGTGAACACATGTCCACGCCCGCACTCTTCTGTGCCCGCCCATATATCATCCCCCACGATGCAGGCAGGGCCTTTCAGAGGCGGCAAGGGACGTCCCTAACCCGGCCAAGGCCTGGAGATAGCTCAGTGGCCAGAGTGGGTGGGGGCAAGCAGCAGCCTCTCTTACCCCTTGGTCTCTTTGCCTTTCAGTGGCCCCCCAGAGGTCCCGGAAAAAGCGCTGTCCCTACACCAAGTACCAGATCCGGGAACTGGAACGCGAGTTTTTCTTTAATGTATACATAAACAAAGAGAAAAGACTCCAACTCTCTCGGATGCTCAACCTCACTGACCGGCAAGTCAAAATCTGGTTCCAGAATCGCAGGATGAAAGAAAAGAAACTGAACAGAGACCGTCTGCAGTATTTCACTGGAAACCCCTTATTTTGAGAGCTCCAGGAAGCGCCCCCTCCCCAGAGCCCCACTCACCCACCCTTCTCCCCAACAGCCTGCCCTCCGCAGGCCCAATGTCCTTGGGTTCAATGACGCCTCTTCTCTGTGGAACTTCACGATTCCTTCTCGCGGTCAACTCGCGACCTCCCAGCGACCACTGCAGCCTGAGGACGAGGCCGGGGACTTGGCCGAGCGGATCCTAATAAGGGGAAAATGGTAAATGCAATCGTCCCTTTACAATTTTACCGCCAATAGGCTGTTGTTCCTCCTCTCCCCCTCGGTTTCCTGAGGGATGCGGCGGGATCTGTAGGGAGTTAGGCCTTGGGGCTAGAAGGAGTCGGTGTTTTGTTTTGAGTTTAAGAAATCCCTTTCTTCCCCCTTAGTGAACACAGATTATTTAAACTCTGGGAAATGTACCTTTGGGCATGAGTCACTGTCTTTTTGTGTGTGAATAAATGGTTTCTAGCAAAATGGAGGTTATAGCTTCGCTACACTGCATGGATTTTTACTGTTTGAAGAAGTTTAGTAGCTAATCAGGCTATGTTAGTGACCAGAACCCTTCCCCCATGCAAATGAAAGCCCACTGGAACATGTTTCAATATCTCTGTAAAAGGAGTTGTTCCTTCACACCCTCCCCGCCCCCCCCGCCCCGCTCTAGGTTACGCTGGCTTTAAAATCCCGTCAGTGTTACATTTTTGAATTGGTGAACAGATCCAGCAATGCTGGTTGCCTCCTCCCCGCCCCCCAGGCAATGTGGTTGAAGCAGTAGGACTCTAAGGAGCAAATTCTCACCCCACCCCCAACTCTAGTCTAATGAACTTGGGATTTTTTGGAAAGACAAAACAAAATTTGAAATTAATTAGAAGATCCAAATTATCTCTTAACAAGGTCAAGGAGCCAGAGTCCCTTAAAATAAAAAGAGGAAAACCCTGTGTGTGTGTGTGTGTGTGTGTGTGGTTTTTTTTTTTTTTAAAGGGAGTTAATAGGTACAGGGGAACTTGGGGCCCTTCTGCAATCTTAGTGAGTGTGAAACAAGGAATGTACCCCTCCACCCCCGGACTAAGGCCAGGGGCTGCTCAACTGCTTCTCACCACATTTATCGCTTTAAGTTAAAGAATGTGGTGAGGGTTGCACTGCACTTTATGTCACAGGACCAAGCCAGGCTGTTTACAAAACCTTGAACTGTCTAGACAACACCATAAAAACCAAAGTTCTAAACAGCTTAATTGGGTTATATTATGCACCTTCTGGTGGGCCCAAAAGAGATTTCCGCAGTGTGCAATAAACCAGAGAAGTGAGAAAAGCTTCTTTTTCCCTGACATGAGTGAAGTGGGTCTTAGGACTCTTAACCACTCAGAAACCCAAAGTCAAAAAATAAATAAATAAATAAACCCAGAGGATGCACAGCACCCCACGCCTCACTCAAGGATGTATGCGTTTTGAAATATAATTTTTTTTAATTGCTGAAGCTTTGGGGGGTAAAGAAAAACATAGTGCATAAGTGTATGCCTTTGAACTTCCAAAATGTCAAGGTCATCACCTTTAACCTCTCTGAATAATTAGGCGCCTTAAAGTTCTTCTGTGATTTCCAACCACCACCCACTCACATAACACATGCTCACACATCCAGACCCATGCACACATTTATGGCCATACAGAATCATACTGGGGGTTCACCATAAATCTAAGAAAATTCCTGATTTCAGGATCAACAAACTTAATTTCCCTCCAAACATTCGAGTAATTCAACGACAATTGTCTTCTTAGGAAAAAATAAAACATTTGTTAGATCAAAATACCTATTAACTATTAGTAGAGCTAGGGTTTATTGAGAATTTGGGGGACTCTTAGAGTTTCTCTTTGCTATGACAAACAAGAGCAGTTTTTTAAAAAGGCATTTGACAGAGTAAGTTCTGATCACACCACCACTAGCACTTGAGAGCAATTTGCCACCTTGTTAAATAAACTGTGGTACTTTCTAAGGAGTAGAACAAAATGAAATATATTTATATTGTTTTTAATAAATTTCTCAATCTTTGGTAACTGGTGCAATAGAGACAATCAAATTATTTCGCTCAGAAAGGGATTATTTTGTTTAGAATTTGGGCACTGGTTTACATGTAAATGCCCTAATAGTATGATCTTCCTGGGAGATTAAAACTGGTTGGTTGGTTCTTTCTCTCTTCATATTTCTTATTTTAACTGCGCCTAAATGAGCAAGCTGTGTGTCAGCACACTCCAGGCGAACGCGAGAAATACTATTTTCCGTTTGCAAGCACCTCTACAGCCACACGAGGGCGCGCTCACGTTCCAGAAACCTTATTTGCCAAGAGGCTGCGGTACCTTATTTTTTCCAATACTAGATTCTAATAAGGGATCTTGGCTCACCCGTTAGAAACAGCCAGCAGTTAAGGTGTTAGCTGTGCCCTTGTTCTAAGCAGCCATGATCGTGAGAAGTTGTGGAGAGTCAGAAAAAGAGGCAGTCTTCTGAAACAGGGGATCCCCTAATTATTGTCTCCTTAAAGATAAAGCCACTGCAAAAAATACCTTAGTATATAATCTGATGGTGTTGAGAAGATATTTTTAAAAGACGAATGTCTGTGGTTTGAAATACGTCATAGCTACTGCGAGTTAATTAAATTAGGGGAATGTCTATTTTCGTGTTGGTTTGAGTGTGGAGAGTAATGACAAATGTAAGGTCCCTCCCATCTCCCCCAACCGCACGCGCCTTGTGAGAGTTCATATGGCTGGGGTGATTAAAAGGCTTTTGTTTTAAACAGATTAGGGCGTTGGCAACTTAGCTGAGTGTGTACTTAGAAAAAAAAAAAAAATCCATGAGGACCGAGGGCGTCGTTCTGGGCTGAAGATTCCAGTCCATGCATGGCTTGGTGCTACTCTTGGCTACCTCAGAAACAGAGAGGGCTAGAAGCTGGGGTGCGGGTGCTGGAGTGGATTGATGTTATTACTGGAGATGGTGGACTCTCTGTGAGGACGTTTGGATTTCAAAGTGTTGTGAATGGAAATGCGTTTGGAGTAACCTGGCATTGTACTTGACAGGCCACCTTTCCTAGTTGCCCGCTGACCTTGAGGTGTGCAGTTTGCTTTGGGCACTAGCTCTTACAAACAGTAAAAATCCTACTGCAAAGCCCCATGCTTTGGGAAATGTCTATGTCCCCTCCACTTGCATCCTTGTCCGCGGTCCAAAAGTGTGAAGACAGGGCTCCCAGACGTGGGCGGCTCAAAGGGAGAATGGCAGATCCCTTTCACCCCCTAAATTCCTTGAGAAGATCTTGAAGTCCCCGGAATTTGCACTGACCTCTGTCTCCCTACTTCCTTTCTCCGGACCTCGGGCTCTAGGGCCCGCCTGTCCGCTAGTTTTCCCGGCCTCCGGGAACTGGCTTTGGTTTGCGGGAGGCTGGGGAGCCATGACTCCCCGGCTAGGCGCCAACGAGAAGCGTGGGTGTTCCCCGCGCGGATACCCGGCTCCGCCTGTGTTGCTGCGGGTCTGAGTTAGCTCTTGCAAAGCGATCTTTCTTAGGGCCTAACCCGGGTTTCAGTCTACGTGGGGTGAGACCTCCTTCCTCAAATGTCGTTGTGTTCTTTGTAGGCGGCCCCATCGACCGCGCATCTGGATGTGCGGGGGCCCCTTGGCCTTGGCTGGCAGCCGCTGCAGGCGGACCAGGGCTGCTGAGCTGCAGCCTTGTCTTTCCTCCCGGCAACGCCCGCCCAGCGTGTGCCTGATACGGGCCAGGGGATGGGAACAGGAACTTAGTGGGCTGAAAAATCTGCCCCTCTTGAGCCTGCCAGAGTGTGTGGGGCTCCTTGACGGCGGCCACCGATCCTGAGGTTCCAAGTTCTCAGATTGTGAAGTAGCAAATAATGTGCCATGTAGAAGTCTTTTGTGTCTGTTTAGAAAGAGGCTCGGCCCTTCTCGATCCCTTTCACTCTCCGTAGACCCCCTTACAGAACCGGTGCAAGTCTCCCAGTTGACCTTTCTATTTCTTTTTCCCTTGGAGCGATGATGCACAGTGCAACCCAGAGGGGCGCCCTGGGGAGGCAGCTTTTCATTTGTCTCCATCCATCCGCTCTGCAAACAGAGACAGAATCCAGGATCCAGCTCATAGCTCTAATTCAGGGAGACTATGGGAGCCCATAGGTCCTCTTAGGCTCAAAGCCTCCATCCACCCTTCCGAAGAGGACAAGAGAATGCAGATGCAAGCCACTTTCTTGTTATTGTTATTATATCATTATTACAAATGCTAGTTTCCTGCTAAGGCGACCTTTTCAATTTTCCCTGGAAAGAACCCTGCATTTTGGTACAAATATGAATATCCATCTCTTTACGATGCAATATTAACTTATTATTAATACTAACTGATCTAAATGATTTAAATATGATTTTTAAAAACACCAGCCACTGCATTAAACATTAAGCAAAATAAAAGTTGGCCTTCAAAGCTACTGTCTTTTCCTTCCGTTTGCTTTGTGTAGGCGCTAAGGTCTTACGGTACCTTTTCTGTCCTCCCTTGTAGGATTTTCATTTTGCTCGAGTTTTTAAATTCTATAAATCTAACATATTGACAATTTTGGCCCCGAGGATTCAGTCTGAAGGCAGAAATTCGAAGGAGAAAAAAAATAGAATTTTGAGAATAAATTCCGTTTTTAAATTGCCATACACATTTTTTTCTGCCTTTGCGTGAAAAATCTATTTAAATCCTAATTCAATACGAGGTGACTTTGAGTTTGAAGCGATAGAGCACTGAAACAGAAAGACCCACACACAGAGAAGGCAGAGCTGCCTCTCCAACTTCACTGAAGACTTACCAGCTCAGTAAGGAATTGCTTGTTTTTAGACTGGGTGTTTTCTCCATGTATAAATAAAGATTATGAAAGGGCATTTGATGGGCATAAAATTCCTGATTAGATTGAACAGCCCTTCCTTGCTTGGGATTAGGAAAATTGGACAGTCGAATTCTGGGCAGCTCTCCTGGCCAAGATACAAAGCAACACAATGCTACAGCACCAAGCTGGCGTCAGGGCGACTGCAGAGAACAGTGCAAAACAGTGCAGCGGGCACTTTGTCCAGCCCTGGGCACATTTAGCTGTAACTCAGAATTTGATCGCCACAACGTGAAAAGGGAAAATTTGAGGTGCTAATCAGTGGCTGTTAGGTTTTGATCCGGATCTTAGCAACATGGAGGTAAAAGTTGTTGAGGGTTTTTCCCCCCTCCTTTGCTTTACTTAACACCTCATACCCCCTCCCCAGCTTAAAAATAGCCACCCCTGTGGCAGGCAAGGTAATGTTTAAGTCTGCAGCTTCGCCACCGGGGTGCAGCAGCCAGAGCAGTGAGAGGCGCCAGGCTTTTAACCTGACAATGATGTTGTATTTGAACAGCTGCATAAAGGTTTAAAAGGTCTGTCTCATTGCCACCGTGGAGTTTTTTTTAAAAGGGGTTATTGTTTGGGCGAGGGCAACCGAGAGGGGACTAGCCAATCGGTCCCAAGGCCGAAAATAACATTCAGTGCCTGTTTTCACCAGGTCAAGAGAAATTCCTTTAGGGAAAGGGGGGAGACAAAGGACTTTTGGGGGGAAGTGAAATGTTTTTGTGAAGGACCTCTAGGTCCCCCCTCAGAACGCTGGGGAGCCTTAAGGAGCATCGAACCTCCCCCCAAGAAATGTTCTGTTGAGGCGGAAACCAGATTTATCCACAAGTTCAGTCTCTGGGCCTGAAATCCAAGGCCAGCCCATTCCCGGGTGAGTGTGGAAGAGAACAACATAGTTGTCTCTTCGGACTGAGAACTCGTTCACGGTCACAGATTCCGGGTCCGTTTTACTTTCTTGAACCGCCGGGGAAAGGACCCAGAAGGCCGAAAGACAGATCCCCCACACAGGCAGGGGCCCTGGTCCAGGGCAAGTCTTTGGAAATCAAGGTTAAAGCTCCCTGCTGCTGTCCTAAGGCCCTGGCTTCCGCAGGGCGGCTTGCCGCCTGCAACTAGAGGAGGGAGGAAGTTGTTCAAGTTTCTCATAAAACTCTGAGTTTCCATGGTGGTGGTGGCAGCGGTTGCTCTTTAATGATCTGGACCACAACCCCAGACCATATCCTCTTTATAAAACTTTCCCTCACCAGAGGAAACGGAAGACTAAGATTCTCCCATCTCATTCTCCCTCTTGCCCAAGCAAAACCTTGTCAAAGAATTTTAGGGATTGTCCAAAACTATAAAATTTAGCTTGTGACAAAAGTATAGCTTTTAATATTTGACGATTTGTGTTAAAACAAAAATTGACCTTCTTGGTTAGTAACGAAGGGAAGAAAATCAATAGTATAATTTTCAATAATTCATAAAGTGAACGCCATTATGCTAAATCTTAACTATTAATCTTTTCCTTTACAAAGTCTCGATTGATTTGTTAATAAAATACCTTCCCGTTTGTGGCAACAGCGGGTATAACTCTTTAAAAACCTTCAGAAGCAAGAAAATTACCAAGTAGCCCAAGAATGTAGATGAGAATTTTATTGATCGCCTTGATTCTTCTTAATATGTATTAATAAATTCCACAACCTTTTGTACCTTGCACTTGTCAGAAACCAATGCTTTTACAAAATCCATAAAAGGAAAACGTATTTTTCTTTGCAGAAGACTAAAATGACACCTTCGCTTTGCTCTCTCTTTGCTCTGGCCCGGTCTCCTAAAACTTGTGGAGTCCGAGGATCAGAGTTTTCTCCCTTTCTTTGAAAAAAATATTTTCTTTTACCCTTCCTTCCTCTCTGCCCTGTGTTATCAGGGAAAGGAAATCTTGGTTTCCCTGTCTGTGAGAGGAACGCTTTCACGGACAGGGAATGGCTGGCAAAGGATTATCTCCGAGCTGGAAGCTCCCAGCAGCCGGCCCCTCAAAGGTCAGGGTGTGGTTACTCTGAGAATCTAGACTCTAGGAGCTCGTGGGTGCTGAGGGACCCGGAGTCCTGAATGAAGAATGAAGGAGAGGGCAACTACTGGCTGGAACCATCTGGATCTACCCAGCTGCGTGGCCTTTCGACCTTCGCGGCCTTTTTCGCTAGTGCTTACCGCGACACCTTGGTTGTATCTTTGCAGTGGAGAGTTTTTTTTTGTTTGTTTGTTTGTTTTTTGTCCCCCCCCCTTTGGACCCCTAGGGAAGGATGTTTCAGAACCAGAGGAATCGGACTCACCTTCCCAGCTGCCCAGTACTAAATTAACCAGCCCGCGCCCCTACCCCTTGCTCGGAACCGGCCCTCTTGGGCGCATTCTGCTTGGGTGTGTGCAGGGAAAACGCTTCTGTGAGCAGGCGTCACCACAGTCTGACTTCCCTCAGTGCGCGTGTCCTCCTGGAGACCCCTCGGATCAAGCCTTTCCTTCCGCCGGCGGAGCCCGGTGAGCGGGTGGGGGACTCGAGTGGGGCAGGCAGGCCGGCCAAACAAGCCTCGGGAGACCGGCTGGCTGGCCAGCAGCAGAGCTCTGGGCCGGTCGTTTCCAGCGCGCACTATCACAGGCGCTTAGTAGATGTCGCTGTTGTCCGTGCTTACGCCGCCGGCCGGCCGGGCTCTGGAACACGTGACCTACAAGGAGGCTGCGGCTCAAGGCCATTTTCAAATCTCATTGGCTTGGTTGTCATGTGGTCGGCAGAGGCATCCACAATTACACCGGGAATGTTTTCCTAGAGATGTCAGCCTACAAAGGACACAATCTCTCTTCTTCAAATTCCTCCCCAAAATGTCCTTTCCCAACAGCTCTCCTGCTGCTAATACTTTTTTAGTAGATTCCTTGATCAGTGCCTGCAGGAGTGACAGTTTTTATTCGAGCAGCGCCAGCATGTACATGCCACCACCTAGCGCAGACATGGGGACCTATGGAATGCAAACCTGTGGACTGCTCCCGTCTCTGGCCAAAAGAGAAGTGAACCACCAAAATATGGGTATGAATGTGCATCCTTATATACCTCAAGTAGACAGTTGGACAGACCCGAACAGATCTTGTCGAATAGAGCAACCTGTTACACAGCAAGTCCCCACTTGCTCATTCACCGCCAACATTAAAGAAGAATCCAATTGCTGCATGTATTCTGATAAACGCAACAAACTCATTTCTGCCGAGGTCCCTTCGTACCAGAGGCTGGTTCCCGAGTCCTGTCCCGTTGAGAACCCCGAGGTTCCTGTCCCCGGATATTTTAGACTGAGTCAGACCTACGCCACCGGGAAAACCCAAGAGTACAATAACAGCCCCGAAGGCAGCTCCACTGTCATGCTCCAGCTCAACCCTCGTGGCGCGGCCAAGCCGCAGCTCTCGGCTGCCCAGCTGCAGATGGAAAAGAAGATGAACGAAACCGCGAGCGGCCAGGAGCCCACCAAAGTCTCCCAAGTGGAAAGCCCTGAGGCCAAAGGCGGCCTTCCAGAAGAGAGGAGCTGCCTGGCTGAGGTCTCCGTGTCCAGTCCTGAAGTGCAGGAGAAGGAAAGCAAAGGTCGGTATGAACAGAGTTGCCACCCCAATGGGGCGCGCAGTTCGGTAAATCCTCGGAAAGGGAGAGCTGGGGTACCCAAAGCGGAGCCCAGACAGCGGAGCCCAGCGCCCAACTCGGCAGGTGCTGCTCCACCCGGCTTTTAGAGGGGAGATATCAGCCTTGAGATGGTCTCTGATTCTCTCCCGCTGCTCTGGCCCTCCGGGCCAGACCTGGCCCCACGCTGCTGATGGCGCCTGGGCAGAGGAAAGGCTTGCCGGGTTTATCTGTCCTGAGCCAGACCCGAAATGCAACAAAAGAGCAAAAAGGAGACCAGCGGCTTGTAAGCAGGGCTCCAGTGGCCCCTATTCTTTGGCTCAGATTTGCAACCCTAGTTTTGCCTTGCGCCCAGGGATCATTTTAAGGTGGCCCAAGACATCGTGTTTGTGTTCAAGGGTTTACACCCCGCATCCTGCGATCTAAGAGGGGAAGGAAATGGTGTGGCCGCTTGGTGCTTGGCTGGGGAAGCAGAGGACTTCTTGCCTTTGCTGGACTGGTAACCTTGGCTTTGTCTGGGGAGAGTGCCGCAGGCTTTGCAACCTTATACAAAGAGGGCAAAAGCGGAAGAGGGGGAGAGAGGATCTGCATTGCCCACTTAGGGCCTCAGGGACAAGGCAAAGAACCAGGGTTATGGGTTTCTAAAAAGGAATCTTGCCCACCCCCATCCCTGCAGTCTGTCCCTCAGTGTCTATTGGTGGGCCACAGAGTTACATTTCTGGGGGAATGCTTTTTGTGTGAGGCAAAGAAACATTTTAAAATTGAGGGAATTCTGGGGTTCTGCAACAATGTCCAGGCAGGGTGGGGAAGGTATTCTTGTTTGTTTATCTCTTGAAATAGTCTGGCTCCCTATAAACCTGGCTGTGGAACTGTCTGTCTGCCCAGGAGAGGTGGGTGAGACCCGCCGGCTTGGGGCCTTGCAGCAGGGAGACTGGAAAGCTGTTTAAGCTGTGACTTCTATTCCTATCCTGTCATGGGCTGACCACTTAGAGTGTTGCTGGGGAAATTCTGTAAACTTTACAATTATAATAATGTTTTGTGCAAGCCAGAAAGTTGTGTGGAGAGAGAGAGAGAGAGAGAGAGAGAGAGAGAGAGAGAGAGAGAGAGAGAGAGAGAGAGAGAAAACCAACCCCTGGTACAGAATTATCTTTCCATTGTATTACTAAGTATTTAGTTCTAATTTGGTATTAATTTAAAATCTCTTTCATGTCCCGCCTTTGTGAGTAATGTTTAATACCAGCATTGTCCAAAGCAGCCTGCCTGCCTCCCAGCAGGGTCATGGCCAAGGGTATATTTGAATGGACTGAGAGAAAAAAAAAATCTTGATTTTTTTTCTTCTCCCTTTAATTTTGTTAGAGGAAATCAAGTCTGATACTCCAACCAGCAATTGGCTCACTGCAAAGAGTGGCAGGAAGAAGAGGTGCCCTTACACTAAGCACCAAACGCTGGAATTAGAAAAAGAGTTCTTGTTCAATATGTACCTCACCCGCGAGCGCCGCCTAGAGATCAGTAAGAGCGTTAACCTCACCGACAGGCAGGTCAAGATTTGGTTTCAAAACCGCCGAATGAAACTCAAGAAGATGAGCCGAGAGAATCGAATCCGAGAACTGACCGCCAACCTCACCTTTTCTTAGGTCTGAGGCCCATGTGAGGCCAGGATCCGAGAGGGGGCACCGTGTTCCAGGCCCGAGTGCTGGAGGACTAGGAAGGTGGAAACAAAACCTTCATTGCTCTTTGTTTTGTTTTGTTTTGTTTTGTTCTGTTCTGTTCTGTTTTCCTGCTAGAATGTGACTTTGGGGTCATTCTGTTCGTGCTGCAAGTGATCTGTATTCCTTATAAGTATATATATATATACATATATATATTAAAAAACTTAGCACGTGTAATTTATTTTTTCATCGTAATGCAGGGTAACTATTACTGCGCATTTTCATTTGGATCTTAACTTATTGGAACTGTAGAACATCTATCCAACCATCCACCCATCTATCCAACAAACAATGTGACTTTCCCACATTTTTCCTCACATGAAAGTTCTCTGTGTGTGGTTAGCCCATGAACTCATGTCAGTTTGAAAACCATCCAGTACTTTAAAAATTATATATATATATATATATATATATATATATATATATATATATTTCAAACGAATAAGAAACCCACAAGCTTGGGGGGAGGGGGACTTTAAAAAGCACATTACAATGTATCTTTTCACAAATGAACTTAGCAATTGTCCTTGGAGAAATGGAGTATTGATGACTTATGCCTTGTAGCCTTTCCCTTGTGGTGCATCTGTGGTTTGGTAGAAGTACAACAGCAACCTGTGCTTTCTGTGCATGTTCTGATCGCATGTATAATGCAATAAACTCTGGAAATGAGTTTGTTCCCTCTGCTTTCTGAAATGGAAATACATTATGGTGGAGAGGAGAGCCTTTGGGAAGGGTCTTTTCTGACTAAATTGCCTGTTTGGGGCAGTTGGGTAAGGAGTGGGAGTCTTCATAACTGGAAAGAGTGTCCTGTGTGCCCCCCAATCCTGCTAATACAATTGCACCTCAGTGGAACGAGCTTCCCCCTAGCCTGAGCCTGCTAAGTAAGCCTGGGCTGGTTTTTACTTTCAGTTCCCCATTTGTGTGTTTTCTTCTCTTTGGTTTTTGGTCATGTTGTTTTTAATGCTTTCAGTGAGCTCTTGGTGACTTCTGGCTGGGGAGTGCGCTATCAGGGGCTAGGTTGGAACTAGTAATGCCCAGCTAGAACCTGCCTGGCCCCCATTACAGGAACCAACGACAGCTTAGCATGGATCCAATTGTGCTCCCCCCCCTTTCTCATTCCTACCCATCCCAAGCTCAAGACAATCCGGGCCAGTGAAGCCAAGGTTGGGTGAGTCCTCTCAGCTTACTTTACCTTGGTTCCTTTCTGAAAGGGATTTATGTTTAGCCATTACTTTTCAGTGGCCCACATGAATTTTTTAAGGAAGAAAAAAATGGAAATATACTCCCCAGTCAAATCTCTCTCACTATTATTACAAAATGCTCCTTGCAGCCACTGTAGCGGAACAGTCAGGTGACTGAAAAAGGATTTGCAAGTGAACATGACTGCCCAACAAGTCCAATGGTCCTTTTACATACATAGATTGGAAAATTCAAGCCAGCTTCTGCGGAATCCGCACCACTGAGCCCAGATCCATCTAGTCCTGCCAGGGAAAGGGGAAGAGGTTCTTATGGGAAGAGGTGACCGAGTTCGTTGCCCCAGGTCCGGCCTATGGTTTTCAACCCATCTTCAAAGACCCATCATAAAACAGGTTTGTTTTTCTTTTTTCCTTTCTTTCTTTCTTTTTTTTTTAAACACAGGCCCTTTCCCTCCCAAAGAACAACCCACATAATCTCTCCGAACTTCGGAGCCCCCCATTCAAACAGTCTTTGGGATGCTCGGTGTTTATTGTTTTAAACTTCCTTCCCCAAACCCCAAATCCTCTCAAGTTTCAAGACAGATCCCTTTGGGGGCTTGTTTCCTGTGTCTGGGAGAGAGAGGTGTCTGATTCAATACTAGCTTGAAAGGACTGGAATAAATTTGCCCCTGATTTACCTTGGATGGGCAAAATCAGTAGGGTTATATTAACCTGTACATTTCTCCCAGCGATGTGGGGAGCGCCATTAGTTTCTGGTAGAGGGAAACCTGTGCTACAGGAAAAGGGCAGGCCCCCTGAAACAAAATCAGTAAGCCATTCGCAAAGGCAATCAATCAGGCCCTAAGTAGCCATTTACCCCCTTTCTTTCCGGGGCTGGAGGTGGGCTGGGAGCCCTCCAAGGGTGCTCTGGGCAACTTGTAGAGCTAGGAATATGCCCTCTCAATCGCCGCCGGCGGCTTTTGTCTCGGCTCCCAGCCGGGCTTTGTACCATGGATTTGGGAGTGACAATGGGCATTTCTCTCAGATTCAAGGCTGCCTGGCCTTACCTCTAAAGGCAAGGGGGGAAAATTGGGAAGGGAGTGGCCCAATGACCTGTCCTTCCGTCTGGGTTTTGAAGACACCTTCAGAATCCGTTTGCAGGCCTCTCAGTGTGAAAGGCACGCAGCGGCCCTGCCCACAGGGATGCGGTTCCTGCCGGCCTCACCCAGGCAGGGCTAATTTGGCCAGTGAGAGCTGACCTCGCTTGCATTCGAGTTTTTCCCTCTGAGGCATGTTTTTCTTCCAGGGCCATTCCAGAAGGCCGGAAAATGATAAGGCGCCATGTGGGATTCCAATGTTCACCGCCCATCCGAGGGCAGAGAGAAGCCCCTCGGAAGCCATCCCTGCAGAGGCTGCACTGAGCTAGCTGGTCCAGGCCCGGGAGTCCGGTTGCCCCAGCTCACCCCTTGGGCCTCGAACATGTGCCTAACCTCACTTCGAGGGTGTATGCGTGGCTGCCTGGGGAGTGTGTGAGTGTGGTAGAGGGAGGGGCCCTTCGAGCTGCTCCATCCGTCCGTTTTATTAGGGACACATTAATCTATAATCAAATACACCTCATAAAATTTTTATTGAAAGGCATAATATCATTACAGAGGTCTTCCACCTGTTTTAAACAACACGACAAGCTGTGAGAGAGCGTGTGTGGGTACGTGTGGGGAGGGGTGGGTTTAGGTAAGAATAGAGGCTTAGGCAGAACAATCCCCCTTGGGCGCCAGGGGGCCGCCCTTAAAGGCCTGCCTGCCTGGGGTAGCACCGGGCCGGCAGCCTCGGGCTGCTCCGGGCTCCGGGTTAGCGCCTAGGTGTGCCGCAGAAGCCCGATCCAGGGCCCAGAGCCCAGGAGTCAGGGAGCCAGGGCCGGGGTGGAGATCGCAGGACCCAGAGCAGCAAGAAGAGATGAACAAATAGTCCCCAGCGCCTCCTGCGGCCGCAGTTAGGCCTGTGGTCGCCGCCGCCACCACCCGGGCGGGCGGGCTGGGCCGGGCCAGGCCGGGCTGGCGCGTGGACCCGGGCCCGACAGCTCTAATTGCAGCGCTCCTGTTGATGATGATTTTTTTTTTTTTTTTAAATCACAGCAGCCCCCAGTTTAGCGGACTGATTTACTCCGGGTATTGGTAAATATGATCACGTGGGCCGCGCGACCAATGGTGGTGGCTGCAGCCTGCGAACTAGTCGGCGGCTCGGGCGCCGGCGAAGAGCGGCTCGGCGGCGGGCAGTGTAACCTTGGGTGGGAGCGCGCGGCGCCTCAACATGTCGTCCAGTGGCACCCTCAGCAACTACTACGTGGACTCGCTCATAGGCCATGAGGGCGACGAGGTGTTCGCCGCGCGCTTCGGGCCACCAGGGCCGGGGACACAGGGCCGGCCCGCAGGTGTGGCCGATGGCCCGACCGCCGCCGCCGAGTTCGCCTCGTGTAGTTTTGCCCCCAAATCGACCGTGTTCTCCGCCTCGTGGTCCGCGGTGGCCGCCCAGCCCCCGGCGGCGGCGACGATGAGCGGCCTGTACCACCCGTACGTGTCCCCGCCACCCCTGGCCACCGCCGAGCCGGGCCGCTACGTGCGCTCCTGGATGGAGCCCCTGCCCAGCTTCCCCGGAGGCTCGGGGGGTGGCGGTGGCACTGGTGGTGGCGGTGGCGGAGGCCCGGGTCCCGTTCCCAGCCCCGGCGGTCCAGCCAACGGGCGCCACTACGGGATTAAGCCTGAGACCGGAGCGGCCCCGGCCTCCGCCGCAGCCTCCACCTCCTCCTCCACCTCCACGTCCTCCTCCTCCAAACGGACTGAGTGCTCCGCCGTCCGCGAGTCCCAGGGGAGCGGCGGCCCAGAATTCCCGTGCAACTCGTTCCTGCGGGACAAGGCGGCAGCGGGAGGGAACGGGCCCGGGGTGGGGATCGGGGCCGGGCCTGGGGCGGGAGGCTCGTCCGAGCCCTCAGCTTGCAGCGATCACCCGAGCCCGGGCTGCCCGCTGAAGGAGGAGGAGAAGCAGCCGCCGCAGCCGCCGCAGCAGCAACTTGACCCAAGTAAGTGCAAAAGAAATTGCCCCCTGATTTATTGCTGAAACCTGTAAGGCTCGAATGTGCAAAACTGATAGTTTTACTAACCTATAAAAACGTCTAGACGCCTACCCAAGCCTAGGCGAGCAACACGCATCCATAAAAAAGCTTCCCATAACCACCTACCTTGGGCGCGCGGTTTGTACGGTAAACAGAGCGCGGGCATTAAGGCTTTTTATGATAATTCCCCCAAGTTGTGAAAAGCGTCCATCCTTGGTGAAATTAATTTAACGACCTCTCTTCTCCACCCTGTCGTCTCTCCCTGCCTCCCCTCCGCCCCTCGCTCCCTGTCTGCAAACCCCCCCTCTTACTAGACAACCCCGCAGCGAACTGGATCCACGCTCGTTCCACCCGGAAAAAGCGCTGTCCCTACACCAAATACCAGACGCTAGAACTGGAGAAGGAATTCCTCTTCAACATGTACCTCACCCGGGACCGGCGCTACGAGGTGGCCAGGATTCTGAACCTTACAGAGAGACAGGTCAAAATCTGGTTCCAGAACCGTAGGATGAAAATGAAAAAGTTGAGCAAGGAGAAATGCCCCAAAGGAGACTGACCCAGCCGGCCCCGGCCTGAAGTGC
This sequence comes from Phodopus roborovskii, assembly GCF_943737965.1. Taxonomy (NCBI): domain Eukaryota; kingdom Metazoa; phylum Chordata; class Mammalia; order Rodentia; family Cricetidae; genus Phodopus; species Phodopus roborovskii. The sequence continues at coordinate 30,089,248 of NW_026126418.1, read as the reverse complement.
TCAGAGGCAGCCGGTTTTGGGTTTTTGTTAATTTTCCCCCCCTCTGTGGGTGCTTGATTCAGAAACTCTCCAGCAACTCGGACTTTTTTCTTCTTTTTTAGGTAGAAGTGACTGTGTGGTTGGTCTCTGTGAGTTATTTGAGGGACACTGTATTTGCTCGCATATGTACTGGAGAAACCAAGTGGCTTTGGAGTTTTGTCTTATTCCGCCCCCTCCCTTTCCTACTCTGTTGGTTCCTTAGGAAATGATATATTTTGTAAGTGCACGCAGGCTTAATGAAGCCCTCTCCTGTGTAAATGTCCCTCGTGTTTCTGAAAAGTGCTGTAGTTTAGTCTCACCCTATCCAGCTTCCCAAACAGGGCCAACTGTCCAATTCGAGAATCTGAAGGCAGAGGGAGATTGTGGACACCCCCACTGCTCTCTCAGCCCAACCCCAAACCAGCTGCTCACCGCAGGAAAGCCCCTTTCCTCAGGGAACCCGTGGGCTGACTTCCACTGAGGCCTACCGAGAAAGCCTGGGCCCTGGGGCGCTGCTGCGGGGTGCGGGGAAAGCTTAGCCTTCCAAGCCTAGGAAGAGCTGCTCTCTCCGGGAGGTCTGGGCTCCCTTGGGCAGCCTGGGGTGATGGCCCTTCATGTTCCTGCCTGAGGACCAGTTGTAAATGTTACCGCTTCCAACAAATAAATGCTGATCTGAGCAAATGGAGCCCAGCCACTGGCCCTGAACATTGTGTGACTGCTCTCTGTGTCTTTGCAAAATAACATGACCATCAGACTACCCCATCCCCGAGAAGGGGCGCATTGCTAAAGGTTGGAGGCCCTAGCACCTGGAGGGTCTCTGAAGTACCTTGGAGTTTCCTTTTGTGTACACACACCTGGCCGAAGAGAACACTTTTGGAAGATGTCTTGGCGCTTCCCCTATCCTGTTGCCAGGGCCACAATGAACTCCCTGGCCTTAGGCCCTGAATGAGTCTCCACTGGAACCAGGAACCAGGCACCCTTTTGCTAAGGCACCACCCGGCTGGCCTACTTCTCTATCCTGGAGACCCAGACGCCAATCCCCATCTCCAAACAAGGGAAAGGACAGGTCTGCTCGGGAGTAACTCCCCCAGGCCGGCCAGGCTGGCTGGCTCCTGGAGGTCCCAGCCGGTTAAGCAGTGAGCATCTGCCCCTCCCCGCTACAGCCCCAAAGTGACCTTAGGGATCCAAATGGTCAAGACACTGCCCCCTCTCCATAGTCTCATCCTGCCACCCCCTTCCCTCCACCCAGCCTTTATGTATGTTTAGGCCCCAGCTTGGCCCTCTGAGGCCGCCTTGAGAGGCTAAAATGAAGGTCATTGTGAGGGTTCAGGCGAATCACTGGCGTTGCAAGCCCTAGAGGAGGCCACGGCGCCGGGCAGCCTGGGTTGGGCGGAAGGCGGGGGCGATGGCAGAGATCTTGGGGATCCTGATGAAAGAGGGGGGACTCCAAGGAAAAGAAGATGGGGGCTGGGAGGGAAAGCCAAGGCCCAGATCCGGCTGAAGGTGCTGCATTCCCCCGCCCCTAAGGCCAGGCGGATACCTACAGCTCTTTGAAAACAGGAAGAGCCAAGGTGTCATAAAGCCATTGAGCCGGCGAGACGTCTGGAGGTAATGAGTTTACGACAGGCCAGGCGCTTCGCTTTGAAACCATCTCATTTTGATGTTTGTGGGAGGAAAGGAAAAATGCAGACAAAACTGGGTCTTAAAATCTGGACAATAAAATATAAACAAGACTTGGACCAAGAAGTCAGGGACTAGGAAGCCAGCCCCCCCACCCCGTGAGGTGTGAGCATTCAGGGAAAAAAAATGAGAGGTGATATATTTCTGATTTTTCTTTTTAAATGGGGCGAACGTTAGAGGTAGCCTATGGCCGGTGGCTCTTCGATATTTTGACTGTGGCCATGATCTATCTCGTTCTTTTAAGAAGAAAAATAAGGCAATAATGATACTGCCCCTCTATTACTTGACCTATTGAGATGGTGAATGAGGCCAGTGATCTTGGGCCATTTACTCAAGCAAGCATCTCCTCGGATTATGTCTTGTGGGGAAAGAGGGTGTTACATCTTCACTGGCACTCCACTCCAAATTCCCCGCAAAAATATGGACATTTGTTCACTTATTACAGATATAGTCATTACAGCTAAATTGGCCAAAAATATTTTTGAAAATAAGAGACAGAGATTAATTTAGCGAGAAACACCGATTTGGGAATATTTCCTTTTTAAAAAAGTCAAATAGATCGTTTATCCAATTTGCTTAGTATGTCGCTTATACAATATTAAAATTCTCACTCACTGTCTGGAGAAATTTGAATAAACATAAGCCCAATAGGGATTTTCCAGACAGGCACACAGGATGCTGCAAAAAGATTATTTTAATTTGGCTTTCATCCGCCCCAAATTATCCAGTTTAATGAACTCAAAACATTAAGATTAGAAAGTTAAATTAAGAAATATACATCACTTAATGTTGAGAGTGATATCCTTTAAGAAAAACAACATTTGGCTTCTAGAAAAAAATTTAGCTGTCAAATTGCCTGGGTTCTTTGGGGAAAAAAGTCTCATCAATTAATATTTATTTAAGTTTTGACTTGTGCTAAACACAACCTGTTCTATAATTGTGTGTAAAAAGCACAGCTAGGAGATAACAAAATTGGGGACTTGTGGTGTCTGGCAAAGAACTGACTGGAAGCTTTTGGCAAACACACCACTTACAAGTTCTTGTGAGCCCAAATGAGAATTTCCTCTGCATTCAGGAGCCCACGTTTGCTGCAACTGACTTGTTGACAGTCAAGGAGATGAAGCATTATTAGTGTCAGCAGTCCAAGTCCAAGTCAAACTGAAGAATTAAGATTAGATTGAATTGGTTTGAGGAGAATGAAAGGGAAATCAAGCTCGGTTAGCTCGCGACGGCATTTTTCCACTAGAGGGCGCTGTTGCTCCACTTTCTGATCTCGTCAGGCTAGCATTGCGGTGGAGGAAGGTTTTGATTAAAAATATTTACAATCTTACTTTTAATCTTAAATTAGGATAAATTTAACAAAAATAAACAACGTGAACTATTAAATTTTCAAGCTGTGCTTGTCTGACATAAAATTTTGGCTCGCTCAGCATTTCAGACATTCTGGACTGTTGTGCAGAAACTATAAAACGTTAAGTTAATGCATTCCATCAAAACAGAAATGAGTAAAAGCGCAGATATTTACGAAGTTAACTGCGCTCTTCTTCTTTTTCGGATAACAAACGAAATACTTAAATAAAATTTGGAAAATACCCACATTATTTTGTCACCAGAGGAAATGTGGTGTAGTTTTTATTTTTACTTTTAAATTGGGCCTGAATATGTAGAAACAGTGCTGTGTCGAAGAGTACTGTGTTCATGGACAATCTCCAGAATACATGGAGTTTTAAAAGTGCCATGTTTTAGTGAGATGTGGGTTCCTCGGTTTTGGCATTTTGCCCCATTTAATTCCCAAATCCGTCCATTTATTCAGTATACAAATATGCCCATGTTTCAGTGAACACCCATGCTAAACAGTGGAATAAAAGGGCACAAGTACCAAGTTTAGCTCCAAGGTTTTATTGAAAAAAAAATCTTTTAATTTGGGTATTTGCAGGACTGAAGTTCAAATCCTTAATAGTCAGAATCAGTTGTTACACTTCGCATTTGAAAGACACTTGGGAAAACCAAACAACAAAACAGCCTTGCCCTTAACAAGTCTCTTAATGCCCCAATAACAAGTCTCCCATACTCTCAAACACAAATTTTAATAACACATGCCTTTAGCATCTCCAGATTCATCAATAATTTGTTTACCTCCACCACGTTCAGCCATTCTTTGTAGAAATAACTGAGTCGGACATAACTAGCGAATTTGCCTTTCTATGTCGACCTTATTTATAAGAACGAGATTCAATCCACTCGGACTGACCTAGGGATCCTGTCCACATGGGCTGAACAAACCCACGAGGTATGGGAGGTAGCTGCAATCTCTGCCTGCGGCATCTTTGCGTCAGTCTGGGGTTTTGGCATTGGTATTTGGCCGTGGAAAGTCAGCGCGGTGTGATTTAGTGTAAGCCCGTGTCTTTGGCCAGCTGGGGTGTATCTTCAAGGTCTGTTCGCAAGACCAAAGGATCTGTGATGCCCTGGAGACACCGATTATCCCAAAGCATAAAGTGTTCAGCACCTAAAGCGAGAGGAAAGAAGGGAGTGAAGGATGGAAAGACTAGGGAGAAGAGGGAGGGAGGGGAGGAAGGAAGTGTGTGTGAGAGAAAATGTATTTATTGGATATTCAAACGAGAGAAAAGGAAAAGATGAAAGCATGCGGGGGAAACGGTTGGAGGTGTGGAGCCACGCAGCTTTGCACAGCTGCCCCAATCCGGACATTGCCCATTCCCGAAAACGCCAAGCCCGGACTTCCACAGTCTTCTGCTTGCCTTCCTTATGTCTCACAAACCAGACGCTCGAGAGCTTTCTCTCTCTATTTTCTCTTGGGAAAATCAAGTTTACGCTAAGGCCTGCACCCAGTCTACGTAGTTATTTTATTTTATGGATTTGGTATGTGAGCTAAAGTCGTTAGCAGAGGACAGGGCCTGCCTGCAGCTGCCTGGAACCAGCACGATCCGAACGCCGGCTGGGGGACTCGAGTACCTGCCCCCACCCCCACCCCCGTCCCCACCCGGGGCCACAGCCAGCCCAAGTGCGCTGGCGCCGGGCTGGGGCCCCAGAGCCTAGCGCCCTGCCCTAGGAAACGCTTCCTTCCCACCGGGAACGCGCCTGTCGTCGCTCTTCCATTCACTCCCCTCCCCGCGTTCTCTAGCCTCCCCCCACCCCGCGCCCAACACTGACGTCTATCAAGGGTGAAATGATGGAAACTATATTCATGGGCATGATTTCCATTAAGTATCAATTAACCTGGGAGCCTCGGCCAGGCATGCAGTGCGTCAAGGGTAAATGTACATCTCATTTCCACCAGGCCTGCCTGGCTGGAAAAAGCAGGACTCTGATCCGCTTTGATAAGGCCAGGTTCTGGAGGCCGGGATCGTGCCCTTTCCCCAGGACCGCCGAGACAGGCCCAAACGAACGCAAGGACCAATCGCCCCAGCCGTCCGCCTCGTTCAGAAACGCAGAAAGGCCACGGCCAGCCTCCACTGGGCTGTGGGGAGCCTCCTGGGAGTGACCTCCCCGGCTGCCCCAAGGCTAAGGCTTGGCCGCGCCCCCTCTCTCTGCGTGCGCGGGCCCGGGGCCCCGGGAGCCCTTGGCAGTGCGGCTTTATGGGCCCCCTTTAAGGCTGGCGGAGGCATCCCGGGGCCGGCGTGAGGCGTCCCGCCCGGCGCAGGGGGCCGCTTCGCCGCCGCCCGGATCCCTCCGCCGCGCGGTTATCTGGCCCCCATCTCCCTCCCCGTCCTCGCCCTCGCCCTCGCGGTGGCGGGGTGCGAAAATGCCCCGGCGGCGCGCACCGGGGCGGCAGCCTCGGCGGCGGCGGCGGCGGCGGCGGCGCTGGGAGGGGGCGGCGGGGGGGCCGAGGTGAGAGGTGGCACGGGGCGGAGGGTGTGTTTTCTAATTGCGTTTCCCTGCAGAGCGGGGGCTCGGGCGGCCGAGCCCAAGCCGTCTCCCCGCGGGCCGCGCGCGCACTCTCGTCCTCGCCCCCGGTGCGCTGGGGCCGCCTGGTGCCTGAGAGGAAACTGGAGGCCGCGGGGCAGGTCACCGGGGGCGGCGGCGATTATATTGCGGCCCAGCAGGCGCGCGCCGGGAGAGGCCCGGAGGGCGGCGGCGGCGGCGGCGGCGCGCGGGGGCGGGAGAGGCCGCGCGGCCGGCGAGGGAGGCGGCGCGAGGCCGAGGCCGAGGCGGCGCGAGAGCCCGGCATGAGCGCCCAGCGGCCGGACGGCCGGGCCTGAGGGGGAAGCGCGCGCCGGGCGGGCGGGCGGCGACGACGCCCCGGCGGCCCCCGCGGCGCGAGCAGCCGCCCCAGAGGCCCCCGCGGCAGCGCGGCCGAGCTGAGGCGCGCCCCTCACCGGCTCCGCGCCGCCCGCCCGCCCGTCCGCGCGGCCGCCGCCCCGATGAGCTCGTACTTCGTGAACCCGCTGTACTCCAAGTACAAGGCGGCGGCGGCGGCTGCGGCGGCCGCGGCGGGCGAGGCCATCAATCCCACTTACTACGACTGTCATTTCGCGCCCGAGGTCAGCGGCCGCCACGCCGCCGCCCTGCAGCTCTATGGCAACAGCGCGGCCGGCTTCCCGCACGCGCCCCCGCAGGCGCACGCGCACCCGCACCCGTCGCCGCCGCCCGGCTGCGGCGGAGGGGGCGGCCCGCGCCCGGCCCAGGACTACTTCCACGCCGGCGCGGGCAGCCCGGCCGCTGCCTACCAGGCCGCCCCACCTCCTCCTCCGCACCCTCCGCCTCCGCCGCCGCCGCCTCCCCCCTGCGGCGGGATTGCCTGTCACGGGGAACCCGCGAAGTTTTACGGATACGATAACTTACAGAGACAGCCGATTTTTACGACCCAGCAAGAGGCCGAGCTGGTACAATATCCTGACTGTAAATCGTCCAGTGGTAATATTGGCGAGGACCCAGACCACTTAAATCAGAGCTCGTCTCCTTCTCAAATGTTTCCCTGGATGAGACCGCAAGGTTGGGATGCACTTTTTTTTTCTTTTCTTTTCTCCCCCCCCCCGTTTTTTTAAGGAGGGGAGAAATCTGCTTTCGTCTCACGTTCTAGCTTTAAAACTCCCCTGTCCTTTCCCTCTTCCCCCTCTTTTTTCCTTCTTGTGTAGCCACTGTGGCTCTTGACATAAACTAATACCGACTTAAAAAAGAAAAAGTAAGTAAAGATGATGGGCACAGAATAATTGAGAAAAACTTGCCTCTGCTTCTCTTGCCTGCACACCCTAGCTCTGTATCAGAATTAAAGATCACTGTGTATTACATCAAAACCCGTTCCAGACACTTTCAACAGCATTCAGAGATATCAACCATTAAAAGACAAAACATGTTAATTTTTTTTTGTTTTTTGTTTTGTTTTGTTTTGTTTTGTTTTCATCAGCAGCTCCTGGTAGACGGAGAGGAAGACAAACCTACAGCCGATTCCAAACCCTAGAGCTGGAAAAGGAGTTCCTTTTTAACCCCTATCTGACCAGGAAGAGAAGAATCGAGGTCTCGCATACCCTGGCCCTCACGGAGAGACAGGTAAAAATCTGGTTCCAGAACAGGAGAATGAAATGGAAAAAGGAGAACAACAAGGACAAGTTTCCAGTGTCGAGGCCGGAGGCAAAGGACGGAGAACCCAAAAAGGAAGCCCACGAGTTGGAGGAAGATGGAGCCGAAGGCTCTACAAATTGACTTCTAAACTTTTAAATTTTTACCGCAGACTATTAAGACTAATGGTCAGCATATGCTGGTGGATACCACCCCTCCCCCCTTCTTGTTTTTGAGAAAGGACTTTACCTGTGTTTCAAGCTACCTTAATGTCACTGCTCTTGAGGTTTCTGCGCTTTGAAAGGGATTAGGGCGTTTTTAAAAAATGGTTTGTAGTATGGAATAGAAGCAGCCTTTGAGCTGCCCTACAGAAGGGTAATTTGATTCCGACCTTGTAGCTATATTTTTATAATGGTGGTTTTTAATGTCTGAACTGGTGATTTGTCTCAACAACGTAAACTTCCTAACGATCAGCACTAAATGATTGAATATAAAAGGCTTTATTAATCAAACAAGTGCACTTGAACATTTTAAATCTTTATGGTGAGTAAATTAAAAGAAGTCTATTCATAATTTTTTTAAAAATTATGCCTGCAGAATATTTACTTTATATTATTTGATTAAATGGATTATTTATATTTTTCTTTCTGCTTTTGTAACGATTGTTCAGGTGTCTTGTAGTTTACTTCCAGAATGTTTCTTTGAGCATTTTGTAAATGTCTGTCAGGGAAGAGTCTGGCCCAAATATTGGAAAAGCACATTAACTGAAGAGTGCAATGTATAGTCCAGGCTCTGGGCTTCCTTAAACTTAGGAGATTGTTGTGCCAGTGACTAGAGTTTAAGGATAATGTCAAAATCGACATTTAGCCCTGTTTCTGTAGTTCATACAAATTATGGCAATTTGAATAATCTAGAGAATTAATACTTGAAAACTAATTGCAACATTTTCATTAACTTTTCACTCTGGCAAGTGGCCTTGCTTTCATTATGAACCCTGCTTGTAATTGTCTGGGATTTCTAGATCTCTATGCTCTGTGTTTCTGCTTTTTCAAATAGGTGCCATATTTATTTGTATTCTCTTTGCACTGCTTGCATGATCCTTATAAGTCAGCTTGCTGCGTTCATCTCAGATGTCGGTTGGTACGTCCGATCCTCTGCGGTTCTTCAGGAAAGCCATGACTTTACCTATTTGAAACAAGCCCTGAGTTAAATGCAGAAACTCCGAGTGTAAACAACCGCCCCAGAGTATAGCTCTTTAATAAAGAAATGTACCTCCTTAAAGAACAGAGTTAATATTTTTGAGCGCGGGAAACATCATCACCTTGACAGTCACAAACAATGATCAGGGCTCACATGAAGGCAGTGACTTGCTCAAGCCTTGCTCAAGCCTTCTATTTGATAAGCGGGTGTGGCTTATACACCCAAGCTGTTCAACGATGATAACAATGATGATGATGATGATAATAATAATAAATGATGGTCTGGGGCTTCCTTCCAGAGTGGGCTGGCCATCCATGCCACTTCTTGCATTAAATAATCCTGGTATGATAACTATGACAGCTTTGAACTTCAAAATGATTCGTCAAGTCATAGGCCTGCTGACCCAGAGTCCAGGTTACACCACAGCTTAATCCCATAGAGTCCTAGTTGAGGCTGGCGTTTGGCATCTATTATTAACAAGATATCCATTTTCCATTTGGGACTGCTAGTGCAGCTGCCTTTTTATACAGGGGGGAGGGAGGGAGAGAAAAGAGGGGAAGGAAAAGGGAAATTCAAGTAAAGTCTCATTTCTCACTGAAAAATGAAAACACCTTAAAGTCAGTCAACATTGAGAGCTGGCTGCTTTTTTGTTAGACACGTTTACTTTTAAAGACGTGGGTTTTGTTTTATTGTTAATTTCCAGGGTGGTTTATATTGCATGGGTAAGAAAAGAAGATTCTTTAGTTTGGGGCCAGGGTCACTGCTGGTGCTGGCTGGCTGGAAGGGTTGGTACTGCCTGGGTCACAGACAAATCCCCACCTGGCCCTCTACCCAGGGGAGAGGCTGTGGCTGTGACATTTTCGGAAAGACGATTTAAGTCAGGAGTGGCCGAGGCTTAAACATTTGCACAGAATTGACAGCTGCAAAGGCCAGTGCTGGATTTGGGGACATTCTGCTCTTGTGTACTGCATGAATCTATGGTGGCTTGAACAGAGTAAAGGTGCCTCAGACAGAGAGCCTGACTGGAAAACAGCCGTAGGCACAAACTACCTGAAAACCAGTGCTGTCTAAACGTCACCTGCTTTGATTTAAGGAATGCTTTAAATTTTGCTATCTCTAGGGCTCAAGAGATGGCTCAGCAGTTATTAATATTTGCTTTTGCAGAAGACCAGGGTTCCATTCTCTGCATCCATGTGGTGGCTGGCACCATCTATAATCCCAGCTCCAGGGACTCCAATGTGGTGTACATATATAATGCTGATTATATATATATATATACATATACATATATATGTGTGTATATATATATATATATATAAATTTGTTATCTCCAACTCAAGAATGCTCCCCTAATACCACTCTTCAAACTGGAATTTGACAAGATTAAATTAGAAAAGGGACCTACTATGTGGATGAGTGGGGGTGGAAGTCAAGTATGGAAAATCAGGTAAAAATACTACATCTTTGACATATCAGCAGTCTATACTGCTCTAGTAATGCGCTTTTTGGGCCACACTGGCTCCCTAAACCATGGATCGAAGTCCATGTACAGACTATTGCAATAACTGAAGTTTTGAGATTATAAATTTGTACATAGGCATAGCTTCACACACGAAGTGTTGGTAATAAATGTAAATTCTTCCCTTCTGCAGCTATGAAACATACTTCTGTCTTCAAATAGAGACCTTGAGGAATCCCTCCCTCCACACACATCTCTCTTCCTCTCTTCACTCTGGCTCTCTTGCTGTGGTTAGACCCCCACCCCTACCCCATGATGGTGTTGCACTTTAGGGACTAGCTAGTGGTGGGGAGTGCTGCATGATGCTTTTCTAGTTGGCTCAGATCTGCAAACAGTGAGGCACTGCTGCAAGAAACTAAGGGTGTTAGGGTTTTGTTTTGTTTTTCCTGTATAAATTTACATAAACCTTAAGAGATCCTTTTGCAAACCCAGGTGGAGCTTTTCTGCCCTGAAAGGAGACTTAGCGAAGTCTATAAAAAGAGTGGGGGGAAAAAAATCAAGGCCCCTCCATGTTAACACTGACTAAAAGAGAAAAGCCCTCTAAGTGACTAGACTGTGTAAGAGCCAGAAACATAAAAAGAGGGTGTGGTTCGTACTCCTTTTTAAAGAAAAGTCAGTTTATGGGTACCATTTTGTAAGGCCCACAACACATTGCTCGCCCCTGCATAGCAGACAAACAGTGCAACATGGCTGCCTTTTCTGTGCAGTCCCTTCCCTCATTCTCCAAGCTACAAAGGCAGTGATGAAGTCTACTTTTATTTGGATAGAGGGGAGATGATGCAGGATGAGTGTAATTTCTAGAATGTTTTTTAGAACGGAACAATCTCTTTACCCAGTCCCATGTATATTAGCAATGTAAAAATGTTCTAAACTAGGGAAGGAACACCAGCGTACCCATTTACTTGTGTAGTAACATATTGTTTAATCCAGTGAAAAATATTTCACATCCAGTGTCTGTCCTCCATATCTGTGGTGGCTGCTGAATCCTCGGAATGGCTAGAGTTGGAAAGGGGAATAGAGAAAACAGTTTAATGAACAACACATTTTAATGGACCAGCAAAATGAAGGCCCCACTGTCCTTTTCAAGAAATAAGACTTTTGCTGACAGATGGTGGCAGAAGCCCTTTAATTAAAACTGTTCAAGGTCATCAGAACTTTCTCTTTGGATACAAATAGCCGGCACAAAAGGATGCTGTGAATTTCCTACTTAAATAAGTTCATGCCCACTAGTTACTTAGTGGGTGTTAAGATGTCTCTGGCAAAGAACTTATACTCAGAAACATCTTGCTAGAATGTTCTGAAAAGAATGAATAAGCTAGTGACCCCTTTCAGGCAGGAATTGGCAGCTGGCTGGCAGTGCCCATGAGGGGAATGTTGGAGGTCAGCAGAGGACACTGACTTTGAGGTAGAGTTCACCGGAGAGGTTCCCACTGACAGTACAAAGGAAACATGATTCCAACTCTTAAGGGGAAAAAAGTTCTAGATTGTTCTTTTCCTGAACAGATAAAGCCCCTCACCTCTCCAGAAAGGCACTAAGGATTTTTCAATGGTCATAAGAGCACAGAGGACTGGAATTAAATTCCACAAAAGTCTTTATGTCTTTAGGACCTTAAGTGACTGCTTGAAGGGTGGGGTGTTCGTTCCTGTGGTGATAGATAAAAACTCAAAATGGTATTTTTGGAGAGGTAGACAAGTATCTAGAAATATTCATAGCTTTTGGGATGGGAGATTGATCTCCTACCGCAAAAAAACCCAGGAGGCTGGTGGGACCAGTTTAGGTTGGAGTCAAGTGCGAGAAGAGGAGTCATTTCTTGACCTGGGCAGCCGGATTTTCTGGACAAGATTTGGGGTGTGGCTTGCCTGAGATGAGCGGGTAAAAATGGAGAGTGCCTGGCATTCCTTAGGGACAAGTGTCTTCGCCAGGGAAAGGAGAGAAGCCAAGTGACCAACGTGGGGGAGGGGGACGGGGGGCACAAGGGACTGGGGGAGGCGCTGGGGGATGACATCTGCACTCATCTTCCTCCCACATGGCGGCCAATTGTACAGAGATTTTAAGCCAAACAAAAACAAAAATGCCCAGTAATTCCTAGGAAAGGTGTGTGTGTGTGTGTGTGTGTGTGTGTGTGTGTGTGTGTGAGAGAGAGAGAGAGAGAGAGAGAGAGAGAGAGAGAGAGAGAGAAGGGAGAGAGAGAGAGAGAGAGACGGATTTCCGAAGAGAAAGAAGAGATAAAGAAAGAGGAAGGGTAGTAAGGAGAGAGGAGAATGAAGAGAGAAAGGAGAGGAAAAACATGGCGCTCGCGAGCTGTATGTGCAAAATCCGCAAGGAATTGCAGTAAATTCCTTTTTGTTTGAAGAAAATTTACAACTTGGTAATAGACCTTTTTATGACCTATTTGCGGTCGTCATTGGCTGCGGCTGGTCATGTGCAGGCGCCGCTCGCCTTCACGGCCTTTTTCCTGATTTCCCAGGCGAATTTGCCCCCGCATTCTGCTTTCCCAGAGCCTCACCCCCTCTTTTTCTAACCTTTGTCTCTGCAGAGGTGGGCTCCAGTTGCCGGCTGCGGGATCGCGGGGTCCGCAGCGGCCCGGGCTCCCGCCGCGACTCCACCGCAGCTCGTCCCGGGTCCTGACCACTGCAATCTCCGGAGACCGCAGGGAGTCTAGAAGGAGCCCGAGGCGCGGAGCCCCCCGCCGCGGCTCACACTCCTGCGGGGAGCCGCCCGCCGGCTCTGCCCCGGCGACCGGGGCGGCGCGCTTCCCACCCGGTCCTTCCAGCAACATGAGCCCGAACCTGCCGCCCAGGGTGCGCGCAGGCCAGCAGCGCCGGATGGATTCCAGCCGCCACCGGGGCCGACCGCCCGCAGCTCGGCAGCCCCCGGGTAAGAGCCGCCCTCCAGGCGCCCGAGCAGCCCGCGCCACCGCCTCGGGCAATGGGTGCTACATTCCCGGGGCCCTGAATTACCCAAGAACCCGGGAGCGCTCTCTGCGTAACCCTCCCTAGCGCACGTCCCTAGGGACTCGAGGTGGGGTCCTGCTGGGCTCAGAAGTGCAGTGAGGTCTCTTCCCTGCCCCCGCCCCAGAGATCCCTGGACTTGGGAACCTTCAGATCCAGAGCTTCCCCCTCCCCAACCCCGAATCCGCTACGGGAAGAAGAGTGTGCACACGGGTTCTGGGCACCTCGGCTTGGCTGGGGGTGAGGGGTCAATAAAGGTTTCCTATAGTACAGAATACTGTGCTGCTGGGGTTTGACGGTAGCCAAAGCTAACAGGTGTTTTTTGAGGGTTGGGGCATGGGTGGGGGTGGGGTGGGTTCTGTGTACTCAGGATGTTTCTTGAGCGAGGCCAGTTTTTAGGGTTTATAGTTTATTGGGCTTTGTGTACCAAATGACGGTTTCGTTATTTTTAAAATGTTTCTCTAATTCTTAGGGGGAAAACTGGTAATAACTCAAGCTAGGTTCCTCCTACATCTGATAATGTATCAGATGAATTTGTACTATTTTATGTCACAAAATGGATGTTTGTTTTGGGATGTAAGATTGGAAAATCTGGTGCAGGTTTTAGGGCAAACCCAACAGATATTTGAGAAATGCGAAGCATTTCTAAGTTCAAACATCGCGTGTGTTTCTCATTTGTCAGAGTGGTGAAAGAGTAGTGTTTGTTGGGGTTTTCTTTCTTTCTTTCTAAATGCATTATCGTAATTTTTTCACTTACCAATAAATGCCACAAAGTAACTAATTACTTACTTGGAAATTCCTGAACCAAAACACAGGAAAAGGAAAACCTTTGCAAAACCTAATGCTGGTTTTCCCCAACAGTTTTGGGTGGTATTTAACTGTCCATTTTGCAGCTCCTATTTCCTGTTCCTTTATGAACACATAGGAAAGCATTGAGACCTCAGGCAGTCTGCCGCATTGCGCATGAGACTGACTACACATGGTGGTGGGCTCTAGTCCCCAGAGTGCATGCCAATAAATCCATATTGTTTGCCCAAATATTCCAGTATAACAGTGTTGGCTGTACAAGTATTTGTAAACCATAGATGGTATATTTATAAGAAGGTGCTTTTTAATAATTAAGGATAGAAACACTCTCATTTCAAAATGGAGGACTAGTTGACGGTTTCAGAATAGTTCTGGGCCAGTAACTCTGGGTGCACACAGTCTGGAGTGGGATTTTTGGATTTGGAATGTCTGTATCTTGTAAGCAGTTTCCTGTCACACAACGATGACACTGAGGTCATTCTCTGATAGACAAGAGAAGCAGTCCCTTTTGAAAAGCAAGCTCTTTCACTAGGCCCATAGGCCCTGAAGCTAGGTCGGTTGAAGCTGGGTGGGGCAGAGGGAAGACTCTATGTTCTGAGACTGGGTGAGGCTGGGGGTGGACTGGATGTTCTGGTGGCAACACTGTAGGTTTTGGTGGCCCAGCCTGCTACAATGACTAAAATGGTCCAGATTTCAGAGAGGAAGGTGATGCCTTGTGAAGATAGGGAGCTCTGAGGGAATCTTCGTAAGCCTTGTGGTAGTGTTAAAAGCTTATTGGGAAGAAATGGTTGGTTGCATCTTGAGAAATAAATATTTGACAAGTCACATATATTCCCTTACTAGGAAAGTAATAAGAGATGGGTTCTGCCAGAACTACCTCCATTGTTCCTGTGACCCTAACAACACAAAAATAAAATGGGAAGGAAAAGAAACGAAATTTTTAAAAATGTTCAGAGTCTAAAAGCTCAGAGGTTTGTGGGCACAATTCCCAGTGTCCTGGGTCCAAACCTCTATTTATAGACTTGGGAGCAAATGTTCTGGCCTTAGTGTCGTCTGATGTAGACATGAGCTGAGAGTCCATCTTCAAGAGAACTAGGAAAATGCGAGCTGGCTATTACAAATGTAGCCAAGAACAAGGACTAAACACCAAGCGTGTTTTCCCTATCATATCTTTCTACAAATAAGTAGATTTTGCCAGAATTCTGTTCTCTGAGCCTGAGAGGCAAGGGAAACCCGAACAAAGACAGTATTTCACCCTGAGCTGGCAGGCAGCTGTTAGAGGTATTTACAGCCTTGTCGCAGTGCGGCAGCCAGTGAGGGTATGCGGGGGCACAGGAAACTGCAGAGATGCAACCAAGAATTCGGAATTCCGATTTAAATCCAATTTAGGTGCACTTTTTCGGAAATGATGAAAATAGATACCATTGTTTCAAAAGAAAGTATCCCCTAGACTTGATAGTTCTGCAAAACTAAAGGAGAAATCATGCTCTCTGAATGCAGGGTGGGGTGACTCCCCCCCCTCATTGATAGACCTCTTAGGGGAAGCTGTACCCAGATGTGAAAATTCTGATCCGTAAGATAACGCTGAGTGTGTTCATGAACAATAGGGAGATTTTGTTGATTTGACGGAACTGGACCAGCAAACTAGACACATTGGTTGAGACGTTAATTCAGATTTTCCTGAAAAAGAAAACTACATTTCCTGGCTCTTTTAGATAGGATTTCCAAGTGCCTCTGCAGCTAAGTGCGGTGCAGCCCAGGGTACTGTGCTTGAGGCAGGCATTGCTCAGTCTCCGCAGTGCGGGGCTGCGCACGCCTAGCGCATGTGCAGTGAAATGACCCAGCCCATAGATTGAACCAACACTGCACAGATGGGGGAGGGGGTGAGAGGAAGTGATAACCTGATCTGTTACCCCTCCCTCATCTTTTTTTCCCCAGCCTTTCATCTAAAGGTAGCCACCAGCTTTTCTCTTGACTACAATTACTTTCGATCTAGACTTATCACCCCACCACAATTTGTATGTTTTAGAAACAGGTTGCAAATATGAGCTAGTAGTAAGTAGAATTTTTCCAACTATGTACACACACACACACACACGAGAGAGAGAGAGAGAGAGAGAGAGAGAGAGAGAGAGAGAGAGAGAGAGAGGGCGAGCCTAGAGAAATACATAGATTTATTTTGAGGCTGGCGCCTGCTCTGGGAAGAGGCCTTTCTTCCTGGCTCCTGTTCAATCTGCCAAACTTGGGGCCAGTCATTCCTGGATCTTGATAAGCCAGCACAGCACACCGTAAGGCTCAGGCTCAGCAAAGAGCGATCAAATAAATGAATAAACAAACAAACAAACAAATAAATAAATAAATAAATAGACAAACTGGGGAGATTTTCCTCCTATCACACTTCTGGGTCACAAACTTGTCTGAGTTGGGGGTGGGGCGGTGAGAAGTAGCCTCAAGAACTTCTGGACTCCTTTCTGCCTCTCCAGTGGACCTGGCAGGACCAACTTCTGATGCCCAGACCTCAGGCCCAAGAAGGAAATGCCTGGCCTTGGGTTTGGGGGCTGGTAGTGTCTCTGTTCGCCTGTCTGGAGCTTTGTCCAGGAGGAGGCGCTGTAGGACAAGCCTCTCGCTGGCTTCGCGGATGCTGCAGATGCCCTGGGCGGGAGGGGAAAGGGAGGACACAAGGGCCACCCCTTCCTCTACCCCGCCCTCCACTTCAGCTCGCACAACGTGCTTAGCATCAGACAAGGGTGGGTTGTGTGGTCACTTATCCTCCAGCTGCCCGCAGCAAAGACAGCTCTGAGGTTCTCGGAGCCTGAAGACTGATTCTGGGGTGAAAGGCCACATTGCTTCCCTTGCCAACCCAGAGAGGGCGTGATTTGCGGTTCTCTAGGAACAGGCAAGAAAGATCTTGTGGTAGAGCAAGCTGTTCCTAAACATAGGACCCCAATGATATGCCTCCTCCCCTGCAAAGGCTCACTTCCTGCCTTTCACTCTGCCCCAAATTCTGGTACCCAGAACAGGTAGCTTGGGAAAGCGCAACAAGGATGGAAACCCTCTTTAGCAAGGTAACTGACCTACCCCTGCTCATTTAGAATACCTTTCTGACCTCTGAAAGCCTGTGGGGGAATCAGGGTAGACGTGCATGCATGCGTGTGTGCAGGACCACTGTCCTCAACACTGTGGCGGCACCACTATGCTCACTGAAGGCATGCTGGGTGCTCTGCTGGCTGGTCCTTCTTGAAGGGTGACCAACTTCAACTCACCCTGCCTCACTGATCCTGTTGTTCTCTAGCAATATCCCCTAGCAATGATTCCCAGCAAAGCCCTGCTCCCAAATATCTACATAAATTACGTTTCTAGGTTTCATCCCAAACGCACTGAATTCCAATGTCAAGATGGGTATCCCCAGGGTAAAGAGGAGGATGTATACTTAGGTTTGAGAGCCATGGGTCAGGGGTCTCTCTTGCTTAGCTCTTTATTCTCCTGAGTTCCTTCCCTACGTCTACACTGTATATGCTACAATCATGACTGTCTGTTTTGATTTTTTTTAAAGTTACTACACTATATGTGAGTCATTTCTTCCATTTTTGTGGATGAAATTTCGGGATCTGTGCATTCCTCACTTTGGACTTGGAGAGCTCAAAGAGAGCGGGCTCTAAGCTAAGTTCAGTTCTCTACCATATACTTGCTGTGTGACTTTAGGAGAGCAGGACAAAACCTCTAAGCCTGTTTCCTCCTCTGTGAGTAGAAATAATAAGAGTTTCATCAAGCAGTCTATGAAGATTTTACTTTTTTTAAAAAGTATATGGAACCTCATTATGTTACCAGACTTAAGGCAATCCTCCTGCTTCAGTCTCCTGAGTGCCATGATTACAGGTGTGAGCCTGCCACACCTGTCTTGACTTTTTACTTTCACTTTAGTATTGCATTGAGCACAGTACTAGAAACATTAACTATATGTTAGCTAAGTGCTTAAAATGGTGCTTTGGCACACAAAATTTTAACACTTAAATAATAATAATAACAATATTATTATTATTGTTGGCCCTCATAAGTAAGACCTTGGCTTTTACAGCCAAAAGAGGCAAATGGTTTACTCACTGAAGCCTTGAATTCTATGGAGAATAGAAGAAGACGCCCATAGTCCAAGCACTAAGGAAACTGAGGCAGAATGATCAACATTTGGGCCAGTTTGAGCTTCATATAGAGTTCAAGCCCAGCCTAGGCTGCTTAGCAGGTCCTTCCTTATCTCAACAAAGCAAAACAAAAGGTAAAATAAATTTTGGTCAGGTCTCATCAGCAGTGACCTCTGGGGTCTCATTGTCTAGTACCTACACACATTAAGGCTCCACCCAGGAAGAAAGAGCTCTTGGCACCTTGGTTGGTAGCCTCACACTCCCATGGACACATTTTGAACTGCTCAAGAGGGCTTGCAGTCTCTCCTGAGCTCAGAACTAGCTCCTTCAGACCCTTCCACACCATCCTATCCTCTTGGCAGTCATACCTACCCAGATAGTCATTCTTCTGTAGCTCTGGGGCATCCTAGTCTCCTGGAATGTGAATGAGATTGAATAGGAAAGCAAAAAGCCAGGCCCCCTCCTTCACTTACTCTACCTGCACCCTGTGACACAGGCATTAGGGCTATGACTAAACCTGAGATTCAGTTTGGGCCAGAGTAATGGCAAGGTGTGTTTTAGGAAGAACTTATCCTTCTAATTTTCAAAGGCTTTTCCATTTCTTTGAAACAAACAAAAAAGTTTTGGAGACAGGATCCTGTGATGAATCTCAAACTTGTCACAAACTTTCAGTTACTCTGCCTTATCCTCCCAAAGGCTGGGACTTATAACAGGTATGTGCCCACTGTGCCTGGCTGAAATTCTTCTCTTTTATTAAGAATTTCATAAACAGCACTTCAGGCCATAACCCACACATATGTGCACACACCCTGAGACCAGGCTCCCACCTTTTCAGCTCTGGCTTCCATGACTCTTGCCTATGGATTTCTTTTCTGCCACAGTTTTTCAAGCTACTTCTCTGGACTACACCAAGAGTCTGAGTCAGATTATCTCTGAAATTATTGCCCCCAATTGTGCCCTGTAAAGTTCTGTCCACAGTCTAAGGGAGCAACACTACTATCAATCCATTTCCCATGCCATCTAGCTAGTTCTCTCTAGCACTTAAATGATCTTCTTGGAGCCACTGGCGCCTTCTCTAGCCTCTGACCCCAAGTCAGACATCCTGCCTCAGGCTCTTTTCTAGAATGAGAGGTTCTTATCTCCTGCAGAGGGCCTTTTCCTTTAGGAATGTATCTTCCTTATGGAGGACTCTAAGGTAGTTAAGTAGCTCCATTGTGGAGAAGAGCAGAACTTCAGTAGCATAGTGCCAGGAGAGGATCACATTTCTCACATGCTTAGGAATCCCTGCTCAGTTCTTCTCTGGCTATAACTCTAGCCTATGTCCTTAAACACAAGTCCTAGGCAGACTCCTTGTACCGTGTGTCTTTGGCCAGGGAATTCAACCAAAGTCTCATCCCATCTGTCCCTACTTGTTGTGCAAAGGTTTAGCTTGAAAACACAACATCTTCTCTTATGAGACATCATTAGCCTGGTTTTCTGTAGGTTGTGCTGAAGGGTTGACCTGCAGTATACTGGAAACATCTGGTGCTGTTTTCTGGAACCCCTTCTCTTTCACCTTCCTGGGAGCAGCTCTGACATCTGGGTTGGAGAAGTCTTACAGGCAGGGAAGCCCACCAGGCATAAATTTCAGAATAGGCTCTTTCTAGCTAAATGAGAAAATACCCATGGTCCTTGTTTACTGGGAAACTAATTCCTTACAGTTTTGGATTTGTTTGTCTTCTTCTTCTTCTTCTTCTTCTTCTTCTTCTTCTTCTTCTTCTTCTTCTTCTTCTTCTTCTTCTTCTTCTTCTTCTCCTCCTTCTCCTTCTCCTTCTCCTTCTCCTTCTCCTTCTCCTCCTCCTCCTCCTCCTTCTCCTTCTCCTTCTTCTTTCTTTCTTTCTTTTTTTTTTTCTTCGAGACAGGGCTTCTCTGAGTAGCCCTGGCGGTCCTGGAGCTCACTTTATAGATTAGGCTGGCCTCAAACTTGGAAATCTGACTCATTCTGCCTCCCAAGTGCTGGGATTAAAGGCAAGTGCCACCAGCCACTGCCTAGCTTCCTTACAGATCTTAAAGGAGGGCCTCCCTCTTTGCCCTCCCCCTTCCTGTTTGATTACCACTACCAAAACATTGAAAGTCCTTGGGAGACAGAGTTTGGGCATTTGCCTGGCATTCCCAAGTCCCTGCTAGGGCCTTCAATTACAGGGGGCGGGGTGGAGAAGCCCTTGGAACCTGAAGCAGGCTGGTACACAGCTTCTGCTTTCCCAGCTGATGCTCACTTTCCCTCAGCCTGATCCCAACTCTTTCTTTCATTCACAAATCCTAGGACACTGGAGGTGGGGTGAATAACAAAGGATGAGTGGAGCAAGACACACACTTGCTCCTTACTCATTTTGCCTTGGGGCTCTCAGATCAGAAAACAAAGACGTCTGTTTCAATGTATTTCTTCCTTCCCTCCATTTTCTACATATGGCTCTTTTCCTGTTACTCTCTCAAATATTCAGAGGAGGCTGTGTCTTCATGTGTAACCCACAGTGACGTTTGCAAGCATATCTCAGACATCGTCCTTTATAACCTTTCATCCATGGGGTGGCGGGGTGGGGGTGAGTCTAGACTGATCCTCAACTAGATACTAGGCATTGTTTGTGCATATATCATTTCTCAAGAGTTATTTTCACCTCATCTCACCTCCTTCCTTATAAAAGGGTCAGCATAATGACTCGGAAAGTCGTCTACCCTTTAATTAATTTTAACCTAAAAATCAAAGCCCCAGTGTTAATTATCTCTTCTCCATGATTAACAAGGATTCATTTCAAAGCTGCTCTTCTGGTGCTGCCAAAACCCAGTTTTTGAAGGGTCATCTCTACCCATTACTCTAAGAATGTGCCATCAGTTTTTAAAAAAAAAAAAAAAAAATCAAGCCAAATCAACCAACCAAATAAGCAAAACACAAAGTCTCCACACATGGCTGATGGGATTTTTTAAAGAAGAAGAAAGGGATGTCCTGGTGTCTGAACTAACAACCCCCTATTCTCTGGCTACTGAGGGTCAAATCAGGAAGTGGGTTGGAAATGCACATATAATGGCTGGGAATTAGCAAGCAAAGATCTGTATACAAAGAATCTTCTTTCTGGACTGTGGAACTTTCTGATAGGAACTGTTGTAATTGCATTTGATTTATAAATCATATATGTGTGTGTGCTCAATAAATCTATGCAGCTCACCCATTATTTTACCAGAGCAGAAAAATAATCACATTTTCACATGGTTTGTGGCACCTCTGGAGGGCCATTGAAGGTTGCTGGGGCCCAGTTTTCTTTTTTATTTGTGCCTCTTACTGGGAGCTGGGGAAAATTTCCCCATTCCTGTCTCTCTTATCCCACCCCCACCCCCAGCAGAGGTGGCCACATTCTCCTGTGGCATGCCCAGCCCTTTTCCGGGATTGCTGAGTAGGACAGAGATAGTCTTACATTTCCTTCTTTCTCAGTCTTTCCCTGTGATAGGGACAGCAGTGGGGAGGATCTGCTAAAGAGCTCACTAAGATGTGGCCTTCAGGGACCCTTGAGCCCTGTACTGAGTAATTTGGGCACACAGTGGGATTGTGCACATCTGACTTCCTGGGCTCAGGTTCTTTAAGGGCCTCCTGTGCTTCCTCACACCCTGGGCCCTTCACACCAGGGCTATTTTATTGTTTTATAACCTCCTTTAGAGCCTGACTTGCCAGAGTCCGATGGGGGCTATTCTGCACTTTCTCACTTCACCAAACCCAAGTCTTGCTGTTTTAAGCAGTTTGGTCACTTGCAAAGGCTTCTCTTTCAGATCTAAGCAAATTATAAAAACCTCTAGGCATGTGGCTGTCTTCAACTTTCACCAAGACCCATTCACAACAATACAGAGGAAACTAAGTGTTAATCCCAGCTGCCTACCCCCCCCCAACCAAGGCCACCCAGCCTCGCCCTAGTTAGTCACTTTCTCTACTGAAACTTGAGCAAAATCTCAAATAATTTTCAACTTTTGTGATAAACACATAAGGAGTAGCCTTTGGCTTTCCTATTTACCACATCTAATGCTAGAAAATGATTGGAATAAAGGAGTTGATGGTACTCACAGCGAATGCAGCCAAAGAATCATAAGGCATGCCCACCAACCAGCCTTTTCCAAATAGCACTATCCCCCAATTTAAACGGCCTTCTCTGAAAAGATGCAAGTTGAAAAGCCTGGGGTATTGATATGACTATGACCTCTCTTGCATTCTGTATATTTGGGACTATTTAAATCCCAGAGAACAGTTGCAGTGAACCTTTATTTAGTGAATAAAAGTTTAAAGCCAAAGGTTATTTATGGTTCTGCAGAGAGGGGACCTGAGTGGCTATTTACGAGCACGTGATTCCAATAAACTTTGTTTTATGGCTTGAGAGTTGACAAGCCAAAATATAATTCCCACCATAAATTAGGTTAAGAGCATACAAGTGCAGATGCTTCGTTCCTGGAGCAGCGATAGGGAAGTGAGAGGCTCCAGCCAGCGCCCGGGCTCTGAAGGAGACAGCTCTGCTCTCAGCTACCCTACACACTAGAAAAGAAAAACAGTAAGTCACTTAGCACTTTTTTCACAATAACTCTGGGTTGGGGGGGGGTCGGTTTCTGAGCCTGGCTTTCTCTGCCTGCGGAAAGCCTATCGAAGTTATTTCTAATTTTAGTCTAAAGCTAAGTTAATAAATAAAATGGGGATCTTGGATTTCCCCTCTCCTTTATATACATGGGAAGTTAGGAACTGAGGGCTTCTACCCCAAAAGCAGGACTTACATACACTCTTCTCCCTATAGTAGGTCAACTGCTTAGAAAGTAGAACAAAACAATCATAGTTAGGGGTGGGAAGGAAGAGGGAATAAGTGTGCAGACAGTTAATTCTGAGATATCTCAGAGCAGATTGCTGTTCCTGGAGAGCTAAAAACTTAAAGATGGACATCAATGCCTCGGGGAATGACTGCTCTGTAGGATGGGTTTGTAGCTCCTCCTGCAGCAAAGTTAGAAAATTAGTGTCAAACCCGTTAGAATGAGATCCTGGTCTAGATCATTCCTTTAAGGTCTAGATCGGTTACTCTTAGCCACACCGATTTTCCTTTCTAGTCATCCCTTGGGTCCTCGATTCCCTTTGGAAGGAAATGGCTCTGTTTTGAACTGGAGACATAGGAAAGCATGTCTCAGTCAAGTCTGTCCCTTCTTTAACGAGAAGGCAAGTTTGGAGGATGGGATGGGGCACTGTTTGGAACTGAGGAATTCGAAACCAGCCTGAAGCTGGAAAAGGAGGGCTGAACTGTTCCCAGAGACAGCAGACGGGGAATTGGGGTCGGGTCAGATGTGGACCTGCACCCACTCGCCTGCAGCTTCTAGAAAGAGATATACAAAGTCCCATTTTCTCGACTCCCCAGTTCCCCACTGGGGAAACCCTGCCTCAGGCAGTCTTAGTCAGGTCTTATAACCAGTAGGGTTTTGCCCGAGGGTGCCTGAAGTGGGGGAGGTGACCAGGACAGACTCTTATACTTCCAGGCTGTGCCTTAGAGGATGCTGTTCGCAGAGAACTTTGAGCAGTTCCCGAAGACGGTCACCCAAGGCTAGGAGTTCTAGGTATTAATGTCTGGGCCTTGTCATTTTTCTCTATGCCCTCTATTTCTGCTTTATTATCCTGTGGAATTTGAGTGACCCCGTTTTCATTGCAACAGGTTCTGGAGCACAAGGGGGAACCAGGGAGAGCCACTTTAAGTAAGTACCTTCCTGTTTTCTCTGAGTAAAGAGCAGTGCTAAGGGCAGAGGTAGTCTAAGGTCCTCACCAGCCAGGATGGGAGGTGGTGGAGCTGTGCTGCCTCCCCAGGCTAGAAATGGCCTGGAGAGCTCGCTGAGGGAAGGGGGGACTCTAGGCTGAGCCTTTAGAAAGCATTTCTGGGACCTAGTTAACAGTCACCTGCCCAAGTGTGCAATGCGCTGGGCTCACCCTGGTCTTCCCAAACCTCTCTGGACCTTCCAGGCCTTTCCTAGGCTTCTCAGGTTCACACAGGTGCAGCGGACTTGGCGCTAATTTGCAGTCCACCCTCTCAATGAAGTACAGCGAGCAACCTCAACTGCTAGAATTGACACAGTTAACACCAAGGCACCAGGGTCCCCCTTCAGCAGTTCATTCTAAATTAAGCCTGCCCAGTCTAACTCCTCTCTCTCTCTCTCTCTCTCTCTCTCTCTCTCTGTTTTAACTTTAAAGTGGATTTATTACAAACAAACAAATATGCAACCCTTGATGACCCTGGGTGTGTTGAATTGGCCTGCTTCCAAGAAGGGCTGTACTGTATGTGGACATTCCTCTCCTGTCTTTCTGGTTCCCAGTTCCACCGGGGTGAGTTCTAGGTTTGGGTAACAGCTGAACAAGAAGAACATTTGCTTTCTCTTTCACCTCTGCTTCTCCTTAGCTGCAGTTGAAGAATTTCTGCTCCAGGGTCCAAGGAAATCTGGTGGGGTCAGAGGTAGGGACTCCAGTTCTTTGGCTCTGAAGTTTGAATCTGAGAGTGCTGGTGATACCTTCAGGAGGACTCTCTCTTTAGGATGGTGGTAATAGAGGAGAGTTAAGGAAATAGCAGGGGCTTGTCACTCACTGAAAACTCCAAGTGGTTTTATTTTAATGGAAGAGTTGTTTGGCAAGGGCCACAGGTGGTAATAGAGGAGAGTTAAGGAAATAGCAGGGGCTTGTCACTCACTGAAAACTCCAAGTGGTTTTATTTTAATGGAAGAGTTGTTTGGCAAGGGCCACAGGGACCAGGCATCCTTCCTTTCCTGTGAGATATCTTCCTTTCAGAATCAGAGAAGCTGGGACTGTGCTCAAGGCCAGATTTCTTTGCTGGGCCCATGGTGAAGCTGAGATCCCCCAGCTTTTAGTCTCCTCTATGAACCAGGCCTGCATAAAGTGAACCTGGCTCTAGGCTCCATCATAAAAATCTTGGAATCCTCAGACTTCCCCCTGGTAACCCCCCCTCCTGACACCCTTGGAGGTGGTTGCTTATCTCTACCAAGGCTGCTTGTTTGCAAACCCAAATCTGGCGCCTTATAGCTGCATTCAGCACAAAAAGCCGGAGAGATCAAAAGCATTTGTATGGGCAGTTGAGCGGGAGGTGAATATTTAACGCTTTTGTTCATCAATAACTTGTTGGCTTTGACCTGTCTGAACAAGTCGAGCAATAAGGTGAAATGCAGGTCACAATGTCTAACAAATATGAAAATGTGTATACTCATCTTGGTCCCCACTCAACCCATCAGGCTTCTCCAATTTGTCTGGATAAAGCCTAGGTAGGCCCAGTGTCCCCAGGAAAGCTGTGCAAAAGGGATTGGCATTAGCGGAAACTAGGTGGTGGTGGGGGGAGCTTTAAACAACCAGATTTTAACCCTTTTACAATTGGCACCTGGGGAATCTCTTCAAAATAGTCAAAATACTGCAAGTCAAAGAAGGGAAGGGGAGTGGAAAACCAAAGTACAGAGTAAAAGTGAGCACCCAGTTTTGCCAATTTGGGTGAAGGGAGTCTCCCTGCCCCACCCCATCAAACTAAGGCGTGAGCTTGAGAGTGATTTTTTTTTTTTAATTATAGGAGAAGGAATCAAAACAATTCTTAGAAATGTTGACATCTTCAGCCTGTTATCAGGCCAGGCCAGGGCATCTCTTTGCCCCTGAAATCAGTCCAGCCCCAGAGTGCATCTGGGCTCTTGATGCCCTGAATTGAGGGGCAAGCCCGGGACAGCGGAGGCGCTGGGGCGGTGAAATTCGTGAACTTTTGTACTCTTCTGTGCTGCTGTCGGCAAAGCAAAAATAATGAAACTTTGTGATATGTTTGTAAATGATTTCGAATGACCCCTCGCCCTGCCCTTCACCATTAGCGCGACGATCTCAGCCCAGGGCGGCTCGGTGGCCGCAAAC
The DNA here is from genome assembly GCF_943737965.1 of Phodopus roborovskii. Lineage (NCBI taxonomy): Eukaryota > Metazoa > Chordata > Mammalia > Rodentia > Cricetidae > Phodopus > Phodopus roborovskii. The sequence continues at coordinate 30,063,498 of NW_026126418.1, read as the reverse complement.
AGCGCCTGCCTCGGGGTCTGCAACATCAGTAGCAGCGGCAGCAGCGGGATCCGAAAGTCCAGCGGGGCTGAGGGCCCAGAAAGGTAAATGCTTGCATTCTGGGAGAATTAGCTGTGGCCACCGACCTGGCTCAGGAATTGGTGAAGAATATTCTTTTCTGCCTTTTTCAAAACTCCCTACCGTTGAGGGCCTTTGCTTCTTTTGGGGAAATACCACTTGATAAGGGGGTGGGAGATTTGGATTCTGAAAGGGGGAAATAAAACCGCCATCTCTGGGGTGAAAAAAATTTCCACCTTCTTTTCTTTTCTTTTTAAAAGAAGAAGGTCCTGGTTGCTCAGCTGCTCCGTAGCCCTGATCCTGGCAAGAGAATAAGGGGACAGTTGCTGTGAATCGTCACCGAGCCTACCTGAACTGTCTCTGAAAGCCGGGCTTGGGGAGTTCCTGGTGGCTGAGCTGAAGAGATCTGGGCTGGCAGCTGCCTGAGTGTCTGTTCTGGGTAGGACCCGAGGTTGTAACGTTGTCTATATATACCCTGTAGAACCGAATTTGTGTGGTACCCACATAGTCACAGATTCGATTCTAGGGGAATATATGGTCGATGCAAAAACTTCATGTCTCCGACATAGCCAGAGACTGAGGCGCCGAGAGTAGTGGCAGCTGAGCCAGACAGCCACCTTTCTTTTTCATTACCTTGGACTCCAGGATGACCGACTTGCAATAGAGGTTCCAGGAGGTGCTTCAGTGGTTGTCTGAGTGTAAGACCAAAGGGCCAGGGTTTAGGGTACTGGGAAGTGAGGTGAAAATCCATGAAGCTCCAGGAGCAGCTTTCCCCTCTGGAGCATGAGATGCAAAGTACCCAAATGGGGCTCACCTGGTTTTAAAACCCTGGTGTGGGAAGAAGACACTCTGGTAAGAAAGTCATTGGAGGCCTTTGGGGTACATTTAGGCAAGGTTAAGGTCCCCTCACCACCATCCAACCTGACCCAGAGCACAGCTACCAGACCCAGGACAGTGAGGGCCTCCTGCCATATCAGCAAGACCCAACTTCAACTAGAAACACCCCAGCCTGGACATTGGCAGAAAACCTTAGTGGTTACTCATTGCCTAACTCAATTCAGGTCCGCCGGATTCTGGTAACTTTTGGGTGACCCTGAAGAAGACAAAGCCAGGACAGGTCTTTGTATGTCAGAGTCCAGGACTCCCGCCAGCTGGCCCCTGTGCCGGCTAAGTGCCTAGAGCACTCTCTATCCAACTCAGAGGCCACTTTGCCCGCACTCATTTTTCCTTATTTTGCACCCCAATAGGAGAATTCACTCTTCTTTGAACTGTACCCACTTTGGGGGCTGCTTCAGGCGACGTTGAGTGAGGAGAGCATAGGAGGTTAGCAAAGTCAGTGGAAGACAAAAGCTGAGATTATCTGCTGAGACTAGGGGTGCTGGGGATAGACTCGGAACTACATTAACATCTGTCAGGGACTCTCAAATGTGGCATGGCAAGTCACTTGATTACACGTATGTTATTTAGTTAAATTTGTGAAAATTATGAGATGCTCACAGACCCGGTGATAAACTCGCTCCCTTCCTATTGGCTGGCCTGGTCACATGGCCGCCCAACTTTATTCAGTTGACAGCAAGTAGGAGGGCCCAATGGAAGGAGAAAAAAAGACAACACGAGAAAAATTAGTATTTTCTACCTTCTGAAATTAATGGCCATGAGTTCGTATATGGTGAACTCTAAGTACGTGGACCCCAAGTTTCCTCCGTGCGAGGAATATTTGCAGGGTGGCTACCTAGGCGAACAGGCAGCCGATTACTACGGCAGCGGCACACAGGGAGCCGACTTCCAGCCCTCGGGGCTCTACCCACGGCCCGACTTCGGTGAGCAACCCTTCGGAGGCGGCGGGCCAGGGCCTGGCTCAGCGCTGCCAGCGCGGGGTCACGGACAGGAGCCAAGTGGCCCAGGAAGTCACTACGGGGCCCCGGGAGAGCCGTGCCCAGCGCCCCCGCCTGCGCCCCTGCCTGGCGCCCGGGCCTGCAGCCAGCCCACCGGCCCCAAGCAGCCGCCCCCGGGGACAGCACTCAAGCAGCCTGCTGTGGTCTACCCCTGGATGAAGAAGGTGCACGTGAATTCGGGTAAGGAGCCGGTGTAGCGACCTTTCAGCCCTCCCCCCCACCCCTACTCGCATCTTTTGGCTTGGGCCCCCCGGAGGGGGTGCGAGTGGGTGGGGGCTTGTGAAGCTTCCTTGGGCGCCGCAATTACTCTCTCCATAAATTTTTATAGCTGAGGGAGCAGGCCGGGACCATGTGGCTGGCTGCTTGGCTGTGGGCGCAAAAGGGGGTGGGGATGGGGGTGGGGTGGGGGAGGACTCCATTTCCACAGCAGAGGGAACGCAGAGCCGGGAGAAGGGCATTTCCAAAATGCTGGAGATACTGAGCTCTTGGTGGGCCAGGGAGAAGGGAACACCTCTGAGGATCTGTGAGCCTGGGGAGTGGGTGCGTGGAAGGGATGGGGGATGAGTATGTTCTTAGGGAGAGGGCGGGAGGGAGGAAGCAGGCAAGCTTGGAGCTCGGGGAGGGACGAGGGCTGCGGGACGCGCCAGGAAGTGAGGGCAGAGGCAAGCCAGGGGCCTAACTAGTGGCCGGGCTCTGATCTGGCTGTCCTGTCTGTTTTGTCTCTTAGTGAACCCCAACTACACCGGCGGGGAGCCCAAGCGTTCCCGGACGGCCTACACCAGACAGCAAGTCCTAGAACTGGAAAAGGAATTTCATTTTAACAGGTATCTGACCAGACGCCGTCGGATTGAAATCGCTCACACCCTGTGTCTGTCTGAGCGCCAGATCAAGATCTGGTTCCAGAACCGGAGGATGAAGTGGAAAAAAGACCACAAACTGCCCAACACCAAGGGCAGGTCTTCTTCTTCCTCATCTTCTTGCTCCTCGTCAGCTGCCCCTGGCCAGCATTTGCAGCCCATGGCCAAAGACCACCACACGGACCTGACGACCTTATAGAAGTGGGGATCGATCGTGGGCCCATCCCTTTCTCCTTGCTCTCCAGGTGGAGGCGAAGCTGCGGGTGCAGGCGGGGCCTGCTGTCACCTCGCTGGGCTCTAAGGTACTGTGGGGGTGGACCTGGGACACACAGACCGCCCTCGGACTAGGTTACCATCTTGCCCGAGGGTAGCCCCCTCCCTAAAGGGATGGGGTGGGAGGGTGGGCGGGCTTCTTTAAGTATATTATCATATGGCAGGAGCTACTGAGAACATAAAACCTTGGCGAGTCATTAAACTCATGAAAATCTCTGCTGTTGGGTTTTGAATTTGCAAATGAAGGCTGGAGGCTTTATCCCAGTGTGAACCTGGACGTGCTCCTTCACACAACCCCTCCAGAGAGCTGTGTGGCTTAACAACTGTGGGATGAGTTGAGGCCAGCACCCAGTGCTAGGTGCTTTCAGTGCTAGCAGGGGATCTGAATGAGAATCTCAGAACTTTCTGAGTGACCTATAGAATTTCTGCTGTGATTAAATTAAAAAATTGTTTTGCTCCCAGTGGCCCATGCCCAAAGAAATAAATCAAAGAAGGAAGTGAGAACGGGTTCTTTTAGTTTAGGTTATATTTGCTTAAATATTTATTCCTTGGGGGCAATAGATAACAAAAAAAATACCTGACACCTGTGTGCCAAAACCTTAGGGTGGGAAAGAGCTCAGCTGGGACTGAGTTACAAATCTGTGAACTTACTCCTGGCCCTATTCCGGATTTTCAGCTCCTCCCTCCTACCCACCCACCCTGGAAATATGTGTAGGAGGCCCTTAACCCTTCAAGAGGGAAGCCAAGGACCCAGGAAAAACTGAGTTTTCCAATGGGTTTCCACATGTGCTTGCTCCAGCTCTGTGTTTATAAGCAGTTCTGGGTGGTTGAAAGAAAGAGAGAGAGGGGGGAAAAGGGAACAAATGGTTCAATATTTTCCTTCGGGGAAAGAAAACAAAACCTATATGCCCTGGGTCATCAGAAAATGTCAGAATTTTCTATTCCAACTGGATTCCAAATGCTCCAAGTGCCCCACATAGCAGGGTTTTATAGGACTCAATGTATGGCCAATCCCAGGGTGGTGCTATGCAGTGGGGGGGGGGGGGGAAATGGGAAGGTAGGGAAGTCTTAGTTTTAAAAAGGAAATAATAGACTCTAGAAGTTCACAAAAGTTGATCTTAAAGAGATTTCCCTTAAAGTGTCCTCCCCCCCAACTGTTTCTTTAGACATTAATTAGAAGCAGAATTTGTAAGTCTAGAAGTTTTCAGGCCCACTTCTTTACCTTGAAGATTGTGACTTTAAAACAACCTCAAACAACAGGAAAGAGGTTTTATTTATTTATTTTTATTCCATGTCTGGGAAGAATTCAAATATCATTTTCTTAAAACATTAGCTCTTAAGGATAGGGAGGATAAGAGTCAAAGGTAATGATAGACTTCATATACTCAAATGAAACAAGTCTTTGAAAGCTTGAACTTCTAAGCTTGGGCTCCAAACAGAACCCCCTGATTGCAGTCTCTCCTCCCAAGTAAGAAATAGGGGAGGGGTAAACTTAAATTTTAATCATAAGATCAATAATGCTGTTACTTTTTTCAGTATTTCAGAATACTTTAGAAGGGTTCAGTGGTTGTTTTTAAAATAGACTTCAGTGGAGGAGGGAAAGGCCTGGTCTTTGGTTCTGTGTCTCCTGAGGGCTGAGGGCAAGGATTCAACTGGAGTGCCTAAACTGAAATTCTGCTTCTCTGAAGTATCTTCCAAGCCTTGGTCTTTTGTATTAGAGCCTGGGGAAAAAGCTCTTTGTTCCTCTTTGGGATGAGCCTGGCTCTCAGACTTGCACATGGCAATACTTGAATATCACCACGTCGGGATATTAAAGATGGATATTCCTGCATTATTTGCATCATTGTTTCTATGACAAAAAGCAAAGAGTTCATACATAGTCAAGATGTCTTTTTTCTGACGCCCTCATGTTGAGAAGCTGAAAAGGTATTTTACTGAAGTTCGGCTAAATTACAGAATCAGGTTCATCCAGAGGGCAAATTTTCTGTTCGATTAGCTGTATTTCAGCCGGGAGGACTGACCTCTAAACCCTTAACCTTTTGGACTGTAACTACCCTTCTCTTCTCTTCTTTTTCCCCCTCCCTCTAACATGCAGCCAGCCTTTGGATATTGCATTTGAAAAGAGCCGCTATCCTTGGGCCAATTGGAAAGTTGCTAAGATTCTTTCATAAAAGCTAAGTCTGAACATATATTGAACCATGTCCTTGAAGTGGGGGAGTATATATTTTCATAATATTCAACTATATACCTACTATGGAGATTATTATATCGATTTTGCCCTCTCCTCAGAAGTTCTGGTGATTCATCCAGCTTCAGAACAAATTCTACCCCTCCTTCCTCCTGCCCCAAAGGAGAGCCAAGAGTGTGCTTTCCTGAAGAAAACCCCAGCTTCTTCTCAAACAGAGCCCCACTACTTTGGAAAGTAACTTAGTCTGAGAAACAACTTCTTTGTTTTTAAGTCTCAGCTTTTCCTCTCTGCTGGGAGGGATTGTCTTTTGAAATGCTAATGGTCCTTGCAAGGCCTAGAGAGCCATTGCCAATCCTGAAGTCCCATTCGAACCCTAGTACCCATTTGGGCCCAAAAGAGTGGACCAGGGAAGGGGTAGACCCTCCCCCAGTCACCTAGGGTAGGGAAGGAAATGACTCTCCATCTGTGAACCAGCTCTAGAGAAAGCAAGATGTGGAAGGCTCTGGTGTCCATTTGCTGTTATTTATTTCCAGTTTGTTACCCCCAAATATGAGCCAGAAGTGTTTGTTTGGGTGTTTTAAAACCTGTTTGGGATGGTGACTGGGACTGAGGAGTGGGGTGTTTGCTGAGGACAGTGTGCCTCAGGCTCCAATCTCACTTTGTCCGTGGCAGCCTTTTGTTGTGAGATGATGTTGTCAGTCAGCCCCTTGGAGTCTGCTCACAAAGATGCTTTTAAAAATAGAATTGACCGTGTTTTACTGCCACTGATTAAAGTATTATTTATATTAATTGTTTCCTGTAGTTTTGATGTAATTCATTGATCTATATTTGAAATAATAAAAGGTGTAGTAAAATCTCCTTCCTGTTTGGTGCCTTGATAGAGACTCTTTGTTAAGTTTTCTAAAAGCCAACATTCATTAGAAACAATTTATCTTACTATTTTCTGCAATACAATTGACACCAAGTTATTTGGTGCCTATGGTGTGAAAGTTGAGCCATGCAAGGTCTAGCAATTCTACACTTCCCTCCCACTCCCAGTTTGGCAACTATACTTTATGAGCATTGGAAAGCCTGATACTGGATCCAGGCCCCAATGTGGAGGGCACTATTTACTGAAAGAAAGAGAAACAACTGCTTGAGCTACTAGGGGGCTTCAAATCAGTCCTTAGATCCCCTTCAGAGGAAGTCTTCCTGGTGTGTTGTGAGAAATCTTCCTTGTCTCCAGAGGCTGGGTGAGTGTTTGTTCTGGGCCCAGCTTAGGCTGGCTGGTGGTGGTCATTCCGACCTGTCCTGTTTGGCCTCTCATCTTGCACTCCCACTTTTCTGGGGCTGCCTAAGAACCCCTCTGGGGTTGCCAGCACCAGCACCTCCTCCCTGCATCCCTCTGGCCCCTCAGACAACAATAAACACTCTCTACTATAAAAAGTATCATGCACTATTTTTATCACTAGGGCTTTCCCACATCTTGGCCTGGGCTTTGAAGAGGGGGCCAAGAGAGGAGTTCCAAAACAGATAGGGGGTGTCTTGCTAGAGACAGGAAATAAGTAGAAGGCATAAAATAGGACATATGTCCTTAATATATGGAAGGGCTCGCCCTAGACGCGTGGACATGTGTATTTATAAGTGAGCAGACAGAAGTTTAAATATTCAGACACATTTTATGATTGTCCTCTGCCCGTCTTCTGGTTAATGGCTTCTCCTGTGCCCACCAATACATCAATAGCGTTGTGTGTATTGAATCACCGGCAGGGATGAGGAGGAAGTGAGACCATAGCCGAGCCCGCTGAGTACAGTACAGTAAATCGGACCCTCGGCAGACGGCGCCATGTTGGGGAGCCCTCCCTACCCCCCACGCCGTGCAGGGAGGCCGTGGCTCGGCGGCAGCCGGGGGAGGGCCGCTCATAACCCGGAGAATTTTCAAAGTGCGAGGAAGATGATAAGAATAGATTTCTACAAGTCGCGACCACGTGATTGGCGAAATAATTAATTCAGCACGTCCCTTAAGAAACACGGAGTCGTCATTAATCTGCCACGCAAAGGGCTCTCTCCGACTTGGAAAGTGCAGGGATCCCGAGAACACGGCCCGCCGAGGGGGGTCCCCCGCGCCCGCAGACCCGGCCCGCGGCGGGCGCCGAGCGCGGCCCGCAGGTAAATATTTGGGCGACTTTTATTTCATCAGATTTCAATCCTTAATGAACTTAGCTGTCAGAACCGCTGACAAATAGTTGCCTTTGCTTCCCTGGTTTGGAACCGCGCGCGCCGGCCAGAAGTTGTTAGTGGCTTGGATGGTGACCTTTGGTTCAGCGAAGCTTTGCACTTATGAAAAATTACTACGGGCGGCCGAGTGTGTGTGTGTGTGTGTGTGTGTGTGTGTATGTGTGTGTGTGTGTGTGTGAGAGAGAGAGAGAGAGAGAGAGAGAGAGAGAGGAATAGAAGGCGGGTTGCGGGTGTGGATGAGGATGCAAGGGTGTGCGCCGGGTGAGGGTGCGAGGGGTGAGGGTGCGCGCAGCCTGCTCCCCAGACAACAACAGTTAAAAAAAAAAAAATCCCGCCGGGCTGGGGGGGGGGGACACTCCTGGCGCACGCGGGCCGAAGTTGCCCGGTCGCCTGTGTCTACCGGGAACAATGGTCGCTGTCACCGCATCTGCCGCCTATTCTTAAAACAGCGAGAAAAGGCCCTGGCCCTCTTTTCAAGCGAGGCTCGTAAATTTTTCTTTGCGTCATAATAGAAGGCTATAAAATCGAGTTGAAATTTTACCCCAGGCAGATTTTAACCAACAGATAATGATTCCAAGCTACTTCTCTTGCTCTCTGCCTTCCCCACCCCAAGCTCAGATGCTCCTCGCTCCAGCCAGCAGTTTCTCCTTGCTTCCTCTTTAGTTTTGTATTTGTAATTTTTCTTTTTTGAATATGTTACAAAAGGAAAAGAAGTCTCCCACCTGCCAAGTCGGAGCAACCAAGGCAAGGGGATGCCTTCGAGAAAGGAGAGGCTGTATTGAGCTGTGACTGTGTCATTGACTCCCATTTCAGCCTGTTTTCACCCTCACTCCAACATTTGACAACCTAAGCATGGCAGTGCTTCGGTCCCACCTCACCTCAGCTAGCCATGTCCCTGGGGTGGGGGCAAGTAACAGAGGTTCTCTTCTTTTAGCTGCAAGCTCTGACCCGGGTATCTAAGTGGACAGTCCTTTCTTCGGCCACCCCCCCCTCCAATCTGTGCCTCAGTTGACTTTGAGGAGAATTTCAGAGAGCAGGCTGTGTGTGACAGTTGTTTAGGGTTGTGTATATGTTTTGTTTTGTTTTTAATTTTTGCTGTGTGTATATTTCTCCGTCGGGACAGCAACAAAGTTTCCCCATTATGAATTATACATTCAAACAATAACACATTAATTCAATTATTCAAAGATGACAAATGTTTATGTGCTTAGCAAGTGACTCCTGCATGCAGATTCTGGGTGCTTTCTCTGCTTGCATTTTTCTCAATGAGAATTGTCTCCCCTCTTACCCCACCCACTTCAGTCCACGCAGACATCCCCTTGAAGGCTCAGAAAGGAACTCACAAAAAAGCGGCCCAGCCTCTACTGAGGCTGGGCCGCCAACAGCCTCCCAAGGCCCGGCTTGGCGGGCACAGGCCCGGGCTATTTTATCAGTGTGACAATTGCCCGGGTTGGTGTGATAAATCATCGTAAGTAATTCCTGAAAGGGTGTGAGGCTGTTGGGGGCCGGGCGAGGACTGTAAATCTTTCCGGTTTATTGCTCTATGAACATATGCTCCGATTGAAGAAGGCTTAGATCCTTTCCTGGAGACAAATTCCCGCAAGCAGCCCCCCTCTTTGGCTGGGGATTAACACTTGCAATGGGCAGCGAGCTCAATCCCGGGCTGGAGGCTTGGGGGGCGGGTCCTCAGAATGGGATTGGAGTGGGGGTAAGGTCCATTTCGACAGGCACCCCAAGTGGGCCTGAGCCCTGGCCAGGACAGGTGAACAAAAGGAGAGGACACCCTGTTAAGTTTGGGAGTTGGATCCAGTGACCCTTTCTTTGAGACCTGCCAAGTCCTCTAGATGGGGGTTTTAGAACCCTTTTTCCTTACCCTGCTTTGTGGCACTTAGAGGGACATCAACTTGGTGGCAGAGCTGTCAAGAAACCCAAAAGGCTAAAGTCGGTGTTTCCCATCGTATGGGCTTCTAGGGTGAGGGCCACCTGACCAGGAGTTGCATAGGAGCTCGCTACAATCCAGGAATGAGTCTTGACCGAGATTCACTTAACTCTTCGTTCCACCCTCAGAATTAGCTACCGTGAATCTCATCTAGCCACTTACAGAGGGTGAGGTCGTGTTCTGATACAGTAATTCTAAAACAGAAATCTCCTTATCCCCAGGTAAGCCCGATTCAGTAGGCCCCCTCGCCCTCTTGGAGTTACCGCAGGAAGCGGGAAGCTGCAGCTCGGCTGTTGCTGGGCCTGCGGGATCCCGTTGGGTCTCAGCAGAGTTTGGAACCACACAGGCCAAGGTGGGCAGGGATTCCTCGCCTAGGTGGCTCCAGCCCCCTAAAGACGTAGGTGGAGTGCTCAGGGCGCCGAGAAAGGAGGTCGCGCCAGGGCCTGCCCTGCTGCTAGGATTTTTTTTTTCCCCCTTGGCTCAGAAATGGCAGTTTGCCTGCTGGGCCCAAGAACCCCAGCCAGAGCCCCCAAGGAGTGGCAGTGGCGACAGGGTAACAGTCAGAGTTGAGAACCAGCAGGTCCCACCTTAAGGCAGGAACGGGTGTTGTGACACAACTTAAGTGCCTGGCAGGGAGTGGGGGAAAGTAAAATGTAGGCCTGGGTGGACAGGCAAGGCATCTTGTCTAAGTGCATGCAGATATGGGATGCAGGACTCTGAGGAGCTGGGAAAGCCCCTGTCTTCTGTTTCATAGCCCTGTCCACAAAGGCTTATAAGAGGAAACCTCTAAAATGTCCAATCCACTGGTTGGTCTAGCAGAAGGCTGGGCCAGGGTCAGAGGTCTTTGCCCGGAGAGACTCTGAAGTCCACAATCCACTGCATTCGGTCAGGCTTTGGCTACGTTGATTCCAAGCTGCGAGGATGGAGGCTTTCCTTCTCTCACCCACCAGTGTGTTGCCCCGGGGAAGATGCCTGGGTCCCACGCTTCCTGCGCCCCTCCTCCCAGCCCCCAGGCCTGGCTGCGCTCTTGGGCTGGATGGCGTGAAAGTTTCAGCCTCAATCAGTACAATCTTCCCTCGGGGTCACGTGAACAAATATGCTCGCATTTGAAGGCAGCGTCTGTATTTCCCGACTATGAGGGGGTTTCCGGGGCTCTCTCCAAATTCAGAAAGGACCACGTTCCGAAAGCAAAACAAACCCCGAGCTCTGGGGGGCCTGGGAGGGCTGGGCAGGAACCCAGGAGTGGGTGGGGGAGCCAGTGGCCGCCGCTCTGGGCCTGGGAGCGGACCGGCGGGAGGGTGGACCGACCAGCGAGCAGCGCAGGCGAAGCCAGCTTGGGGACTACAAACTCGTTCCTCCAGCGTTTATTGGTAGTTGAACCTCAGCCTGGTTCCGTTCTACCGGGAATTCCGTGTGCTCGGGTATATGGCCGAGTCTGCAAGCGCGCAAGACCAGGGTTGGGACACTGTTGTCTGCAGACAAAGGGGGAAGGCTAGCTCTGCCCCCCACTGGCTCCCACTCTGAGACCGAGGACACCAGGTTTATGATAAATTGGGATCCAGGTAAGCAATTGCATGATAAAATGGAAATCTTTGGGCACAGGGCTGTTTGCTGCCCTGAGCGGTATACTAAATATGATTTATTTTGTGTAATCTGTGATCTTGATTATTGCCAATTGGTGAGGCAGCCGGCAGACCTAGACGCACTGCACTCCTACATATACATCGAGGACGGTGATTAATCGTAACGAGGTGCGCTTTTATGGGGACATTCCCCGCCTACCAAAAGGTTAAGAGGACACCACCTTACCAGGCTTGGAGGGTGGCCGGCAGTATTGGGGAGGGGATGTAGCAGTTTAAAGAGTAGGTTTGTTGAGCGGACTGGGGACTGGAGTTAGTATTTTGAGGGTAAATGTGTAGTTATGAGAATGGGCTGAAATGGAATGAATAAAAAGAAACTTTTTTTTTTACACTGTCACTGCCAAAGTAAGATGGAACATCTTATTAATTCTGTGTCTTGGGCTGCTGGGCTGGGGTGCAGAAGGATTGATTTATATGTATTTAAAATAAACTATGTGGCCACCCAGCTCCCTGCATTGTTCTGGTAAGCCAGCTCCACACACTGAGCCTTTACTGTTGGCTTCCTATTTATTCCCCATAGGAACTAAAATGTCCCCCAAATTTAAAAGATACCCCAAAGTACCCCGAAGAGTTTGAGAGGCTTCTCCAGCCTCCCATCAGCATAGGCTTCGACTGTTACAACGACGATGTTTCTTGGGTCCTTCTGCCCAAATAACCCTGAGTGGTGAAAGCTAAATCATATTGGTTCCTGCATTTCACATATCCTTTTGTTGAGTTGTTCCTTGTGGCTCAGGCTAGAAGTGTAGAAGACAAACTATCCCAGGTCTTTACCCCAACCAAAGCAAGGGTGAGTGGCTTCATGAGCCAGAGTGGGCCAGATCATACTGGACTACCACAGGGAAGGAACCCCAAATTGAGATGATCCCGAAATTTAAATTGGGACGCGCCCAGTGGGAGAAGGGCTGAGTTCCAAGGTCCTTACCATCAAAGGGAGCAGGAAAAGTTGTTTTGTCAATCAGTTGCACTGAGCTCCATCAGAATTTGAAGTCCGTGGACATTTTTCTTTGCTCATTGCCTTGGAGCTGCGAGCCTGCCAGCTAAGTCAGCTGAATCCAATTACTATGAGCAGCATTTCATTTGGCCCCATGGAGCACTCACTTATAACTTCCCCGAAATTTTCAATAATCCCCACCAAGGCTGGACTTTGGCCCTATCCTGAAGAGTTTTCCCTGCTTGCTGCTGGTGGGTGGGGTATAGGGGGTCGGATTGTCTAGACCCAGTTCTTCCCCGACACAGCTAGCATGTTTCTGAAGTTTCTGCTTGGGAAGGGATATTAGAACTCAGACAGGATGAATCCAGTTGGGTTCAGGCCGTGATGTGGGACACCCAAAAGACCGAAATTAGGCCAGTGCTCCCTGGCTTGAAGGGGGAGAGGGGAATGCAGAAGAAAGCTCTGAGGGGAAGGGTGTTTTGATTATGACCCAAGTAAACAACTTGTGATCGGTCTCCCTTTCCACTCCCCAAGACCCTGGTGCCCAGAGCGCACCACTGACCATAGAAAGCCCAGGCACGAACTTACCCTCTTCCTCAGCGCTTGGAAAACAAAATTTAACTAGATGCATTGAGAGTGGAAGATTTCTTCTCAGGGAGTGCTCCTACTTCTAAAGAAGCCCTTTTCAAAAATAAACAAAAACAATCAAGCGGTTCAGGTTGATGTCTGCCCACACGATAGTATAATATAAAACGGTTTGAGGACTTCAGCCAAGGGCCTGAGCATCCCAATAACCCCTGCCCCTCTACTGCGCCACCCTTGGGGGCTCAGCCAAGCAGGTTGGGGTGTAGTAAGCGGGCAAAAGACATGCCTCCTAGGACCCAGGTCGTCTGGGAAGCTAAAGCCTGGGCGTGAAGTTAGGAGTCCTACCGGGCTGGGATCTCTCTGAGGCGCTTCCGTTGGGTGTTCATTAAGGGGTGAGTTATTGCAGCGTGAGCCAAAGGTCACTTCAAAGGCTATGGCTACGCTCTATAGTCTTTAGAAGTGCCCTGAATGCTTTGTGTGGGGTTTTCTCGGGCAGTTTAGAGTTTGCAAACTACTGAGTCGACAAATTACACAGGGCAGATCAAGAGAGAGAGGGAGAGAGAGAGACAGACACAGAGACAGTCTCTCTCCTTTCACCTGATCAGTGGTCATCGCCTGCTGAGCAGCCGAAGTGGTGAGCGGCTTGGACATAGTTTTTGGGTGAAGGTAGGGAGGGCTGTTGGTTTCTTAGGCAGTTTACAGCCGAGTCCCGATACAGAATTGAGCAAAATACACGCAGGAAAGCTAGCTGAGCCAGAGAGATAATGTGCAAACCAGGATGTAACTAGCGCCTAGCTGTGTTCACTCGGGCCTTTTGGGGGCAGCTCTAGTAGCATCCAGTCAGGTGCACCTAAGTATCTACCCTCCTTTCTTGGTCTTCTAACCTGTAGCCATCTCCCCACCTTCATTCATGGCGCTCTCTGCGCCAGGCTGACCCACTTGGCTCACCCCAGGGTTCTTCGCTCACGACCAGGTCCTCTCCCCTCCCCCCATCCAAGGATTTTGTCCTCTAGCTCCCCTGGAGCTAACCGAGTCTTCATTCTGCTGGGGCCAAAACGTCTGGAATTGCTGCAGGCACCACATACAATAGTCACTTTGATTATGACACCCTTAAAGGGGGTAAAGGCTCTCCCGGTTTGTTTGCAAGACAGAACCGGCTGCTACTGAGTTTTCCATTTTGTTCCAGATCTGCTTCCACAGAATATCAAAGAAAACCGAAGAGCCTACAAAAAGAGTTAGAAACAAAATTCAAGAAAATACACACATAAAAAGCTGTGGTGAGTGGGGGTGATTTAAATAAATAAAACAAGTAATTTCCACTACATTTCCATGTTTCCCCCCTTCAACTCAAAGTAGCCATCCCAGGATTCATACATCAAGACATAAAACAAAGGGCGGCTTTGAAGTGGATCACCTCAGTGTGAGCTGCTGCCTGTTACATGAGAACCGATCATCGGGCCTTCAAATTTATGGCGCTTTAATAGAGTGCGTCCGCTGTCTTAAATGCAGGGTATGTTACAGCACTGAGTTATTCGGGCTAAACAGGAGTGATTTAGAACGGGCGTCGTGGGCTTCCCAAAGGGCAGAAGAGGCTCGGGCTGAGAGGTCGGGAGAATGTGGGCAAATAGTCAATTTTCTTCCCCGCAAAACCGCTGAGGAGTGGTTTCCCAAACCCGAAGTTGCAAAGCCATCAGGGAAAGGATGCCACTGAATTAACAAGAATGCCCAGTAAGAGTCCTCCAGGACGAGGCCTCCAGGATGAGACCCATGGGTTATTTGAAGACCCGGCTTAGGCAAAGTAAGGACTGGAGATTAGATCTACATAAACCTCTGAGAATTTTAAGAGAAGCGGACACAAGCAGCGCTCCATCACCTCCCACTACTCTCTCAACTGGCACCGACTGACGGTGGAGGTCCGTTACATTATTTACTACCATTACAGCGCTAGACACCGCCTGGTGCTGTCGCCTCCCTCCCCGCCCAAGCCTCCCTCTCCTTCCGCCTCCCCGCGGCCGTGGCGGCGAGCAAACGCCTAGCAGGTCTCTGTGTATCCATCCAGCCTCCCCACGTCTGAGGCCAGGCGGGCAGCAGGTCCGTGGTCCTCCGCCAGGCTTGATATCCTCTGTCCAACTCGGATTGCGGAGCACAGCTGCTGGCCCAGGCCGGCGGCGCAGGCCACTTTATATAATCCCGCAGCTCGCGCGCAGGGTGTACGGGAAAAGTGCGGAGTAGGGGATTCTTTTGCTGCTCTGCCTCCTACGCAGAGCCTGCTTTCCACTTCTGAAAAGTGCCGGGCCTTGGGAAGTGTTTTTCTTTTCATTCCTTACTGAAGCGTTTACTGCTGCCACGGTCGCAGTCATAAATTTTGTTACAAACCACAATGACAGGTGCATTGATATGCACCGTGAGAGCTCCAGCTGCTTAATAACCCTGTCCCCTGGCCGCTGTGAGCGCCTTTTATTTATTCGGTATCATATTAGGTATTGATCTGGGCAGAATTAAGTGCAGCGAGCAAGTATCAGAGCTCCGTTGCTTCTGAGGCTAGGCCGGCTGGGCAGGCCAGCACGTTTGGGAGCGAACGATGCGAACTCTGAGAGGGTGTCTGGCCTTCCTCCCTGCTGGAAACCATTTGGCCCTGTCTTCTGGGCCTGAGGTTAGGCCTCCAAGCTGAGGTGCTCTAGAGGGTGGAAGGCCTGCCCTACTCCACTGGCTCTGGTGAGGAAGGGGGCAGATGGAAAGAAGAGGAAGAGGATGCTCTAGAGGAATGGGTGGCTGGACCCATTCCTCTGGCTCTGGTGACGATGGGGGCAGATGGAAAGAGGAGGAAGAGGGGGAGGGGTTAAGAGGAGGAGAGGAAAACTGAGGACTACTCAAAATAAGAAGTCCTGCTCAACTGCCCCTCCCCCAAAGCTGCCCCCACCTCAGGCATTTGGATCTTGGCGCTCAAATGAGCAAAGGTACCAAAGGGTGAGAAAAGAAAGCCTGGGGGGGGGGGGTCGAAAAGATGAGCCACTGAACAGTTGACCATTGTCCAAATGATTTATGACCCAGTCCCGGTTTTTAGGTTCAGGCAGAGTTCACAAGGAGTAGGGATTTCTGGAAAGAAATAAACTTTTTTTTTTTTTTTTAAATCAGTTTTGTAACAATATTCTCAGGTTATGCTTTGGAAGCAGGACTTCTTCGGGGCTCTTTATGGAGGGTGCTGCAATGTCCCCCCCCTCCTCCCAGAGAGCAGGACCATTGCTACCTTTGCTTGTAAGGAAATGGACGGTAGACCATGGAGTGGGAAATTATTTAAGGCAACATAAACAGGCAAAAGATGACTCTGGTTGTGAGGGCTATCTGTACTCTGAGGTCTTTATATAGAGATTTTTTTTCTAGGAACTTGCCAAGGTGCAAAAATAATATGTAAAGCCATCTGTCCCATAGGCTTGCTTAGTTCCTCGGGAAGCGATTTTAATGGGACTGGTTCACCTCCCAAGACAAACTTGGTCAACATGGAGGCAGAAGGGGGATGTTTTGCTTCCACAGTTGTCAGTAGAATGACAAAGCAGCAGCAAATTCTAGTGGTTTCAGAAGCCTGGTGCAACAATTTAGACAAGCAGGAGAGAGCAGGATCCCTGAAAGGCCCTAAAACTTAGTCAAGCCAGCTTGGCAGGTTCTTTGGCCTGAGGCAAACATATATAAGTATTAGTCACAGAATGAGGATTTAATGTCCATTTGCTGTTTGGTAACTTTAGTAGTCAGTGATTGGTATTGAAAACTAATCAAAATAATTAGTATAGCTTTGTTAGGTGGCTATCTTAACTGCACACTTTTATGGGGACTAGTAGAAACAGTGCCTACAACAAAACATTTCAGTATTACTGCAACCCATTGAGGAGGACCCATCTCTCATCAAGATAAATAGCATATTCACTTGTATTTTAAAACAAAATGGGCAACCATACTACCAAATAAAGGCTAATTTGGAGAGTTTTCTTAATTGGTTGGGCTTTCTGGTAAAAAATACAGGGGGAAATTAATGCAGAAGCGTTTTGGTTCCTGTGTTTAAATCTGATTGGCCATAAGTTGCATGATGTGGTCCCTCATGATGATGGAAGTCAGGGAGAATTTTTGGGAAGAAACTTTGTTTGAAAGATGAGCTCAGGAACTTAGGCCAGAGAGCTGACCTGTGAGTTTTCTTTATCAAACAGACAAAAGTGATTGAATGATATTAGTTATACTTTAACTCCTCAGGACCCTTTCAGAAGGGGTGGGAACAGCACCCCCCTATGAAGAGTCAGGGCATACAAAAGAGGAAGAATTTTTTCTTAGCCTTCCCCTCATCCTTCTAATTCTGGGTCCATTCATCATGTCATGAGAACTCTCATTGGTTACAGGGTGGCTGGGAGGTGGGGCTGAATGGAAGGTCCAGAGCAGAGGTCAATAATGAAGTATCTATTTATGTAAAGATCCAAAGGAAAATGATAATGTTATAAGAGCATTCACCATTAATGCACACTACATACATCTCAAGATTTAAATCCCTTCATCTATTTTCAGTGACACCCTTCTAAAAGTAGCAAGAGGACAAAGTAAGAGGTGTGAAAAAATGCAAATGAAAGAATTTTTTGTTTGTTTCAAAGTAAGTCTGGGAGCCTTTAAGTCTTCCTTTTGTTGTTGCTGTTTTTTTTTTTCTTCCTAGTTTTTTACACTGTAGATTTCATAGTGCTGACCCCACAAAACTAATTGTGAATTCTCACTCTGTCATCAAAGTGTATTGTCTGGGTCTTCAAAAAAGATGCTGTGATTCTGAAACTAGGTGGGAAAGATTGTTTTAGAGGGAAGCTCTGAAAACTCTGGGCTTTTCTTCTATCCACCCAAACACCGAGATTAGGGTTTTGGGGTAAGAATCCCTATATAGCATGCACAAAGCTCTGGGCTTGATCTCTAGCTCCAAACCAAACCCCACGATTATCCAAAGACTAACTGATTGTGACCTGTTCACCCACTCATTTATCCATCTATTCAATAACCATTTATTGCACTTACTACTCACAGGCCATTGCACTGAACACTAATGATATGTAGATGAGTAGAACACAATCCCTCCATTTAAGAAGTTCATAGTTTAGGGAGAGAATCAGCCAGTCATAAATGTTTTCCCATGCAGGCTCCAAAGCTATATTGACAGTCTTGGAGAAAGACAATACTCCAAGAGAATCTTGGGGTGGAAGGAACTTCTTCCTTAGGCTAAAGCTCAGGAAGAAAGGTCTTTTCTTACATTTAGGAGAAATCCTCCACCTTTTCCAAGAGTTTATATAAATTAAACTTCATAAAACCTCCAACCCAGAACCTTGCCCATCTTTCCACATCAAAGTGAGTGGGAAGCTGAGAGCCTGCTCTAGTCAGTCCTTCTATATTGATAGGTCTTGCCAATGACAGTCCCTCTAGGATCTCTCCCTTTTTTTTTTTCTTGGCAGGTCACTCGGAGCCTGGGAGCTGGCCCAGCTCTCTCAAGATTCAGCAGACACTGGCCTTGGTGGTGAAGGAGACAGTGGTAGTCAATGTTATTTGGGCAGGGTCAGCAGGCCCTGGAGCTTCCTGAGTGCACCATGCAGAAGGCTGCATACTATGAGAACCCAGGACTCTTTGGAGGCTATGGTTACAGCAAAGCCACTGACACCTATGGCTATAGCACTCCTCATCAGCCCTACCCACCCCCTGCTACTGCCAACTCTCTGGACACTGACTACCCAGGTTCTGCCTGCTCCATCCAGAGCTCTGCACCTCTCCGAGCCCCAGGCCATAAAGGAGCTGAACTCAATGGTAGCTGTATGCGACCTGGCGCTGGGAACAGCCAGGGTGGGGGTGGTGGCAACCAGCCTCCTGGTCTGAACTCAGAGCAGCAACCACCACAACCCCCTCCTCCACCACCCACCTTGCCCCCATCCTCACCCACCAATCCTGGAGGTGGAGTACCTGCCAAAAAGGCCAAGGGTGGGCCTAATGCTTCTAGCTCTTCAGCCACAATCAGCAAGCAGATCTTCCCCTGGATGAAAGAATCCCGGCAGAACTCCAAGCAGAAGAACAGCTGTGCCACTTCAGGTAGCTCTCTGGGCAGGTGGTCCCTTGACCACATCCCTTCAGATTTGCCCCAAGAACCAGTTACCTGGGAGCCAAGAAACCCAGGGCTATCAGGGCAACCTTAGCAACAACATATCCAAATGTAGAAATGTCTGTTATTTCTAGTGATTTTGATTGGGTGCTTAGACCTGCAGAGATGGGGCATGTTTTCATTGCCTGTGCCATTGCTGGTCTGGTCCCATGCTTATTAGTAGAAAGTCCTCTCTTATACTGACATATTATCTGCCTTTTCAGGCACTTGTCATATAACTCGACTTCCTCTTTGACCCACCAGATCTTCAAATGAGAAGAGAGGTAGGGTGTGGTTTTGTACACCTATAATCCCATTACTTGAGGCTGAGGCAGGAGCATCTTGAGTTCAAAGAAAGCTTGGGAAGCACAGTGAGTTCCTGGACACCGTTAAGAGATCTTGTCTCAAAACAGGAAACCAAGTCAAGACAAACAATGCCCAAAACAGAAGGAAAAGAACCACACCCAAATAAGTTCTAAACATTATCCATTTATTTTATTTAACTTTGCAAAGAACTCTTTAAAATAGACATGTAATAACATCCTCATTTCCCCCAGATCCACAGAACTACCAGGTGGTGGTCTTGAATCTACTGGGTATGACTTCAGGGCCCTCTAGGCACAGCTGTGAGACTCAGGCCCTCTCTAGTGAATCTGTAACAGGGAAGAGTATGCTCTAAGGGCAGAGAACAAGAGCAGCTGTATTTTCACAGTCTGGAAAGGGTGACTCCAGAGCTGAGGAAGACTTCTCTTGGGTCTGGTGAGGAGCTGATAGCTTCTACTCTGCTGAGACAGCTGCTTCTTGGACATTTCTGGCTTTGTGTTCTTGGTTGGGTTTATTTTCCAGGTCCAGGGCTAGTCTGAAGCCTGGGATGTGATTTGTTAGCGCATCTCTGCTCTGCCCTCAGCTCCCTGGGCTGTGGCTCCTAGGGGAAAGTATCTTCCTGCCTGAAAGCTCCCTCCTTTGCCCCTCCCTCCTTAGCTCAGACACAGGCCCTCCCTCCCAGGAGAAATCCATTTGTCTTCTCAGTGAAGGAGTGGACAAGCAGCTGAGGGGTGGTGGGGAGGTTAAGCCAGTGCTGAAGCTGCTGTTCCTAGCATTGCCATATGCAACATGCTTTCAGCCTGGCCTTGGGATCCCCTAAAACTCCAGGGCAGTATCTGGGGGAGGGAGGTGGGTGTTTCAGCACCTCCCTGCCTTTGGGTGTACCTGGATGGAGTGAGGTGCCAAGATCCCTGCCCACTTCTTTGCTTGTAAACAAACAAGACAGGCTAGAGATGCCTCTGACACCCCCCTCCCTCCAGCCCCCAGTCCCCATCAGCAGAGGTTGGGAGGGGTGTTCAAAGATGGGGAGTGTCTCATGAAGTGCTCTTAGCCTCGCAGCAAAGTCCTTCATGGCCTGTGGGTTGAGATGAGGTGATGGGCTAAGGTGGAGAGGAAAGAAAAGGCAGAGTAAGGCAGAAGTTACAGGTGCAGCTGACAGGTAGGCCTAGAGGCGCCTAGAATGAGTATTCCCTCAGACTCTGGCCTCTCATATTCCTCTATTCTACTCGAAGCCAGACTGGAGGTGAAAGCAGGGGAGGAAAATGGAGACAGGAAAGCACATTCTCCATTCTGAGGTTTCTTATCCCTGGCTCAGCACCCTGTCTGTCTCTCTCCCTGTCCAGGAGAGAACTGCGAGGACAAGAGCCCACCGGGCCCAGCATCCAAGAGGGTGCGCACGGCTTATACGAGTGCTCAGCTAGTGGAGCTGGAGAAGGAGTTCCACTTCAACCGCTACCTGTGCCGGCCGCGCCGGGTGGAGATGGCCAACCTGCTGAATCTCACCGAGCGCCAGATCAAGATCTGGTTCCAGAACCGTCGCATGAAGTACAAGAAGGACCAAAAGGCCAAGGGCATCCTGCATTCTCCGGCGGGCCAGTCCCCAGAGCGCAGTCCACCTCTCGGAGGAGCGGCGGGCCACGTGGCCTACTCCGGCCAGCTGCCACCGGTGCCCGGCCTTGCCTACGATGCACCCTCGCCTCCCGCTTTCGCCAAATCGCAGCCCAACATGTACGGCCTGGCCGCCTACACGGCGCCGCTCAGCAGCTGTCTGCCGCAGCAGAAGCGCTACACGGCGCCCGAGTTCGAGCCTCACCCCATGGCGAGTAACGGTGGCGGCTTCGCCAGCGCCAACCTGCAGGGCAGCCCGGTATACGTGGGTGGCAACTTCGTCGACTCCATGGCGCCAGCATCCGGGCCGGTCTTCAATCTGGGCCACCTCTCTCACCCGTCTTCGGCCAGCGTGGACTACAGCTGCGCCGCACAAATCCCTGGCAACCACCACCACGGACCGTGCGACCCTCATCCCACCTACACAGATCTCTCGGCTCACCACTCGTCTCAGGGACGCCTGCCCGAGGCCCCCAAACTGACACACCTGTAGCGGTTGCCGCCGGCCTGGTAGCTCGGAGCAATTACCTCTCTTGTTTTGGTGGCAGGGGTGGTGGGGGCGGGGCCCTGGGGCAGTTCGTGGGACGCCCCCTCCCCGATCTGGTCTGATCGCTTCCTCACGAGCCTCAGGCTTCCAGCGGCCTAGGCTGACACGACTGGGCCTCCCCTCCAGGCGTACAAGTCCTCCTTTGGGTGACTCGCCATAAATCAGCCGCAAGGATCCTCCCCTGTAAACCTGACAGTGCCAAACACTGCGGACCGAGGGACTATCTGGTAATGGTGTCCCTAAGGTAAGTCCGAGACCCATCCGTGGCGTGTCCTGAAGAGGGACTAGAGCCTGGAGAATCCCGGGCCTGGCCCCTCCGTTTAGCTTAGTTTCAGAGACCTTAATTTATATGCTCCCTCCCTTCCTGTAAAGATTGCATCGGACTAAACAATCTGTATTTATTATTTGAAGCGAGTAATTTCGTTTCCCTGATTATTTATCCTCGTCTTGATGTATTTATGTGTATATTTGTAGAATTCTCCAGCCGGGCCTAGGTACATGCTCCCAGGCCTTGGGGGCCACATTTCACCTCTTTAGTTCCCTTGGTCTGAACTAGTCGAGAGAGTAGTTTTGAACAGTTGTAACCGTGGCTGGTGTTTGTAGTTGATATAAAGGACTGATATCATAAATGGTCCTTCATGGGTAGAGTCAGGCAGCCTGGTGGCATAGCACGGCTCACCGTTAGTCGTTTCTCAACAGCCGAAGCCCTCACCATTTGACACAGCTTATTGATTGCAAATTGTCTGGTACTATTTGAACAAACATTTAGAATAAAAAAATTTTCTCAGTTGGAAGTGTATCTGTGTTAATCACGCTCATTTGCAGACAGACAACTCTGCCTTGATCCCTCTGTAAGATGACCCCCCCCCATGATAGACCCTCTGAAAAATATTTTTATTTATTCAGAACCTATTGCACGAATTGTTGTGGAGGAATGCTTGATTACATTGGCGCTATTGAAATTGGATGATAGTAATCAGAGGGTGCAAACCCCTAAGTATTGTAGGAGGGGTGGTTGCAATAGGGCTTTGCTAAAGCAGCAGTCACAAGGCTCTTTCTACCACCTCTTTCTAGACATGATCGACACATGGAGGGGGGAGACAGAGCTCATTTTTCTGCATTAAATAATAAAAATTAAACTTGGAGGAAAAACTGACAATCAAAGAAAAAGCATAAGAGAAACAGGAAGGGTTAAGCTATGAAAAGCTAAAGTGCAGGGGTATAAAAACAAATGACCATGCGGAAGGCAAGCACCCAGGCTTTTATCTCTAGGAAGCACTGAAGATTTTTTCCCCTTTGTAATGGTCAGTAGTTCATTTCAAAAGAAAACAAATGTTCTCCATAAATGTAAAATAATAAAAGTTTCATTAATAGAACACACCACGTATAAACACTTTGTTTACTCCTGTTTCTTTGTGCAAAACGGGCAAAAAGTCTACAACATTTACAGTCGTTTTGTAAATATCAGTGTGGCTCTAGCTAGGGTCGGGTACTTACACCCACTTCTATAGAAGGGGGCACTTGGAAAAAGGTCTTCAGACAAGGTTCAATTATTTTGTATTTCAGCAAAGTCCGCCCACGCATCTCTGTTTGGTTTGGCAAACATGCAACTCCCACGACCAGCCTGGTGACACGAGGTGGGATTCCTATTGTGTGGAAATGGCTTCTCCTCTTCTGGTGGAACAACACTGGTTTTCTATTTGGATGTTTGTGTTTCGCTCAGTAACGATGGCTCAAAATAATATTTAGTTTCCTTGTTTCTTTGTGCTGTTTTAAAATGGCATGTTAGGCTGGGGTGGGAAGGGATATACTTTTGCTAAATTTCACTCTATCTGAGCAAGTTTAAAGCATATATGTTGTAGAATTGTATCAACAGAATAAATGACTTCAATTGAAGGCATATTTTACCCACTTTCAAGGCTTAACCTTGTTTTCTATGAAACTTGCATTCATAGGCAGAATCTATAATTGTAAGAAATTATTTTTTAAGCTCTTAAAGAAATGAGAGTTAGCTGCCTTGTAGGAAATCACCGCCACCTTTCTTAACTGGCTAAATATTAAATAGATGAATTGTCAAGCTGTTTAGATTCAGCCCGGTTTCTCTCATCTCTTCTTCCTACCATAAATAATAATAAAAATACATAATGCATCATGGCTTCAGGCGTTTCCCAGCGCGGTGTGTTACCGCAGGAGTATTTGCTGAGTCTGCGGGTGTCTGCAAAACCCCAAGTGTCATCTGTGGCTTAGGGTTTCATGGATTAGACTTTAAACAGTGTCTAGCCCGGCTGACATCAGCTTCCTCTCACACACAGCCTCTAAGGAAGCATAAGGTTGGGGGCTCCCTCTCTAGGCAGCCGCAGCCTCCCAGGGCCTGCTGTGGAGTAAGGATGCAGGGAGAGGGGGAGGGAGTCGCTTCGATCCCGGCCTTCTCCCACCTCCTGAAGTTCTAGAGACATCAGAGAATTGCCTGGTTCTTTCCTGACACTGGCGGGAATCACGTGACGGGCACACTCGCTCCTAGCGTGGGTGGGGGCGGCGGCGAGTTCTGGGAGGGCGCACTCCCACGCGGCCGCCTGCCGGAGAGAGCTGGGCCCGCGGCACAAGCATTTAAAACTTCATAAATTATAAACAAGCCGCCTTGGCCTTCGCCATAAATTCCGCTCCTCTTGAGCCTGCAATTAGTGTTAGGAAGCACCCAAGTCTAAACACAACCAAACGCCCTCTGAAGGGTCCAACTGCCCGAGGTTGCAAGCCTTTATTTATTTCCCGGTGCCACCCCTTCAGTACCCGAGGTTTGCACACAGTCACCTCCTCCCCCGCCACCGCCGGCAGAACACACTCCGCTGGGTTCCCGCTTAGCCAGGGAAGGTCACAATAGCAGCTCTATCTGCCAAGTCGCCTGCCGCCTCCTCCCTCCCGGGTCTCGGAGAAGCAAAGAAAGAAGAGTGGGGGAGGGGAGCCTGGCCAGCAATGGCGCCCGGGTCTCAGGCCTCCGCTCCAGCTTCAAGACCCCTGGCAGGACACTATGCGGCAAGTTGGCAAGGGAAGGGAATCTGCACCCTTGCCTGTCTTTCTCCCACGACGTACGCTGTGGGACAGAGGAGCATCGACCCTCATATCCTTGTTGAGGATGCCCAGAAGCAGTCAGGTCTACCCAAAGCCCAAGAGTCCATTGTGCCAGCGGCTCCCTTTCTGGTCCTCCACAGAGAAGGCCTTAACCACAACAGGGGGCTATGCCAAAAGGAGGAACACCCGGGCCTCTACTGAGGGGATTGGTCTTGGGAGATCTACCTCTTTTGTTGAAGGGCAAGGGTGGCTTAGTTCTGGCTTTGGACAGCCCTTCTTTTTCGCCATAGCTTTTTTTTTTTTTTTTTTTTTTTTTTTTTTTTTTTTTTTGGGTGAAAGGTTATGGATCCCCGTTAGATTTTTCAGAAACTTTAGAACTGAATGAAAGAGGTCAGGTCCTTCCTTGAGCCTGGCTCATGGATGGTAGTCACTTGGGCATCCCTGGTTGCTCTGCCCAATCAAATGTGGATTAAAGTAGGATGCCGGCCAAATCCTAGAGTATGGCCCTGCTTCAAAATGGAGGTGGGTGTGGGTGTGGAGGAACAAGAGATGTTTTCCTTGCAACCTGGGAAACCTCAGTATACATTCTGATGTGGAGCTAGCCAGGGAATGGGAAGATGCCATGGAAAGCCTTGGAGAGTAGCCCTGGCTACCGGCTACTCTACTAAGGAGGTAAGAAGAAAGGGCCATCAAGCACATATTCTGCCTTCTGGCTTTCAGAAAATAACCTCATCCGATGACCTGACAAAGAAAAATCTGCCTCTGTTGGACTCATTAAGTTAACCATCCATTTGCACCGTTTCTTTGCACAGACTTTCAAATGGGAAAGAGGAGAATAACAAAGCTAGTACCTTCCCTTTGGTTCGACTGGAAGCCCAGCCCCATCAGAGAGAGATCAGTCAAATTGCTTTCTGAGGCCCCAGAGGCTGCTAACCTTGCTGAACAAGATTCTTCAAATTTTTATCTCTAAGAAGTATTAAACAATAGTGATCATCTATACTAGCTACCCATCCCTTTTCCCATCCTCACTCTCTACTACACCAATGGCTCTTGAGTGAAGTGGTCTTCCCAACCAGCAGGCTTGGAAGCTCAGGCTCTCCATCTGTTGAGGTTTTTCATTATGGAGGGTAAAGAGGAGGCGGTGAGTGGGTGTATGTTTGAATAACAAAGAACTTAACTCTTCTTCCAATAACAAGTGCTTCACTTATTTGACAGACAGCCCTCCCCACCCCCCGTGGAGGTGGGGGGAAGTCACAAGCTTGTTTACAACTTTTAGTATTAAAGGGACTGTCATAGGTCTGTTTGACTTTACCAGAATTAGTTGAAACTTCCTTCTGAAGTCAAGAATTGGGTAATCCCAGTTTACAGGTCTAGGAAGGTCTTCTTTATCTGGAAGTTCTTGGCAAAAGCTTAGCTCCTTCTTTCAGAAACTCAGAGAAAATAACCACAGAAGTTTATGAGCATGGGGGAGGCCCATACTCCCTCAGCTTTAGTCTTGGCACTGCAACTTCCCAGACAGGGTATGCATATTCAGAACCTGAGTCAACAGACATTGGGGGCACCAAGATACTCAGGGAGCTGAGTCTGAGTTGTCTCCAGCCAAGCCTTACCTAACCCACACCTTTGAGAGCTAACTCTTCTAGATCTCTTTCTGAGAAGGAAGGCCTGGGTGGATAGCAAAAGGCTGGGTGGGTAAGTCCTCTACTCTTACAGCTGTGCTACCCTGAAGGGACTGGTAACTGGAGAGCACCATCACTTACCTCTCATTGTTACCTTGTTTCCTACTCCACTGCAAATGTTCTTACCTTTGGGGTCCAAGGTTGGTGTCAAATGGATTTATAAACCTGACCTGAAGCCTTTTCTTAAACATTTCCCTCAGGGCTCACATCCTCCCTGTCAAGTTACAAAGTTCAAAGACAATCCAATTTAGCTCAGGTCCAGTGTGAAGCAAACAGAACAGACTTTCCACAGGGGAAGGTCCCAATCTTTTGTAGTAGTAGAGAGAGATGAAGGCCACCATGCCACCCCACCCACTCCAGTCTGTGGGCTGGGAGCCATTGCATGTGTCTTCTTGTTCTACATCTTGTGATAATTCTAAAAACAACCTAGGAGTGAACCAGTGGTAAATATGGTGGATGGCAAATATGCACTCTACCACTAAGCTATACTCACAGCCAGTATCAAACACCTCGACTGGTATTCCTTTGGCTAATCTGGCTCATTTTTCAATAGGGTCTGGAATAATTTAGCCTTAGAGAGGACCACAGGAAGAGGAGATTTCCATATGAGTCAGGATTCACGAATAGCTTTGGTACAGATACAACCGATGGGAGGGGGAAGCAGAGAGTTAAACCAGGCCTGGAGGGCCTGTGGGCAAGGACCTTTCTTAAAAAGAGTCTGGAAGGTCTTTTAATGACTCTATTGTTCACTTCCTTGGCCTGCGAATATCCTGGCCCTCCCCACTTTCTTCTCAGGACCGCGCGGGAAAATGGGTCACATGAGGAGAGCTCTAGGGAGTTGGTCCTAGTGTCCCTCATTCCTGCCTGCCACCCCATAGAGCAGCCAACGCCATGCCGTGGCTGGCAGAGAACACAAAGGAAGCCCCTTCTCAGTCCATGAACCTAGGGTCACTGTAAGCAGGAGGCTGGTGTAGTTTCCAGTCTCAGCGTCCTGGTCGCCCGCGGGAACAATAGCTGCCGCCTGCCACGGAGGTCGGGTGCTCAGCACAAAGCCAGCTTGGTCCACACTGCCCTGAGACGCGCGCGCGCTGACCCGGCTGCCGCCGCCCGCTGGTATTCCCGCATCCACCTAGAACTCTTCAGCAAAGACAAACGGTGAGTTAATCACCCTACCGGCTGGCTGCCGCGTCTTCTGAGCCCGCCTTGGAGGCAGGATGGGGAGTGGGGTTCCTCTGTGTGTGTCTGGGGTGGGGGGCGGGAAAGGTTAGTCTTATTAAGAGTTCATCAATCACCCAGTGTGCACTTTTCGCTCGACAGCGGTTCCTCCTTCTTTAGAGCAAGTCTGGGCCAGCTGGGAGCCGACCAGAAACCGCAAGCAGAGGGGACGCTGGTGCTCTGGGTGAGCACTAAAAGGCCCCCCCGTGCCCGCCCCACAGCAGCTAGGACTGAGCCCACAGAAGGGGAGAGTCTGGGACATCTCTGCACAGCAGGAGAGGAGCGCCACTACTCAACTCCTAAGGTCTAATCAAGCCCACCAGTACAGACCTCAAACTCAGCAGCAAGCTAGCACCCACACTAGCCCCTGACCCATTGTGACCCAGCATTATCCACCTCCCCCACCCCAGTGACAGTCACATAGGCCCCTCTATTCTCAGAACAGGGCACCCTTCCTTTGAAGGCAGGGCAAGAAAAATCCCAATGGATCAAGGTTTCTTGCTGACCCCAAATCTCTGCCGGCAGGCCTCTTTGCGTAGGAGTAAGTAGGTCAAGGCTGCTATTGAACTTGGAGTAAACTTGAATGTCATCTAAAGTTACAATAAAAGTATGTATATGCACCAGCCACAACAGCTTTCCTCTCTATTGTAGCAGCAAGACTATTAGTATTTTTACTTCAGCTTTTGGAGGAGGGTTCATTTTAGTAATATCATAAAGGAAAGACTGGAAGCTTCCAGAGACAGTCATGAACTTGTTGTTTGCAAACAGGTCAGTTTGGGTGGAATAGGAGGTAATTACATTCCTATACCACTTCTGGAGTGGCAAATGCTGTCTGTAAATTCCAAAAGCTTTGGCCTAGTTCCCCTCTGCCTTTTTCTCTGGGTGGCCCCAGCTGAAATGCTTCTTAATGTCCTAGTGTTGTCCTTCCTTCCCTACAGCCTCCTCCTTTGTCCTCATCATTTTGGGAGGTAATTTACTTATTTTGGAAAGATGTCCTACTTCATTTTGCTTTAGACAGAAGGTGAATCATTGAAGCCTCACACAATACCTCAAGCCATTGAGCAATAAAAATACTAACCCTGCTGCTTTTGTTTCAGTTTTCCTGCCCCCCCCCACCCCGCCCTGACCTTCCACCAACCCACTGGACAGTTCCTGTGTGCACTGTGTTGTGCTGTGGCGTACAAGGCTGAGTAACAGAGAGATACCCCTCAAAGCAACCTGACAGTGCATTAACAGGTTTGCTCACAGTGCCCCTGGAATAAAGAAGAGAGCTGTTAACCATACTGCAATGTCAAAACAGCTACTCAGGTGATTTTAGGTTCCTGAAGAGTTAAAGAGTTTTTCAGGCTAAGGAAGAAAGAAATAACATGCCAGGCAGAGAAAGAAATTTGTTTGGAGTAGGGAACCATGGTTGGATTTGTATAGAGAAGTCGGGACCTCTTATGTGGGCAGTAACTGCTGAATCAGGTCTTACACTGGGATAAAGGGGTTCATTATCTGGATGGAAAGCTAACTCTGTATCTAACTGGAGAAAGGAGAAAGTCAAGTTTAGAGAAAGTAGCAATAAGGGTGAGGAGAAAAGGCATTTAAGAGGTTGGATTGGGTGTAGAGGAGGAGTTGACATTAATTCCTAACTGTCTTGAGGGCCTGAGTGAGAGTCAAGCCATTAACTACAATGAATAGAGGAGGAAGAGAATGCAAGGGAATCTAATGTGTTCAGTTCAGGTCTACATTGTGTTTTCTACTTTGCTGCTAATACACTGCCAGACCCTAAGCAATTCACTTAATCTTTCTGAACTATTTCATCAGCGTAACAGTCAATCAAGATATCCACCTTGTAAGTTTATCATCAGAGGAAGGTAAGTGTGTGTTGGAGTTGTCTTCACCAGGCCCAAGTTAATGTTCTCTATATAAGGCTAAAACCTAGGAGTAATGTACCCCCACTTTCCTCATGTTAGGTCTTGGATAGCCACAGAGAAATAAGTCCCAAGGAAATAAAAAACAACACCCTACTATTTCCCAGATATTGAGTCCAAGCTAATGCTTAGGGTGAGGTCAGATTAGATTGCTAACCAGAGCCCTCTGCTTCCAGATGGGTGATCTCAGGAGGATTCCCATAGAAATGTGGTCTAGGTATCAGACCACTAAAGAGGAGGCTTCTTAGCAGATGTCAAGAAGCATGTGTGTGTGTGTGTGTGTGTGTGTGTGTGTGTGTGTGTTTTAATACATGTGTCTATCAGGGGAAGCTTGAGTTCCATACTCTGTGAGGAACAGGGTAATATAGGAAAAGCCATGGGCATCTGACCTTAGCTGTTTACAGGGATGTGGCTACAAGTTGCTTGTCTTTTCTGTAGTGGTGTTCATCTGTGAAATAGATCAGATAAGAGGAAAAATGACATTTTATGGGATGCTGTAAGGATAAATAAAAGATGAAATTTTCTGTTTACCAGATTGTTCAAAATATAAGAAAGTAAAAGCAAAACAAACCCCTTTAATGTCCTGATTATTTGGTAAGGGTTTAAGGAAACAGGAACTCTGAAAAGTTACTAGTAGAAATATAAAATGAGTTTTTGTTTTGAGACAAGCAAAGATCTGCCTTGTGATCTTTTTTAAAAATAATTTATTTTACTGTATGTGTGTGATAGTTTTATGTGCATGTATTTATATGCACAGCATTTTGCTTAGTATCTAAGGAGTTGGGAAGAAGGGATCAAATCTCCATGAAGTTGAGTTGCAGACAGTTGTTGTCTGACATGTGAGTGCTGGGAATCGAACTCAGGTGCTTTAGAAGAGCAGGTACTGTTAGCCACTGAACCATCTCTCCAGCCTCTGGATTGCACTCTTCATAGTCTTTCCTCCTTCCTCTTGAGTTCTGGGATTACAAGATACCTTGCTTTGCTTTTATAAAGAGCAATTTATCAAAATGTATTAAAGATGTCAGCACAAACTTTGATATAGAAATGCCACTTCAAGAAATTTCTCTTTTTCCTTTTTTCTTTCTTTTTCTTTGTTTTGATTTGTTTTTGAGACAGGGTTTCTGCGTGTAACAGCCATGGCTGTCCTGGAACTTGTTTTGTAGATCTGGCTGGCCTCAAATTCATAGAGATACACCTGCTTCTGTCTCTCCAGTGCTGGCATTAAAAAACGTGCACCATCATTGCCTGGCAAGAAATTTCTTAATGGGTAAAAGTTTGTTTATGTGTATTTACTAGCAAAAGGTTTTTTTATTAATTAAAAAATTTTATTTTTCTTACCTCCTGATCAAAGTTTCTTTTCCTTTCTCTCCTCCTGTTCCCCCTCTCCTTCTCCTCCTGCTACCCTCCCTCCATCCATTCAGTCTCTCAGAAAGGGGGCAGGCCTCCCCATAGATGTCAACAAAGCATGGCATATCAAGTTTAGGCTAGACCAAATTCCTACCCCTGCATCAAGGTTGGACAAGGCAACCCAGCACAGGGAATAGGTTCCTAAAAGCCAGGTTAAAAGCTAGGGACAGGTCCTACAAATAGATCAAGCTACTGGCATGCAAAGGGCCTAGGTTGGTCCCCTGCAGGCTCCCTAGCAGTCCATCCAGAGTCTGTGAGCTCCTAGGTGTCAGGTCAGCTGTCTCTGTGGGTTCCCACATCATGACCTTTCTTGATCCCCCCTGGCTCATATAATTCTTCCTCCCTTTCTTTAACAGGACTGCCAGAGCTTGAGCCAATACTTGGCTGTGGATCTCTGCCTCTGCTTCCATTAGTTCCTAGATGATGGCTCTCTAATGACAATTAGGGTAGTTACCAATCTGATTATAGGAGATTGCCAGTTCAGGAACCCTCTTTGCTATTGCTAGCAAAAATCTGAAGCAGGTAAAAGATCCATGAACACAATTAGTAAAATCAATTTAGTAACTATACACAGAAAACAGTATGAAGTTGCAAAGTTGGCTAAGAGGTGCTGGGTGCATTTTGTATGGACGATCTTAAGATACAACAGAGGAAAAAACAGAATGCAATAGAGTCATGTTAGCATGCTACCATTGGGCTAAAAATTCGGGGACACACAAATTGTTAATGCATAAAGTATCTTTGAGAAAATATCCATGACATGAATAAAATTGGTTTTTAGACGAAGAAGGACTACAAGGCTGGGGAAAAGGGTAGGAAAAGACCCCATTGCATATTCCTTTGAATCTTGAGACACAAATTGTCAATTTATTACTTATTTAAAAAATAAAGCATCAGGGAGGGAGGGAGGGAAAGAGGGATGGATGGAGGGAAAGGGAACTGGGATCGACATGTAAAATAAAAAATAAATAGCTAAAATAAAAAAAGCAACAAATTGTCATTATTATTAGAGGTGATGGGCATAGAACCCCAGAACTTTGTGAATGTTAGGCAAATACTACATCATGAGCAATATTCCAACTCTCAAAGCAAGAAACTAGGAGCTGAGAGATGGTTCCTCAGTTAAGAGCACTGGCTGCTCTCCCAAAGGACTTGGGTTTGATTCCCAATACCCACATAGCAGCTAATAACTGTTTGTATCTCCAGCTCCAGGAAATATGATACCCCCATTCTAGCCCTTGTGGGCACAGCACCTACGTGGTACACAGATATACATACAGGCAAAACATCTATATACATAAAAACAATTTAAGAAACAAATTATTAGTGATTAGTACATGTGTATCAAATTGGTAAATGCTTGTGTATATTCATACATATCTTTTACAAATGTAAATATATCAGAAGAGAGTAGAAGGCTTTACAAATATATTATCAAAGACAGAAACTAGCAGTGGATTTGGAAATACAGAAATCTATCTTCTACATGTCAAACAAAGAAGAGAATAGCATGCTGATAATTTTTTTTTCAGTGCTGGGATCAAACTCATTGCCTTATGCATGCTAGATGAGAATTCTACTACTAAACACACCCCCAGCCCTTCTGCTAAGAAAATGTATAGCATATGACAAAGGGTTAATACACAAAGGGTTTATAAACTAACACAGAAAAGACACAAACCTTTTAATAGAAATATTAAGCCCAAGACAGACCACCTCACATGTGTTCCTTTTTGTACTTGAATCAACTTAGGGTCATTTCTTGTGGCCCTTCCAGAGACCTGACGATCGATCATCAACCTCCACAGGAAATTCAAGAATTCTTTACCCTTGAAGGTGGTGGAGGGGGTGGTGACCCAGGCTCATCTCTGCCTACTCAGGGTGTAGCTACACAAGTCTAGGGCAGAGGCTTAGCAAACATGTTTCAAAGGGAGAGATGCCCTTCCAGAAATGAAGACACCTCCTCCAGCATTATTCTGCCTGCTCTACTGAGGCTGCCATAGGGCCAGTGTCAGTTCTTCCCTGTCCAGGCTGTAGGAAAGTCTAAGCTCCGTCATTGTTGCTAGGACAGCCTTCTCCTTTTCAACTCCCCAGTAAAGAAACTTCCTGCCTAAAACCAAGAGTTTGACCCACTCTGTGGCTTTCGGTCTCTGCCATCTTACACCATGGATGATCATCCTTTAGCCAGAGAAAGTTAAATCAAGATACATTTCACCATGGCTGGATCCCTGGAAGGAAATGGGAGTTAAGAACCCATCCTCATGCCTCTCCTTATACTGTGGCTTCAGAACCACTCCTAAGTTTCTTCAGGGAATGGAAGAAACAAGTTTCTCTTCCTACTCATCCAAGGCAACCTAATGTAATAAGCAGTCTTTAGAAAACACTAACTGGCCACTAAAGCATGTGATTTTCCTACTGACCACTTCCTCCAGATTTATTTATTTTATTTTCATATTTACTTATTAGGTGTGTGTTTATGTCTGTGTACATGTAAGCAAAATGTATGTTGGTATCCAAAAAAGCCAGGAAAGGGTATTAGATCCTCTGGAGCTGGAGTTACAGGTCATTGTCAGCTGTCCGGTGTGAGTGGTGGGAACT
Source organism: Phodopus roborovskii (assembly GCF_943737965.1). Lineage (NCBI taxonomy): Eukaryota > Metazoa > Chordata > Mammalia > Rodentia > Cricetidae > Phodopus > Phodopus roborovskii. Next base: position 30,030,417 of record NW_026126418.1, on the reverse strand, counting down.
GAACTCAGGTCTACAAAAGCAGCAAGCATGCTTAGCCTCTGAGAGCTCTCTAGCCCCAACTGACCACATATCTAAGACATTTTCTGGAGCTATAGACCATTGACCTTGACATTGATTTCTCTACACTGCTACTCAACTATTGCAGGAGAATTGTCTATACAGCCATTCCACTGTGCCAATAAAACAACCTTGAATCTAGGACAGAGTCAGTGATTGGATAACTGAGATTAGCCATAAAGTTTTTGGAGAACTTTGCAGGGCAGCTAGAGATGGCAGGAAGGAACTTGGGAGAAGTTAGGGTGGGTAAATTACAGTACTGGAGGTTCTGGAGAACCTTGGAGAAGGGATCAGCCAATCGCTCCATTTCCTTGGGTTCTTCAGGATTCTTAATTTCTGACTCCTGAGTTTTTATTATATTAAAATAAATTAGGTAATCATTTTATCTGGCAACTACATGTGGTGTCCAATATGGGCATAAAAGCAAGCTTAAGATATCATCTGAGCATTTATAATTAACATCAAATCTCTGTGTGGTTGTTTGGGAATTGGCTGGCAGGACAGAAAGCTCATCTACACTCACCATGCTTATAGATACAGTTCCTAGGTTGTAAGTTATTTCTCCCTGATTAAACATCTATTCGGCCTATTTGTTTATCCTGATCCTTATTTACCGCAATAGGTGTCAGCTAGCCAGGCCAAACTGCTCTTTCACTCTGTTCACTATCCCTTCTACAGAAGCATTTCCTTCCTGTTCTGTTCTCCCAACCCCCACTTACACAGCAGAAAATTTCAAAGTGTAGTATTGAATGCCTGCTGTAAGATCACCCAAGAAGCTTCTTAAAAAATAAAGATTCTGGGCCAGGTGTTGGTGGCTGATGCCTTAATCACAGTAGTACTAGGGAGACAGGTAGGTGGATCTTTGTGAGTTTGAGTCTCCAGGACAGCCAGGGCTACACACAGAGAAACTCTGTCTGGAAAAACCAAAACAACAAACAAACAAAGATTCCCAAGTCAGCCCTGCTGGATTAAAATATCTGAGAACAGGCCAACAAAACTGTATCTTTAAGTAATTCTCTATGGTAATTCCAATAAATACAAAGCAGTTTTGGGTGTCAATAATCTGAAGATCCTCTTAGCCAATACTAAATAATGGTAGGGTTCTTTATTTCTGACCAACAGATGTTTATTAAATACCTACAGACGTTTATTAAATACCTACTGTGTGTCAAAATGCTGGCTTGACCCATGAGTCTCTCATCTGCAAGACTCAGGGAAGGGCCCAGTCCTGAAGTGTTTCCCTAGCGAGATCCTGCTACCAGAATGCTAAGAGGTTTAAAATTCCAGACCCCTTCCTATGTCCTTACTTCTATCCTTTGATGGCTGTAGATGTGAGAGAATTGTATCCTAATCTCTTTTCTCTTAGTCTGGCATAAGAGAACACATCCTGTCTTTTACTCCCACAGGTTAAGAGATCTTCTCTGTTTTTGGATATGCAGACCCAAGAGTTCAATTTCCTTTAAGTAGCTCCAAGGGTTAGCATGGTGGGGCTTATGGAAGAAGGCACGTGGGTGTTTCCTAAGGTCAACTTTAAACACACAGAAGACAAGGCCACCAGGAGCCACATTTCTATCAGAAAAGAAGCTTGTTATTAGAGTGGGAGAGAAAGGTGGTGGGGTGGGGGTGGAGTGTGGATGGCTGCTGTGGTAAGCAGGTAGTGGGGGAGGGGAGACGCTATTTCAAAGCATTCCTACATCAAACTCACCAGGGCAATCAGGTCACCTCCCACGGAGAACTCACAGCCCCAAGACAGAGGGCAAGTGGCTCTTGAGGATTCACAACATAAACAATTAATAAAATTAATAAGGATTTCCCCCATATTCTGTGAATATTGGGAACAAATTGGATAGTTACTAAACATATTCTCTATTCACTTATCTTCATTCAAGTTTTCCCCAATAATATCTTCCAATCTCTCCTCAGACAATTAGAGACTATGATTATTCTGGAGCATGAGCTGGGATACAATGGCAGAGCACTTGCCTAGCCTTTGTGAGGTTTGTGTGTGTGTGTGTGTGTGTGTGTGTAGGGAGAGAGAGAGAGAGAGAGAGAATCATTTAGTGACTTAAAGTAGAGCTAAGACCCAGGATGAATCTTGTTCCTTTGGTTTGAGAATACCTTTCTAGGCATAATATAATAGAATGTTCTTACCTAGGACAGATGGTAATCATCTGCTGAATCTGAGCATGAAATGACTAGAGGCTTGAGTTCCAACAAACATTATGTACACTCACTCAAGGGCTGAGTGTGTAGTTCAGTGGTAGAGTGCTTACTGAGCATGTGCTGGGACCTGGGTTGTAGACACAGCTCATCAAAATAAAAGAGCCAACTCTGGAGTGAAGACAGCAATCTGAGCTCCGAAGCACAGGATGCCCTAAGGATCCAAGTATGAGAAGAGAGAAGGAGAAGCAGACCATAGCTCTCTGTATGGATTCATCAGGGAACCACAAATAAGTCTGAACAAATATTGAACCCTACTCCAATCTGCATTCTCAATACAATTGAGGAAACAAAATAACAGCAACAACAATAATAAAAATAGGGGGCTGGAGAGATGGCTTAGTGGTTAAGAGTACTGGCTGCTCTTCCAGAGGACAGGGGTTTAATTCCCAGCACCCACATGGCAGCTCACAACTGTCTGTAGCTCCAGTTCCAGGATTCCAACACCCTCATACAGACATACACACTCAGGCAAAACACCAATGCACATAAAATAAAAACAAATCATTAAAAATAAAAATAGCAACACTACTCTACTTAATTTTAGTATACTTTCTACTTCAAGCAATGACAACAATCTCCAAGAAATTGCTTCAGGGGAAGCAAATAATGGACAGTTCTAAATGGAAGGTCTATTTTCAATGGAAGTCTTCCATTTTCCATTCAGCTGCAAGAACCCCCCACACTCATAGCTTTGTATTCAGTCACGTGTCATCCCTTCCATTCCTAGCTCTAGGTCCTGCCACCTCTCTGATTCAGATGCAAGAGCACAATACACTTTGGTATAGCTTTGTTTGCTTACAAGTTCACAGCCCTGAAAGGGGCTCACTTCTTAGAATATGATGCCAAAGAGTTGAATTTTAGGCAAGGGTTCAATCACTCTTTCATGACAAGTGGATCCATAAAACAATAGTAAAACGTTACTCACTATGACTTAGAGGCTGTAATAGACCAAATTTTCAGGGCAGTGGAATTAACCAAGAGCAGACCCTTCTGAATCTTCACTACACATGCTTTTAGGGAAGCACCTTCATTTACTTATGGCAGCGTGTAAATAAATAGCCTGTTTATTTAACTTGGTATTTTCCTACAGTCCTAAAGAGGAAAACATGAAAAATGCTTAAGGAAGTTGGAAAGTTTGTCAATGTAAAGCTTGCCTGTAGAACCCTTCTACTCTTCATTTCCTGTGCCAATTGCACTTTTATTTCCCGTCTCTCTACACTCAGTAAACAAAACCATATTATCAAGGGAGAGACGTGAGCCCATTAACATCGTGAGCCCTCAGATTTCACTCGCAAGAGACGACGCAGCACTTATCTGATGGAACAGAAGCTTTAATTGCTTTAAGGTACAAGCCAGTCCAAACCTCTGAGATCTGACCAGTCCCCAGGATGCCTTTGCGCCTCCAGCCAAGAGTCTCCTTGAAAGCATGTGCAGCATTGGTGGGTGTGTTAGCCTCTCAAACAGTACACAAGGGCTTTCCACCACAGGGTGGATTCTTTATTCTGATGACCTCGTCTGGGGAAAAAGTCGGCTCCTTCCACACCAGACAGAAACTTGTTTTCTGCCCAAATCAACACTGACAGTACAAACATCCATCCTCACCACGTCCCACAAATCGGAAGGAATGCCGAAGGGAATGCTGTGAGGGATGTTGCAAAGAAAAGATAGTGAAAGTGGTTTCATCCCCAGGTCCCAGGCGTTGTCCTTGAGCAGTAAAGAGGGAAAAGCCAACATCTGCACTAGGTTTAAGACAGGAGCGACTCCAGAGCCAAGAAAACTCGAATGCACCCAGGAAACGGGGGCAGGAGCTACTTGACCTTCCCAAGAGGGCTGAGTAGAGCAAAGAGCGAAGGCAATTCTCCCGCCAGCCTCCTCCAAACCCACCCCGCCAATCCCTGGGGAGTAGTCCTCGGAGTCCTGAGAGGGATTGCTTTTCTATGGCTATACCTGTCCTGGGAGCCTAAGCCCTGAGCTCTTGGCGCGTCCTCCCCAGGGCACCCAGGGCCAGTACCGCTCTCCCCAGGGCTGGGCGGAGGCCCCGGCTGCTCAGGCTAAGTTGGCAGCGGGGCAGGCTCGAGGAACCGCGCTCCAGTCGGGACCGGGCCAGTGCGGGGAAGGCGCGGATTGGCCGGCCGGCGCCACGTGGCCGCCGCCGGCGGTATATGAGGCCACTATTTACCTCGGGCTCTCTCGCCATGGCTCGGCGAGGGCAGCGGGGGTAGCGGGAAGGCGGAGCTGCGTGGACCTGCAGGGTGCAGCGCTTGGGCCGGGGCTTGCGCCCGGCGGAGCGAGCCATGAGTTCCTACCTGGAGTACGTGTCGTGTGCCGGCGGTGGCAGCGGAGGTGTAGGCGGCGACGTGCTCGGCTTCGCACCCAAGTTCTGCCGCGCCGACGCTCGCCCCGTGGCCCTGCAGCCCGCCTTCCCCCTGGGCAGCGGCGACGGCGCCTTCGTGAGCTGCCTGCCCCTGGCCGCCGCCCGGCCCGCGCCGTCGCCCCCCGCAGTCCCCGCTCAGCCTCCGGGACCACAGCCCACCGCGCCCCGGTATGCGCCCTGCACCCTGGAGGGCTCCTACGAGCGGGGCGCAGCACCTGCCTCTGCGTCTGCCACCGACTATGGCTTCTTAGGGTCCGGGACGGCGTTCGATTTCCCGGGCGCGCTCGGGAGAGCGGCGGACGACGGCGGGACGCACGTCCACTATGCCACCTCGGCGGTCTTCTCCGGCGGCGGATCCTTCCTGCTCAGCGGCCAGGTGGACTTCGCTGCCTTTGGCGAGCCTGGCCCCTTCCCCGCGTGTCTCAAGGAGCCAGCGGACCGCCACCCCGGGCCCTTCCAGACTGCATCCCCGGCCCCCGGAGCCTGTCCTAAGCCCTCCTCTCCCACCTCCGGCCTCCCGGCCGCCTTCAGCACTTTCGAGTGGATGAAAGTGAAGAGGAACGCCCCCAGGAAAAGTAAGGAGGTGGGCGCTGGGGTGGGGACAGCAGCCTCCTCCGGGCTTGGCCCGGAGCGTGTGGCCGCCGCTTCCTTGGATAGAGCTTCTAGCCCCTAAGCTTTCATAGTCCTGGGTCAGAAAATGCCCCAGGCGCTGAGAAAATTAGGACAGAGACCTCGGTGGAGCGCTTCTTCTGGCGCAGCTGTGTCCGTCACTCAGGAGGGCCACTCTGTGACTTCGGTCCTAACTCTTAGCCCTCACTGGACAGTCTCAGCATCCCCTCGCCCCACTGACACCCTATCTTTATGTTGCAGGCAAACTCTCCGAATACGGAGCCGCAAGCCCCTCCAGTGCCATCCGCACCAATTTCAGCACCAAGCAATTAACAGAACTGGAGAAGGAGTTCCATTTCAATAAGTACCTAACTAGAGCCCGACGCATCGAGATCGCCAACTGCTTGCAGCTCAATGACACCCAGGTCAAAATCTGGTTCCAGAACCGTAGGATGAAACAGAAGAAAAGGGAACGAGAGGGGCTACTGGCTACAGCTCCCTCTGTGGCCTCCCTTCAGCTCCCTGGGTCAGAAACAAGTCCCACTAAATCTGGCCGGAACCTAGGAAGCCCTTCTCAGGCTCAAGAGCCTTGCTGAGGTCCACTCTTCGAGGACCTTTGGTCTACAGAAGTCACAGACTGCCCCCACCCTTGTATAGACTCAGGAGTTCATTTTGGGTGTGGGCAGAAATTAGTACGGATTTGACTTGGCAAAGGAATTGTTGGAATTGGCTTCTGAGTTCCAGAGGCTATGTGTAGAGATATTATTTTGATATCTCTTATTTGCATAATATTTCTGCCTCATCAGGGAAATGGTGTCTAGCTGCCAGCCTAAGAGCTGCTATGTTAGTCATGTACAGTTCCTGGGTGTAGAGTGGCAGGCCTTTTTAGTCGTTGAATTCTGTCAACCCTCTGATGTGGTCAGAAAAGTACCTCTCTGAAGTTATCTCAGTTTTACTTTCCAGGATGCACTAGATATATTCAGCTTCTTGAGATAACCAAAGCTAGTTAGGGTCTCCTTGATGCAGCTAAGCTGCTTCGACGATGATCCTCATGTTGCACTCCAGCTTGTTTGTTAAGTTGCTCCTACCTCTTCATGTGCCTGAGTGAAGATACAATCGCTGTTTAGTTGGTAGCTGAACAAATCAACAGGGTGGGTAAGGGTTGGAACCTGAATTGTACCTTGACATCAGTTACTCAAACTTGAATGTAAATACACACAGTATGTATATTTTTTGAAAGATTTGCTTGCAATGAACTTATATATGACATTTAATGTCATACATAGCATGTAAAGATTTTGGCCTTTTTGGAGGGCAATAAAAGTTACAGAATCTACTATTCTTTGCCTTTTCTTACATCCTTTTCATTTAATTCCTTTGGTTGATTCAGTTTCCCCCATTTGGAATTGCTTGACTGTAATATGGCAATTTGTTCACATTGGTAACCTAAAAGTAATACCACCACCACTTTCCCCTTCTTTGTTTTTGTGGGATTTTGTTGTTATTTTGTTCTGTTTTTCTTTCAAGACAGGGTTTCCCTGTGTATCCCTGGCTGTCCTGGAACTCACTCTGTAGACCAGGCTGGTCTCAGAGATCTGCCTGTCTCTGTGCCCAGAGTGCTGGGATTAAAGATGCCAGGTATAAAGTAGCACTCCAGTGTATGGAGTATGGTTTTTCTGCCAACCACCAGTCTTGTCCCGCCGCACCTGCCCCAATTAACACACTGAGACTCTGTATTTGATATAATTCTGTTGGCCCGTTACTTGTTTCTTATCGGCTAGCTCTGTCTTAATTATTAACCCATTTCTGTTAATTTAATATTTCCACATGGTCTTCTTACCGGGGAAAGGGGCCAGCGACTCATCTCCCCAGTCTCTCCTATCTTCCTTTCCTATTGGCCAACAGTGCTTTATTCATTAACCAGTATGAGAAACATATATACATAATGGCATCTCCCATCACTCTAGTGCGTGCGCGCGCGCACACGCGCGCGCGCACACACACACACACACACACACACACACACACACCACGGCATTTATCAGTTGTTACCTGGGCAAATCAGGCAGAGAACTGCTCTGTTAGATTCAAAATACCTAAGGAAATAGTTCCCCTGCATTAGCTTTATGGTGGACATACGCATTAACTCAAGGGCTGGGTGCCCACTGTGGGAATGCTGAAAATCCAGAGACCTGATTTTTCTTGTATCTCCTGTCCTCACCAAAGGAAGGGGAAAGGTGACCTGAAGACTTGGTGTCTACATCCTTCCGTGTTCTCTGAGGAAAGTAGCTGCTCATCAAAAAGTTCTCAGTTTTTTATTTCCTATCTCCAAAGTCAAGGTTCACAAAGGAGGCTGGGAGAGGCTAGTGGTAAGAGCATCCTCTCCCTATACCCCAGACTAAGTTCTGGCTGAGAACATAGCATACTTGTCTGTTTTTAACAGTGGAGTATTTTCAAATTAATTTCTTAGAATAGGTACAATTTAAGACTTGGCAAGAGTGTAGATTAAAAATCAAACAAGATGGGTGGTGAGGACTCATGCTTTTAATCCCAGCATTCAGGAGGCAGAGGCAGGCTGATCTCTGTGAGTTTGAGGCCAGCCTGGTCTCAAACAGAGCTACACAGAGGAACCCTGTCTTGGAAAAACAAACAAACAAACAAAACAAAAAACCCCAAACAAACAAACAAACAAAAAGCCTCCTCCCCCCCCCCAAAAACCCATAAAATCCTTTGCTCTTATTTCCACTCAACCTCTCTTCCCTTGAAGGTGTCCACAGTCAACAAATGTTGATGTGTTATCTCATATTAATATAACCCTGTAGAAAAATGCTATATAAACACATAAAAACAAGTGGGTGCTCTGTACAATTATCTAGTTAGGACATTTCCCTTACTTTATTCCCATTTCTTTAAGATCTCCACATTATTTAACAGAAAGGCTTAAACATGCAAAAGAGTCACATAAGAACCTTACTCAATTATGTTTCTAGATCTCAGTGTAAGCCCTCCAACACCAATAACTTTAAAGCCTAAACAACAGTATAACATTACTTTCCATGACACACATCAGTGTGGTAGTTGTGTTAGAAATTTGAAACTACGCTGAATTCTTGTCCATTGTACCTACAAATTAACAGAGTTGAAATAACGCTAGTTCTAGCAATCTCAACTGATTTCAAGGAGAGAAAATCACTTTAAAAGTAGGTTCATTGTCATTATTCTTAGGTTTTTATCTTCTGCCCCTCAATAACTTGATGCTAACTAGATCTTACTCAAAACAGCTGCTTCCTCTCTGAGCTAGTTCTTCAGCTATTTGAAAAGACTTGTTATAAGTCCTACTTATCTGTTCCTTCTTAGTTACATCTAGTGAATTTCTTCCTGTGGTTTTTGACATGACAATGTTTCCTTTTTGAAAAGCACTGAAATACCTAAAGAAAAACCAATACCACACTTGGTCATGTCCTTAATCTACCACCCCGTCTCTGAAAAAGTAAAGCGTTTCCTTGAGAAGCTGGTCCTAGCACTTAACAGCACTGATGGATGTCTTCCTTGATGAAGGTGGCTATTTTGACATTCGTATAATGCTGTTCTATGAATCAGGCCAATATTAGCTATTTTTTGACCAACCCCAGGGATCTTTAAAAGCTTTCTTAATGCAGATCACTGTACAGCTATATTCAGTATTAGGAAGAGTCCTGGCTGGACGAACTAGGTGACCTTTGGAGATCTCTTCCAGTAAGGAAAACGATACAGAAAATTCTACAACTCAACAACTTTTGCATATTTGATTTTAAGACTGTCATGGGGAGAGAGTTTGTTTCTAGGGAAGCAAGTATGGTCTGTAGGAATACAGTAACACTGTGGGAATACATAAAAAGTGGATTTCAGATGTCATCAAATACATCTTATCATTGACTCACAGAATATCCTTTTTCCCATTACTCTGAGTCTTGTGTTATTTTACATCAGCTGTCTTTGTAGTTTGAGGTTGCAACACAAAAGTTTAGCCACTAAAAACAACACCATTTCTATCTTACAAGATTTCAAACCAAATATGCTAATTCACCCTCCAGTGATCTATTATAAGAATGAATACACAGTGGGCAGTTCTGGTTGTTGTATAATTAACCATTCAATGTTCCTTTGTCTTCACATAATGACTGAGTGTCTACTTTTCTGGATTCAGGATAATTGGGAGGAAAAAGAAAGCGTTTAATAACAAAATTTCCCTAACTTGACTACTGGTAAATGCAGGCCTTGCTGATGTAAAAACCTAAAGCAATGCTTAGATTGTCAAAAGATTAATTATGTGTGACTTATTCTGTCTGAAACCTGTGTATGACAGGGCCTGATATCAGAGTATGTTATGTCTGATTATCATGTCAGCATAAAAAAAGAAACAGGCTCGGGCAAGTTACATCAGCTCCGAAGTTCTTAATTATTTCTTATGGCCAAAGAAGTACTCTACATTTGCTGAATACTGAATTTGAAAACCTCAGCATCTAATCAGATTCTGTGAGATGTTAGTCTGACCACAGACCTCTCAACAAGAAAAATGCCCATTGTTAAAACTTGATTTGTGGTTTTAAAGTAAAACCATGGTGGACATATCTCACAAATAATGATAAATCCCTATCTAAATAGAAATCAAGATTTCATAGTTTTTTATTTCTACCCTGTTTCCAAGATATGAAAATGCAATAAATATGCAAAACAGCTCTACTGAGTATCTCATTTGTAATTGCTTCTTAAATTATATCCTTGTTGCTCAGAAATATAATTTCAATAGAAACTGTTAAATTCAATAATAAACTAAGAGGAAAGTGATCCTAAATATTCATATGGAAAAGACTATCTGTCACTTAGCTTTTAGAAGTTTCAAGATTATCTTGCCTGTTTAGAATACTATTACTAATATCATTTGGAAAGGAGGGTCAGAAAGTGGCCATTTGGATTTTCAAGGGCTAATGAAGCAGACCACTGACACTTTCAAGGCATTTTTAGGGGACACCAAACTGCTGAGTACATCTTATCATCAGGAATTCTATAAAGCTTACACTTACACAGTGTGACAGGGCCCCATTAAGAAAACAAATATAAATTTATGAATGAAATATAAAACTTTCATGGGACCAGAAAGGGTCCAGGTGAATAAAGCTTAGGTGTTCTTGGGTTCATGCCAAAGTTTTTCCTTGAACTGGTTGCTTTATGACACTGGCCAGTTGTTGCCTGTGTTGACAGCCATTGTTGCCTTTTCCCAGCTTCCAGGAGGCACAACCTTGTTCACTTTCTTCAAATGCATCAGGTAGCAAATAAAGGGAGGAGAGGGCTCACTGATGTCTCTGTCACTCTTAAAGCATCATTAGTCCATGTGCTCTTCTGGGCCACTGGCCAGATGGGAGTTCATCTCAGCTTGCAGGTCTTATGCTGTATGCTTCTGCTTCAGAGATAAACACAGAAAGGTCTAGATGGAGACAACAGAGTTTGATTCTTAGCTTCCCTGAGGAAGCTTCAGTCTCAGCTTCTAGAAAACAAAGGTTATGGCTCTGTATAATCACTAAATATCCTATGACCTTAGTATTTCTCCACAATCCTTTACTCTTTGGCTATCACTGAAAAGACTATTTAATATTACTAAGTTTTGTAGATTAGTATTAACAAGGGGGTGGTTTTAAGATGATGTCTGAGGCTTTAAAAAACTAACCTAACTTTAGAAGTGTGTATGTATGTATGTATGTATGTATGTATGTATGTACGTATATATGTAATGTATGGTCTATGTAGTGTTTCTCACTGTTGTTGACTTGAACAAAAAGCTACCTATGACAGACCTGCCAGAAGTTGTTACTTCTTCTTGAATTGATAAACTGGGATCTAATAAGAGATTTCTCAAATGGAGGTAAGCACGCTATGTTCAGATTCTAAAACTCCTTGCCTTTCAGTGTTGATAACTTTCAGAACAGCAGAAACCTTGGCTCCTTCCCCTTCCTTTAAGTGAATGGGTGTATGGACGATCATCTCTCCTCATTTCCTTTTGCCACCATGAGGTCCCTTCTGCTTTCACCTCAGAATGTCTGGGGCCTTTCCCCCTCCTCCACTGGTTCAGGTTTTTTGCCCTCTCACTCAACCTTGTTACCTGGGTGGTTTCTTTGACTGCAGTATTCACCTAAGACAACTCATAGGAAGTCCTGGCCTTAGCTGAGGGCATGCTTGTGAAGGGATTTTGGTACCTTCTCTCTTCTCCTCTCCTCTCCTTTCCTTTCCTCTCCTCATCTCTTCTCTTCTGTCTCGGCCACAAAGTGTAGAGTGTCGCTGCTTTATGGCTTTATGTACTCCCCACCATGACATATTGTCTTCCCGCAGGAAGAAAGAAACGAGGGCCAATAGGACATGGACTGAAATCTCCAAGCTGCGAGCTAAAACAAACCTTCCCTCTTTTTCAGTTCATTGCCTTGGGTACTTTATTACACTAATAGGAAAGTTACTAAAACAATACTTGCAATGGCTGAACGCTTATTGAATTAAGGGTCCAAGATTTAAGTAGAAGCCTGGAAGTAAAAAAAATGAGCGTGAAATACTTTCTAATGTACTGGCTCATTCCAGGCTATGGTAAAGCTAACTCTATTATACATCTCTTCAGTTTTTCTCTCATTCACAGTGACATGTGAATTCATGTAAGTAGTATTTGTCATTAATTAGAACGTGGTGGTTACTTGCTTGGCTTTGTTACATTGTGGAATCACTCCCAGTACTGAATTCATCATTCTCCTTTTTTGAAAACACTCATTTTAATATTTAAGAATCTTGTATGAGCACCATATTTTCATCCTTTCCTCCCCACACTATTTCCCCTTCAACTTCCCCCATGTTCCCCCATTCCCCCTTAACTTCTGATTTTCTTCTTTAATTATTAGTCTTACATCTGTCATCTGTCTGCCTGCCTATCTATTTATATTCATGTATGTGCATATGAATACAACCTGCTGAGTCCATTTAGTGTTGCACATATGTACATTTTATTAGTGTTGACCTCTTGGGACTCAACCTGTCAGTGTGCTTGGCCCCAGAGAAGACTGATCCCTCTGTCAGCAGCCCTTAACCTTCTGTAACTCTTTATCTAGGGGTGGGACCTAGTGAGGTTTCCCCAGCTATGTTGGGATGTCAATTGGTGTTGTCATTGTCTAGGTCTTGTTCAGGTGACCATATTTGTTCACATTTCATGGGTTCAACTTCCGGTTGCATACAGTGGACACTATTTTGTAGCTGTTCTAGTCCTCTGGCTCTTAACAACCTTTCTATCCCTTCTTATGTGAACCTTATGTATAGGAGCTGTATTATAGATGTCAGAGATGGGCACTCAGTCAGTTGTTTGGTCAGTTGTGTATTTATGTGATGGACTCCATCTCTCGGGGAAAAAGCAGGGATAAGAACAATAAGAATGATTGTAAAAGCCATAGGGAAACAATTACTTTATGTTTACTCAAACACACACACACATATGTGCATACATATAAAACAATTTAAATGAAGTTATGCCACTTTGGGTGATGATGATCCCCCAAAGAACCACAGATTAACAAAATCCTAACACTAGACATGGGAAACCTCCTCTGAGTTGTTGGTCAGGGGAATCAAAAAAGACTCCACAAACAATATAAGCTATTGCCATAGCCCATGGTTGCCTTTAGAACATGAAGGTGAGACCCTTTTAATGAAGAGATCACACATTTCTAACACAGGACTTAGAAGAATCAAGCTATAACTGACCTGGAGACCTTTTCCCTGAGGACTACTTCTCATAGTACACAAACAGGATATGCAAGCTGCCAAGGGAGAAAAACAATCAACAGTCTTACTGAATTGTACAGCCTATGAACCACAACAAATAATCAGCAAGGCAAGATTATACCCAAGGGTATAATAGTGGCACTTACATTGTGGTGGTAACCAACAGCCACCTAATTGGACATAATGACTGTTGACTAGGAGGGAATTTATGCCTAGTATGTATACCCAGCCAACTACCTGTGGCTGATGAGGTCACAAAGCCTGGAGGAGAACATATTAGTACAATGTTCCTAAGCCCATATAATTCCCAATTGTATTATAAATATTTATCCTATATCCACATAGGAGCCCCCCATCAATAAAGACACTTCTTTATGCGGAAGACAGGATTCACTATATATCTATATCTCTATCTATCTATCTATCTATCTATCTATCTATCTATCTGTCTATCTATCTATCATCTAGACACAGTCTTACATTGTGGTGTGGAACTCAGTATGTAGATCAAGCTGATCCTGAATTCACAGAGATCCACCTGCCTCTGCCTTTCAAGTGCTGGAATTAAATGTATGCCCCATTTTGTCTGGCTATCTTTAAAATTTATTACTTTATTTTATGCATATGAGTATTTTATCTGCGTGTATGCCTGTGTATCATGTGATTAATAGTGCTTATGGAGGCCAGAGAGGGAGGGTATTAGAACCCCTGTTTTGAATAGATGTGAGCACCATGTACATGCTGGGAGTCAAAACCAGGTCCTTTGGGAAAGCAGCCAGTACTCTTTGCTGAGCCATCTCGCTAGCCCCTGACTGCATAGATTTTAAGAATGCTGAATTCTAGCCAAGGAGTGGGGTTGTGTGGTGCAGGCCTCTAATCCCAGCACTGGGGAGTCAGAGGCAGGTGGATTGCTATGAGATCAAGGCCATTCTAGTATATATAGTGAGTTCAAGAACAGTCAGGACTACACAATGAGATCCTATTCCCCCACCCCCAAGGAATATAGTCTTCCATTTTTATTCAGTTGCTATATTCTATACACACTGAGGTCAAGAAACAACCAACCAGTCAGTTTTGACTCTGTTGATGCAGAAAGAAGGAATTTCTGTTTGGATCTACTCTGGAAGCAAGGGATTGTGAATTTTCTTAACTGTATACAAAACTATTTCTACTATAAATTTATTAAAGTTTGACCTTAAAATGAAACAAACAAACAAATGAAAATGAGCACAAAGGGACACTTTGAAGTCAAATAAATGTATTTGGGGGGGGGGGTAAATAAAACTGTTTATTTCTCCTAACTGCTTATGATCTAATTGTCAGAATAGAGTTTCCATTCAATTGATGGTATGAATGACTACTTTAAGAACACACAAATGTTTACACTTCCTCTCACACTTGAAACCTGAGCCCTGTTTCAGATGGGTGAAATGTGCAATATACAGGTTAAGAAAAGAAATTTCTAGCATATGAGAATTTGGTAGTTGAGATAGATTCAATGTCAGTAAATAAAATGAGTTCCAAAGGACAAATTAAAACTATAGTATTTTTCATTTAGATGAGGACAGTATACTTTTTGCCCCTAAAACTCTTAAATCAACTTAACAACACAAATCAACCTACCAAGATAGCAAATTTGGTCTTCTCCTTTGACTGCAGAAGAACAATCTATTGGTTTTTTTGTTTTTTGTTTTTTTCTAGCAGCATATGGTTCCTCTGCAAACTTTAAAAACAGCTGGTTTTTTTTTTTTTTTTTTTTTTTTTTTGAGCCTGTTTTTATGGAAGTTTTGTGGTATTTTGTTTGGCACTTGGTTTTGGTAAAATTGTAAGGGAATATTATAGGTTTTTAAATTGATTCCATATAAACACAAACAATCACAACATTGGCACACCAATGAGCTTGCTCTATATGAACACCTGCAAATAAAAATGTTGGTTTATAACTGTTCCTATTACCACAGTGACAAGAGTAGCTCCAGGTTATATGCAAATAAGGAATGAAGGTTTCAGATTTCCCAGTCCTGCCCCTTCTAGTTGAGGTTGAAAAGGTTATTATCCTTTAAAATACAGGGCACATTGAGTTACCTTGAAACTGCTTCACTAAGGGTTCTGAAGCTTGAGAAACACTCTCATAAAATTAAAAACATTTGGGTTGCTAAAACAAACAACAAACAAATAGCAAACAAACTGCTGAGGAGCCCCTTTCCTCTTAGAAGACTTCCCCCCTCCCCCTTGCTGCTCTTAGTGAAGGAGACATTCTTATCTGTTAGTTTCATCTGTTTCTCTTCCTTGCTAAATGTAAGTAAAAGTTAACTTCATATTTTTATGTGAAAATGACAAGTACTGATTGTGTCTGCAAGTTCATCATCACTCCTCAGCTCCCAGTGTCACAGAGATGTCAGGAAATGAATGTATGAACTGTTTGAGATGGTTGTATCTATGTAGTAGGAGATTTGGTACATTGTTACTGATGGCTTGTACATTGTGATACATTGTTACTGATTTGATACATGTTAACTGATGACTATTTCTGGGTAGAAGGTTTTTTTGTTTTGTTTTGTTTTTTGTTTTTGTTTTTGTTTTCCTGTTAGGGCTTTTCTGTATTTTCTGTATTACTTAAAGTTTCCAAAATAGTGACTCATTGGGGTAGATATAATGAAGTTATTACTTTCAAACATAAAAAATGCAGTTGATGGCCACACTCTTTGCATTTATTTTTGCTATCAGAGGGCCCCATAGGAATTAGATAATGCATCTCATGTGTCAATTCTTGAATAATTAAATAAAAATGTCTGTAATATACGTGTGTATACACATGAATCAAATAAATGATAGATAAGTTCTACTTACCATTTATTTCTTTAACAGGAAATTCAGCATTTGGGTGCCACATATGTTCAACTTTCTTCTTTTTGTGTGTGGGTTGGGGAAGGGTTTATTTGGTTTACACTTCCACATTGCTGTTCATCATCCAAGGAAATGGAACTCAAACAGGGCAGAAAGCTAGAGACGGGAGTTGAGACAGAGGCCATGGAGGGATGCTGCTTACTGGCTTGCTCCCTATGGCTTTCTCAGCTTGCCTTCTTACAGAATTCAGGACCACCAGCCCAGGGATGGCACCACCCATAATGGCCTGGGCCCTCCCGCATCAGTCACTAATTAAGAAAATGCCTTATGGCTGAATCTTGTGGAGGCATTTTCTCTGTTGAGGTTCCCTCCTTTCAGGTAATTCTAGTTTGTGCTCAAGTTGACCTAAGACCTGCCAGAACAACAACCTAAGGTGTTTTTTCCTGCAGTACTCCTTTGTTTTCCCCTTGGCTCTCTGGCCAGAGACACCAGGGATCTTAAGCACTGGGAATGCAAAAATGTGCCTCCATACCCTGCTTTTCTAGTCTGGAATCTGGGGACAATTTTCTTCTCAACAGGTGGAAATAAGTTCTGAATTGTGCTGATAAAATCAGAATTCATTAGGAAGGAAGAGGAGGAACATTTACCATGGGTCTAGGGAGATGGCTTAGCAGTTGAGAACAACTATTGACTGGAGTTTGGTTCCTAGAACCTACACCAGGCAGCTCACAACAGCCTGAATCTCTAGGAACTGGAGGATCCAAATGTTTCTGGCCTTCTCAGGTACCCCACACATTCACACAGATACATATAATAATGATGATGATGATGTCTCAAAAACATCTACCTTAAGTACAACTTGGATACAAAGAAATATGGGAATCATATTTGTGATGATCATTTTTCTATATTCATAAAGCAGAACTAAGGAAATACAAATTTTAGTGTCCAAACAAGTTGATACATACACAGGCATGCTTCTTTTTCTTTTGTAGTGCTGAGAATTAAACCAATGGCCTCATACATACCAGGAGAGCATTCTAAAAATGAGTTACATCTCTAAACTTTGGCTTTTTGAGATGGGAGGATCTCAAAGTTCCTATGAAGTCCAGGATGCCTCCAACCCAATCTTCTTGCCCCTACCTCCTAAATGCTGGGATTGTAGTCATGTGGTGTGAGTGTACATGTGTAAGTAAGCCTTGCATTTTTCTGGAGGGCCCTCCAAAAATGTTCTCTCATTTCTGTTATGCAGACTTAAAAAGTTTGATGGTAGTCCACAAGTTAAGCCTGGAAGAAGTTAGCAAGGATTAAATAGCTGCAACAGGAAAAGGTTTTGTTTTAAAGATGGCTTATTTTTCCTAGCAACTGGATGCCTGTCAGTCCAGGAGCCTGGAAGAGGGCTTCCTAATTGTATTCATTTTCTCACTTTGTCTAGAATTCTGTACATTTTGTGGAGTGTATCCCATGTGGTCATTATTTGATTCACTCACTTCTTCCTGTTGCCTGTGGGGAAAAAGAAGAGCTGATTCTTGTAGCCACTCTAGTGACTCCAGCATGAGAGCGCCGTCAGAGTCATAGTCTAGATGGTAGTGCTTGTTGGCTGTGGAGCTGAGGCTTCATTCCCTGGTTCTCCTATACATATTTAAACTCCCCTGCTTTTACCAGTTCCAGTGTTTGCTGCTTAGAATCTAATGTCATGCCCTCAAGCAACTTATAAACCTGGTAGTAAGGGAAACAGGGTAAGTCCCCAAATGATATTAAGTGCTTTAGGGAGCTTCTCATGTGTGGGACTGTGCCGACACAGCACAAAGCCGAGTGGCAGTCTGGCTAGTATCCAGTTGCTTTAACAAACTTGGCAGCCCATTGAATCTGTAAGACTTCAAAGTCTACCAGGAGACCTCTAGAGAAGGGAATCCCACAACTCCCACTGTGGTTCTCTGCGGGTTGTTTCACAGACTATAGCAATGGAGAACAGGATCACCTTTCTCTCTCTGCTCTTTTTGGTACTCAGGAATCCTCTTTCTTAGCTTAAAGTGGGAATGTTAGACTAGTTGCTGGTAAAGATCCCCAAAACTATTTCTTCTGACTTTGTTTCATAGTTTGATTAGTAGTATTCATAATCTGATCCTGCCTCCCTCCCAGTCTCTTTCTCTCTCTCTCTCTTCCTTCCTTCCTTCCTTCCTTCCTTCCTCCCTTCCTTCCTTCCTTATCTTTTTGAGATAGTCTAAGATCTCTCTCTCTCTCTCTCTCTCTCTCTCTCTCTCTCTCTCTCTCTCGATAAGGTCTCACTCTGCAGCCCACACTAATCTGAAACTCTCTATCTTTACTCTTGTGAGTGCTGGATTACAGTATGCACTTCCGAGTTCAGTTTGGTTCTGTTCATTTGAATCCTTCTTTTCCCTGGTGTGCATTACAGCTTGTACACATCTTTGTTATGGAAGGGCTGCTGTTTATTGCCATAACAGCACCAGGGCCAGATCTACAATATATGATACGTGACATATCATATATAACATATTTACCTTCTTCACTTTAATTCTTCTGCCAGTTTCCTTTTCATTCTGCTAGGATTATGCCAATTTTATATAAAGACGTCAACAATTTTTCTTTTGTTTTGATTTTGTTTCTTTTTTTTCTTTTTCCCTTTGGTTCTTTGGTACAGGGTTTTTCTGTGTAGCCTTGACTGTCCTGCAACTTGTTCTGTAGACCAGGCTGGCCTCAGGCTCAGAGATCCACCTGCCTCTGTCCCCTGCGTGCTGGGATTACAATGTTGTGCCACCAGTTAGAGTTTTGTTTCTTGAAGTATTGTCCATGTGTCCACTCTGGTTCTGCTAGAAGGTGCTTTATTCTGTGCTTGGGTTAAGTGATGAGGCGAGAAAGTCATCACTAGCTCTTCTTTTTTCTGAGACTCTTTGTTTTACTCCTTCCCATAGGGCTTCCCTACCCCATCACCCCATTGGTAGTGGATTAAGTTAGTGCTAAATATTAATCAGCCCAAAGAAGTGAACTTATGTGCATGTAAAACTAATTCACTCTAAGATACACAGGTTCCTTCTGAATGAGAGGTTAGGCTGTTTGGTGGGTGTTAAACATCTAAGGGTGAGAGTAAGATGCTGAGAACTTAAACACCAGGATGACACAAAGAGTAGCTACATTAAAGAGACATCAGAGGGAGAGGCAGGAGTCACTCTGGCCATTAAGGGATTAATTTCAATAGCTTTGATGGAAGACAATGAAGACTTGAAGCAACAGAAAACAGGCAATTTGGGGGAAAATGGAATGAGTTAGAGATTGAGGTAAAAGAGGAGGTAAACATTTGAAATGATTGAAAACCTAAACTGTTTTAAACACAGAAAGAGCAATGGATTAAAACAAACACTACTTTATCAATTTTAAGCATAAAATGTAGCAGCACTAAGTGTGCTCACGTTGTTACACAACCATCAACATTGCTCAAAACTGACATTCTGGGCCCACTAAGCAGAAACTTACCCTCCTTCTCTTCCAGGCCCTCATGCCACCCATTCTACATTTAATCTTCATGACTCAGACTGTCCTAGGCCTCATACAAGTCAAATGGTATAATATTTGCGCATTTATACCTGGCCTATTTCAATGAGCATTAGGTTTTCTCTGCCACAAATCCCTCAAAAATTCTTTTATAAAAAAATGACACTACATTGCATATATACATAAATAAAAGTGGGCAAACTCTAATCACAGAGTTCTGGATAATTAGAGTTAATCCCTTTTATTTTTTTTTCTGTTTCTGTGTTGTGGCCTAGGTATGATCATCCCCCACCCGCCTCTGTGTGTGTGTGTGTATGTGTGTGTGTGTGTGTGTGTGTGTGTGTGTGTGTGTGTGTGTGCATGCGCGAGCGCACATGCAAGCACATGTAAGTAGGGAATCTTGGCTCACCTGTTGTGTACTTCTCTACAGTTGGAGGGTTTAGAATGAAATCTTAAAGTGGCCCCAATGGGGAAGTACAATCACTTGAAAATAGGTTTCATCAGCTTCTCCCTGGTTAGATGGCTTGAAAGACAGTTTGAAGATTCAGAGCCCAGAAGCAATCCCTTTTTAAAGAACAACAGATAATGTGATTCTTAGTTTAAGTAAATTGAACCCAATTTAGAAACTCTTGAAGGATTTTCTAGTAATTACTGATAGTTGGCTGGGCTGTATAGTGAATGTTGTTGTTCTATGTAACTTGCTGTGTACAATAGCAAGTTGTCTGCTGGTGCCTCACTGTCTCCATCTTTAGAATAGCATAGGTGGTTGTTTTGAAAACTAGGCTGTCATTATAAATATGCCATATATTTATTTTCATGTTATTATTTTGCTTAAAAATATTCATTTATTTGTTTAAAAGATATTGTAAGATCTTTCTATATAAATTAATCAACATACTTACTTGCTCATTTTTCTTTTAATATTAGTTTTCAAAAACACCCAAAGGCTACATTCATTACAGGGTAATGAACTGCAAAATATTACTTAATTGCAATGAACATATTTACTGGAATGTCTACCAAGCAAGAGACCCTAGGCCAGAGCATTTTTGGTATTCTGAAGGTTATGGAGACTGTAGCCCAGAACTTGTGTCTCTGAACTCTTGGGAAATGGCTGTAACCAACACACTTCTACTTTGATTCTGATACCTATTATCAGGCAATTTCCAGATCTTCCCTTTTCTGTAAGCTGTGACTGTTTAACAGGTAGATGACACGCATGGCCTCAAACCATGAGGTACTTGGGCACATTTCCTATTTGTCTCTAAGACAGTGTGCACATTTTTTTGCCCTTACTTAAAACAAATAATCTTATTTATGATTCTTGAATGACAAAATAACAGATCCTGATGTCATTACAGATAGAACACTATCTAATTCAATCTAAGAGGGCTCCTTAATTCAAGCTGAATTCTCTTGCTGTGCATTTCTGTTTCCTTGGGGGATCCTATGAAGAATCTCAGGAAATTCCTTGCTGATTGGGGAGATAGTGGACTGAGCCATATGGTCCACACATGTCACTAGTATTCCTCTAAGGAAGAATGCAGAGGATTATATTTAGAATACAGGGTATGTGTTCAGTGGTTCAGATGACCCAGGGGATTATTAGATTCTTCTTGTGGAATTTTTCTATAGTTAAAAGAACTCCAGAATTATGACCGTGTGGTGGACACTGGAACCCATCTGTAAGGTTTGTAGCAATGCAGTCTGCAAACCTTCCATTTTTGTACAGTGTTTTGAAAGCTCTTCACACTTATCTTCAGAAGAGATAGTCTGAGGAATTCACAGATACCCTTTAAAATTCATGTATTTATTTAATGTATGTGGGTGTTTTGCTTACATGCATGTATGTATGTGTAACATGTGCATGCCTGATGACTGAGGAGTCAAAAATAGGGCATTGGAGCTATCTCCTGGACATGGAGTTGCAGATGGTTGTGAGCCATCATCTGGGAATGGAACCCAGGTCCCCTGAAAAAGAGCCAGTGATATTAACCACAGAACTGTCTCCTTGGCCCCAATCTTTTGACACAAGTGTTGTATTAGCTCCTTTTCTGTTGCTGTGATAAAACACAATGACCAAAGGCAACTTACAGACTAAAGGGTTTATTTGGGTTTATGGTTCCAGAAGAGTAAGAGTCTATCACCATTATGGTGGTTAAGTGTGGCAGCTGGCAGGCTTAGCAGTAGGACCAGGAAGTTGAGGGCTCACATCTTGAACTATAAGCTAAAAACAGAGCTCACTGGGAATTTTGAAAATCCAAAATCCATCCCAGTGATGCACTTCCTCCTAATAAATCTACTCAGAGAGCTCCACTAACTGAGGACCAGGTATCTAAACAGTTGAGCTTATGGGGGCACAGTCTCATTCAAAGCTTCTAAAGTTAAAAAACAACAAAGCCATTCATTAGTGATACATAATTGATGTCCAAATAACATGAATGAACTTATAACAGAATTTCCCATTTTACATCTATTTGAAGTCATTCTAAATTTCCTATCTGCTTGCTGTATTGTCATCTCTCTCTCTCTCTCTCTCTCTCTCTCTCTCTCTCTCTCTCTCTGTGTGTGTGTGTGTGTGTGTTACATATCTGTATGTGTACAGGTGTATACATGGAGGCCAAAGGAAAACATCAGGTATCCTGCTCTGTTACTCTGCTTTATTCATTTGAGACAGGCCCCTCACTGGACCTAGGGCTAGATGGAGAGCCAGTAAATCCCAGTGATTGTCCTGCTCCCACTCCCCACTGAGTCAGGCCATGCTCTGCTTTTTGTGTGGGTGGGTGCTGGGGATTCAAAGTCAGGTGCTCATGCTTGTATAGTCCACGTTCTTACCCACCGAACCATGTCCTTAGACTCTTATCATGTATCTTAAAAGGTAAGTAGACTGTGTATATCTTAGTGTTTTCAGGCTCAATTTGGTTTATAAGTAACAGAAACTTGTTTTTCAGGGTTTGGGAGGCTAGGGAGTACAAGATCAAGATGCCGGAAGATGTGGTGTTGGGTGAGGGCTCTCTTCCTTATATACACCACCTTCTGTTCTGTCCTTGCTTCCTTAAATTGATTTTGTCAAACATTTTGCCAAGGCAATGAGTTAAGTAACTAAGGTAGTAATCAATCCAGTTTCTTGCCAAACACTAGTGGATAATTCTCAGAATAGTGCATGGGGATAGGAATAACTGGAGGAATAGTTTTTGGGAATTCTTTTTCTGCTAGAGTGATCAAGGTAAGCAAGGAAGGAGTATATATGTGTGTGTGGGAGGACCAAGGTGAGTGATGACACTGAACTTCAGGTCCAACCACCTATTCCCGAGGTAAAGGAGACAGACACATGACTCCACCTTGGCTGCAGGTGAAGAGAGTTACAGCAAATTGCTTTGTTGGCTAGGTAATGGTGGCCCATTAGTCCCAGCACACAGGAGGCAGAGGCATGTGGCTCTCTGTGAGTTCAAGATGAGCCTCATAGTGAGTTCCAAGCTGACCATGAGACCCTATCTCAAAAATAGTGAAATTTGTCTTAGAAAGAGCCATCAGACTGGGTGCCAAGCACCTTTACTCTCTGAGCATAATGGAGTTTTAAAATGAGTATGGATTGCAAACAAATTGCATTATTTTAGCCTCATTTATTTTCATTGTTTTTGTTGTTGTTTGTTTGTTTTTCCAAGACAGAATTTCTCCATTTAGCCCGGGCTGTACTGCAACTCACTCTGTAGACCAGGCTGGCCTCAAACTAAGGGATCCACCTGCCTCTGCCTCCCGAGTGCTGGGATTAAAGGCGTGTGCCACCGCTGACTGACTTGTTTTTTATTTTTAACTTGAAATTTGCTGGGCAAAATTTCAGAGCTAGTGGGGAAAACAGAGTCATTTCCCTGGAGATGGTCTAGATTTTGTATCACTTTGCATGGGGAGCAGTAGATGTGCTGGCCCTTGTGGGAAGTCATTTCTTTGGCATGGTGCAGGAGGTCCAAGTCTTGGAGTCACACTCACCAGCACACCTCAGCACTGTCACCAACACTGGATAAATAGTTCCGTACTATTTGCTACTGTGATACTAAACTCCCAAGCAAGTTTATAAACTGAAGTTGTAACTGTGAGCAGCCTCAGGGGACAGGAAATGCTCTAATTGGCAAAGGTGCACAGAAAAGAAACTAAGAACACAGAGAAACCCTTCTATCAGACAGCCTTTGCTCCATGGCAGAGGGGAGAGCATGTCTTTGTTAGTTACTTTAATTTATATTATTTTTGGCTTTGGGTATTTTGTTTGCATATATGTCCGTGTACTATGTATGTGCCAGATGCCAATGGAGGCCAGAAAAGAGCATTGGGTCCCCTAGAACTGCAGTTACAGATGATTGCAAGCTATTATGTGGTTGCTGGGAATGAACCTCAGATCCTTTGGAACTGGAGTTCCAGATGAGTTATTTCAGACCATGTAGGTGCTAGGAGTCAAAATGGAGGCATAGACAATGCTCTTAATTGCCGACCCATTATTTTCAGCCTTTTGTTGTTTGAGACAGGGTCTCTCTTCATAGTCCAGGCTGTCCTGGAACTCACTACACAGACTAGTCTGGCCTTGAACTCACACAGATCCACTTGCTTCTGAGTGCTAGGATCAAACATGTGCACCACCATGCCTCAGCTCTATTACACATACTTTTTAAGACTACATAAGGTCTCTTTTTATTATGGGAACCTAAAAATGAATATGGATTCATTCTAAATGAATCTGTAATTCTACACCCTTGAATAACTGTAAGGTTATTCGGATAACCTCTTAGCTGTGTTTCCTCAATAACAATCCAGTACACCACTTTTGATGGACTTCAGATAGGGAGAGCATGAGTAAGATATCTAAATATCCTATTTAGGGACTTTGTGAGAAATTCTGGCTTCTCCTCTTGTATTGGTTGGAACATTGGTTTTATTTTTAATAAAGAGATGACTTTTGGCCAGTATTTTATTTTTCCCTCATTGGGATGAAAGTAGCATCAGACTATTCTCTTTAGACCATGAAGAGTAAAAGCCCTATCATTCCATCAGTGACCTTTGGCAGGCAACTGATCGCTTGAACGGCTTTTTCCTCTGGAGTGCTTGACTGTGGTTTCTCCTGGTCAAGCCATCGACCATCCAAATGTCAAGCAATGGTGGGACCATTTTTCTTCTCAAGATAAACGCTTCTCTAATAAGGTGGTCAATTAGTCACATTCACATTACAACATGTCCCCTCATGAGTTTTATGCCATATGAAGATCTCCTATTACCTTCTTATATTTAAAAAAAAAAAAAAAAAACAAAACAACAACAACAACAAAAAACCCCCCAAAAAACCAAAGCAAAAACCCCTTCATTTAGATTTCAGGCTATAAGAACACATAATCAATCTAAATGTGCCTCATATATGACCTCTTATATTGACATTTTCGTTATTTCAATACATTTGCCAGAGGCAGTATTATGGGGGAAAAATCTCTGCCTCAAGCAAAACCAAACTAAACGAACTTTGGTTGTATTTCACACAAGATGGTCCACCCTGGATAAAAATAATGTTCTAGAATGGCCTTTTTTGCTGAAGCAGAACGTATATTTCATTACCATTTTTAGATTTCTTTTTTCACTTGGAAACAAGGATTTTCATGGGATTTGGTCTAAAACAAATTCTAAATTTTTCTTTTTTGCTAGAAAGACAGTCTGGTGTGGGAAACAGCTGATGGATATTCGGAGACTCCTCCAGCCTTAATGTATTTGTATACAGTTTTAAAGATGCACTTTGGGGTTTATTGTTTTTTTTTCTTTTTTTGAAACAGGGTCCCATGTAGCCAGGGGGCCTTTGACTCAGTCCTTATCTTGTCTCCTGCCTCTTCTTCTCCTGTGTGTGATCCCCACCATGTGCCACCATGTTCAGCTCTGTTTAACTTTTAATTTTAAGTTCCTCTTAACACCATCTTATATCATGTTCCTGAAAATTATTTTTTATTACAGTTGTACAGTTTGCAAAGGGCTACCCTCAAGACTGCTATGGACGCCACCATTGTCCTAGATCTCTTTGTTTTGACTTAACAGAATGTATCTGGGGTGTTCCTATGATGTAGTATGCAGAGCACACGCAGGACCCTGAATTAATGAAGTTTAAAAAAGACCCTTCATAAATATATTAGTTGGGTGCCTAGCATCCTCAGACCTTAGAATAGAAACTGTTTCAACTCAGTTTTGGAGATGTACTAAATTTAGTATAGATATGTGTGTGTTTCCAGTGATGGAAAAAAAAATAGCTCCATGCCAATGTTTTTGTAACTCATCAGAAATAAGAAATATTTAGAATACTTAAATAAGCTGGCTGAAAAAAAATTTAAATGTGTCTTACATTGAAAAGTGGAGTAGAATTTCCAATAGGCATTATAAATAAAGTAACCTTCGTAGAGTCAATTATTTATTGGCCTATTCATCCCTTTTCTCTCTTTTCTCTCTGACAAGCACCTATTCTGGGACAGGCATTGTACCAGGCACTAGAGATACAAAGATAAATGACATTCTGTCCTCCTGGAGACTTTTTCCCTTCTGGAGTTTTAATGTTTAATTCAATCAGTGCTTTTCTTAGGAAGGAAAGACAATGGAGGGAAATGATGGTCTGAAAAAGGTATGGAAGCCTGACTCAAAGTTCCTTAGCTTTCTTTGAGAGGTGTGGAAACTGTTCTATTATTATAATGACGTCACTCCATTACTTTTCCAACTGCAATGGACTACACAGCTCTGTTCTCCCAGGACCAGTAAGGGTTAACAGTGAAAGGCTATGAGCAAGGTCTAATAAGCTTGGCTGGAGTCTTGGGCCTGATGCCAGCTCAGTTGCACCTTTGTGTAATTGTCTTAATTAGTCTCCTTGTGAATTGGTTTCCTCATTGCAAAATTATCAGCATGATGGTTTAGGCCTGTAATGCTAGAACTTTGGTAGCTGAGTTAGGAGGATCCTGACCTTGTGGCTAGCCTGAGCTGATTCTTTTTCCTTTTATTGCCCCTCCTTCCAACAATGGAATGCCATTTTGTCATTTAATCACGCAAAAAGTCATGAAATCTTGGAATTGTTTTAGATACTAAATAGCATCATTGCTAACCTTAATGTTTTATAAGATGTTGGGGTAAATACCTTACATCCCCTTCCCCCCATCCCTTGGTCTGGCTATGCATTCTTGGCATTGATCCCAGACTAAATATAGCAAGTCTTGTTTCTTGGGCCAATATAATTTCTAATCCCTAGGTTGACTGAGCCAACCTTTCCAGACAAGATTTACTTCACAAATGCATTTACACAGACATTGGACATACCTACCAACAGCACATCAGAATTCAAAACACAGGTCATCAGCATGCACTTGGCTAACTGAAGAGGAAGGAGCTTGCATTAGGGAGCCAGCAATCTCACCAGCAAATTCTGCTGGGAATTGACTAAACATAACTGTTAACTGAAAAAAAAAATAAAACTGGAGCAGTAGAGATATGCTCTCCCTCTGATAGTTGCACACAATTCCCCTAAGTGTTAATGGAAGCTCAGTGGAGTGCATCACCCAAAGAACATGCCTCTTAACGTCCACGCTCACCTGTCACTCTTCCATCTCATGGCCTCATGCAGGGGGTGGAAAAGGAAAAAAGAGTCGAGCCACGAAAGGTCTAAGGCTTCTGAAGAAGCACAAGTCCATCTCTGAGTACTCACTGGCTCATCACACCTGCCTTTTCTTAACGTGACCCAACTGCTTGGAATCAGCAGTTCCCACGCCTATGGGAGGACTTGCTGTTAATCTTTCTAGAATAGACTGCCTGGCTTTTGTCTCATTTATCCTACAAGGGACAAGGATTATAAAATCCAGATCTGTCTAGAAGTGATAGGGTATGCCTACAGTCTGAGCATCCGGGGCGGGGCGGGGGGGGGGTGTTGAGACATGAAAATCCCAAGTTCCAGGCCAGTCTAGACTGCATAGTGAATTGGAGGCCTTGGAGGCCAGCCTGAGCTGTATTGTGAGACTGTCAAAAAAACAAAACAAAACAAAACAAAAAACCCCTTATATGGACACACAAGAAGGAAGAAGGAGGGGGAATAAAAGAGAAATAAAAATGACCTCCCTTCCCCACCGAATGATCAGAGAGGAAAAGAAAATTATGGGTGAATTATGGAGCGATGGCATCAGTGCTGTCAATCTGAAGAACTGCTCTCCTGGTGTTGCATTTCTTCTTCTGGGTCCCTCTTACCTTCAGAGCAGGGATAGTCTTGAGTTTTTTTTATTCACATCACTTGGACACTGATTCTTTGGCCTCTTGCTTCCATTTTCAAGGACTCCTGCAAAGATGGTAGAATAATCCAGGGTCCCCTCTGTCCTCCCCTTCCCCCTACATGTGTGGTACTTGGAACTGAACTAGGGCTTTGTTCATGCCAGGCAAACTCTCCAGCTGCTCCCAATTGCAGCCATCTTTCACTTTTTATTTTGAGACAAGTGTCTCATTAATTTTCTTAGGTTGAACTTGGAGCTTTGAGCCTCTTGCCTTCCCATCCTTCCTATAACTGGTTTATAGGCAGGTGCCTCCAGACTGGACTTTCTTATTTTAGGGTCAACTGATTGACAATCATAACACCTGAAACTCAAATTTCCATTTGTTCTGTAACATTACATAGTCACAAATTCTGGATATATATATATATATATATATATATATATATATATATATATATATATATATGGAGATTAGTATATAGATCCTTTTTTTTGAGACAGGGTATCTCTTTGTGCTTCTGGCTGCCCTAGAACTCACTCTGTAAACTAGATTGACTTGAACTCACTGAGATCTGCCTGCCTCTCCCTCCCAAGAGCTGGGATTAAAACCACATGCCACCGTGTTCAGCTTAGGATATGTACATTTTTTTTTTTTATCTATGACAGGGTTGAAAAAAATCTTCCCATGTTCTCATAAAAAAAAAAAAAAACACAAGTTTTAAAGAGGAAATGAATTTTCTTTTTCCACTAGAGAAAAACACAAAAGAAAAAAACCCTTCTCAGTTCAAGATCTGTCATTTGGTTTGAGGATGGGGAATAACTGGCTTTGACTAACATATCCAAGTGAGCCTTGTCTGATGAGGGAGACGTCCCAGATTCAGACAGCCACAGCAGCAGCTTGAGTAGTGTTCTCAGGGCTCTTTGGGCTCACTTCTTGTTTTAACAGCAAACGGGGATAATGACTACTTGAACGCAGATGTGTGTATGTGAAGTTAAAAAATCTCCCATTCTAGGTGCTGGGGAGACAGCTTAGTGGTTGAAGCAGTCCTGTACAGCATGAGGACTGGAGTTGGGATACTCAGAATCCATGCAGATGTCCGGTTGGCTGGCATGGTCAGTTTGTAATTCTAATGCTCTAATGGAGCCGGAGGCGAGATTCCAGAAGCAAGCTGGCTAGCTCCACTATCCTGTCAGTGAGCTGTGGGTTCAATTGAGAGACCCTTCTGTAAAGGATAAGGTGGAGAACCATTGAGAAGATAAGACATTAATCTCAGGCCCCCACCTGAATATACACATATGTGTGTATATATATATTTGACAATGCATATATGCATGCACACACACACACAGAGGGAGGGAGAGAAACAGGGAGGGAGAAAGAGGTACAGTGGAGAGAGAGAGAGAAACTGCATGGGTTTCCTCTTTTTCTAAAGTTAATTAGCACGATCGTTGAGGGCATGTAGGTACTAAATCAGTACTGGCAAATTCAGGATGGCAGTTCTTCAAGTTGACATTTACTTTTGTGGCTAGCATTGATGCCATCACTCCATAATCGATTTATAGTTTTATTTTCCTTTCTGATCATTTGGTGGGGGAAGGGAGGCCAGTTTTATTTCTCCTTTATTCCCCCTCCTTCTTCCTTGTTTGCAAGGGATATCCAGTCCCTTCAATGGAAAAGTGTATGTTGTCGTTCTGCAAAGATGTATGCAGATGTTTTGGGAGAATCCTAGGTAGCTGTGGCAAATGACCACACTGAGGTTGGCTAGGAATGATCTTTCCTGCTGTCTTCTCATTCTCCATCTGGCCCTTTAATAAGTATATTATTTAAGTCAAAAGGTTTAGAGACAACGCTAGTCAAGGACAATCATGAGGGGGCAGCCAAGATGGCTCAGGAAGTAAAGGCACTTCCTGCACATGCCTGACTTTTTTAGTTAGAGCCCCAGACTCTGCACATTGTCCTTTCGCTGCCACATGTGCATTCACAGGCATTCATAGGCATGTGCATGCTTTCACATGTGTGCAGGCACACACGCAACAAGTAAGTAAATGAATAAATAAATGTTAAAGAAAGAGTTTAACCGTAAAATCCTATGGTATCTAAGGAAGGGGCACTGGGAGGTCATCACTGCAGTCTTAGGTGCCAGTAGCAGTGTGTTTTTTCTGTTCTGTCCCCTCCACATCCTTTACTTCCATTCTATCCCTTTCAGGAACAACCCAACAAGCCTTTCTACATGCCTAGAAGCATAAACTTCTTAATATACTTACATGCTTTTGGTTGGCTTCTGCTGTTCTGTGTGCCAAGAGAAGTTACTAAATCCTAGCCCCAAGGAATACTGAGTGATGGACTTGAGAGACCCTTCTGGATGATTGCAAAAAAAGAAAAAAAAATCATTTCGTGTGTTTTATTTTAATGACAATTAGGTAGTTTTGAGATGGCCTTGCTTTTTTAAGCATGTGAGCTGTATCTAGAAGTATGTTTCTATACCACAGAATAAGGCAAAAAAAAAATAATGAGATTCTAAGTCAGAGATGAGGCTACAGAAAGATTCTAGCTTCCATTGTGCCCTCTCTGGATGTCTCATATGCTTGCCCTTACAGAGAGGCCAAGTGACAAGGAGTACAGACAGACTTCTGGATGAGAGTGAGGAAAGAGATGTCTCAGCACAATACCCATGGAGGAACAGTCCAGTCAGTTCTTAGCAGTGTGCACCTGGAAATGGACACACCCTAGGTCCAGCAGTCTTGAAGCTGGAGCATCCGATAAATCTATTTGTCTAGATTCTACTCACAAGGCTGAGAACTTACATGCTCGCTGACTAAACCTCCCAGGTTTGGGGGCCATTTGCTCCATAACACTAGAAAACCAAAAAATGGAAGGGTATTACAGGACCCTTAGGAAAGAGAGGGAGGAACATTCACTCCTCCTTAATCACAGGCTCTGCTTTAGTTTTTGCAAGTTTTATTTCAGTCTATACACAGTGACACTCATTTGTATATTGTTGATATGCATAAGGTGGATAAAACTTTGCATCTGATTTTTCAGTTAACACCAAGCTATAAGCATTTTCATGTTGCTATAAAAATATTCTCTCAAGGGAAAGTACTGCAACATAGCTAATTTCTTCTTTCTTTTTGGGCATTTCAATTGCTTCTTATTTTATTTGCAATTAAAAATAACATAGCATCCAGCATCTTTGTTTATGGGCTACTGTCTTTCTTCTATTTACTTTAGTACCACTTACATTTTTCCATGCTGGTCTCCTCCTTGGATACATATCTCAATTGCTGCAAAAACTATTTGAATAACTCTCAGTGATTGATGGGTGGCAAAATTTGATCACATTGCCCCAAAATTGTTTTTATTTTTCTCCTTTCTTTTTTCTTCCTTCCTTGCTTTTCCCCTTCCTTTTCTTTTCCTCCCCTTTCTCTCTCTCTCTTCTTCCTTCTTCCCTGTATCTTTCTTTTACTTACTGTTCATGGCAATTCATTTTATAAATAGAAAATTTTCATGCTTAAATGTATGAAAACATCAAGCTTTTAAAACGTCACCTCTCAGGGCTGGAGAGATGGCTCAGTTGGTTAAGTGTGCTTACTGGCAACTGGAGGGATGGCTAATCAGTTAAGAGCACAGACTATTCTTTCAGAGGGCCTGGGTTCAATTTTCAGCACCCATATGGCAGCTCACAACTGTTTGTAACTCCAAGATCAAACAAATAAGCAGGCAAAACACCAATGCACATTAAAAAAAAAAAAAAAAAAAGAGTTCTTATTGGTCTTGCAAAGGCCTGGTGTTTGATTTCCATCACTCACAAGATGGCTCACAACCACCTGTTATGCCAGTTCCAGGGGATCCAGGCTCCTCCATGCATATAGTACACAAAAATACACCTAGGTACACATACATGTAAAATAAATAAATGAATGAATGCATGCATGAATGAATGAATGAATGAATATTGTTTAAAAATTTATCTCTTGGGGTCTGAAGAGATGACTCAGCAGTTAAGAACACTGGCTGCTCTTCCAGAGGTTCTGCGTTCAATTTCCAGTACCCACATGGCAGCTCACAACTGTCTGTAACTCCAGCTTCAAAGGATCTGACATCTTCACATAGACATACATGCAAGCAAAACACAAATGCACATACAATAAAAATAAATACATTAAGAAATTTATTTCTTGAATCAGAAAATTGTTTAAATGTTTTCTGGCAACTTGAATAGAGATGGAAATGCAACATTGTATTATTTAATTTGTCAATGAATTTAGAAGTACTTAAGACAACACAACAGTAATTTTTTAAAAGTTGAGATGCTGCTTGTTGTTGTTACTGAACTCTAAAAGTTCGTTTTGCTGTGGCAAGAATACATAGGATAATGTTCTCTATTTTGCCTATTTATAAGTGTATGTTCAGTGACATTGCTGTCTCATCACTATCCATCAGCAGACACCATCACTGTCCACCCTTATCACAGTGCTGGCCTTCTTTTGGATTTGGGAAAGTGTTGGATCAGAGGATTTATATCCTGTGCCCTTTTAATCCTCAAACTTCCCAATACTATGGTGTCTCTAAGTCCTGAAGCCCACTAGTATTTTATAATCATTGGGAAGCTACTCAACTCATTGTTAGGGTTTGAATCTGCAATGCCTCTGTCTTAGTTTTGGTTTCTATTGCTGTGAAGAGATGCCATGACCATGGCAATGCTTAGAAAGGAAAACATTTAATTGGGCTGGCTTACAGTTCAGAGGTTCAGTCTGTTATCATCATGGTGGGACATGGCATTGTGCAGGAAAACATGGTGCTAGAGAAGTTGAGAGTCCTATATCTTGCAGGCAATAGGAAGTAGTCTGAGTGTCACACTTGAGAGAAGTTTGAGCAAAAGAGACCTCAAAGCCCAACTCTACAGTGACACACTTTCTCCAACAAGCGCACACCTACTTTAACAAAGCCATACTTCCTAATAGTGCCACCCCCTCTAGGGGCCATTTTCTTTCAAACCATCACAGTCTCTCCCCTCTAAAAGGATCTACCATTTCCCGAAAGCACCACCACAATTTGGTGACAGTCTTCAACACTTAGTTTGTGTATTGTAAGATACTTAGTGTAGTGTCTGGCATATAGTAAATATTCCATATTTAGAAAAAAATCATGTAACATGTAAAACATCCATTGTTCACCATCATCATGTTAAATAGCTTTCTGTTGCCATGGCAAGATAAATAACTTATAGAAAACTTGGCTCATAGTTTCAGTTCATGGTCACTTGGCCCTTGTGTTCTGGGATTATGGTGATATACAACATCTTAGAGGGGGTGATTGTGGAACAAAGCTGCTTACTTCATAGTGGCCAGGAAGGAGAGGGAAAAAGGAAGGAAAAGGGGGAGGGGCAGAGAGGGAGAAAGGGAAAGAAAGGAAGGGAAGGGAGAAAGAAGGAGACAATGGAAAGGGAGGGAAGAAGGGGAAGGAGACATGGAGGGAGAGATTATTCCAGGAAATATGACCTAATTCCCTTTGGCCCAAACCCCACCCCTTAAAGGATACATCAAATCCCAGAAGCATCATGCTTGGCCACCAACCTAGAGCACAGGGGTCTTTGGGGGAAATCTGAGATCTAAACCACAACTCTCCTTAGCCTCATTATTAGTATTATTATTCCAGTCCTTAAATTTACTCTTCCAATAGCATGGCTTCTGGTGTTTCATTATTGCTCTCCTATATTGAATTTCAAGAACATTTTGAACAGTATCTATGAACAGTTTTATTTTTCAACAAATTGTGGTGACGTTATGAAAGATATCATTGGGGCAATTCAACTTGGAATTGAAAGATTGGCTTTTGCAGAGTTGAGCAATAGATTCAACAAGCACGGAACTAAAGCACGGAAAGTATTCACTGGATGCGCATGAGGCAGATTTCAGTATCATGTAAAGTACAGAGAGAAATGAATAACAAGAGAATGCAGGACTAACTGCCGGCCAGTCTACCCAAGCCACTGTAGCCCTGACCAAACCAGCTGGTAGGAACATGCACAGTAGGCACTTCCTCGCTGAGCCAGGCCTGCCACTGTGCCCAGAGATGCTGACACCAGAGACACCGATGAGGAAAGGACAACCAGTAGAGTCAGCCGACTGAGCCAATGGAACCTTGGAAGGGAGTACAAGGGCAGGCCTCCTGTTAGCCTGTTAGCTTGTGTGAGGATTAGCTCTCGGAGGAAGGTGTTTCCAGCAGCGGGCGTCTTCACACAGAACAGATTCATGGAGACTGGATGGAATGAGCTATGCTGGAAGGGTCTCTTTTGCCCCTACGAACCATGCTCAGCATTCTCCATCTGGCTATCTGACTTGATCCCCACCTGTGGAGACAGCTTCAAAGGCCCCTTGCCCTTTGGCTTTCCATTGGTATTGATGAGGGAGATTCAAAGGGGAGAGCTGGTAATTATCTTCCTGCTTTCCTCTCCCAGAGATTTCATCTGCTAGCTGTGCTGTGACCACAGACCTAGGCACACAGCCTTTCTGTGTTCAGACTCTCATATCTGCTCTAAATCGTGTCTACTGCCCAGTGCAAACAGTCTGAGGGCAGTACAGTACTGCCCCTTGCTAACTGGCTCAGGTGGCTCACACATTTGCCAACATACCCTCTGCCAACTTCCCCTCAGATTATCCTACTTGGAGCATGCTGCCTGCTTCCTGCTGGGATCTGACTGACACACAGACCAGTTCTTCCTTGTCACACCTCACACTCCACATTAGTGAGATTTGGGGATCCTTCTGGGTCCCCCATTTGCCCTCTCTCCATGCTGGAATTACAAAGTTCATCACCATACCAAGATTCTTACGTAGAAGATGGAAATCTAAATTCAGGTATTCATGTTTGAGCCATCTCCCTAGGCTTTGCTGCTGCTTTAAAAATTTTGTTTATTTTGTTTTGTTTTTCAAGATAGGGTTTCTCTGTGTAGCCCTAGCTGTCCTGGAACCTGATCTTAGACCAGGTTGGCCTCTGTGCTGGAATTAAAGGCATGCACCATCACTGCCCTGCTGTGAGGAGAGTTTCTAATAGACAATAGTTTTTTGTTTGTTTGTTTGTTTTTGTTGTTGTTGTTGGTCACTATCCCTTAGTAATAATATTACCTCTTCCACATAAAGTCCCTCACTTTCAAACTAAACAGCTATATCAATGGTAGAATTATAATTACACCAATAATTTTTTAATAAAACTTTTGCTTTAATGTGGTGAGATTTATTTAATTTTGTGTATGGATATTTCAGCTTCATGTGTCTATGCAGTACCTGTTGGCAATACCTATGGAGGCCAGGAAAGCACATTGGATTGATACATTGGTGCTGGAGGTAGAACTCAGGCCCTTAGCAAGAGCAGCCAGTTCTTCTAACTACCAAGCCATCTCCCCAACTCCAGTGATATGGTGATATATATTTTTTTATGATTTATTAAAGTTGGCCTGGGGATTCAGAAAACAAAGTCAGCCTCAATCTATAGAGATCAGGCAGTGGTGATACACATCTTTAATCCCAGCAGCCAGAAGATAGGAGGTGGTAGTACACACCTTTAATCCTAGCACTCAGGATTAAGAGGTAGACAGATCTCTGTGAGTCCAAAGCGACCCAGATCTACACAAGATTGATCCAGTCCTAAAGAGAAACAGCTCACACAAAGATGATCTCAGCACCTGGGATCAAACTCCTTTAATCCCAGCACTAGAAGGATATAAAAGATGGGAGCAGAATCTTCAGTAGTCGGTATCAGGCATTCGTTCTCCAGCCATGTGGAGGATGGAAAAACATTAAAGTCTCAGGATTCTTCATCCATGATGAGAAGAGGCAGCAGTCTGAGTTTGGTGGAGACAGGATCACATTTCAGTCTGAGGTAGAGTGAGAGCTAGTGCCTAGCTGCTTTGCTTTTCTGATCTTCAGCTTGAAGCTTGAACCCCAATATCAGTCTCTGGGTCTTTTATTTATTGTGCTACACCGTGACATTTACTTATATACTTTAAGTTTTCATTCCTGTTAGCATGTTTATCTCATATTTGTGGGACTTTTCCGCAGTCTGAGTATTTTTAATCTTTAGGCCATTAGTGCTTCTCCTTTATTCCTGACTACATACAAGCCACTAGCATGTGGATCCCCGATGCTGACTGTTCTGGTAGGCTGTGTTGGTGTTCCACTTTTGCTGGAGACTTTCAACTCCTTCCTCATTTTGTTCTCACTTCCTTCCCCCTTTGGACTGAATCCAAATACCAGTTGGAACAGTCTTGTAACTGTCATCCCCAGGTTCCCCATTCCAGCGATTTCTTCAATGGCCACCTCAGGAAATATTCACCCAAGCTCACTTAGGAAGGAACATGACATTTCCATTAGGTTTATTCTAGGTTACTGGTAGAATCCAGATGCCATGTTCTTTCATGTTTCTTTTTTTCTAATTAAATACTAAATTGTGGTATCTAGTGAGAAGCACAGGATTTGAAACCAACTTAGCTGGGTGTGATGGTACATACCTACAACCCCAACACGTAGGAAAGGGACAGAAGAGGTTCCAGAGTTTGAGGCCATCCTAGGTGTGGTGATTTGAATGAGAACCACCCCCCCCAGAGTTCTGGACATTTGAATACTTGGTCTCCAGGTGGTGGCACTTTTGGGAAGGTCCAGGAGCCAGAGCCTTCTTTGAAGAAGTAGGTCATTGGAGCAGGCTCTGATATTAATCCTCCTGCCACTTCATGCTGATGGTTGAGCTGTGATCTTTTAGCTTCCTTCATGCCTGCCACTTGCTGCTGAGCTCCCTGGCTGTAATGGACACCATCCCTCTGGAACTTTAAGCCCAAATAAGCTCTTCTTTCCATGAGATTCTTTTGGTCATGGTTTTATCACAGCAACAGAAAAGTAACTAGAGCCCTGGGCTGCACAACCAGCTCAAGGCCTAGCTTGAGCTGAGAAAACAAAGAAAGAGATAACCTAGTGTTGAGTGGTTTAAATAAACCAAATAGTATTAAATTAGATACATGTTGACAGACCAGTAACTGAGCTTCATGCCTGTTATGATACTATTTGCAGCCTTTTTTTTTTTTTTAAACAAATAAGATTAATTAGCTGGAGCTGTGTAAAACCTAATTTTCCTTAAGGACTTGCTAGGAGAAGTGGGGCTGGAGAGATGACTCAGTCTTAAGAGCACTTACTGCTTTTGCAGAGAACCCAGGTTTAGTTCTTAGCACTCATATGGTGGCTCCCAGCCATCGGCAACTCCAGTTCCAGGGAATCTCGTGCCCTTCTCTGTCCTCTGTGGGTGCCACACACACAGTGCACAGACATGCATAGTAGCACTCACACTTATGCATAATTTTCAAAAATCTTTAAAAGAGTAAACATGAGACATTTATTTTTAATTATGTGTATGTCTGTGTAAATTCAGGTGTCCTCAGAGGCTAGAAGGCGGCATCAGATCCCCTGGAGCTGGAGTTACAGGTGGTTGTGAGCTGTCTGATGTGGGTGCTGGGAGTCAAATTCAGGTCCTCTGAAGAGCAGCATGTGCTCCTAACCATTCAGTCATTGCTCCAGCTCAAGAACTTTTAGGTTATAGAAAAAAAAGGTATACGTATTAAGACTGTATTCACTTAGGCAATGGACCAGGAATTGATACTAGTCTGTTATTAGTTAGAATTAGATCTGGCTACAAGAGCCAAGGTAGAGTGTCAGTTTAGTTAGAATTAGACCTGGCTACAAGAGCCAAGGTAGAGTGTCCGTTTTCCTTCACTTGGAACTCTCGTGGCAGGTAGTGAGTGAAGTAAGTCATCAGGGAGCTGGGCACCTGCTGTCCTTTTATTTTTCAGTCTTTAGTGTTTCATCTCATCATCCAAAGTAGGCTCTGAAGGTCTAGCTGTCAAAACTGCAACCCAGCCAACAAGGAATAAGGATATTATATGCATATTTTTGTGTTCCATAAAATACAGACGTAAAACACAGGCCGTCCTGTAAGCTGAGGAATGCCAACGTGTGTTTGGCTGTCTCTCAGCTAAAAACCAGGAGGAGCACCACTGTGAAGTGGGAGGAAAGCATCGAGAAGGCTGTGGCAACTGGAGATCACTAGCAGTAAAACGTCAGCAAGCATCGCAGGAAAACGAGTCCCTCAGAATTTCTCTTCCGACATCGAATGGCTTTGAATACACGTTCAATCATTTTTAGGAACGTTTTTATAATCAGACCAAATGCATGCCTCCCAGGAGCCTACTATCAGGAGCTCATTGCAAGTGCTCTTAATGTTGGTGCTGAGAATGAAGAGTGAATGAAAGTTGAAAGCAAAGGACCTCAGAGTGAGGGATGAGTGGACTCTGGAGCCCGGCAGCAGCCTGAGCAATGTGAGCAGTGGTTTTGATCATTGTCAGCGGAATTGTCCCAAATCTGTGATTCGGGACTTGGGGACTTTCATCTTGGTCCTTCTGCTAACTAGCACCTCCGCACTTTGTTTTCCAAATCAGGAAAACTGAAATTCAACTCAAAAGAATAAATTCATTCCTTCCCTCCCTCCCTCCCTCCCTCCCTCCCTCCCTCCCTCTTTCTTTCTTTCTTTCTTTCTTTCTTTCTTTCTTTCTTTCTTGTTGTTAACCAAAGGAGCATTTCCTCTTTCAAATGAGTCAGTTTCAACCCCTTCTTGCCATTTCCTGTAGCAATAATGTGTTCGTCCATTGGTGCTTCAAGTCAACTTAATGGGCTGTTTGCCATTAGGGAGTGATTTATGTCCCATGAAAAACCGAGCTTTTCTAGGATGTGTGAAAAGAACCAGCATGCCATCACATTGTGGCCACATGCAAAATTCTCTCTGGATGACCATCCGACTTCATCACCTTGAAGGTGGGGCTCTTTCTATTTCACACTGTCTCTAGTGCCTGGCACAGTGGTTCTCATAGACAGAACAGGCGACCCAAAACATTTATTCAGAAACTCTGAAGCTGGCGTATCAGACACAATTTCAAGAAAACTAACAAAAATTATCAGCGACTACTGGTTATTGGTTAACTTTGACTCTGAAAGAAAAAGAAAAGTTCACAGTCAGGCAGTAAAGCGGAGTCTGGAGCTTTTGTAAGACGTGAGAAGGGAAAATATTTACGGTATTTGACAACTGTTTTATAGTGTGAGAAATCCCAGCTGTGAACCACAGAGAAGCAAAAGAAGCCCATTGCTGGGCCTAAGCATTTTACCACACCAGCTCAGAGGATGCATGGCGGTTCCTTTTGCTACTTCTGTGGCCAGTTCTGCCCATTTGCCAAAATAAAGATGTTTTTCGGTCGGCCAGACCTCAGCTGCCAGGACTAACTAATGACTTCAGGATGGGAGGCAGGGGCTTCCTGCAGGATTCCCTGGACAGACCAGAGCTGGTAACAATATGTCAGGCTCCATGAGGTTCCTGTTTAAATATATTGGGAAAGTAACTTAAGATTACTAAAATATAAAGTTTTAATTTTTTTCTTTCAGTCTTTCACTTGACTTCTGGTGTTTTCTTTTTCTTTCTTTGTTGCTTATTTATTTTAATTGAAAGCTTCTCTAAGTAAATAAAAAGTTTAAATTTAAATGGTTGTCGTGATTCTTACCATTCATCTTTACATTGTGAGACCCCAATTTTAAATGTAAATAAAATACGTAACCTGTGTGCAGAATAACAACTGAAATTACACAATTTATATTTTGAAGTACATATATGCATATTTATTTTGCTTTTACCAGACTCTGGGAAGAAAAATCCTTAACAAGATGCCTTTATTTCAACCCTTGGCACATGCACATCCTAACTTCATTCTGCAGATGCTATAAGATGCTTCCTTGGACCTACTTTGACTCTTGCTGACTCTCTTTCTGGGTCTGCTATGTTCATGCAGCACCAGAACTATTACATACCTCTGTGCCTGGTACTGCAGGCCTGTGATCCTGCTGTTCAGAAGGTAAAAACAGCAGGAGATGGAGGTCAGCCTGGGCAATTTAGGGAAACTTTAATTTAAAATTAAAAGTAAAAAGAGACCTGAGGATGAGGTTTAATGCTAGAGCACTTGCTTGGTATGCCCAGAGCCCTAGGTCTGGTTCCCAGTACAGAAGGAGAGAGGTAGGGGTGGGGGAAGGAGAAAGGGAGAGAGGGAGGGAGGGAGGAAGGGAGGGAGGTAGTATACAAATAGGGTTTATGCAAAGACTGGTGGACACACTTGTGTTTTCCTGCTCATACACATGCACCATTCTGTCCTGAAAACTTCACTTGCAAAACAAAATGACACCCACCAAAGTGGCAAACCAAGTGTGGGTCTATTGTGGAGAGCCAGAACTAGTGCCTGTGCAGGTGAGATGGCCACGAAGCCAGCCCAGGGTATGTAACCAAGTAAAAGTAACCTTTCTTCTCCCTCTTCCCAAATTTGAAACTTAGTAACTATAGGCACATCTGGGCAAGAGCAGAAGCACAGTCGTTAGGAGTGCTTGCTGCTCTCCCAGGGAGTCCAGCTTGGTTCCTAGCACCCAAGTCAGGCAGTTCACAATCATCTATAACTCCAAGGTCATGGGAATGCAATACCTTCTGGGCTGTGGGCACTTGCATGCATGTAATATGAGTGTGCGCACACACAAACAATAAAAGTAAAATAAAATAAAGCATGCTAATAAAACCAGTACTAAAATAACATGGTGAACTAAGGAAATAGCTCAGTTAATGAAGTACTCTCTAGCATCCTTGAAGACCTGGTTTTGATTCTTACAATGATAAATAAATCAGAATAAAACCAAGTAAGTTAGGTGTGGTGACACAGACCTGTAATCTGAATGCTTGAGAGGTAGATGCAGGCTGAGCTGAAGCTCAGAAATCCAAGGTCATCCTTTGTTATATACCGAGTTCAAGGCTAGCCTGGACCACATGAGACCCTGTCTGAGTGAGAGAGAAGAAGGGAGGATGGAGGAAGGGAGGAAAGGAGAGAGAGAGAAAGAGAGGGAGGTGAGGGGGGAGTGAAGGGGGATGGTAAAGTCAGGCATGGTTGCATACACGTGTAGCCCTATCATTTGGGAGGCTGAGGCAGGAGTACTGAAGTTTGAAACTGTAGTGGGATTTGAATGAGAGTGGCCCCCATACATTCATGTTTAAAGCTTGGTCCCCAGTTAGGGAAACTATTAGGGAAGGATTAGGAGGTGTGGCCTTATTGAAAGAGGTGAGACACTGGGTCTTTGAGATTGCAAAAGCCTAGTGTTTCCTCTGCCTTCTCTCTATCAATCAGGGTATAGAGCTCTCAACCTCATGTCTGCATGCTGCTGTGCATGACCATGATGACCTTGGATTGACCCTCTGATACTGTAAGCAAGCCCCCAACTAAGTGCCTTCTTTTAAAAGTTGCCTTGGTCATGGTTTCTCCTCACAGTAATAGAACAGGAATTAAGACAGAGACTATCCTGGGCTACATAATAAATTGTGCAAAGCCTCCTTGAGCAATACAGCAAAAAGCAAAATAAGACAGAACAAAACAAAATTTGTGATAACTACCTCAAGCTTTAGACAAACCTGAAAATGCTAAAAGAGTTATGTGATAGAAAGGACTACGAGCCAATGTTGAAACTGCTGTGTGGAAAACGAGTAGGTTCAATTTTTAGAGCCTGAAACACACTTGTTGCCACAAACCTTAAAACTTTTGAAAAATGAAGGTTAAAAGTTACAGAGAGGTAGTATTAAAAACCTGTCACAATTTTAATATATTTTGAAAAATTTGTTGCATATGTCTACAGCATAACTATTTCTACTCCTATCTTGAGCAGATGATATGAGAATAAGTAAAGACACCAATCTTGCTTCTTTCTTTCCATGATCTGAAATTCTGTATTCCTTTGTGGATGTGAGACAGCCCTATAATAGCCCCAAAGGAAAATCTATCTAAGCAATTTCGATTTGAAAGGCTTAAATAAACAATGATGAATAAGCTATTAGTTTGTTTTTATTTTAATGTCTTTTTTTATATCAGGGTGAAAAATTCAGTTATATTTTCAAATGATCAATAAAAAAAAAATACAAGTATGTTAGGGTGACAGGAAAAATCCTGACAAAAGACCTGTTATTAAGCTGTGTGCTTTCTAGTAAATACATGCCACTATAAAATAAAGCTTTATCTTATAGTCACCAATAATGGTTTCTAATAAAATTAAGCAAAAGCCAGATCATCCTGTACTTACTCAAATACTCTTTTGAAATGACTTACATGTAGACACATGTGATCACACATTGCTGAATGTACACTCAAGAAAGACAAATGAAACCAGGTGTAATCCCGGCGCTTGGGAGGCTGAGATAGAAGAGAAGTTCAAGACTAGCTTCAACTACATAGCAAGCTTAAGGCCACCCTAGTCTACATGAGACCCTGTCTCAAAACAACATCATCATCAACAACAACAACAAAATAACAAACAAACAAAAACAGGAAAAGAGAAAGACTACATAGAGATGAGGTATTCAGATGGATAACTTTTGCTTTTTGTCTTTTCTCCAAATTTTGAACTATTTAAACTTTCCCTCT
This sequence comes from Phodopus roborovskii, assembly GCF_943737965.1. Lineage (NCBI taxonomy): Eukaryota > Metazoa > Chordata > Mammalia > Rodentia > Cricetidae > Phodopus > Phodopus roborovskii. The sequence goes on along the minus strand of NW_026126418.1, from coordinate 29,988,226 downwards.
TCCTTCCTTTTGTTCTTTTTTCTTTTTCTTTTTCTTTTTGGCTATGAACATTAATTTATTTGAATAACTTAAAAGTTTGGCTAATTTACAACTGAAGTCACTCAGAAGGTGTAATGTTACAATCCTTAGCTGCCACCTGCATAGGAACCTAGAGTTGCCCAGGAAGAGAGAACCTCATTTGCTCATTGATGTAGGATGGCCCACTTTAGGTTGTATCATCCTTAGGCAGCTGGGTTTAATTTGCATGAAAGAGGTAGCTGAGACGACCATGAGCCTTAAAGCAAGCCAATAGTAAGGTTTCTCCACGGTCTCTTGTGGTGATATTTTGTTTGTGCCTGAAGATCAGAAAGCAGAGCTAGCCACTAGTTAGCACAGAAGTCAGGCAGTGGTGGCTCACACCTTTGATCCCATCACTAGGGATCTCATGCCTTTGATCCCAGTACTTGGGAGGAGGAAACACAAAATGATGGCTGGGCAGAAAGAGGAAATGATAAGGAGGGGGGAGTGCGGGGGAGACAGGAGGTCTCTTTCAGTTGAGAAGTTGACCAGGTAAGAGGCAGCTGTACCTTGATCCTGTTTCTCTAATCTTTTACTCTGGTATCTGGCTCCCGGTTTTTATTATTAAGACCAACCAGGATTCGTGCTACAGTCTCTGCGCCTCAGTTCCTGCCTCCAGGCACCTCCTGAATTCCTGGACCGTAACATGTAAGCTGAAATAAACTCCTTCCCACGTTGATTTTGGTCTTGGTATTTATTACAGCAACAGAAGAGCAAGTTAGACCATATACCACAGCATGAGCCAATCTATCTACAGAACACAGTGCCTTTTATTCTTCTACAACACTAGAAAATTTTATTATGAACTGGCAAATTCTAGTTGTATATATTTATAAAGTACAAAGTAATGTAATGGTTTGTGAAATAGTTAAAGCAAGTTAACTATCACACCAATCACTTCAAATACAAGTCTTTTTGTGGTGAGGACACTCAAAACTTATCAGCAGTTTTGAAATGATAATATGTTATTACTAACTATACTCACTCGCTCGTGGAATAGATCTAGAGAAGCCTCATTCCCTATAACTAACTGAGGGTTATGTTGTTATGACACTCATCCTGTTCCCCACCAAGACTCTGGCTACTCATTCTACTCTCTGCTCTATAAGTTCAACTGTGTTTGTTTTTTTGTTTGTTTTTTAAATAACTAAAGTTTTCTTATTGATTTCTAGTAGTTGTAAATAATTAAGGAATATAATGTGATAATTCAATATATACTGTGCATAATTAGCGTTTCCTTCTCCTTCAGTATCTTTCCTTACTTTCCTTATTTTCTCTCCCTCTCTTTTTTTCCTACATCTCTTCCTACCTTCTTTCCTACCTTCCTACCTCCCTTCTTTCCTTCCTTTCTCTTCCATGAATACTGCCGATTGATCCCAAGGTTTCATGCATGCCAGGCAGGTATTCACCACTGAGCTATATCTCTACCCCCTCTTTATAGTTTTTATTTTAAGACAGGGTCTCATTGCATTGCCTAGGCTGGCCTTGGACTTTTGATTTTCCTTTATCAACCTCCAGAGCAGCTGGCATTACAGACCTGGGCTAAAACTTGTTTTTTTTTTTTTTTTTTTTTTTTTTTTTTTTAAGTGGAAAACTTAAAACATATATAAAGGTAGGCAGTGAGACTAATATAATAAACCCCCAGGTACTTATCAACCAACTTCAAATCATTATCAATTCATGTGCAATTTTGCCCTCTATACTCCCACTTACTTTCCCAAGTGAGTTATTATGGAGGAAACAAAAGTGCATCCTTTTCATTTAGAAAGGATTTTACTGCATATTTCTAGAAAAACTGAAAAATAAGTAGCTATGATACCACTGTCACATCTTTTTAAAAACAACTACTGATTTTTTGGTATTGTAAAGTCATTATTCAGTCTTCATTAACTGGCCCAGAAATGTATTTTTTTTAAAAAAAAAAAAAAGCAAATGAGTCTTTTAGAGACTACAGTCTGTTTTTCAGTGGGCTGACTATTCCTCTTTAGTTCGAATTTTGCTTTCTTAAATCTTATCAGTTTAAGACCAGATAGTTTATCTGTAGTTTCCTCTCTTCATCCCTCCCTTCCTTCTTTAATTTTTTTCCATTTTGTTATTTATATTTATGGGTGTTTTGCCTAAATGCATCACTGTGCACCACATGCATGCCTAGTGCCCAAGGAGGCCAGAAGTGTGTTTATGATCCTTTGCAACCAGCAGTACAGCACTGTAAGCTGCCATGTGGGTTCTGATTATCCAACCAAGGTCTTCTAGAAAAGCAGCCAAATGCTCCTGAGCCATCTCTCCAGTGTCTTCTCTTTATTTCTTATGGTTTTTATTGTCTGTCTTTCTGTGGTAGGGATTGAAGCCAGGGCTTCACATATATAGCTCTACTACTGAGTTATATTCCCCTGCACTTTAGGATTTTTTAAAATTTATTTTTCATTTTACAAACCAACTGAAGTTCCCTCTCTCCCCTTATCCTGCCCCCCATCTCCCCTCTTCCTACTCCCCCACCCACTCCTTAGAGGGAGTTAGGTCTTCATTGGGGAGTCAACAAAGTCTGGCATATCAAGTTGAGGCAGCACCAAGCACCCTCCCCGCATCAAGGCTGAGCAAGGTATCCCGTCATAGGGAATGGGCTCCAAAAATCCAGTTCATGCATAGGTCCTGGTGCCAGTGCCAGCCCCACACCCACAAAAGATCAAGCTACATAACTGTCACCACATTCAGAGGGTCTAGTTCAGTTCCATCCAGGTTCCCCAGCTGTCAGTCCGTAGTCCCTGAACTCCCACTAGCTTGGGTCAGCTGTCTGTGGTTTTCCCCAGCATATTCTTGTTCATATGATCCCTCCTCCCTGTCTTCAACTGAATCCCAGGAGTTCAGCCCAGTGCTTGGTCGTGGGTAACTGCATCTGCTTCTTTCAGTTACTGGATGCAGGGTAGTCACACCCTTTCCACTATTGTTGGGAGTCTTAGCTGGGGTCATCCTTGTGGATTCCTGAGAATTACAGAAGCTGGGTAAAAAGAGGTACCCTAAGAGAAACACACATGGAGGGCACCAGGAAGGAAAAATAGTTAAGATTTCCTGGGTAAAATAGGAGGAGGCCCTAGAAGGGAGGGGGTAGGGGATGGGAACATGAGGGATCAAGAAGACTAAGTTGGGTGAGGGGTGGAGGGGGCAAGAGAAAATCTTGATAGAGTGAGCCATTATGGGGTTAGGGAGAAACCTTAGGATTTTTCTAGCCTGTGTTTTGGTGATTTTGCTATGCCTTGTTTTTGTTTAATATGCTTTGTGACCCCAGTGTTTCCTATAAATTAGTAGGTAGACATGAATACTGAAGCTAAACAGCTTCTATTTCAAGGAAAGGCTATTTTCAAAGTGGTGGAATATATTCTGTGCACATCATTCCAGAAGACACATTGTGACCCCCCCCACACTTTTTTTTTTTTTGTATTTTAATACTGATGGATAAAACGCTTAGGGGATGTCAGCATAACATCTCTCCATGGCCTCCTCTTCCCTGTGTTCATACTTCATAAATTGGCATGCTCTTTGTGTTGGATCTGAGCTGTACGATGGCTGTGCAGTTCTGCTGGTCTTGGCTGAGACTGGCTATTTGCTGTTTTAGGATTCAGCTAGGACTCACACAGCTGTTGTCCCACATCAGACAGCCTCCACTGGGACAGCTCATCTGCTCCTTGTTGTTCTTTTACAACAGGCATATCCAGTCACGATCATCTGGTAGTCACAGGAGGCCAAGAGTATTCCATATTTAAAGCATCTGAGTCATTATAAGATTGTTCGTTCTTAGTAAATTCTTCATTAAACTTCCAATTAGTTTTCAGTATGAGATTCAATACAGATACAATGTATGATAGATCTGACCTTTCTGAAGCTGTGGCAGTTCATTTTGTCTCTTGTGAAATAGGATAGGCTTTATTATTAACATTTCCTAGTCCTTGTACTTACACAGTTTTATAGACTTTCTGACGTGATTAAAGGTCTTTATCATTTTGTTCTTGAGCTTGTCAGTTCAATCCATACCAGAATTCTTTATTTCCCCTAATTTGTCTCATTGGCTCCTTTACTTCCTGAATAATTTTTCTTCTCTTCTTTCTTTTGACAGCCTAAGTGGATTGACAGCCAGTCGTGTTTTAGCTTGTCTTTGGGGGTGTTCTTGGAGAAACCTGGGGGAGTTGGTATTTATAAGCTTTCATGGTATTTGCTTAACAAAGGTACCTTGAAGAGATCAAGGTCACCATTGACTAATTTAAGAAACAGGGAAACAGAGGGGTGCCAGGCACTGGCAGATGAAAGAGTTTCTCTGGGATTGGCATAATTTACAGTAGTTCTTGCCTTTTAAAGTGCATAAACTATATATATGTGTGATTTCCCCCCTTGGCTTGGCCAAACATAATGGTGAACATTTTATTTAACATCTCATATTCTACGAACTATTTAAAAATATTAAGTTACCTAATACTAATAAAATCTTGTGAGCTACTTTGAGAAGCATTAAACTTAATTTATAGAGGTGAATATGATTAAAGTATATTATACATGTGTGGAAATCTCATAATGAAACCCATTATTTTGTACAATGAATGTATGCTAATAAAACTGTCTAAAATTTGATTTATAGATTAAAAAATGCTAAAATCGAGAAGGTGGTTTTTCTCTAACTAGTGGCAAAGCAGAGGACTAGCTATATAGCCTAACTCTGTCCTCAGAGGGAACCCATTACTCTTTACTCAAGAGTAACATAACTCCCAAAGGACATTATATAATAACCTCCTGTGAGGGTTAAACTTCATCACCAACTTGAGCAGATTTGCACTTACATAGGCGACATACCTCCAGGTATGTCTGTGATGACGTTTCAAAACAGATTTAACTGCATCTGGAAGACCTACTCTGGATGTGGACAGTGCATCCCATGGACTGGAGTCCTGGACCAAATAAGAAAGGGGAAAGCAGGATTGGAGAGATGGCTCTTTGGTTAAGAGCACTTGTTGCTCAGCCAGAGGACCCAGGTTTAGTTCCTGTTACCCACATGTTGGCTCACAACCATCTATTACTCCAGTCCCAGGGGATCCAATGTCCTCTTCTGACCTCAGTAGTCATAAGAAATACATGCAGGCAAAACATACATACATGTAAAATACAATATTTACAAAGAAGGGGAGTGAGAAGGTTATGTGTGCTCTGCTTCTTGACCGGTGAGTTGAAGCAACCAGACATGTCATGCACTGGCCTTCCCACAACTTTGGACTGTTTTCCATGTTAAACTACAAGCCAAAATCAATCTGTCTTCTTTTAATTCGATTCTATCAGGAATCTTGTTACAATAAAAAGAAAAGTACTAATATACCCCCTTAATTATAAGATATATAAAGTATTTTGCTCGGAAACTAAAGTGTGAGAGCATTGGTTGAATTTTGTTAGGCAACAGAATGATTTCTAGTTATCAAAGACACAGCAAATAAAAAGAAATTTGTTTTCAGACTATGGGACAAATCTTATATGGAATAACTGAACAATAATGAAAAACTACAAAGGACCAAAGGGTCTTGTGTTATACATATCTTTATAACCCATTTTGGAACTACAAAAACCATAATGGGGAGGGTGAATCTGAGCAAAGTAATTGATATACGCGTGTGAAAAATGTTATGCACCATTTTGTAAATCAATATATATGCTAATTAAAACACCTTCTTGCACATCATCAGCAGTAGTCCTCCAAAAACAGTTGTCAGTTTTACATTAATAACAACTTGAACACTATCATTTTAAGTTGTAACACGATAAATAAAAGGACCCAGAGACAGATAATGGGGTTCAAACTTTAAGCTGAAGGTCAGAAAAGCAAAGCAGCCAACCACTATCTCTTATTTTTCCTCAGACTGAAAGCCGATCCTGACTCCACCAAACTTCAAACTGCTGTCTCTCCTCAGCGTGGCTGGAGAATCCTGAGACTGAATGTCTTTCTATCTTCCATATGGCGGGAGAATGAATGCCAGATACCGACTACTGAAGACCCTGCTCCTATCTTTTATACCCCTCTAGTGCTGAGATTAAAGGAGTTTGATCCCAGGTGCTGAGATCATCTTTGTGTGAGCTGTTTCTCTTTAGGACTGGATCAATCTTGTGTAGATCTGGGTCGCTTTGGACTCACAGAGATCTGTCTACCTCTTAATCCTGAGTCCTAGGATTAAAGGTGTGTACTACCACCTCCTATCTTCTGGCTGCTGGGATTAAAGGTGTGTATCACCATTGTCTGATCTCTACATCTTTAGGCTGACTTTGCTTTCTCAATCTTCAGGCAAGCTTTAATAAATCATAAATAATAAATCACCATATTAAGTATATTTCTTCAGTGTCTTAACACTCTGTTCAAAACTTTTTTAAAGAATGTAGATGAAAGAAAATTTGCCTTAATAACTTTTTTTGGGTGACAAGATACCCTTGTGCATCCCAGGCTGTCTTGAAATAAGAGTCTTTTGGCTGCACCCTCCTGAGTGGTATGACTACCGACATGTGCTACAATACAAAATTCTAGTAACTTAAAAATACTATTTATTTCTTATTTCTTATTGTGTGTATATGTGTAATGATGGTGATGATGATATGTGTTCACAAACATTACATGGTAAACATGTGGAGGTCAGGGAACAATATCATGGAGTAACTTCTCTCCGTCCACCTTTCATAGGTTCCAAGGACTGAACCCAGGTTGCTAGGCATTCATGGCAAGTGTCTTCACCCACTGACCCACCTTGTTGACCCAACCCCAGTAACTTAAAATTTATTCTTTAGATTTATTTCATGTGTGGGAGTGTTTTGTCTGTATGAATGTCTGTGCATCATGTTCATGCAGTACCCATGGCAGTCAGAAGAAAGTGTTGGATTCCTTGGTATTGGAGTTATTAGCAGTTGTTAATACCCATGTGGGTGCTGAGAATTGAACACAGGTCTTCTGCAAGAGCAGCAAATGTTCTTGATCACTAAACCATCTCTCCAGCATCCCTTTCAAGTAAATTTTTAAAGAGGCCAAATTCTAATTGTAGATTTATTGTCTTTTTTTTATGTGCATTGGTGTTTTACCTGCGTGTATGTCTGTGTGAAGGTGTTACAGATTCTGGAGTTGGATCCTGGAGTTATAGACATGTGGTTGCTGGGAATTGAACCCTGGTCCTCTGGAAGAGCAGTCAGTGCTCTTAACCACTGAGCCATCTCTCCAGCCTCCCTAATTATATATTCATAAAAAGATTTTATTCATTTTATTTTATATATATATATATATGTGTGTGTGTGTGTGTGTGTGTGTGTGTGTATGTGTGTTTTGCCTACCAGTATGTATGTGTACCACGTGCATGCTTGGTGGCCAGGGAAGTCAGATGAGAGCATTGGATTCCTTGGAACTGGATTGAGTTTAAAGATGGTTGTTAGCCACTGTATGGGTGCCGGTAAGCCATTTCTACAGCTCCCAATTATGTCTTCTTAAAGATCACTTGAAAGCTGTGTAGTTTCTCTTTAGAAAAAGAACACTAGAGAACATGCTGAACATTCCACATTGAATTGTAGTTTTATGGAACCTCGGGAAGAGCAGCCAGCGCTCTCAACTGCTGAGCCATCTCTTCACATCTCACTAAGCCCCCAGCAGTGGGAGTGGAAAATCTGCCTCAGGTGGGTTCAGAGACAAGTTGGGAGAAAAATTTGGGATGGCTAGTCTTAAAGAGTTGGGCAGGGGCAGAGATGTAATAACAGCATAACTGTATTTGGATGGGATTGATGCAGAGGAGAGAAGCCTGTCAGAGTGAGAATGTGTGGAGAGAGAAAGGGAGGGAGACAGTCTCTGTAACATCTCTGAGTTGAGGTGAAGGTTTGCTAGGATCATGGCAACTGTGCATAAATAACATGAGAAGACTAACACATACCGACACGGATATTGTCAGACAAGAAGAAATGGCAGGGCCTGTGAAAGTTGTCCTGTGAGCCTCTTGGCTCAAAGTCATCTGTTGAGAGTGGGAAAAGTTGAGGAAGAGGGGGAGATTTGGTGAGAGAGAAGGTACAGAAACACCAACATGGCATAGACTTTGGAGACATGTTACTTAAGCAGTGTATTAGTTAGGGTTTCTAGTGTGGCAAAATACCATGGCTAAAAGCAACCTGGGAAAGGGTCTTTAAGCTTACAAATCTCAGTCACACTACACCACTGAGGGAGGTCAGAGTGGGAACTCAAGGCAGAAACCAAAGCATAGGTCAAAGGGGAACACTCCTTATGGGCTTGCTCACCCTGCATTTTTATACAACTGGGGTCATCTGCTCAAGGGTGGCTGAACTTTCACACATCGATCATAATCAAGGAAATGCCCTACACACATCTCTACAGGCCATCAGATGAAGGCATTTTCTCAACTGAGTTTCTCAACTTCAGTTGTATCAAGCTGACAAAAAACCAACTAGGACAGGCAGTGCACATTTTAATACAATCTCCTCCAGGATCTAGCCAGATAAGTGTGGCCCTCCCCCATCATCAAGAGAACTTCTCTTTACAACGGAGGCCACAACAGGAAACCACAGCCAATCAAAATGCAGAGTGTGGAGCCTGGCCCCAGTGGGTACATCTATGGAACAGCTCCCACACCTAAGGCTCAGAGATCATTGCAGAAGAGGGAGTGGGAAGATCAGGGAGTTTGCTGTGATGTTGTGTCCCCTAAGAATGGAAGCTACACTCAGAAAGCCTCACCTACATGACTGCTCAAATGTGAGCTGATCAAGAACAGCAATAGACATGCTAAAGTGGATGGAGAAAGCCCGTGAAACCTCAATCCTCCACAAAGAACTACAGGCAACCAAGGAATGATGAAAGTGAGAGAAATATTCTTCCTTTTGATCAGAAGCTGGGTTGTGCTGTAGTGTTGCAGCCTAAGTGAAAACAAGTTCCATCAGAACTGAGTGAGCAAACGAACAATGTCTAGCATAGGTATTAAGGAAGGCCTATATGTTGGCCTATCAGCCATTTCTGTACACATAAGCCATAACTGCTATCATGGGCACCCTCTGGAAAACACAATGATGAAATACGTACTCGGAGACAAAATTAAAATTTTATATGTGTACTTTAGAAATATGAGTGTTTCGTAAATACAAACCATTAAAATGATTTAGATTTTACAAAGCAGACTGCGAGTGGGAACTGTTTGATCAGATTGGTCTCAGAAAGCTCACTGACTGCCAAAACAATAGTGCCGAAAAGGAATTAGGTGCAGACGACTCGGGGAAGCTGTGTATGCTGCCAGCTTGAACTTTTCTTCTTTTCCCACTGAAGCATGTTTTGGAAAATCTATGTATGCATCCTATTGTATAGAGAACTTCAAAAGACTAAAGTGGACCACTGCAGAAACCTCAGAATATTGTCTTGAGAATACTTCAAATATTTTCAAAACACATCAGCATAAAACATCTGCATTGTGAGTTAAAGATGCCAATCGGGTTGCCAGTAAAGGCAGAGTTTAATATTCCCAGATGTTATTATATAGTATCTATGATATGTTGGCTGAGCGGGTATGCACATTTGTACATCACAGTATTTTTTCAAAATGTAAATGTACTCCCTAAAGATATAATAAGAGCAAGGCTGAATAAATTGTCTGGAAAGTAAAATTCATATTTCTTTTTCATCCTTAGCTTAAAATATGGGGGAAGGGAGAAAGCAAGAAAGTTAATTTCTCCATTAGCTATCACTTGGAAAATTGAGCTACTCCCTGTGAGAACTTAGAAAACATATGGACACCTAAAATGAGCAGCCTTTCATTTGGTCAGTTCTAATCCTCATTAACAGACACCTAAGTGGGCATAACAGAAGCTAGATGTGCTTAATTTCCCAGGAAACTCTCCTTTCTGAGAGAATCTTAGAACGTAGCCCATCCTAAAAACATCTCAAACTGGGCCTAGTGGTGCATGTCTTTAACCCCAGCACTTGGAGGCTGAGACAGGAGGGCCTTTGTGAGCTCCTGGCCAGCTTGTTCTACTCAGTGACTTCCAGGATAGTCAAAACTACACAGTGAGGCCCTGTCTTGAAAAATCCATAAAAGAAAAATCCCTTTTGTTTTAAGATAATTGGTTGAATTCTGTGTAGAGTATTTGGAACAAAATGAAGCAAGATAATCTTACAATAGTAAGAAAGCCATAATTCCATTGAAGAAGTATTTTGGAGCATTTAGTAATTTGAAGCAATTTTTTCCTTGTGAAAGATGGTAGTAAGAACAGAACAGTGAAAATGGTCTAATTTTTGTTTAATTAGCAATATATATATATATATATATATATATGAATTGTATAAAACCTGAGCTTTGTTATGACTTTCCCTAGATGTATACTACATACTTCAATTATATTCAGTGCCATCATCCTCTCTTTTCTCTCTACCCTTCCTTTCTGTCCTACCTAATAGTCCCCTTTCTGTTTTCATGATGGTTTCCATCATGATGGTTTCCATTCTCTATGGCTAAATAATACATACACACACACACACACACACACACACACACCAATGCATACATATATATGTATATCACATTACATATTTCATCAGTTTCTTGGGAACTCCTAGTTGGGAACCAGTATGTAACACTTGTTTGATTTGAGGACAAACATACAATGTCTTTCAGGTTTTAGGCTGAGAGTACTGAATTCCCAGGGTTCCATGTACAATATACTACGACCATTTGAGTTATTTTGTGTTTATCCTTTAGTCAGCAGCAACAATGAGTTGTTAGGCAAGAGAGGTACTAAAATGTTTAAGATTTTTCTCCAACCTGAGAAGATGGGTTCAATTGATGTGCACTGGTGGGATATTTGAAAAGCCCTTCACAGATAGCACTTGTGAGGGATGAGCAAGGTATAAGAGGGGTAAGAGCTAGACAGATGGACTAAGTGAAGTCACCAGAAATACAGGAGCTGGACTAGTCAATGCCTGTCTTAGAATAATGAGTAGGGCAGTTTGGCTGGAAAGAACTGTATTATTATTTAATGAGCCTTTAATCCCAAATTATGTACAGAAGCTTAGCTATTATTTTAGCAAATATGGGAAATATTATTGCTATATTTAGCTAACCTTTGCTACATCAGGCTATCCAACTGTTTACAATTACTTGTATTAACCATAGAGAAATTACTGATGTGTCTCAGAATTTAATACCGATACAGTAGAACAATGGGCAGATATTTATTTAATCTATGTAGTGCACAACTCTATGGGCATTGGAAAGATTCTTGCTCTAAGGGAATGTCTGAAAGAAAGGGAGGCAACAAGATGCATTAGCAGGAAAAGGTGCTTGCTGTCAAATTTGATGACTTGAGTTCAATCCCTGGGATCTACATGGTGGAAAGAAACAAACAACTCCTACAGATTGTCCTCTGACCTCCACATGCAGGCATGGCAAATGTGTACCCCATGACAAAATAAGTGAAAATGTTTTTAAAATGGCCTTAAGTAAAAAAACACAGGATCTTTTAGCTAATTCAATGCTTTAAAGGAAGGTTCAGTGAGTCACACTTTGAAAAGAGATCTAACCCATATCCACAATGAGAGAGATTGTCTGGGTTCAGGTCCTTTATCCCCACAAGCTCTAGGATAGTGTTCTTTCTCTCTCTCTTTACCTGGTGTCCCCAAACATACTAAACTTTAAATGCCAATATACGGTCTTTCTCCACCTTCTACAAGCAAGTATAAAAATCACAGAAATCACTTTCATAGCTACCTTTTTTCACACATACATACTCACACAAAACACACAGAATATAAAACACACACTTCTATGCACATGAATATGCAAACACACACAACAAAACAACAACAGTAAACGAACAAATCATCCTTTCTCTTGCAAATCCTACTTCGGCAAATGGTAAACACCTCAGTCACCAGGTCAGATGTTTTGAGCCCTGAGAAAGGGGCACAATGAGATGGGGGGAATATTGTAAATAGGAGACATCTTGGGACAAAGGGCTTCCATGAAGCCAAAGTATATGTCTATCTTATTCACTGTACTTCTGTTAAGTCTGCCATAGTACCAAACAGTAATTGGTCAATAAATATTTATTAAATTAAGCAGAAATTTGCCCACGATGGAAATGGTCACTAGAGGAGAATATCCAGTGTCCTGCTTTGTTGCTTTCCACTTTATTCTTTTGAGGAAAGGTCTTTGGTGAACCTGGAGGAAGGCAGGGAGTTAGAAATTGGACCCAGCAATGAGTAGGATGATTGTCAAGATCCATCTAAGAAGACCTGACCCTAGAATATCTACATCTATATCGCAATGCTGATTGGGTATGAAAAAAGAAAACAGGCAACGAAAGTGGACAGTTCAGAGTTTTGTTTTGTTTTGTTTTGAGACAGGGTTTCTCTGTGTAGCCCTGGTTGTTCTGGAACTAGCTCTGTAGACCAGGCTGGCCTCAAACTCAAGAGATCCACCTTCCTCTGCTTCGCGAGTGCTAGGATTAAAGATGTGTGCCATCAATGCCCAGCAACAGTGTAGATTTTGAACCATGGGTACCTCAGATACTAGATAAAAGAATAATAAGACCAATTCTGCATCATTACATCCATGAGAATGAAACTTCCAATATATTCTGGACTTGTTTAGGATTTCCCAGAACTTGAACAAACTTACATCCTAAAATTGGAAGGATTTTCAAAGAGCAGGCATTGATACAACTACCTATTTATGTGCCCACTTATCTCTAGATTGCAATGCCTTTCAGCCTTAAAAAAAATAAAGAATTTACATCAGTTTTGGATAATAAAGCAATTATCTACCCTTTAATTTACTACAAAATATTATGTATATTATTTCTTTCTGTACCACCATGACTTTATTGAAGTCAGTGGTTCTCAGTCTGTGGGTTTGGCCTTTTGGGAGCCCAACAATCCCTTCATGGGGGGTTTCCTAATACCATCAGAAAACAGAGATATTTACAGTATGATTCCTAACAGTAGCAAAATTACAGTTATAAAGTAGCAACAAAAATAATTTTATGGTTGGGGGGATTACCACAACATAAGGAATTGTACTAAAGTGTTGTGGAATTAGGAAAGTTGAGAACCACCGATTTAAGTGAATGTTGTGTCTGGGTGAGCAAACACACTTCTGATAAATCCATTCAGTTCTTTGCTACCTGAGTTCCACTGTCACTATAATTTCTTTTAAGGCATTTATGAACAAAAGCACCCTTTCCTTTGCTGATAAAAGAAAGGGATTTTTCATCTTAGAAAACGCAATTTTTTTTTAAGACCTCCTTTCTCTAAGTTTAGAATGTTCTTCTGTTTGAGGAGTGGTGGCCCTGCCCACCCCATGTTCCTGTCAGGTATGGCCGGTTCGCAGGCTCTGTCTAGACAAGCTTTCTCCATTCTGAAAAGAGCCTGCGGCAAGTCCTCACTCTTCAGGTGGACAGGATGCCTCTGAGACCCACTGGGTCTTTCTGGCCGCCAGGATCAGATCTCTTGAGAACTGATACTGCTGATTGCATCAAGATCCCAAAAGCCCCTGGATCTTTGACACAATGGCTGACTGCTTTTCTCCCCTGATCCAACAGGGCTTATCTCTGCCTCCTGACTACTCTTTCTGTCTCCCACGTTCAGTCTGGTGTTTAGCTCAGGCTGTGGTATGAATAATGCTGGAGATATCTTCTAGCATTAGTGAGAGCTGTTTCCTATAAAACAAAAAGGACATTCTTAGCTGCTGTGTTTTCCTTTGAAGACAGAGAAGAGGCTAAGGAGAATCAGTTTTAGGTGTTTTCTAAAATTTCTAAAGTGTGTTTCAAGACACTCTCATTTAAAGAAATTCTTTTTGGAAGAAAAGATTGCTTAAGGAATTTTTAGATCTGTTGATTAAAGACGTTGGACTGGGTGGGACGCCTTTGATTCCAGCACTCAGGATGCCAGCCTGGTGTGCATAGTGAGTTCCAGGCCAGCCAGGCCTACACAGTTAGTCTGTGTCAGAGAGAAAAGCTCAGGTTCAATTCCCAGCACCCATGTAGCAGATCACAACTGACTATAATTATAGTTCCAAGGTCAGACACCTTCTGGCCTGCACAGGTACCAGGAATGCACCATATGGTGCATAAATTTAAATCCAGGGGGAAAAACACCTATACATAAAACAAGCAAACAAGCAAACAAACAACAACAAAAAAAGGAAATGTGTGGAACTCCGTATACTGCTTTCACGTATAGAAATTCATAATGCAAAGATTCACAGTAGCAGCTCTGAGAAGTCCCTCTGGTGAAGAAATCTATGCAGGATGGCGGCTGTATCTCAGTGGTAGAGTGTGGATTTAACATGTACAAGGCCCCGAGTTTCATATCCAGCACCAGAGTATAGAAAGAAAATAATTTAGTGTTTTCCAAACTTTTAAAAAAAATCTTTGTAATTTTTATGTATGTGTAATGTGTGAGAGTACATGCTCAAGTGTGTCCATGCAAGATGCAAGTATGTGTTCAGGTCAGACGACAGCCTATGGGTGTTGGTATTCAGTTTTCCATCTTATTTGAGACAGGTTCTATTCCTCTCTGGGTGAGTCAGGCCAGCTGGCCCTTTAGTTTTGGAGACACTCCTGTCTCTACCTCCAAGTTCCCTAATGAGCAGGGATTTCTGATGCTTGTGATAGTGAGTCCAGCTTTGATATGGGTTCTGGGGATTCAAATACAGATCATGTTAGTTGAATACTGCATATCATCTCCAAGAAACTGGAATGCTCAAAGCTGCACATAGGCAAATAACAGTGTTAACAAGCTGGCATTTACTACACTCATTTGCTTTGCTGTTACTGAAATCTTTGCCATAAAGGCCTGATTTTATTCTCCAATCTTTGCTTCCTTCTTGGCTTCTGATACTCTGTCTCTTTCCACTCTGTGTTACTGGCCTGGATGTTCTCTACCGTTCAGGTTTCAGCTCTGTTTGTTTATTTTTCTGTTCTTTCATCCTTGGGAATCACATACTTCTAATTTAAACTATCATTTGTATACAGACCTGGAGGAATCATTCCTGTGTGGTGGTTAGTTTTAATGTCAATTTTGCATAATCTGCAATCACCTGGAGTTTTTATGAAGCTGAGATTGGATTGTTGGCCTGTAGTAGATTGTCTTGCTTATGTTAACTGATGTAGGAATACCCAGGGTAGAAATGGGTGGCATCATTCTTTTTGTCTGGGTTCTAGACAATGTCAGGAGGAAAAAGTGACTAGCCTCGTGGCTAGCCCTGCCACCTTGACTTCCATGCTATGATGGGCTGTGTCTGGAGCTGTGAGGAAAAATTCAACCTTTTCTCCTTCTGAGCTTCTTCTATCAGGTATTCTGTCACAACAACTGCAAAGGAAACTAAGACACCCTCTCAAGGCAGCGCATGCCTTCACTCATGCACTCAGGAGGCAGAGGCAGGTAGATCTCTGTGAGTTCAAGGCCAGCCTGGTCTACAGAGCTGGTTCCAGGTCAGGCTCCAAAGCAATACAGAGAAACCCTGTCTCGAAAAACCAAAAACTCAACCAACCAAACAAAAAACCCCCAAAGACACCCTCTTCTAGTTCCAGTCTCATACCCTAAAATGGTGCTAAGTAATTTTCTTTTGTACATTCTGCTGATTTCTCAAATTTGACACATCTATGTTTCTCTTTCCATAAATCCACCCCTTTCAGACTTCCCTTAAGGACTCATTGCTAGGAATTTGGATTTGGGTAGAAAAATGTATTTTTAAATATTAGTAAAATCTTTATTCAGATAGAAATCTGTCTTTTTTAAACCATGTTTTCATCGGTTGGGACACTAAGAGAAAGAGTTGTTTAAAACTCAGTTGTATCAAGCTCATATAATGGAACACAGGTACAAGACTGGTGGCAGACACAACGTCTGTTTTTATCACCAAGAGTCACTACTATTTGGTCACCAAAGCCATTAACATTTTAAATGTAAAATAAAATGCCAAACATGAGTACCCTTCATATATATGAAGAATAACCACCTTTAGCCCATAAAGTTAGAGAAAAACCCATTTTAGTAGCAATAAAGAGGATTAAATACTCAGAAGTAAACAGTAACAAATGCACAAAACCCAGATGTGAACATCTTAAAGCATCTTGCCAGGCAGAGAGCAGAAAATGGAAAATCGTCCTCTGTTCTTGCATCAGATGGGTCAACATTATAAAGATGCCAGTTCTCCTTAAATCAATTTATAGAGTTAACACAGTTCCAATAAAAATTCCAAGAAGCTTTTTAAAACAGAGCTATATAAGTTGATACAGAGTTCATGTGGAAGAATAAACATTCAAGAATAGTCAGGACAACGTTGAAAAATAAAAAGAGAGACACTGAAGAAGATAAAATTCTTCCAGAGAAAAGGAAAGGGATTTAAAGAAAATAAACATTTATCTACTCATTAGTGTTAAAGATATGCAAAGAGGCTAAAGCAGAAAAGGGACAGTTTACTGACGGGAGTAGAGAGGACAGGGGTGGGGAGAAAACACAGCAAGACTGAGAAAGGCAATGATACTTCTGCATCAACCTTTTGGGTTTTTTGCTTGCTTGTTTTGGTTTTAAAAAAAAATGAATCCTAAAAGTTAGCATATAGAAGGAAGGGCTTCATCATGGTGTTTTCACAAATATATGCCATTAAAAATAGATCTTTTCTATAACTGGCTCTTAGAACTATGGTGATAAGACATATATCCTCCTCCCTGATAAATAAAATTAACTCCAGTCAGGATGTGAGGGAAAACAGAGGCAGAATATAAAGAGTGATAATAAATATAAGTGTATTAAATGAGCAACTTGTAACACTCAAGTGGTTAAGGAAAGAAAGCACTAACCTGGAAAATGGTATTAGAGCTATAAACTGTAAGATAAACTAACACATATCTTTGCATTGGGCTGAAGATATGGCTTAGCAGTTAAGAGCATGGACTGCTCTTGTAGAGGACCTGAGTTCAGTTCCCAGTACCCAAGTTAGTTAACTTACAACTACCTATTACTCCAGCTCCAGGGGATCTGCCACTCTCTTCTGGATTCTGAGGATATATATATATCACGCAATTCAAAAGTTAAAAATAGGAGCTGGAGAGACAGTTCAGCACTTAAGAGCCCTTGCTGCTGCTCTTCTGGAGGACCTGGGCTTGAGTCCCAGCACCTACATGGTAGCTCAACTGTCTGTAACACCAATTATAAGGAATCTTATGCCTTCTTCTGGTCTCTGAGGCACCAGGCATGCAGATGATGTACAGACAAATATGCAGGCAAACATATATATGTATATCAACTAACCAACCCCCAAAATACACTAAAAAAAAACCAAATTAAATAAACTTCAAGATAACCTTACTTATCAGTCATAAATATATAAGTACTCAAGAATTAAGATAAAAGCTTATTAGGAAAAGTATGATACTTAAGTTTTGACTCATGGTATATTTTAATCTGAATCACACTTAAAATATGTATTTTCTTACTACAACATAACCTGGCAGAGCTAATATGCTGTTTTTGTTTGTTTGTTATTTCTTCATATTATTTGGAAACAGTGTTTCTCTATGAAGCTCTGGCTAGTCTAGTACTTACTGTGTAGACCAGATTGCCCTGGTATTGAATTCACAGAGATCTGTCTGCCTCTGCCTCCCAAGTGCTAAGATCAAAAGATGGTTATATCATACCCATTAGTTTACTGTTTTCAAGTAGGCAAAAGCTTTTCTAAAAGCCTGTTGTTATGTTCATTAGCATGATAATGGGCATTAAACAATATATTATATATTATATATGTGGTAGAACAGAACATTACTTTAACTATGTAAAAATGTGTCACATTTGTTTCTGCTACATTTTTTAAAAATTATGTAAAGATATGTTGCTGTTTTTACCTTGCCAGCCTAAGGTACCAGATTGGTCTAATAAAAAGCTGAACAGCAAATAGCTAGGCAGAAGAGGGATAGGTGTAACTGGTGGGCAGAAGAGAGTAAATAGGAGGAGGAATCTAGGCTCTCAAAGAGAAAGACAGAATGAGGGAGGAAGAGAAGGAGATGCTTGGGGCCTGGCAGCCGCTAGCCAGAAGACACAGAATAGGACATACAGAAAGAAAGAAAGGTAAAAAGCCCCAAGGCAAGACATAGATGAAGAGAAACAGGTTAAATTAAGTTAAAGAACTAATGGGCCAAACATAAGGTGAGGCTGGAGGTCTGAGGAAGCCTGAAACATATACATGTATATCAAAAGAAGTATATACAGGCTAATTATATGATCTTTATTTTGCCATTAAGATCAAAGTAATTTTTAAAATAGAATTTATTCTTTCAGATATTCTCTATTCATTCCGACTTCAAGAATATGGTTATTTTCATATTTATGTTATGTACATGTACAACTATTTTTTGTTTTGCTTTATTTTTTTAAGATAGTCTCACTATGCATTCTAAACTGGCCTTGAATTTAGTATTCTACTGCCTCAGTTTCCTGAGTGCTGGGATTATGGGCCTGGCCACTTCTCTGGGTTGCCAACTAATTACCCTTATATAAACATATAAACTGGCTTTCTTTTCTCTGCTTTGTGGGGGTCTAGTCACAAATCTGGAGAAAACTGAATGAGGAAGTCATCCAGAGAAAATGAATTGTTTTTTATCTCTCCTAAAGCTAGTAAAAGTCCCCTCTGAGGGTTTTATTTTCATGTTTTTTGTTTCTATATATTTTACTTCTTTCTGGTTTTGGGGGGGGGGTTAGTATACAATGAAATTAGTTTCCTCATGGTATCTGTTATAGATCTGTGTCATTATATATATATATATATATATATATATATATATACACACACACACATATATACATATATATATATATATATATTTTTGAGGCAAAGGTTTTGCTATGTATCCTAGGCTTGTCTTAACTTCCTGAGTGTAGTGCTGGTCTTACAGATGTGCACAGCCACGTGTGAGTCTGAGGTATTAGATTCTTCAGCCTTGGACTGAAGTACATGCTGGGCTTTGAAAGCACCCTCCTCCCCCCTTTTATTTTTTGTCAGATTGAAGTAGTAGATCTCCAGTAGCCTGACAGCAATACCTGTATCATAAATGCAACTTAAAAAAACCCCAGAGGTCAGCCAGGCCTTTCATCCCAGCACTTGGGAGGCAGAGGCAAGGGGATCTCTGAGTTTGATGCCAGCCTGGTCTACAAAGCCAGTTCCAGGACAGCCAGGGCTACACAAAGAATCCCTGTCTCAAAAAATCATCCCTTCTCCCCAAAACTCAAAACACCAGAGGCAACAAACAATCAAATAACAAAAGCAGAGTGGTATTTTTACTTAAAATTAGGTTCTTTCTTGCCCTAAAATATACACAAACTAAGGAGAAGATCTTGATAGAGTTTGTGTGGATTCATGTGAATGACAGTTCAACAGTTAAGAGAGAAATGTTCAGGCACTTAAAAAGATTCCAGAGGGGGAAATGGGAAGAATTGCTGTGATTGGCAGGTGGTGCTGCTATCTGAGAGTAGCTGTTTCTATTCCTTTTGAGTTTCTGTGTTTTATTTCTGAAACTTTTTTTTTTTAAAAAGGAAATCTGGCAAAA
Source organism: Phodopus roborovskii (assembly GCF_943737965.1). Classification (NCBI taxonomy): domain Eukaryota; kingdom Metazoa; phylum Chordata; class Mammalia; order Rodentia; family Cricetidae; genus Phodopus; species Phodopus roborovskii. Next base: position 29,968,582 of record NW_026126418.1, on the reverse strand, counting down.
TACCAAATATTTTATCCTGATCATCATCTTAAAGTGATTTTTTGGATGATTTTGAAGAGTTATAGGGTGTGATGTTTTCATTTTATGTGGAAAGGAAAAAGCTAAGGAGTTATAATGAATAGAAGCGTGTTGTGCCTTTGAGGGATTGTGAGGTTCAAGGAGTGTGCCAAAATAAATTGTTCCCTGTCTCCACAAAGGCTACAGTTTTTGATGTCCTTTCAGGTTACTGAAAGCATTCCCTACAAGGGCAAGCGCCTAGTGCTTAGATACCAAATTTCAGAAAGTTTTGCATCTTGGAAGGACATTTCACTCACACTGAAGAGTTGTGTTGGCTCTTTCAACACAGTAACTTAAGTTATTTCTTAGGTAACACTGCCTGTAACTTGCATGGGCTCACACTTCCTCTGGCATTCATTCCACTTCATAGAAATGTCCTATTTGTGTCTCCATCTTCTCAGTTGAATTCTAAGCATCTAAAGAGCAGACACTAAATTTTGATTACTTAAATAACTCTGAATATAATCAAGAGCCAAGAACAAAAGTGGGAATGAGTGAGTAAATAAATCTTATGCTCTAACATAGATTTTATTTGAAAAGAAGACAAAGGAAAATGGAGTCTCCATGTTGCTTGGCATTTTCTACTAGGTGCCAGTTTTACCTGAGAGGTGACCTATTTCTTCATCATGGGGCTTTCCTCAGAGGGATTCCAAGTGCTCCAGTGTCTTTTCATATTTAGTGTTATAGGACCATCTCTTCATCAACTGTGTCACATATGTTATGGAAGCTATTGCTTTAAGGTACCTTAGTCATCATCACTATCCCTTCAGCTTTGTTAATGAGCTGAAAGGAAAATGTGACAACCTGGTTAAGAGTTACAATTCATCCCAGATCACTCCAAAAGCAAGTGTCTACAAGTGGTTTACAAAGTTTGTCAGCTTCTAGATCAACCCATTATTCTTGCCTATCAGTAGGTAGTCTAAGTAAGGATTTATAATCAAGAAAGAATGCACTTTGGATGTTGTTCTTTCTGTATATTCTTCTCTTGTTAATGTATCAGTGGATCTCTGCTGTGGAACATGGAGCTGGTCTAGGGTAGGATCTCAGCAATGCAAGTAACGAAACCTGTATCATGCAAGACTTGGAAGCAGAATGGCCCGGATACTTTTCATATTAGTCATCTTCAAAGAAATTCTAGCCTGTGGGATAGAAGAGTTATTTTTTGCTGATGATGTTTGAGACTGGGTCTTACTATATAGCTCCGGTGTCTTGAACTTATGTCTTTCTTTCCTAACCCTCTTGAGTGCTAAGATTACAAATATGTGCTGCCATGTCTGATTAAAATAGCTTTTGTTTTCTAAGTGGCAAAAAAAAAAAAAAAAAAATTACAGAAAATTTAAAAGGAAGCAAAGAGTTAAAATACCAAAATTCCATTCCCTTCTGTAGCAGGTTTATGATTTTTGAGATTTTTTTACTTTTTATAACTACATCTTTACATACTTATATTGCCAATAAAATATATTTTTTATTCTGTTGAGTTTTTTTGTTGCTTAATATTGCACTAACCACACTGCTTTCTATGCTGTTATATGGACTTTATACATACTAGTTATAGATTTAGGAAGAGTATATTCTTTCTAGTCAGATCTGGAAGGGTCATACACAGATTCATGAGCTGTTATTCTATTGCAGATACCCTCAGCAGCTCTGTTCCTTTTAGTTAAAACAGTCATCTGAATTCCTCTTCCCCTCCCCTGTGCTAGAGGCTGCAATTAAGGCATTTTTACATTTTATGACCCCCTTTATGGAAATGAAAAATATTAAAGAGCTTAAATGACTCATCTAAGTACCAAAACAAGTGATAGTCACAGTATAGCACTCCCTTCATTCCTACTGTGCACAGTGGTTCTGTGGTTTCGGCTGGCCTGCATATTTTCTCTATTTCCCTTATTGTAACAGGTCTCACCGCCCCTCCCCCAAGCCTGCTCAACCATCCAATCCCATTCCCTTGGACAGAATACTAAAGGTGGGGGTGAGAGCATGCAATTGCAGTTCTTTTAGGGTAACTTAGAAGTTGGGAGGATGCCAAATTTGTTCTTCTAGCAACAATTTTCCAGTTACCTGGAAAAGGTGTACTTTAAGATAAAAAGAAGAAAACTGGACAGAGATACAGAGATGAAGGGTGGAGAAAGAGACAGAGAGAGATGAAGACACACAGAGAGACAGGTTGTTGACCTGAATTTCTGGTTTAGGTATTTATCAATTCTGTGAATTATTGCTTTGTCTTTGTCTTTTCTATCAAAATGGGACAATAAACTTAAACTTGCTTAAGTTAGGTTTGATTGTGTTTTTATAACTTGCAACCACAAAAGTCCTAATTAACACAGTTCCTGTGGCTGTAGATAAGACATAGGTACCAGAGACTGGTAGTTAGTAAAGCAAATAGACCTAGTTCCTATAGCAAATTATGAAAGTGAGCAAGATGTTTAGAAGAACATGTCGGAAACAGCATTTTAATTATTTTGAAAACCATTAATATTTTAAAATCTTTGCCCACAACAATCAATCATGTAGCTATTTCTCAAAAAGTAGTCAAATATCCTTGTAGTTCACGTTTCAAATCATGGAGTGCTAGTGTAAAACAGGTGTTGTAATCAGGAAGTGGGGACAAAACGTATAAACTTTATTGTTCTGGTCAATTGTGATTCCTTAGGTATTTGTAAGGGGAGAAAAGGAATGAGAAGACATAAGGATGAACTGTTGATACATTTCTGGACCTTTTACCCTTGTAAAGCTTGTAAAGCTAGGTATGATGGCACATTCCTTTAATCTTAGCACTCAGGGAGATGAGTTTGAGGACAGTCTGGGATACACAGCAAGAGCTCCTTCACTCCAACTTAAAAGAAAAGAAAAATTAAAGAGAGAATTTCTTGGAGTAGTTTGGCGTTACCTACAGCTTGTTGTCTCTTAATTGAATAACACACTATTTGGGTTGAATAAATTAGCCATACTCAAAGTCGTTGATTGTGGAGGAGGGAACTAACTTAAGAAGTCTGGAATTTACTATTTTATTATCAGAGCAATAGTATCCTTTTGATGTATTAACGGATAAGAGTTTTCTCTTGCAGACATTTTTCAAAAATATTTGCACTAAAGTTTTACTATTCTGTTAGAGAAAAATAAAATAAACCCAAATATTTTAATGTTTACATATAATTAAAACAATAATTAAACATTTTCTTACTATGTAACAAAGTATAGGCTACAGACCTGCAAATACCCTATGACAGAACAATTTGGCAAGTAAGCAATTTTATTAGGACAAACAATAAGACTGTTAGTGTCATGCATTAATAATTTATTTTAAATAATTGTGTGACCATCCTTTTTGTAACATATGGATTCCACAGTACTTTTGTTTTATAACCTCATTCTTAAAAATTCCAGTGGCTTGTTTTCTTGTATTTCCCTTAATTGTGGTGATCTTAAACAGATCTTCAGTTTTAAATCTGCCAGTTGTTCTAATACAGATGCATAAATATATTTTCTCCAGTTGGCTCTTTACTACAAAGAAAGCTTGTTTGTGGACACCGTCAGGACATCTGCATCTTATTGGATTTAATTTTTAGTAATAAAGACCTCCCACATTACACATTCTTTCCAGCCTAAATTTGCCTGTGTGGGAAGCAAAAGAACTGTCAGTCAGAGAGAAAAAAGTAAATCCATATGCTGTGGAGGATTCAGCTTCCTTGGCTGCAATGAAAAAAAAAAAAGGAGTTGCGTATAGACAGTGTCCCAGCAGATCTTGTTTTTAATTTTTTTTTTCTCAAAAGGCTAGCTGCTGTGGTCTTAATGCTGGTATCCCTTCAAATTAGAATGTTGAAACACAGTCAGCAGTATGATAGTATTTAAGAGGGAGAGGCCTTTGGGAGGGTTCTTCCCTCATGTATGGAATTAAAACCCTTATTAAAAAGGCTTGAGGGAACTTATTAGTTCCCCCTTTCCTTCTACCATCTGAAGGCATGAGAAGGTACTGTTTAAGAGGAACTGTTCTTCTTGCAAGGCATTGGATCTACTGAAGCCTTGATTTTGGATTTCAGAGCTTTCCAAAATGAGCAATAAATCTGCTGGTTATAAATTACCCAGGCTGGCTGGATGTGGTGGCACACACCTTTAATCCCAGCAGAGGCATAGCACAGCTGTGAGTTTGAGGCCAGCCTGGTCTACATAATTCCAGGATAGCTCGGGTCATATAGAGAGACCCTGTCTCAAAACAAACAAACAAACAAAAAACCCAGAAAAAAAGATAAATTAACCAATCCAAGGTATTTTCTTCTAGCATCTATGACAGGCTAAGAGACTTTTTATAGCCGCAGATGTAGGTATATCCTAAACAAGTACACACACACACACACACACACACACACACACACACACACACACACATTTTATTTAAATTAGAAACAATCTTATTTTACTTATCAATCACAGTTCCTTCTCACTCCCATCCTCCCATGTCCCCCACTGATCCCCCATTCCATACCCCATCCACTCCCCTGGGAGGGTGAAGCCTTCCTTGAGGGATCATCCAAGTCTGTCACATCATTTGGGGTAGGACCTAGCCGTCCCCCCCACCCCCCCCACCCCAGTGTATCTAGGCTGAGAGTATCCCTCCATAGGGAATGGGCTTCCGAAGTCTCTTTGTGCACTGGAGATACATCCTAGCTCCAATGCCAGAGGTGCCATAGACTGACCAGTCCTCCTAGTTGACACCTATGTTCAGGGGGCCTGGTTTGGTCCTATGCTGGTTCCCCAGCTGTCAGACTGGGGTCCATGTGCTCCCATTTGCTCGGGTCAGCTGTTTCTGTGGGTTTCCCCAGCATGATCTTGACCCCATTGTTCATCACTCCTCCCTCTCTGCAACTGGATTCCAGGAGTTCGGCTAGTGTTTAGCTGTGGGTGTCTGCTTCTGCTTCCATCAGCTACTGACCCAGTACTTTTGATGCATCCCAGTTTATTGTGTTTAGCAAGCTATGGCTGCTTGACAAAAATTATGCACAAACATCCATTTTGCCTCACTTTTGCTCTGTTGTTCCTACATATATTCTCAGTCTCTGGCTCTAGCACTGTTTTCCATTTTGGGGTTCACCTCTACCCCTTATATTTATTGGTTTCATAGTCCAGTTGTTAAGACTGTTATCTAAGGACTTGGGCTCAAGTTGTGAAATAGAATACTAAAGCCATCCAAAATAGTCAAAACAGTATCTATAGCTTTAGAAACAAACAGAAGAGGCCAATAAAACTTGAACTGGTAATAGACTTTCATTTTTTTCAAGGCTATACATAATATTCCCTGTGCAGAGGACAAGAATGGAAAACTTGATTGGGAGGAAGATTCCAGAACAGCTCATTTCTCTAGGTCAATATCAACAACAGGATGAGGAGGGAATTGAACAACACATACTGCACTATTAGTGCTTCTTCCCTTAGCACAAATAAGGACAGCCTATCTTTCCTGTATTGCTATGAGCATCTCATTAACCATCCATTTCAGCCAGAGAAAAGATGCTATTAGAAATACTTTGTGTCTATTTAAATTAATGGGTAAGTTTAAACTTGGTCTAACAATCTTATTTTTTTGTGTGGAGCTACAAATATTGCTATGGTCTAGTCTTCAAAACTTTCTACTATTTTACATCCTCTGAGAAGACTTCTGCATCCCAGCCTCTGGTATCAATGGCTGTGACCTTATCTGGAAGTCAGCACTTTGCAGTTAGAATGAACAAGAGGTCTTTTCTAATAAAGTGGGCCTTAATCCAATGACTGGTGCTTCCAAGAGGGGGTTGTGGACAAAGAGACACACAGGGAGAATGTCATGTGCTGACGGAAGGAGAGGTTGAAGTGACGTGCCTAAGTCATGGAACGTCAAGGAGCACAGGCAATTCTACAAGTTATGAGGAATCAGGAAGGATGTTTATTTCAATGTCCTTGAGAGAAAGCAGAGTCTTGCCAATGCTTTCACTTCAGACTTCTAGAACTAGAGAACAAACACATCTGTTGTTTTAACCACCCATTGTGTGGTAATCCGAATGGCACTTTTTTGGGGGGGGGGGACTGTATGGCACTTAAAAGAAAGCAATATACTACTTTTGTATCAGTTAAGGAAGCAGAAATATGAACAATAAATTGTAAGGGAGGGTCAGTGATACATGAACATAAAGGAGACATACCTTTCCCAATGTCCTGGACAGTAATCCTTAGCAGCTTTTCTATGTACAAACTTCATAAGCTATGTGATGGTTTTGTGTGTGTGTGTTGAGACTGAAGATGGGAAGTAGGGTCTCAAGGTAGGCAAGAGTGTTACCAGGGAGCTATCTGCTCAGTCCTGACTTTTTGGCATACTGTTGTTGGTCTAATCCTTGAGATCCTGATTCTCAGTGAGACCCTATATGAAGAAAGTGAGGTGGAGAGTGACTCAAGAGGAACTTAGTCTCTCTCTCTCTCTCTCTCTCTCTCTCTCTCTCTCTCTCTCACACACACACACACACACACACACACAGTGTTCTTGCTTCTCTGAGACATTTTCTCATCACTGAAAGAGGCTTTGGCTCAACAAATGATCTCTGAAGTCTATTATAAGTGTAACTTCATGTTTCTAATTTGGCAATATCTACAATTGTAACCTATAATTAAAAAAAAAAAAGGCTAAGAGGAAAGACTCATGGGATTTAGTGCCCTTTCTTTACTGCTCCCTTTACACCCAGAAAACAAGAAATTTAAGTGTTTTATTCTCCCAGCTTCATTTTGGGTGCATGGACTTGAAAGACAAACCGTGTTTCAGCTCACAAGCTGTTCAAACCTCCTTCCGGCTAGAGCATTTGAATAAATAATTGACACTAATATCTGTCCAAGGGCCTCAAATCCTGCAGCTATTGGAACTGAGGGAATTCTGAGTTTCTGGGCCTCAGCAGCACCGCACCAGGCACTTTAACCCCTTCAAGCTTCTTTCCATCTTGGTAGGTTGCTGAAAGGATGCAATGGAATTCAAAAGCACCGATGTACCTGTGTATACATGTACCTAGCCACATTGCACAGAGAGAGCCTGATCTCCAAGGGTTCACACCGGCCCGGAGCGCGCTGGGCGGAGCAGCCGGAAGTGCCGGCGCGCGCTGTCAGCGACGCCGGAAGTCCTCGGCCGGCCTGGCGGTAACCTTGCGGGCCGGGCCGCCGCTGCCGAGGTGTGCTCTGCGCGTGTGAGCGTTGGCCCCGCGAGTCTCGTTAGCTGCTGGGGGCCGCCGAGGTCGCGCGGGAGGGCGCCGAGGGCCGCGGAGCGCAGGCGCGCGGTCAGGGCCTCGCAGCCGACATGTCACTGGTGGCGGAAGCGTTCGTCTCCCAGATCGCAGGTAGCCCGCGTGGGCGCGGACGGGGCGGGGGCGACGCGGGGCAGCGGCGGGCAGCCGCGTGGGGGAAGGGGCGGTAGTTTCCCTGCAGCTGTGGGGCGAGAGTCCGGAGCCCACAGCCCGGTTGGAGGCGGCCATGCAGGCCTGGCCTCACTTTCCGGAGGAGGAAACTGAGGACACGTGGCCAAGGTCACCCTGCCGGGGCAGAGTCCCGTCCACACTCCCCCCGCGGCGCTTTGTTCAGCGTTTTGGTGTGTGGAGGAGGCGCCGGGCTCGGTGGAGGTGGGGGCGTGGCCTCAGGGCCGTCCCCCAAGGCCTCTGTGGGTGTGGGGCAGCCTCTGGGGTGGTGGTTCTCTAGTTTGGGGTGCCCATCACCAGTCAGCTTCCCTTCTGTACCTGTTGTTGACAGGCCACCCAAGTTCTTGCTTCTCCGAGCCACTTGCAAAATCCGTAGGATTCTTTGAACTGTTCACAATTGGCATGAAGTTTTAAAAAAGTAAACACTTGATGGTCGTACTTGTTAACAGATTTATAATTTTTTTTTTTTTTTTTTTTCCTGATTGAGGTTTTTGTTTTGGTGAAAGTGACTATGGTAAAGAAAGTGAAGAGTTTAGGTTACGTGAGTTCGTTAAGGAGATAGGATAAACAGGAACATTTGAAATAAAGTAGTGTTTTGGAAATGGAAAGTATAATATGTTATTACTTTGCCAAGTGTATTGAATTTGTGTGAACAAAGATTTCCCTTTTCCTTTAAAATATAATTTTATAGGGGAGGGGAGAAATTTAAGTTAGATTTGTAAGCAGCCTGAAAGTAGCGATGCTTGTTTTGTTCCCCATTGTACCCTAGTACCTGTCTGTTGGTTCTCTATAAACACCATGACTTGAGTAAGTGAGATTTCAAGTAATGGTTATTTCTGTATGTTGTCATAGCTATTTGTAGTAATCTGTTGTGGTAGGAGGAAACTTTTAAAGATAGATAATTCTGTAAATAGTATTACAACAGCTCCTATTTCAAAATACTGCATGAATGAATTTTAGGTGTGTTAAATATTTAACTGTAACACAAACTAATTTGTAGTAAAATAATTAGAAGGAAATTACAAGGACGAGTACAGGATATTATTTTAACAATACTAGGTAGCAGAAGAGGTTCCTAGGCAAAACAGAATACACTCCATAATAGAAAATATTGGCATTTTCTATTGAAATATTGAATATTGAAAGCGTTTGAAGATAAAAGACATTGTGAATAGCTGGGTGTGGTGACTCTTGTCTGTAATCACAAACACTTGGAAGGCTGAGACACATGGATTGCAGGCTTGAGGATGGCTACCCTGGGTTTCAAATACAAAAATGCCATCATAAATAAATTTGTACATATTAATAAGAAAACCAATTAAAAAGAAAACCTTCCAAAAGAAAGACAAAGAATCTGAATGAGTATTTCATAAAAGGAGAAATACAAGTAGACAATGGACATGTGAATAGATGTGCTCCATGAATAACTGATAAATCTTCTACCTAGGCAAGTGTGAATATGATAATCTCTAGTATTGTCATAGAGAATAGAGAAACATTACTTTCTAACTTAGAGGGTATGTAAATTAGGTTCCCTTTAGGAGCAAAACATAGCAATATTTACTAAAATGTTATACTTTAACCCAGAACTCATCTGTATATGGTTTATCTGATAGAAATTTGAGCATAAATTCTTAAAAGAACTATACAATACTCTTTATTGTAGCCTTATTTCTGATAGCAAAAAATAAGAATGTTCCTGATGTATACAGACTTTGATATAACAATCCAATTTCATTTCAGTACCTAAAATAAATGAGTTGTCAGAAGAGATATTTACTCTATTATTAATATTCCTAATTGACAAGCTGTGGAAGCAAACTAAGTGTCAACAGATGAATGGGTCAAAAGGATGGGCATATATACATAAAGAATACTATTCAGCTTAATAAGAAGGTAATTCATTCATGATGATATGGATAGAGCTCGACATTATAGTAACTGACACCAGATAGGAATAGAATCACAGATACTGTTGCTGAACAAAGTTAATCTTGTGCAAACAGAGAGCAGACAGGTGATTACCAGAGGCTGGGGCACTGGGTGGTGGGTAGGGATGGGAGAGGTGGAAAGGGGCAACGTTGGTCAGAGGGCACAATCTGCCATTTAGACTCAAGGAGCGAAGTTTTGTGGTTTGTGTTCCTTCATGTTAACCACAGTTGGTAGTAACACTGTCTTCCTTAGGTTTCTAATGCTGTGATAAAGGCTATGACAAAATAACTTGGGAAGAAAATGTTTCTTTCAGTCCCTCATGAAGGGAAGTCAGGGCAGGAACTCAAGCAGGAACCTGGAGGCAGAAACTAGAGCAGAGACCACGGAGGAGGACCACTGCCTACCTGCTTGTTCTTGTAGTTTTCTCAACCTGCTTGCTTATACAACCAACCAGGACCACCTGCCCAGGGGCGGCACAATGCCCACAGTGAACTGGGTCTTCAGGTATCACTCATTAATAAAGGAAATGCTCCACAATCTTGCCCATTAGGCCAGACTGATGAAAGGATTTTTTTTTTTTTTTAATTGAGATTTCCTCTTTCATGATCTGAGTTTATGAACATTTGACAGAAACCAACCAGCACAAATGTGTTTTTCAAAATAGCCAAAAGGATAGATTTCTAATGTTATCACAAGAAAGTTGACTAGTTGATGATGGACATGTTAAGTAGCTTGATCTTTACATAGTATGTACCTATGTTAAAAACTTCACATTTGTCACTTCAAAAAATGAATTTATTTTTTGACATGGTGATAAACAGTTGTAATAGTAGCAGTTGGGAGGCAGAGACAGGAAGATTGCCAATTCCAGGTCAATCTGGGCTGTATAGAGAGATCCTGCCTCTAGGGGGGAAAAGGAAGAAAGAAAAATAAATTTATGAGCAAATATTTGTGTATTTACAGATACTAAAACTGAAGAAATACTATATATGTTAGCTTGTAGGCTAGAATTATACTAAGTAAAAAGTTACAGCATGACATTTGTCCTGTATATGAACACATATATGCTTACATAAGCAAAGAAAAACTTAGAGGAATTCAACAAATTCTCCTTAGGGTGTTTCAAGAAAAATCAAAGTGTTGATAGAGGGTAGAAGTTTGTGTTTCTGAATTGTTTGAATTACTGTAGTGTGCCTATTTTACTTTTGTAATTTAAATAATTACAAATTTTTAAGTTAAAAGATTATACTTAGTTAAGAACTGAAAAGAAAATGATCTGGGTTTGATCTTGACCTGTAAGTGATTTATAAATGTAACTCAAACCCAACAGCTATCCACAGTATTCTGTTTCTGGTCATAATTTCGTGTTTTTTGGTAACCTGTGGGGTAGAGATATGTATTTACATAGTTCTTGTTGTATTTTTTTTTTTTTTTTTTTCCTCCCTGAGACAGGGTTTCTCTGTATCTTTGGAGCCTGTCCTGGAACTCTCTCTGTAGATCAGGCTGGCCTCGAACTCACAGAGATTCACCTGCCTCTGCCTCCCGATTGCTGGGATTAAAGGCATGCACCACCATCCCGTTATAACAATAAATAATCATGACTTTTTTTGTAATTGAGAACTTAAATTTTAATATATATGATAGTTTGGTTATTCTTCCAGTGGACATGAACTAGCATACTTTTTTGGTAATGTCTTTTGGAAACTTTTAAGGCATCTGGTGTTTGTGGCATTTCTGCAGTGCCTTCCCTGAGAGGCTGATTTTTTTTTTTTTTTTTTAAATTTTAATTAGAATCAAGCTTGTTTTACATGTCAATCCCAGTTCCCTCTCCCCCCTCCCCCTCCTCTCCTGCCTTGTACCATCCCCCTATCCCATTCCCTTTTTGCTCCCCAGGGAGGATGAGGCCTTCCATGGGGGATCTTCAAAGTCTGTCACATCATTTGGAGCAGGGCCTAGGCCCTCCCCCATGTGTCTAGGCTGAAAGAATAACCCTCTATGTGGAATGGGTGAGAGGCTGAAGGACGTCAGTGAGCTGCTGTAGTGTAGGTTTGGAGTGTTCTCCAAAGACCCATGTTATCTAAAGTTTTGTTTCCCCTCTGTGGCATTGGGAACTAACTGGTAGAAACTAAGAGGTGGTGATTGTGAGACCTTGGTCTCTTTTGCTGTGTGTGAGCAGCTTTGTTTTGATAACACCTGCTTCACCACAGGTCCAAAGCAGTGAGGTGGCCCTAGAGTGAATCAAAACCTCCTGAGACAAAATAAACCTTTCTTCTTTGTAAGTTGATGATTTCATACATTTGTTAGAGTAATGAGTAATGGAAAGCTTAATACTAGAGAAGCTTTCTTTGAATTGCACTGTTTAACTGATCACTTTTGTCTCTTTACTAGCAGTGTCTCTCTCTTGCTCATAAGGGTTTCCAATTATTCCTTATCGAGGATTTCTCTGTCTCCACAACCCTTAACTTTTTTTTTCAAGGCTTTGTTAATTATTAATTAGCATATTGTTAGTCTGTGAATTAACTTTTTTTTTTGGGGGGGGGCTTCCAATCTTGCTTTACTCCTAAAATAATCTTTACATTGCAAGTTGCAGTGGGATTGTTGTCTTTTTAATTTTTATTTTCTTAAAATATTAAGTGAAACTTTTCTTGTTTCAACACCTTTCTTGGTTTCCCAATGTCAGTAGGGCTAAGTGTCTTAACAACCTCTCTATACGGAATTCCTAGTCTGTCATTCTGGCTTGGTCTTTTGCTCCTCTCTTCTCTCAGCCTCCAGCCTTTCTAAACCATTTGTAATATCCATCTTTATCCCATGCTGTTGTCTGCTTGAAGTGTCTATTTAAACAACTCCTGTTTCTTCTCAAGACTGAACACCATTTGAATGTGTGTCTCTGACATTTTTTCCTTGTCAAATGATATTAAAAAATAATAGTAATGATCCATGGTCATTATGGAGAATGAAAATAATCCAGAGAACTGTTAGGAATAAAGTAAAAATCACCCAGCAGCCTACTGCCAAAATTAAGACTTTAAAATCCCATCTCACATTCAAAATTTTGGTGAGCAAATCCATCATTTATTTCCCCTAAATTAAAAATACAGACAGATAATATAGAGAGTACATTTCCTTTGTCATATAATGGATCTCTTCTCATGTCTATGATGAAATTATATGCTGTCAGATTGAATGGCTATGTAGTATTTCATTATAGTAAAGACACCATAAATATGAGATCATTTTTTTTTTTTTTTTTTTTTTTTTTTGATACAGTAACAAAGTGTAGCCCTGGCTGTCCTGCAACTTTCTCTGTAGACCAGGCTCATTGAATTCACAGATCTTTGCCTGCCTCTGCCTCCCAAATTCCACACTTAAAGACGAGCACCACTACCACCTGGTCATTGTGAAATTATATTCTGATGGGTTTTTAGGGCTTTTGTTTTGTTTTGTTTTTATGAGACAGGGTCTCATGAAGTAGCCTTGCCTGGTTGGCCTGGATCTTGCTTATGTAGACCAGGCTGGCCTGGTCTCATAGAGCTGCCTCTGCCTCTGCCTCTGCCTCTCTGCCTCTCTGCCTCTCTGCCTCTCTGCCTCTCTGCCTCTCTGCCTCTCTGCCTCTCTGCCTCTCTGCCTCTCTGCCTCTCTGCCTCTCTGCCTCTCTGCCTCTCTGCCTCTCTGCCTCTCTGCCTCTCTGCCTCTCTGCCTCTCTGCCTCTCTGCCTCTCTGCCTCTCTGCCTCTCTGCCTCTCTGCCTCTCTGCCTCTCTGCCTCTCTGCCTCTCTGCCTCTCTGCCTCTCTGCCTCTCTGCCTCTCTGCCTCCTGAGTGCTGGGGTTTTTAGGCTGTTGTATCAATTCGTATAAATTAAAGGTTGGTGGCAGTTGGAGCTCTGTGTCTACACAGGAATACTTCTGTTATGTGGCTGACTAAGCAAATTCAAAATTTGAAAAGCAGACAGTAATAGTATCTAGGAAGAAGAGAAAACATTTTGGGACCAGGTGCTGTTTAGAATGTGTGATCTCAGACAAGACTTAGTCCCTCTTTTAAAAGGGCTTTTAGTTTTTAACCCAGGTTACCCAACATAATCTCCTTTTAAAAAGTCATATGATTATGAATTTTAATTGTGTCATTTGAATTCCTTCACCGTGGCACCTGCATAAGTATTAGAATAGCCAGGTGAAGGTGTTTTCTATGCCTCATGATGGCCGTTGGTCTTGTTTTGTATTCCTACCATTTATTGTGTAATAGTCTGGCAGTTCATATTAACTAGAGTAGAAAAGGAATTTGGCAAGTCAGTTTGGTTATGGTGATGTGTGCCAAAAACATTGAAGGTGTATATGATTTTTTTTTCTCTTTGCATTGGGACTTGTATTTGTGTTTCTTTCTTTCATTCATTCTTTTTGGGGGGGGATTGGGGGATAAATTTCTTAAAATGGAAGAGAAATTTGAATTACTCTTTTACCCAAGTAATATGGAAAGAATAATAATTTATGACTTTGAATGAACAGTTTGGTTCTCTAGATTATTATAGGCTAGATTTGAATTTTTGTTGTTGTTATTTTGTTTTTGAGATAGGGTTTCTCTGTATACCTTTGGAGCCTATCCTACAATGCACTAATTAGACCAGGCTTGCCTCGAACTCAGATCTGCTAGCCTCTGCCTCCTGAGTGCTGGACTAAAGGCCTGTACTACCAATACCCAGCTAGATTTGGAATTTTGAAAGGATTAAAAAAAAAATGGTACTGGATATTTGTCTAAATAATCTCTGTATTTTAAGTTTTTGTTGCTTCCTTTTTTTGTTTTTGTTTTTTTTTTTTTGTTTTTGTTTTTAGTGGAAACTTTACTAATACATAAGCTTCTGGTTTACTTATTTATTTTTAGTTAGTTGAGCATGAATATGTCCCTAAATGTAAGTATCTTGAAAATAAGTGGGATTAAAACAATCATGTTTAGCTCAGTGGTAAGGGACTTACCTATCATATGGGAGACCCTGGGTTTGATTCTAGCAACACACACACACACACACACACACACACACACACACACACACACCCACCCACCCCTACACACAAAAATGGGCATATTTTAAGAATGTATTTTATATTAATAAAATTGTGCTTTCTTCTATTTTTCCCCACATTAGTACAGGGCAATGTAGATTTATATAGCACCAAGAAAGGTTCTAGAGACTTAAATAAATGAAAAAATAGAGGCTAAAAGAATATTAATATTGGTAGAGCTGTAGTATAGCCCAGGGGAAGAACATATTCAAGGTCCTGTGTTTGATGTTCAACACCACCAAAAAAGTAGCATGGGTTTTGTGTATTTGTTTTTGTTGTGGGGCAGGGTTGTTGCTGTTCACAAGGCTATCATATTGAGGTCTCAAAGTATTTAATGATGAAGCTACAACAGATAATTGAAGAAATTTATTAATTTAAGAATATGTGCCAAGAACAATACATTCAATTCTTTTGCTCTTGAAAATAATTTGTTTTTAATATGCTGTTCTGAGGATTTTCCAGGGGTATTGAGAAAGGCACCAACAAATTACTGAGAAGTTATTGAACTGGCTGTTCCATTTCAGATAATTTTTGTTATCATATGAATAGTATTATGTTATGGAACTTTATTGATAGATGTAAAGTTGATATTGAAGGGGTAGGAGGTTTTAGGCAGACCTTTCTTACCCATCAGTTCCCAAATAACCAACATGGAATCTTAATATTAATTACAAATGCTCGGTATAGGCTTCTTACTAGCTAACTCTTACTTTAAATTAACCCATATTTCTTATCTATATTTTGGCATGCCCATCTTGGTTTTTTTTTTTTTTTTCTGCATTTGCTGGCAACTCCGCCCTTCTCCTTTCCAGCATTCTGTTTGGTTCTCCTGCCTAACTTAATTCTGTTCAACTATTGGCCAGTCAGCTTCTTTATTAAGCCAGTCACAGTGACATATATTCACAGTGTATAGGAGTATTCCACAGGTGATGAAACAGACAAAATAGGAAAAGTATAAGGTTATATTTCAGATGAGAGGCAGTGTATAGTTGATTGATAGGAGGATGACTATTTACATGTTCTTACTATATTCTCAAATATATTGCAAACTAGATTCTTAAAGGCAAATGCTTTGCTCCCTTTGAAAACTTCACTATGTTGCCAAGATTCTTTGAAAGACATGTTTACTGAAATAGTCCACAGTTGAGATATAATGTCAATTTTAGTTTTCTTGTAAGTTCTATTATAATTTGGTATTCTTAAATAACATCTCTCTGAGATGTGTGTGGAATGGAACCTAGTGCCTTGAGTATGTTAGGTAAATTTCCTGTCCATGATTTTTAATGATTTATCTTAAAAGATTTTGGTGATGGTTACCCTGTAAAATATGTCAGTATTATCTCTGAAGGCTTTTGAGTTATTAATGTTAGCTTAAGCTTTCCATATTTGAATGGAAATTGAAAGAAATATCAAATCTCTTAACATTTTTCAAATATTTAAAAAATATCTTGAGAAGTAGTTATTAGATAGACTGAAGAATAGATAAGATGTTGAAAATTCATATTTTCCATTTTTTAAGACAAATTATAATATTCAGTAAATTTAGCTAAACTCATTTACATGTAGAAGAGAAGTATTTGATTTGCCAGTAAGAAAAATGCATGATTTAATTTTTTATTGCTTTGTAAATGATCCTCTATTCTTGAACTCTCTTTTTATTTTTGTACAGTCTATAAATGAATCATGGTTTGAACTTTTTTACATCAGTAATAAAAATGAAAATTGATGGGTTAGTAATGAAGGCTCTTTTCATAAAAACAATCATTTTGTCATGACAATTTCCATTAATGTAACTGTGTTAGCAAAATAGAAGCCATAAAATGCATTTCATTGTGTGTTTTTGTGCTAATTGCATATTTTAATTACTAAGAACTTTTCTAAACCACAGAAATTTCTTTATAACTTAGTCTGCCTTTGGATTAAAAGAAGATTTCTGGTGTATATTTATACTATTGAATACAATGTTCTTCAATGTAATAGAATTTCTTTTTACATGTATTTCATTATTGGGCAATTGAAGCATTGACTAGAACTTTATGTAAATAAATTTTATCATCTTTTGAGTATTAAGAGGCCATCATTACTTTCCTTTTGTTAGTTTCCTTTTCTTATCAATCTTTATGGCAAACGAAAATGTTTTGGGGATGGAAGTATAACCCAGTAGAATACTTGCCTAGCATGCTGTCCTAGCATGCTTGAGGCCCTGGTTTCAGTCCTCAGCACCACAAAAACAAAAAAACAATTGTGGACATCTTGAATTATAAGTAATGTTTAATTGTTAATTTAAAGGGTTGTTACATTCTCATTGTTTTTACCATTACCATTTATCAGTTTAAGACACTGATTTGGGGCTGGAGAGATGGCTCAGCCATAGGCTCACAACCAAAAATATTAGACACTGATTTGGCTAGTGATGAGAACTAGTTATAATAATATAATAATTATTTAACTGGTAATTGATTTTTTTTTTGGTTCTTCAGTTGGAATTATGAATTATTGTTTCTATATTTTCCTCTGTACTAGGGGTCTACAGAGGAGGAAAGTCAATAGGGCATAGGTATAGACATGAATATGTGAGAGGGAATTTATTTGAGGAATTGGCTTATTTGATTATGGAGCATGAGATGTTGCACACAGGCTGTCTATAACCTGGAGACCTTGGGATGCTGGTAGTGGGTTCATTCCAAATCTGAAGTTCTCAGAACCAGGGAAGCTGATGTTTTAGTGTAAGACTGAAGGCTTGAGAGAACTCAGGGAGTGACTGATATTAAGTCTCTGGAGTTCAAAGATTGTAGTTCCCAGGGCAGGAGACTAGGACCCAGCTCAGGGAGGAGAGGAATCAAGCAAGAGAAGGAAGAGGGAGGAAGGGAACATGAATCTTCTCTCCTGCATTATTTATGGTGGTTGGAGGAATGTTTGTTTCATCTTACACTTTATAGTCCTTCATCAGGGGAAGTGAAGGGAAAAAATCAAGGTAGGAACCTGCAGGTAGGAAATGATGCAGAGGTCATTCATGGAGGAATGCTTCTACTGACTTGTGACCTGAACCTATAAGAATAAGGAAAGGGTCCCTGATGGCCAGGTGTTGAGGGGGAGAATTGGGGATGAGAAGATAAAGAAGGCAGAAAGCTGGGACCAGGAGTTCTTGCATAAGCTGATGGCTTATGAAAATTTATTAAAAAGTATAGTATCTTATACCCTGTTTGTAGGGGGAAATAGGCTGAAGTCAGCAGAAAGCTAAATCAAACAGAAGATACCTCAGACACAGCTGTTTTAGGACAGATAACCACACACTGAATTCCCAGGAACTGAAATAGTGACTCCTTTTAGGCCAGTGGTTCTCAACTCATGGGTCTCGACCTCTTTGGGGGGTTGAGCTACCTTTTCACAGAGGTTGCATATCAGATATCCTGTATATCAGATATTTACATTACAATTCATAACAGTAATAAAAATACAGTTATGAAGTAGCAACAAAAATAATTTTATGGTTGGGAATCACCAAAATATGAGGAACTATATAAAAAGGTCACAGCATTAGGAAAGTTAAAAACCACTGTTCTAGGCCATGGCTCTAGCCCCAGACCAACTCTTACCAAGTCTGCCCTTGGGCAAGGACACAGCTAAAGTTCCATTTGTCCTTCCATCAGGGCCTCTGAAAAAGTCTTGGATTGGCCTGGCTCCCAAAGGCTTGTTCTTAATGGCCTACTCAACCTGCTTTCTTATACATCCCAGGACCACCTGCTCAGGGTGGGTTTGGCCTTCATGTCAAATTTTAATTTGTTCTTGCCCCTTAGCTGATTAGGGGAAGAACATATTTACCAGTCTCTTCTGTAAACACCCTCACAGACACACCCACAAATAACACCTAGATTGTTCTCTGAATAGTCCTTGATCGCAACACCTAAAATTAAATCATTATAGTCCCCTAAAATATTTCTCCATCTTTTTCATGTGTTTGTATTTTAGAATTCATGGACAAATATTTATATTTCAACTTACTGTTTTAGATTATCTTTCTACCATAGATAATTGACTTTATTGGTCTGCCTGTAGAAAAAGATGTGGTAAGATTTGAGTTATGTTAGATGAATTAAATTATTTAATCTGTTGGAGTCATTGTTTTTCTTTTTGAATAATGTAGCAGCTGTCGTACAGATCAACTCTCTCCCTCTCTCTCTCTCTCTCTCTCTCTCTCTCTCTCTCTCTCTCTGTGTGTGTGTGTGTGTGTGTGTGTGTGTGTGGTTTAGACTTCTGTTGTCTTCGTTGCTTGCTGTTCACCTTATTAACTGAGTCAGGGTTTCTCTCAGTCTAACCCAGAGCTCACAAATAATGGCTACTCTGGTTAGCCATCATGTTCCAGGGATCCTTGTCTATACCTCCCATGTATAGGAACTAGGATTCTTAATATAATTCATCTAATTTTATTCTTTCAACAATCTTAGAAGACATTTACTATTTCCTCCTTTACAGTAAGATAATGAGGTCAGAAAAGGTTAAGCAACTTGGTCAAGTTTACTCAGATGATAAATTATAAAACTGGGAGAAGCTACATGACTTCAAGGCCTAAACTTTTTCTTTACAACACCTGTTTTCACTTACTGTGTTGTAAATGGTTGTTATCCCCTCTTGTTTCCTTTCCTTCCATGTTAACCATTCAGTAAAATTAAATTCTGGAGTACAATGACAATTTTATATTCATCTTTTTCTTATTAAAGTAATTTATGTTTTAGGCATTTATTAGCTTGTTTGTTCATTTAAATGGCTTTAATATTTTTTTTGGGGGGAGGGAATCTTAAAATTACAACATATCACCAAAGTATGTTTTAATACATAGTTTTCAGTCATATTCACAAATATATACTTGAGTAAATAGAGTAAGATGGTAAAAAATCTTTGAATTAATCTACAAAGAGCCTCAGTATCATTTTATCTGAGCTAAATGAGTGAAAGAGATGAAAATAATATAATCTTATTTTAAGTGCCACTTGTGTCTCTAGGTCATTTATTTTAAATGTGTATATTATGTATATTAAATGAACAAAAAAAATGGATCGTAGACCTGCTAAATGTACTTTCTGAAATGAATGTTATGTAGTTTATGTATTCACACACTGCAAGCAACTAAGGCCCAGATAACTTGTAACCAAGGCCGTAACTCTGTAAAACTTTCTCTCTCTCTCTCTCTCTCTCTCTCTCTCTCTCTCTCTCTCTCCCTGTCTGTCTCTCTCTCTCACACACACATATGTATGTGCTGAGATTATAGGCATGCACCACAGCACCTGGTTTTATAGGGCACTGGAGATTGCGCCTAGTTCTTTGTGTGCACTAGGCAAGCATTCTATAACTGAGGCACATTTCAAGCCCCACAGAACCCTCATTGAGTCCTTATTTGAATCTGTTAGTCTTTAATCTCAGTGTATGTACTTTCTTGCTTTAAATTCTAAATTGTGTTACCACTATGCTACACAATGCTGCTTACCTGTGTTTTAGATTTATGAAAATGATATTATGGCTCCCTTTTAGTTAAAAACACTTTCTGGCATTAACTGATCTCTCAAACTGTTGAGGTCCTGGGGGGATTTTTTTTTAATGAGAAAAAGATTTATTTTTATTTTTAGTTGTGTGTGTCTGTGTTGGTATATGCCTGTGAGTGCAGGTGCCTTTGGAGGCTAGAAGAGGTCATTGGATTCCTCAGAGCTGGAGTTAACAGGTGAGAGTGTGAGCTGCCCAATACAGGTGCTGGGATCTGAATGTGGGTCCTCTGCAAGAGGTCTTAACCACTGAACCATCTCTCCAAGCCTGGAAGAATGGTTTTAAACTCCTGTTTTGGGGAGAGTCACTCCTTAACACATTTGTTGTAAAGTCTTTAAACACCTCTCTTCACTTGTACCTTGGGGACATGATTTAATCATCTTGTGATTATTAGCTGGGATTTGTTGTTACTTTCTTTTCTATAGCTTGCAGGTCAAATTAATGTTGAATTTAATATCTAATACAACATTCCTTAAATTCCCATTTTGATAGTCATATTATATTTTAACTCTAACTATCTTAAAAACCCATTTAGTTATGTTTGCCTGACAAATGATGGGTTTTAAAATTAGTGTATTTGTTGGTATCACTGAGATCATCAGTCTGGTGTGTTATATCAAATTAGTGAATTTATTTCTTCTTTGTATGTTCTATGGTAACTCTTGATTAAGATCTGCCAACTGCTTGTTTGAGCATTTTGTTGCTTGTATTTGCATTTATACCTTCGGCAGAAAGTCATTTGAATTTGGATATAGACTGCACATGTGTCTTACTCTTTTTCTGTAACACTGTAAGTGGTGTTGCTGGGCTGAAGAAATGACATCTGTAAGCTTTTGGAATATAGTCGCCTAAGGATAAACGGAGTTTGACTTCATTAGTGTACAAATGATAGGTTTGTGTAGAGTTATTATAGCATTAATCAATTTGATGGATTGGAAAAATGACAGAATTGAAGTAGCATGTAATATTAGTGCCTATTATTCTACAAATTATGTCTTCACCTATGCTCATATGCCAGAGGAGTCATGTTATGCATTAGAAATGCAGAATTTAAGAAAGGAGAGACCAACAACAGAGGGCACCTCTTTTCATGGCCTGTCTCTTGTCCTCTTAGATTAGATCAAGAAATGGACCTTGGTACCTAGACTTTTTTATTAGGTTACCACTTTGATAGTGTGTGAAGTAACCCTGAATGAATGGGATGGAAGAATCATCTGTCACCAGAATGACTTATCACTTACCTTGACATTGAGGACACTGAAAGTGATATGTAAATTCTCTAAGAGACCTAATGATATACATATATGGATTTATTTGCTACCAGTCATTTCAATAGTATTATAATAGACTGCTAGTAAAGAATATTGATATTTAGGATTATATTTACTGATAAGGCTTAAGGCTAGCTTAAATACAATTAAAATAATGTTGAGCAAATATTTATGTTTGCTGTTGTTAGTTTATCATATATTTCTAGCAATTTATGCATTATTTTATCCCCTAAAGACTGAAACTTAGAGTTGTCTTCTTTTTTGCTTTTGGTAAAGGAAGACACTAAGTAGGGAGTAATCAGAGTACTGACTAGAGCAAAGTAGAAGTTGGTAAAGGACTGGCTAGCTTTTCAATAGCATCAGTTGGGATATGCACTTAGAGGGCTTTGATTTATTTCTAGTTCTTTATTATATTTACAAAATGGTAATATGTTTTCATAAAAATAATAAATTTAAAGGAAATTTGCCTGAGTACTGTTAAAGTAGCAATTCTATTGTTTTGAATTAAGATTTGTTTTATTATGTAGATGAGTGTTTTGCCTCTGTGTATGTTTGTGTACTATGTATGTGCTTGGTACCTACAGAATTCAGAAGAGGACATCAGCACTCTTGGAACTGGAGTTGGAAGCCATGGTGGTGAAACATGAACCTAGGTCCCAAGAATAACAAAAGCTCTAACCATCGAACCATCTCTTTCAGCTCCCATGTTAAAGTAGACCATTAAGAGTATCTTTGTTTTAGCATGGAAAAGATGAAATAGTTTTTTAATCTTAGAAAAAAGATGTATCTTAGTTTTATTTAGAATGTGTGTTTGTGTGTGCATGTACATGTATGCCATAGAATGTTTGGAGAGATCAGAAAAAAACCCCATAGGAGTTAATTTTTCTCTTTACACAGTGTGCGTCCTGGGGATTGAATTTAGGTCAGCTTTTACCTATTGAACCATATGGTAATTTCTTTTCTTAGGACAAATTAATTTCTCCAAAAGTGGGGAGTAGTTTTTGTGTTAGCACACATGTACATTCACATGTGTACACATGAAGGCCAGTGGTTACTTCCTACCTTATTTTGAGACAGGGTTTCTCACTGAACCTGGAGATATCCTGTCTGCCTTCCAGCTTTGTGGTTCTAAGCATGTGCTGGAGCGCCAGGGGTTTTCAATGGTTGCCGGGTGTCAAACTCAGGCCCTCATGTTTGTTTGAGTGACAAACATTTTACCAACTGACCTATTTCTCTAGCTGCCAAAGTAGATAGTTTTACTTTGGAATTCTTACAAGTATATTAGCTTGAAATGGTAATTAGACAACAAATTAAAACTTGATAAATTCAAATTTACAACTGCTGTTATTTATTGGAAGCAGCTGAGAATCTAAGATTTTAACAAAAAACTTCAGAACTACAGAAAAACTTTTGTATCTAAGAATTTATTTGTAGGAAATGAGAGATACAATATTGACCTCACAATATGAGAGGGTGGAAAATAATGTATGACAGATGACAAATACAAACTTTTTTTTTTTTTTTTTTTTGAGACAGGTTTCTCTGTGTAGCTTGGTCTCTCTATAGACCAGGCTGGCCTTGAATTTACATTGATCCAGGTGCTTCTGCCTCGAGTACTGGAATTAAAGGCGTGCAACACCACTACCTGGCCAAATACAAACTTTTTTAAAAAAAAGTTTCATTTTACATTCCAGCCTTAGTTTTCCTCCCACCCCCTCCTCCTGTCCTCTCTGCTCCCCCTCCCACTCCTCCTCATGGGTAAGGACTCCCATGAAGAGTCACAAATACAAACTTTTATGAACAGTACACATAAAAGAGAGATGATGTGACAATTAGACATGGCTCTGAACATGTTTGATTGGGGTTTTGCCAGTGAAAAGAAATATTGCAGGGAAACAATTTTATGAATTTTCATAAAAGTAAGAGTCTAAGTGTTCAGGGAAAATTTGACATACTCTAGTTAGACAGAAAGATCTTGGTGTAGACAAAGACCTCTATTATCTACTGATTCTTGTACGTTCCTCCCTCAGCCTTTTCTTGGCTAAAAAGCTGATTTTTACCATGAAAGAGAAGGAGACTCTCTTGTTCAGGAGTACATGAGTTCTATGGTGAAATTTGACATAAGTACTTAATTATAATGACATTCTGCCATGTGAGGTTAGAGTATATATCTTGTACTATGCAAGACAGAAGAAAATATCTGTAAATTAGCTGTGCATTTCTTACCCAGATATAAATCCCAAACCTAAAATATCTGATATTTTACATTAACTACATAGTTTTCATCAATGTCTTCATTGTGTGATAAATTCCCGTGAAAAAACAAAGCAGAAAGGATTTATTATGGTTTCAGAGGTTTTCATTCCTGGTGGGCTGGCCCCATTGTTTTGGAACTTGGAGAATGCAGGACAAAGTGAACTACTCACTTGCAGGTGGCCAGATAGCAGAATAACATTGGATTGGGTCAGGAAGGATGGGCCTTCAAAGACATATCCCCAGTGATGTACTTCTTTTAACCTACCTCCTAAAGTTTGTAAGATTTCCTAGAATAGCTTCATCTGGCCACCAAGCCATTTAACACATGAGCTTGTGGGGGGCATTTCATATTCAAATCATAACAATCAGATATTAGTGCTTATAGTAGAATATTATTTTAAGTTGTGTGACTTTTGTTTATTCTGCATTCATTTAACTCTGTGAAGCTGTGGTTCTTTGCCTGTCTAACACACTTGATGGTTTAATAAAGAGATGACTGGCCAATAGTGAGGCAGGAGCAAGGATAGGCAGGACTGGCAGGAAAAGAGTATAAATAGAAGGAGAAACGAGGAAGAAGGGAGGAGTAGCAAGAGAAGAAGGAAAGGAGGAGTCGGCTACCCAACCACCCAGCTAGCCCAGGAGTAAGAAGGAAAGTAAGATATACAGAAGAAAGATAATTAAAGTTAAGAAAAGCTGGCTAGCAACAAACCAAGCCAAGGCTGGGAATTCATAACTAATAATAAGATTCCGTGTGTGATTTACTTGGGATCTGTGTGGTGGGTCCCTCAAAAAGAGTAAAACTCATGTCACAACAAATGTTATACTTCCAGGGCCTCATAGTTGAAGCCCAAACTCTACCATGCTGTCTCACTGTTAGTGCTTTCTGTACCCTGTGACTTTAATCCAGAGGGCATCATTTTAAAATCTCATATTCTCTCTCCTGCAGTATTTAGCATGCAGAGCCAAATAGATTTAGCAATCATGGTTGTTGATTCCTTTAGTAGATATCAGACACATAAAAAGTTTACACTAAGAGTGAAAGTAGGAAGAGTTAAAAAAGTAAGTTGAAATTGGAAATCTAACTGTGTTCAGGCAACTGCTTACTAGTTTTTAGGATTGTGTTGTATGGTCTTGAAGTTGTCTGGATATTTTTTTTAAAAATGTCTTTGTCCATGATAGAGTTTCCTTATCTTCCCAGCAGCACTGTTAGCATAAAAGTGATACGGAGTAATAGTAAAAGAGGTGATAATAATAAAACCTAACATCATCCAGCCAGCATTTCCTGTGTGCCAGGTTCTAAGGATGACCTGAATTCCAGACTCAGTTTATTTTATGCTAGGAGACATAACTAAACATTCAGATTTAAATCTATCAACTGTGACAAGTGGTGTAAAGGGTGTCTGTGTAAGGGAACATTTGAGCAGTTTAGGGAGAGCAATAAAGACTTCTTGGGGTAAAATGAGTGTCTGAGGCTCTTGCTCACAGACTCAGAGATCCCAGGACTGGAAGAGCGGAACACTTGAACAGGTTCTTTCTGAGAGCTGGCTCTGTTCAGCTGCATAGGTTATATGTCCACAAACAAACCAGATTCTACTTGAGCAAGTGATGTTTGAGCTGAGATGTTATGACATAAGAGGAGGGAAGAATATTGTAAGGAAAGTAAACAGCACAAAAGAGTTCGTTGTATTTAGAAACTGGATGGAAGGCATTATGGATGGAATGCAGGGTGGGAAGGACTTGGAGAACCTGTGTGATAGGTAGAAAAGAGGCCAAGAAGATCTGGGGCTTCATTCCAAGAACCACATGTAACTCTTGGTATAGTTTAGGCATAAGTAACTTGCACTTTGATAGTATTGAACAACCCTTTCTCCCAACTTGCATTTTTTTTCACCAACTCCCTTTTAAGAAACATATTTTAGTTTTACCTTTTCTAGTTATTCTGAGGCTACTCCTCTCTGGATGTTTACAATGGCCTTTCGTACTAGGGAGTGGTTTAGTAGTAGAAGTTGAAAGTACATATGGGTAGGTGATATGAAATATTATTTACTATTGGAAGTAATTTCATTTTATTTTTTTATATATTTATTATTATTATTATTATTATTATTACGTATTGATCCCAGTTCCCTGTCCTCCCTCCCTCCTATGCCCCCGGGTCCCCCTCCCATCCCCAGTCCACAGGGAGGGTGATGCCTTCCAGGAGGGAATCACCAAAATCTGTCAAGTCATTTGGAGTAGGGACTAGGCCCTCCCTTCTGCCTCTAGGCTAAGGGAGTCTCCCTCCATGGGGAATGTGCTCCCAAAGTCCTGTTGTGCTCCAGGGATACATCCTGGTTCCACTGTGAGAGGTCCCTTATTAGACTGCCCAGGCCTTCTAACTGAGACCCACGTTCAGGAGGTCTGAGTTGGTCCAATGCTGGTTTCCCAGCTATCAGTCTGGGGGGTGGGGATAATTTTATAGTCTAAAAGCACTTCAGGTCAACTGCAGAACAGTTAGTTAAAAACTGAAAATGTTTTGTTGTTTTAAAAATAAATTTAAAAATGCTAAAGGTATTTGCTGTGGAATAATCCTTTCAAATTGGTTTAATAAAAAGCAGACTGGCCAGTAGCCAGGCAGGAAGTATAAGTAGGATAACGAAACCAAGGATGCTGGGAAGGAGGAGGGTAGAAAGAGGAGCCACCAGCAGATGCAGAGGAAGCAGGACATGTAGAAAGGGGTAACAAACCATGAGCCACATGGCGGAGAGTATATAAGAAATATGGGTTAATTTAAAATTTAAGAGTTAGCTAGTGACAAGCCTGAGCTACTGGGTGAGCATTTATAATTAAGATTCCGTGTTGGTTATTTGGAAACTGGTGGGTGGGAAAGAAAAGTCTGCCTACAGGTATTATAAGTCTCTATTGTCATTACTATGCTTTAAATTTATTTGATACATAACTCGGGGCAAGTGATGGAGTGGGTATTGACTTGCTTGACATGGAAAAGAGAAAAGTGGAGAAAAAGTTGTTTTTTTGGACTGCCTCTGTAGTCAGGTATTCACAATAAAAGGCTTTAAATCATGTTACTCGCAGCAAGAAGTATTTGTATTTTTTTTTCCGTAGACCCTTTAATATGGTTCCTCATATTG
The DNA here is from genome assembly GCF_943737965.1 of Phodopus roborovskii. Classification (NCBI taxonomy): domain Eukaryota; kingdom Metazoa; phylum Chordata; class Mammalia; order Rodentia; family Cricetidae; genus Phodopus; species Phodopus roborovskii. Next base: position 29,941,934 of record NW_026126418.1, on the reverse strand, counting down.
TGGTGACCCCCAACCCTAAAATTACTTTGTTGCTATTTCATAACTGTAATTTTGCTACTGTTAGGAATCATAATGATATGTTAGACCCCAAAGGGCTTGCAACCCACAGGATGAGAACTACTGACTTAGACTGGCACCTCCATGGATTGTTGTTGCTAGATAGATCTAGCAGCATGCCACCCAACCTGGGATTTTTGCTTTTGGTACACTTACAGAATAGCACTAGTGATTTCATTTCCCACATTATAATTATTTAAACTAGGTCACGTTGACTGTGCTAAAAGACCTCAGTGGTGTTTGTATGCTTGGGGATGAGTCAGGTAGCAGGTCATTTTCTGCATACAGTTTCTTTCCTGTTTATTAATGGCGCTAGAATTCCCAGGTGCTAAAATAAAATTGCTACATAGGTTCCATCAGTCTACTTGCCTTCTTACTTAAACTGATATGTTCTATTTGTGAAGAAAGTATCAAATGTTTGGTAGAGTTTCTTCCTGGGAACTTACTTTCAATAACTTATGAGTTGAAATATATCTTATACATTGGACCAAAGACAACATTAACCCCCTCTACCTTAGTTTCCAGCTGTAGGTCTTTCATACCAGAGCTTTTGATATTTATAGGCAATTTACTTGCAGTCAGGTAGAATGTAGCAAAATTTCTATTGCTTTAATATACTCTGTTGGCTTAGATATGGAGAATCCATCATAGTGGAGGTGATGAATTAAGTGTGTGTGTGTGTGTGTGTGTGTGTGTGTGTGTGTGTGTGTGTGTGTGTGTGTGTTTTGGTTGAGTTTGAACCCAGTGCTTTATTTATGCTAGATGAGCACTGTGCCCCTGAACTACTGAAATTATTGAAGCCTGAATTAATGTTCACATTATAGCTTATATTATAAACCAATAGAGTAGCTTCTAATTTATCAATATATACTCTGCATATAGTATACATTTAATGATAAATTGCTTGCAGTCTCTAGTATAGAGACAAAATAGCTAAACAAAAATTAAAATTCCCAAAATATTCTAGAACACTCCACTACAATAATATTTAAGTTGCTTATCCATGTTTAAAGAATGAAGTATGGAAAAAAAAAAGAATGAAGAATAGTAGGTTTTAATTAAATGCTCATTTTCTTTTTTTACTTACAATAAGCAACTGTATGCAAGACATGGTACATTGTGGTCACAGAGAGGTATAGGACACATGTATTCTCTCAGGAAATGAGTTTTAATATTTACCTTTTGGAAATTTTATAAATATTATTTCTGTACTTTATTGCTTTAGCCACATTTATATGGTAGATAAAAGTAAATGTTTGATGATTGCATGTCTCATAATGAGTTGTGTTTTTTTAGAGAAGTAAAGGTGTGTTGACCATAAAATTTATCCTAAAAAGTTACTTTTGAGTAAGTTGCTAATGGTAGTTTATTTTTGTTGCCTTGGCTTTTAAGAATTGTATTATGCAGTTTAATTAGGTTCTTATTGGAATTTTATTTTGTTAAAATGTTTACAGTAAAATGTAAATATTTAGTCTCACCACTTTTTTTGAGACAATTTCTCTGTGTAGCCCTGGCTGTTCTGTCTCCCAAGTACTGGAATGAAAGGTGCGTGTGCCACCACCACCCAGCATAATATTGTAGCTAACAGTATTATAGAAAACTATTCACAGCCCATTATTTGCTTAATAATTTTCTGTTATTATCACTGTCAACCTAATTTTATGTACACCAATTAGGTCACATGTAACATTTGCAACTCTTGATACTGCTTTTTATTTTCATTCTAAAGTATAAGAAAAAATTTAAGTGTTTTTTTTCTTTTACCTAGTACCTCTTAAATGATTCATCTTAAAAATGCATTACATATGCAAATTAAAAAAATCAACTGTAATTGTATATTAAAATGATTTGTTGCTGTTTCAAGAGACTGGATTAGCATAAACACAGTTAGAAAACTATCAGTTATTAACTATCACAGCCCACTCTCTTGCTAAGAACAATCACAGTTGCTGTATTATGATTAGTTACTTTGATGTTTTATGTCTTTTACAGAAAAGAATCTAGTAAATGAGATCCTGATAATTCTGTATATTCTGTTAATACAACTACCACTTCTTTATTATTTTATTATTTTTAGTTTTTGTTTTCAATACATTTGGTGTGCAGTTTCCCATTCCTCCACTCCTCTTATTGTCCCCTCCATCTCATCTCTGCCCTCCTTCCCCAGATCCACTCCTGGTTTTTGCTTCTTCTGCCTCCTCTCCCCCCACCGCCCCCCCAAGACAGGGTTTCTCTGTATAGTCTTTTTGGCTGTCCAGGAATTTGCTCTGTAGATCAGGTTGATCAGACACTATTTAGAATCAAGTGTTTTTTCTTAGCATGGATAAATTGTTATATTCTCCTTGAGGCTGGAATCTTGTGTAGATGGGAGAGTAAGGGTCAAGGTCAAGCTTACTATCAGACTTAAAATTAGTTTTACTGACTCTGTTTCACATCATAAAACTTATCATGCACTAATGCTTATCATTTTGTAGGGTGGCAGTCCAGGGTCAAGGCAATGGATCCTTTTGTATTCGTGGGGATTCCTATGTTTTAAAGTACTATTTTTAAAAAAGGAAAGATGGTCAGGTTGTTAACAGATAGGTTTAGTTCTTTCATCTATTATGAGAAAGTTTACTTTTTGAAAAGCTTATAGTAAAATGTTCTCAACATTATTTTACTGTTTTTTTTAAACTGAATAAAATGCCAGTATTTTTTTTTTATGAGAACAACATTTTACATATAGTTAATTTAAGGAAGCTAACTTTATTTTTTTTCTTTGTCTTTTTAATTGGGCAAAATATCCCCCTCATTCTTTTTTTTTTTAATAATTAACATCCCTTGATACCTATGAGAAGATACTGTCTCTATGGAATTTGCAAAGAAATCTTAAGCTGAGTTCTAGCCTGTGATAAACATCAAGATCTAAAGCAACCTGAGCGGGGCTGGGGTTCATTTCATCTTACAGCTTACAGTTTATTTTTATTTATTTATTTTATATAATAAGTCCATTTAAATGAAAACAAACATTTATAGACAATATTTGGGAATTTGAGTGTTGTTCTTTCCAAACTATTTCCTGCTGGTAAGGGGCGCTGTCATGGGGGATTCTAAGAAGATGCAGAAATCATGCTGTAGTCTGTAAGGTTGCTTTGTCCAGCTGTTTTGAATGTAGGATCACCTGGTACTCTGTTTCAGGTGGTCTGGCTTGATCAAACTACATTAGTCTGGAAGGAATCCACAGCTTTTCATTTTCTGTGGAAACAAAAATAGAAATTCTTTTCCCCAGTAACTTGTCCTTGAACTTAAATTTTGGAGTCAAAGCATTTTTTAAATTTAATTTATTATTTTACATGTCAATCCCAGTTCCCTCTCTCTCCCTCCCTCCCTCCCTTCCTTCCTCCCTCCCTCCTGCCCTCTTTCCCTCCTTCCCTCCCTTTTACCCTCTCTTCCCTCTCACATGTACCCTAACCACCCTCCCCTCCCATCCCCCACCCCAATTCCATATGTAGGGGAATGCCATCCAGTTGGGGTCATGTAGATCTGACAGGTCATGTGAAGTAGGGACTAGGGCTTCTCTCCTGTCTCTAGGTTAAGGCAGTTATCCCTCCATGGGGGATGTGTTTGCAAGGTTCTTTGTGTACCAGGGATACATCCTGGCTCCACTGTCTGAAGTCCCTTAGACTGCTCAGTCCTTCTGGCTGAGACCCTGAGTCAGTCCCATGCTGGCTTCCCAGCTATCAGTCTGGTGGCCCTATCCCCTCTTTTTCTATGAAAAACCTTATCACACCCAATAAAGAATACATTTAAAATAGTCTAGTCTTCTTATGCAGCTTATGGTAGTATGATTCATTGCTGTGGTTAGGTGTTACCTTAATAGGAGATTTTAAATGTTTGCCAATGTACATACTAATGGATTTGGCTAAGTATTGATATTCTTTTGCCCCTTGTACCTAATTATCATTACCTTGTTTCTGCAGCCACAGAACCTTGGCCTGAAAATGCAACCTTATATCAGCAACTGAGAGGTAGGTTCTTATACACAATTAAAAATGGCTTTGTATTTAAAGTATGCTTATAACTAACAACAAATTCCCAAGCTAAACTGAACCAGCTGACCAACCAAATAAACAAACAAGACTCTCTGCAACCCCCAAATGTGCTAATATAATTGCCTGCAACAAGAATGTAAAACACAATGAAGGAATTCCCTTGTATAATTTGTCTGCGAGATTTTCCCTAAACTTGTATCTGCTAGGTAAACCAACTATTCATAGCCTATAAGGTCCTTAGTTTATTATTGACTCATTATGTTGGTTGCTGTAGGCAGTGTAAAATGATGTGGTTGCAGGAGCACTTGGCAGATTTACTGCACCAATAGCTGAGACAGCAGATTTTTGAAGTCCTGTGGTAAAGTGGGCTCTCAGTAAAAAGGAACTGTTAAAATGTATAGGCTAGGATGGTTCAGGCTCCCTTTAGCAGCTCTTCATATATCATCAGATCACATTATGGACCCCATTTGGGGCTCAGCAGCCTGCTACAGTTGTCAGAAGACTGCAAAGTAATGAAGACTAATAGGCAGCAGCCCCCGTCTTCTAAGCATGGAATTTTTATTGCAGCGAACTTGTCATCTTTCTTTTGTGTGACAGACCTAGACACACTGCAATATTAACTGTAAGCTGGTTTATGTGGTTGTGAATACTTTTACTTTAAACTAGAGAGATTTGAACAGATACTGTTTTATTTCATTTTAATGAAAAGAAAAAAACATTTTTTAAAAATATGAAAGTGAATGTTTTAAATAAGCAAATTTAATTGCTGATAAAATGAGATAAATGATCAAGTAATTTTAGAACAATCCTATTTTATCATTATTTACATATGATAAATTAATTGAAACTATTACATAACAATATTGATACAAAGCTTCATAATTGCTTTAGTATAGGATATCTCTTTTTAAAATAGAAATAGCTTTTAAAAATATTTTAAAATATTTTGCTTATTTAGCAGTTAAACTTTTGACTCAGACCTTTCTTTATGTTTCCACAGGGGAGCAAATTTTGCTTTCTGACAATGCAGCATCTCTTGCTGTGCAGGTAAATATGTAAATTATATATATATATATATAGTTTTTTTTTTTTTTTTGTTCTTTGTGCTTGAGGATGTATGTCATTTTGAGCTGCAGTCCACCCCCTACTGAAAATCTTATACTGTATATTTAGAGTTTTTCTGTGTGATTTAAATATTATCAGTATAGTCTTACTCTTCTGTGAAGTATAATTTTATACAGTATTTTCAATTGTCAGTATGTAAAATAAACGTCATTATCCATTATCCATTTCTTTAAAGAAAAGTATTTTTAGGTGGTAGACATATTCTGTCTTAGCAGTTGTCTTGTTTTTGGTTAGATACAGTATTTTGTTTGGGGTGATAATTTCATTACAAACTCAACTATTCCCTAACTTATTTGTAAAGAGTTGTTCACTACATATTTTTAATCATTATTCTGCTTATTATGTACATGCTAAGCTTAATTCTGTTAGTCTTGAAGTAGATAGAGTCTTACTAGCTATTTGTCATATATTTATTGATTACATGTATATTTATTACTCCCAGTCCACTTATTGAGTACAACTGCTTTTTAAATTTTATATTACAGCTGTGTAATAAAAAAAAATGATTTTTTGGCAGTATAAATTTAAAAATTGTACTATGGCGTACAGGGACAATTATTTACTTTGAAGAAAGTAAATGTTTCTGTAAGTTGTAAAATTATGTAAACATTTTACATATTTAACTGCTAAAGCACTTAGTTTAGTGGTTTCAATCACAAAGATTGACTGTGCTGCATGTAAAAGGAATCTGGAAATATGTGACATATATTGGAGGTGATACTAGAGTCCTGGAGGACAAAGAGAAAGAGGAGGAGAGAAAGTATTTATCAAGCTTTTGTTATGTTGGAGGCATATGCTAAGCATTTAATTTTAGGTCATCTCATTTATATTTTTTATTTAATTTGATAACCTCTGTGTTTAAGAGAAGTGTCTAGAACTGTCATTCACCATGGCAGAGATTGCTTGGTATTCATCTTTGTTTTAAGGCAGAGAAGGAAATAAAAGATGGGAAGAATGTGCTTGGACATTAATTTATTAGTTGATGGATGTATTTTTTTTTTTACAATTGTTTTATATCTTTTACCAAGAGTATAAACTATACTTTTTGCTTTTATTTCATCTTTAAATTCTATTTAATTAATCTTTATTTTCTTTTATCTTTTGATAAATAAATTTTCAGTTATGTGTAATAAATATAGCCTTTATACAGTTTATTAATCTCTTTAGTGGAATAAATGGAATTTAACATTGTACACACACACACACACACACACACACACACTTACTCATACAGTTGCTTGGAATAAAGAATGTACTTAGTAGGTGTATATTGTATAAATGGTTTATTAGTGTGGTGAAGCAATCTTGCCTGATAAATGACAGCACAAATAAATTATTTGCTGTGTGTAAAATAATATTTTCAATCTTTGTATCTTTGAAGAGATAGCTTCAGGGCATGGTGAATATTTTGGTTGAAGCATTGTTTCTTGACCCCTTTTAATTGCTATTTAGGGGATAGCTCTTTAAGGATTTAACAAAGCTAATTAACATTCTTTCCTAAGAAAAATCTTCTAGTGCATGTAGTAAAAGAAAAATATACCAGCTTGGTTTGTATGTGATTTCAGCAGGTTTACTTCTTACTGAAGTCATCTAAGAATCCCTTAGGAAAAAACCCTTAAAATGAAATATATTGTTGTACGGAGTGCTGCAGTAATTAATTTTGAACAAATAGGAAAGACTTTTCAGTAGGAATAAACTACTAATGATTTCAGTTAGGGAGAATTTGGCTCCCTGAAAACATGACAGGGGTTAGGAATGTGGGTTGTCAGCACTGTTGGAGGTATGCATTGGATATCCTTAGTAGACAGCAAGGGTGCTGCTCACTCACTGTTCCACAGTGTATAGGTCAGCTTTCTACAATGAACTCTTCACTTCCAAATATAAGTGGTGTCAAGTTCGAAAGACCAAAGGCTAGATGGTTCAATCAGTTTTTGTACAAAGCAAAATACGAGAATTTAAAAAAAAATTGATATTCAAGTTTTTCTTGGAAGGAAAATTAAAAAGACCCAATGTAGTACATATTGTTGTTGTTATGGCCCTATTAATTTGTTTTCTCACCATAGTTTCTGAAATCATAGTTGCAACTGAAAATAATACCAAAAACAGGCATTCTTAAAATAATAGAATTTTGCTTAACCATTTCAAGTTTTTATCCTACATATGTCACTTAGATGATAAATTAACCAGCATATATTAAAAACTCTTGGTTTTCTTCAATATTCTTTGACTTGACAGCTGATAGTAGCCATGACTATAAATGTGACTTTCTCACATATCTGATATAAACTTTATGGAATAATTTTCTTCTATATAGAGCAACAGCATCTGTTTAGAAGAACCAGCTAAATGTTTGATGTATAGAATTGATCAAAACAGCATGACAAGTATCTATAAACTGTATATTTTCTAGAAGATAACAGATAGAAAACATTGGACATTTTAATAGTCTACCAATTATACCATCAGGAAATTCAGATTTTACTTATCATACAGGCAGGTGTTTATTATATTCTGGAAGCTAAAATGCTTGGCTATTTTTAATAAAAGGCACTTTTATGACTTCAGTTTAAAAGAAAATAATTTTCTTTCTGGTGATCATTTCCCCTGTGATTTGCTTTCTTTGTATCATCTATCTGCAAGTATAGGCTTACCTGAGTGCTGCTTGGCCATAATGTGATCTTGATTGTTGGCTGTAGCGAAAGTTAGTCTGATATATTTTCATGAGCTCAGTGTTTGGCTAACATTGTATGCATACATGAATAGAGACATCGAGGGACTTAGGCTTATTCTGATTGGTCAAACAAACCTGATAATTCTGTTACTTTTGTTTTTTACACTCCAAACTTAGACCAACTACCCAGTAGATAGCTAATATGGTGGAACCACTGAGTAATTCAAAATTTCTAGTAGTCTCATTTTAAAAAATGTAGTTAATTAATTTTAGTAATGTTTTACTTAGCCCAATATATCAAAATATTATCATAATCAGTACAAAATTTATTTTAATTTTTTCAAATGAAATTTAAAGTCTGATATGCACACTTAGCATTCATCTCTTTGTGCTAGCCATATTTCATATGCTCAATAGCCATGTATAACTGTTGGTTCTTGTATTGGACATTGCCAGTTTAGAAATACAACATGAATAAATAAGTACATTTGAATTCTTAAGAATCCATTTTACAAAAAATGTTTTTAAAAGACTTAAGTTCTGAGTGTGTACTGTATTCCTTTAATCCCAGCACTCAGACAGAGTTAGGCATGTCTTGTTTGAGAACAGCCTGGTTTACATAGTGAGTTCCAAGACTGCCAGAGCTACATAGAGAGACCCAGTCTCATCAACAACAGCACCAAAGAAGTTATGTATGTACTGTTTAAGTCAGAATATTAATTATATAGCAAAGGGAAATGGGCAGTTTATCTCTGTTCCAAGGACTATCTTCAGAACTCTGTTTCAAGTTTCTTTCTCTGTAAAATAGACATAAAGTAGATACTGTTCCATTGGCTGGCTAGTGGGAATCAAATGTATTAACATATTTAAAACATTTAGAAAGATATTTGGGGTATTGTAAATATACAGTGGATGTTGATTATTTCCTTCTGTTCTGAATCTTGGCAGAAATACATTCAGTCAATTTCAACAAGGTAATTAGAAGCTTGCAGGCTTGATAATGCCTAAAGAACACTGCCAGGAATAATAATAAATAAATATATATATATATATGTATATATATATATACATATATATATATATATGGTTTTAATGGGAACATTTTTATATTCACATGAACATTAATGATTTTATAGCTACAGTTACAAGATTTTATTAATTCCTTAGGAATTTCATGTGTGAATTTTGATATTTACCCTATTACTCCTCCACCTCTTCCAGATTCACTCTCCATTTTCACCCTTTTCCCAACTTGTGCCCTTTTTCTTCTTTTTATTACCCACCAAGTTCAGTGTCTTCTGCCCATAAATATATATATATATATATATATATATATATATATATATGAATGAGGCTATCCACTAGAGCATGTATAACCATGGTTTCATGCTATGACAAAAATGATAATGTGTAAACCTAATGTTATCTAAGAATATTAAGACATTTTAAAATTTAATATTAAAAGTATTTGCTTATAACCAACTCTACTGAGAGCTTTTATATAGAGTATTATGATCAATCCTTACCACAGCCCAATGCAGGGAGCTACTATTACTCTTAATTTTTAAAATGTGGGGGCTAGAGATGTTTTAGTGGTTAAGAACACTGAATGCTCTTCCAGAGAACTCTGGTGCAGTTCCCAGCATCCACATGGCAGCTCACATGGCAGTAACTTCAGTTCTAGGCATTGCATGGTGTAAAGACATACATGCAAAACACCCACATGAAAAAAAATTTAAAAAATTAAGATCTGCCACATACATAAAATCCCAGCTTTTTGGAGACTGAGGCAGAAGGATCATAAATTCAAGTCCAGCTGTGGCTAGATGAGTTTCAGGCCAGCCTGAGCTATATAGTGAGACCCAGTCTTAAACATCCAGCAACAAAGCCAGAAAACACAAAACAAAAAGTAGAAATCCTAAAAGTCCAGAGCTAGTTTTTCTAAAGATACAGAGCCCACTAATTATGGAGGAAAACAGAAAGTGATAGTTATTGGTTGAGTTCTGTGTATGGGTACCTTATTTTTATTAGCTTAATCTTTATGAGTCTAGTGCTGTGTGAGTTACGTGTCAGAACAATAGTCTCCTATGGAAATACTGTGGAATTGGCACTGTTACAATGCCTTCTTCTACACAGAGGAAAATGGTGAGGCAGAGGGGTTCAATTGTTGGCCTAATAATACATGACTCCTCTACCCCCCAACCCACCCCTGAGATAGGGTTTCCTTGTGTAGCCCTGGCTGTGCTGGAACTTGCTCTCTAGACCATGCTGGTCTCAAACTCAGAGATCTACCTGCCTCTGCCTCCTGAATGCTTTGATTAAAGGTGTGTGCCAACACTGCCTTGCTAATAAGTGAATTTTTAATTATACATAATTTCTGACATTTTCTGCTATATTACATACAATTCACATAAAAGTATGGAAGAAACATGTCTTAGTTTTTGGAATTTAGAAATGTAGTAAAGGTATTCTTGTGCTATTATTAGGCTTGTTAAATAGTGAAAAAGAAATTCTTTTTGAAAAATACTAAAGCTATAGAACTATAAATTGTTGAGAAGAGAATTAATACCTGTTTCGACTTTAAAGATTTATACATTTTTTTTGTGAATGTCATATATATATATATATATATATATATATATATATATATGAAGATATTACCTTCTAGTGGGGTTTAGAAATAATTTCATTTAATATATATGAAGCCAATTTAAACGACCTGGCTTTTCTTTTTTGTGTGTCGTTTGAGTTGTTTTTTAGTGTTTACAGACTGATGATCATTATTAGAATACTACATGAAAAAGTAGTCTTTTTAACATTAAGAATGACATTTAAGCTCAAATTAAAAAGAAAGTCTTTCATTTAATCTTTATTTTCCTTGATTTTTGTGAGTAAGTAACTAAAAATGAAAAAAACACAAAAGCTATTTTTTTCTGTTGACAATATTGTCAAAAATTGAACATTTATGGGTATCATTAATGCTTTGTACACTAACATGTTAGATGGGCTGATATTTACTTAAGCTGACTCTTGCTTTTGTCTTTTAGTAAATGAACCTTAAGTGGAGGTATTTATTAGTGGCGAAATGGTCAAATTCTAATGTAATCTTTGGAGGCGAGCAGTGAGGAGTACCTTTTTCCTTTGGATTGCAAGTCAGTTGTTGTATTAGAGAATGTATGAAAATAGTTCCTTGTCAAGTCATTTAGATAAATGGCCAGAGTAGACAGCTTGCCTGCAGAATTTTAGGTAAAATAATCTTGAGTATTTGGTTGGGTTGCATATATTTTTGTTTTAAACAAGTTGTTATATGCAGTATATATCAGCTGATATTTCAATAGAGAATGAATAAAATATTGTAGAAAATATTTAAAATTAAAGCTGCTTTTTTCATAGTTTTATAAAATATGAATTTAAAGATTTTAAACTCTGTCCTCACTTTGATCATACTCTGTAAAGTGAGGTTTCTGTATTTACTTTTAGAGTTAGGCGACAGCAATAACAACTAAGAAAAAGAGAACAGCAGCAGCCATCCTTCTCAGTATTCTAGAATGAGCAAGATGAAGGCTGCAGAGGTTTCCTTGATATCACCGCATTTAAATTCTTGAGATTTATTATTTTATGTTACACTAATTAGGTCATGATAGTAAGTTACACTTAAAACACCTGGCATGAGTTATGAAGTATAAGTGAATAAGTATAAAATGTGATGTTTCTAAATAACACTGAACTTACATAGCAAGCAGACTTTAACAGTAAAACAATTTCAATATTCATATTAGTTCTTTAGCACATAAATGGTATGATTTGTAACTAGCTTTGTAGGATTTGCAGTCATGAAGTATTGCATATTCAAAATAAAATAGGTGACTAAGTTGTCATTTTTAGTAATTTGTGAAATAGTTTATACCAGCTAGTATTTTCTAATACAAATATTTTATTGAACTTATTAAAAAGCATGTTTCTATTGGTTTCTGAGAAATTATAAGTTAGAGTACCATCACATTTTTGTTTGTTTTTTTAAAAGGTAAGTATCAAAGTGTATGTTAAAATCTGTTGCAGTTAAATAGAACAATGAAGACATAGTGGTAAGAAGAAGACAATCTATTTTAAGTAGAAAAATGCTTGCATTCTTCATTATTAGATGTACAGTATCAGCATAATCGATCTAGCAGTATTATATTTGAGCTGAAAACACACTTAAAATTGAGACCATACACTATCCTGTGTGAGTGAAACATCTTTCATATAGTTCTAAGATGAAATTACCCTTGAATGAATAGCATCTTCATTTATCTTCAAACCTCTTCTGTGCTTTTAGTGAATCTATTCTTTCAACATTCCACAGGAATTACATTATACTGTTATACCAGAGTACCTCTGCAATGTGAAATAGATTGGTTTGGAAAATGAACTTGGCTTTGCTATAAATTACATTCACAGGTACAAAGGAATTTGTTATTTTGTTTAAAATAGTCACAAATATAATTACAGTCTTAATTTATGTTAAACTACAAATAGCGCTATTACTGTAACTGTATTAGGAACTTAATATGTCTATTTAAGAATGATACCTAACACTTCTCATTTGTAACCTTAGATACATTATTTCAATTATGGGGTCTGAAGCTGTTTGATATAAAATGAATTATTTTGTTGATAGATTTGTTCATGGTTTTTAATTTTAAAACGTCTCTCTTTGGTAAAGTGGAAAATAATTTTTCAGTTGTCACCACTGATTTTTCTTTGTGTTCTGGTGAAACAGAATAGGAATTAAAATCAGAATCATTTTCATTTTGTGCCCTGAAAGTGGCATTGCATGATTGAGAATAAGTCTTATAGAATTTCTACATAAAGTGTTTCAGTTGTAGTTGTAACATGAATATAAGTTTTGTCCTAAGGTGAAGCCTGGGTGGTGAAGTCTATGGAAACTCCTCTGGTTGGATTGAAATGGGTCATCACCTAGCTAGATATTGAGCAGCTGTGTCAGCATGCTCTGTGTGATGGAAGAAACCATCTTAAGCTTTCCTCAGTCTTAAATTGGATTAAAGAAAATGATTTTAAAATTTGGATTATTTAACTGGCACTTGGCTGATTTATTGCTGATAAGTACATTTTGAGTGTATTATGTGTTTAACTCATAAGATAAATATTAATATACCTTCAAAATAAAGAAGAAAGAAGCTGGCTAGTGCAGCTCACTGATAAATACCCATGGTTGTGTTATAATTACTTATCTGAAATGAAGTAAGTATATTGTATGTCCCTACTATGTGTTTAGCTAATCAAAATTAAATTTTTTTTGTTACTGTTATTTTTCTCAGTTGAAACTATAACAAAACTTTACATCTCTTCATAGAATGTAGAAAACACTTTGTTTCCCTTCACTCCAGTCTCCAATGAGTGCCAACTGTGCTGCTGGTGTTGAGGTTCTTGGTATATAAGAATTATTCTTTTTTCTGTTTGACTGCTTTATAACTTCTTTTTCTTAATTTTCCCTTAAAATTTATTTTCATTTATATGTAACTTTAATAGGCAGAGCCTATTTCTTTTTCTAATCTGATTTTGGTTGCTTTTATAAAGAATCTAATATTTTCCAAGCTGTCAGATGTTGATGTATCTAAAATGGAGTTAAATATTCTGGGAATAGTTTTCATGGGAGTATGTACTAAGGATGGTTCTAGTCTCTGATGCAAACTGTCTTCATATGTTCTTTTAAATGTCATTTTCATGCTTCGGCAACAGATTTGCCCTATATAAAGTATCTTTTGCTTATTGAGTTATGATTTCTGATTACTAAATAGGTAAATTGAACTTCTGTTTTCTAAACCAATGCCTGCTTATTGATAGGTATAAGTATAGATTTTTAAAAATAATAATTAGTAGGTGTGGGTCTACTTTAAAACACTGAGCTTTGGATTCATTAAAAGATGACAGTCCTTAAGCTTGCCAGTGCTTTTCAGTAACTTATTGTATGCCAAGGATAGGTAATAAAGACAGTCATAGTCTGTAGGTACTGATAGAACTTATCCCGAAGGGGGAGGTTTTTCATTGCATGATTTTGATAAATTATAAAGGAAAAGTTTATGTCAGTGCTATATGTTTATTTACTTCTTGTTTTTGCTTTGTTAGAAAAGATTATATAGTTTTGTGTGTTGAAAATCAATAATTTCCTTTTTTCCTTCGGCTCGTAACCAATATTGTAAGAACAAGCTTACCCAAAAGTCTTACTTTTGATGAGGTGTACCTGGTGCCAAGATCCACATCTTTGACTTGGGACAGAAAATGACAAATGTTGATGAATTCCCACTTTGAGACTACATGGTATCAGATAAATATTAGCCACTCTCTTCCAAAGCCCTGGAAGCTGCGCATATTTGTGCCTACAAATACTTGGTAAAGAATTGTGGCAAGGATAGCGTTCATATTCGAGTGAGGCCTCACCCTTTTCATGTCATGCAGGTCAACAAGATGTTGTCTTGTCCTGGGGCTGACACACTCCACTCCAGACAGCGAAGCCCCAGGGCACAGTAACCAGGATTCACATTGGCCAGGTCACCATGTCCATTTACACCAGGCTTCAGAGTAAGGACATGTGATTGAGGCTCTGCCTAGAGCCAAGTGTACGTTCCCTGGCTGCTTGAACAGAGAAGTAGGTCTCACCATGCAGTGAGATTGAAGACATGGTTGCTGAGAAGCAGCTCCTTCCTGATAATCTTGCATTCCTGAGGGAGTCCATAGTACTCTCCTGTACCCTACCAAATCATGTTCAGTAATAAATCTCATATCCAGTCAAAATAAAGAAAAAAGAAAAAAAAAATCACTCAGATCATTCAGTATTTTATATTCTTTCAAAAAATAACTTGTTTTTTCTATCCCGTTAGCATCTAGAGATTTTTATTTTAACTCACAAATTTGCAGTTTGTTTTATATACTATTAATAAGAATATAGTATATAATATTTTCTTTTTTTCTCATAAGTAGGTACCCAAAGTAATAAACTATGCAAGGTCAACTTTCTTTTGAAGTCATCAAAATTAAATAGTCTCCCTTCTCAGATGGATAAACAAGTTAATATCACTACCATTATAATACCTTATATTTGTTGAACTACTCTGTGCCAAATGTATCAAAAGTGTTTGACAAATAGCACCTTGATCAACCTATATAGCTAAGTTAGGGATGTATGGAACTTTCAAGGTTATGTAGTCCCTGAGATTCACCCAGATATTCCCTTTCACTGGGAGTCTTCTACTCTGTCACCCTCTTGATATTTTATACTGACTTGCAGGGATTTCCATTTTTCTAGTATATGCCCACGTTAGTCTTCCCTTTAGCCAATCTGAGGTTGTTAAGGAGTGGGAGAGGCTTATCTATTCAGGAAAAGGATGGCTAGAGGACTCCTTCAGAAAGTACAATTACTCTAAGTGGTGCTAGGGACAGCAGACAGGGCAGCACTACCTTTATGCAAAAGTCATGGCTAAGGAGGCTCACTTTGGCTGACTGTTTCCAAGTATGTGCATTTCTCACCATTTTCTGTACTTAAATTCTGCAGTTGAATCAAAGGCTGTTTGATGTTTGAAGGTATTAACATTGTAGATTCTATATCTTTATCTGTATATCTATATATCTACCTTCTGTTAAAAATCATATTAGACTTAACTTTTCTGGAAATGGGTGCCATTTTGGTTTTATTTATTTATTGATTGATTGGTTTATTGTTTTTTGAGACAGGGTTTCTCTGTATAGCTCTGATTGTCTTGGAATTTACTCTGTAGACCATGCCAGCCTTGAACTCACAGAGACCCGCCTGCCTCTCTGCCTCCCGAGTGCTGGGATTAAAATCATGTGCCACCACCACCCAGCAGTTTTAAATTTAACTTAACCAATTTTCTCCCATATTTCTTTCAGGAATATCCCTAGCATGTTTGGTAATAAAGACTTGAATTGTGATATGCATGTTGTTTGAGATGCTGCTGAGGCATCTCTCCAGTTCTTGTAATTTCTATTTGTAATGTTTAACCGAGTCACTTTGAGATTATGTCAGCCTTTCATGCCTTGTTATTTTATGTACTGGCTACCCCTGTTATAATCCCATGCTATCCACCAGACATCACCCTATCCCACAGAAGTTTGGTATCTGTGCTGAATAATAAATGCAGTAGACCTTAGGCACAAGTGCCTCTTGAATATGAAAAAATGACTAGACAGCCTGAGAAATTGATTTGAAAATTTTGTCAATATTATTAAAGTTAAATTTAACCTAAATAGCAACTTGTTGCTAGTGATTACCATATTGGACAGCCTTGTTATAAAACATTGGGATAGAATATGCTAAGGAAATGGTTTCATGTTGTTACTTCTTTGAATTGCTTTGGAATTAAGTATCCAGCTGAACAATAAGAAGTTGTTAACCTAAATTCATTGTTATAACCAAAACTACATTTTTCTCACCTAAGAATAAAAATAAATATTTCTCCTTCAAATAAAAATCAAAATGTGTTTCTGGTTAGTGTATCATAGGCTGTTGTTTGGAGTACCGACTCAGACCCTCTGAACGTGGGTCTCAGTTAAAAGGCCTGGGCAGTCTAAGGGTCCTCTCACAGTGGAACCAGGATGCACAAAAGGACTTTGGGAGCACATTCCCCATGGAGGGAATTCCCTTAGCCTAGAGGCAGGAGGGAGGGCCTAGACCCTACTCCAAATGACAGATTTTGGTGATCCCTCCTGGAAGGCATCACCCTCCCTGCGGAGTAGGGGAGATATGGGATGGGGGGTGTCAGGGGGCATGGGAGGGAGGGAGAGGGAACTGGGATCGGTATGTAAAATAAGAATATATATATGAGGGGGTTGGAAATATCTCAGAGGTTAAGAGCTCATATTTTTTAGTTAAGTTTCTAGTGTTGGATGGCTTATGGCTACCTGTGACTCAAGCTCTAAAGCCTTTGACCTTCATGGGTACCCATACATGTCTGCCCCCCCCCCATACACACTTAAACATTTAAAAAGTGTGAAAGTTGAAAGTACTGTTTTGGAACTTCAGTTCCCTTCCTTCTTATAAAGAGAGTACAAAAGTACTAGTTAAGTCAGAGCTTCCTTTTGCTTCGGAGTTTTTACATATTGAAGATAATCATGGTAATACTTTTTTTTTTTTTTTACATTCTTAATATTTAGATGGAAGTTCTCTATGATAGCAAGCTTCTTTGTGACCTCTAGATGAATTCAGAAATTACTTCTGAACCAGTGATGAAGAGTAAATGTATTAATGTTACAAAATTAATCTTTGTCTATTAAGAATAATGCCCACAGTGGTTTGTAAGATGAGTGCTGTTAAATTGGTCAAAATTCAGTTTTTTATTAATAAACAAGGAAAATATTTGGGGTTTAAGTATGGGTTTTATTATTCAACAATATAGTTCTACTTTTCAAAAAAGTGAACTAAAGTTCTATGGAATATTGATTGGTATAATTATACTATACATGTAGTACAATTTCATACCATATGTACCCATTTGTATGGTGTTAGTGGTTGCTAATTAACAGTTAAATATTATTCAGGCCTTTGAAGAGAACTAAATTCTTTCAAACTCTTGCTTCGTTGAAGGCCTTAGTTTCTCCTAGACTTTCCTTCTCAACAAATGATTTCTCTTCATATTTCACAGTTAATGTGAGTACATTCTCATTTTCTTGTCTTTTTTTGTTTTGTGTGTGTATGTGTTTATGTGTTCATGTGTGCATGTATATGGAGATCAGAGGTTGATGTCAGGTGTCATTTTCCACTCTTTTTTTTTTTTTTGGGTAAAGGGGCTCACTGTGTACTAATCCTGGCAAGCCAGGTTGGCTGTAAACTCAGAGATGCTTCTGCATCTTGAGTCCTGGAATTAAAATCTTGAGTTCTGGAATTAAAATCATGGGCACAGTGGCTAGCTCCACCTTACTTTTTGAGACAGGTTTCTCACTGAACCTGAAACTTGACCAGGAATCTCCAGGTCTCTGCTTTTCCCTAGGTGGGATCACCCTGTGTTGTGGGTCCTAGGAATTTAAACTCAGGTCCTCAAGTTTGAGCTGAACTTTTGCTGACTGAACTGTCTCCTCAGCCCTAGTCTTTACTTTTATGAAATCAGTTTGTAGTCAATCACTGTTGATCTCTGCTTTCTTTATGAAAAGGGTCCTGTTTCCTGATGCTTCTCTCTACCTGGTTATTATTATCTCTGTTTCTTCTGATCATGTCTGTTTCTACTGACTGCAAGTCGTTTGTAGTGCTGAGATAGAAACCAGGACCCTGCACTTAATACCTGCTGCTGAGACTTCTCCCTGCAGGGAAAGGGGAGAATATGGCTGGGTGAGGGGAGGACAGAGAACCACACCTGCCACAGTAAACTCTTGCCCACTCTGTTTGCTTCCCTCAGACAACATTGCAAAGTAAGCAACATCAAATCCTACAGTATTACAAGTTAGTTGTAGGAAAATTGAAGGAGATGGTAAGGAGGCCAGCAGAAATACAAAGAAGAAATAAAGACATTCATTGGCTTTCTAAAACATTTCTTTTGTTTGGGGGGGGGGGGTCAGTTGTACATAAGTTACAACAGTGTAGTAGTCAGGCTGTGAATAAAGGGGATTTATTTATTTATTTTTAAGGGAAGCATTTGTACTTTATTAGAGGACTGGAATTTTAATTTTCATATAGCCATACCACCCTGAATGCACCCAATCTTGTCTTTTGCTTTTCTTTCTTTCTTATTTCCTTTGAGACAGGGCCTCTATATAGCCCTGGCTGTTTTGGAACTCACCATGTAGATCAGGCTAACCTCAAATTCAGAGGTCCGCCTGCCTACCAAATACTGAGACTAAAGGTGTGTGTTATCACACGCAACTTATATTTTTTCTTTAACATAAAAAAATTCTTCAAAAGTAAAAGTTTTTAAAATTCTGGTTTTGGATATTGATAGGAGATGTCCTATTGAATGCTGTGAATATATGTTTCTCTTATTGGTTGGTGAATTAAGCTGTTTTGGTCAATGGACAGTCAGGATGTAGCCAGGCAGGAAGTATAGGCAGGGCTACCAGACTAGGAGAATTCTGGGATGAGGAACGCCAAAAAGTGAGTTGCCAAAGAGACATCATGTAGCTGTGGAGAAAGCAAGAGGCAGGGGTATCACTGTAAACCAGGACCATGTGGGGATACAATTTTCATAATAAGAAGCCTGAGCTATTAGCCAAACAGTTTGTAATTAATATAACCCCTTGCATATTTATTTGGGACTAAATGGCTGTGGGACCTGTCAGGGCAGAAACTTCTGTCTACAAATGTAAATAGGAGTTCTTAATTGGTCTGATTAATAAAAACCCAGAGTCAGATATAGAGGAAATTGCTGTGAGATTAGAGAGAAGGAGTAAGCCACAGCCACACCTTACCTCCCAGCACACAAGAGAGTGAGTTCCTGTTTTTCTCTGCTTATATCCTGTTTCTGCCCAGTGATCTCACTTCCTGTCTGTCTGTATAGACCTCCAGACCTCTGTGGTTAGCTAATGGCAAGCTCCATTCTCTGGGCTTTATTTGTACTAGCAAGATAACATCACATATCCCCTTTTTTGTTTAAATGAAAAAAAAAGATGATTATAGCTAATATAAGAAAAATATATACAATAAGTACAGTACGTAAATATAATATATATACGGGCAATAAGTACATTAACAGTGTCTTATCCATTAGCATTTGACAAATTCATAGAAAATACTTCATATCTATAGTTTCTTGATGAGTTCAAAGTCTTGTACTTAATTTACTTCTATTCTGATTTGCATTATCAAATTTTCTTTAATATCTTTCAAACCTGTTAAGTCATATTTAGTGAGTTACTTTACTGAGCCTGGTAAATAAGGAAAACATAACTATACTATCTAGTCTTCAACTCCTTCAGAGACGTGAGAAGGAAATAATATTAACTGAGTAAACAGTAAATGTGAGCAAGCAACTTCCAAAAAATGTGAGAAATGACAGAAACAGCTGGCTGCCTGGACAATCACCCAAAGTTGCTCTTCATCGTTGGGGCATCCATCTTTGGCCTATAGGCCTAGTGTATCTGACAGACATTCTGTGAAACAGGATAATCTGAAGGACTGGACTGCCTTGTCTTGGCAATGTTTGCAGTCACTCTTTGCTGTCCAATTTGGACAGTATACTGTCAGCAGTTGAGGCAAGGACACTTTGCCCAGTGGCTTACCTTTGCCACAAAGAAAGTAAACTCCATGTGTAGTTTCTTTGATGCCCATCATCTTCTGCAACGTAGATTGGTGCTGACAAGAGCAGACATGTCTCATTATCATAAAACATGTTAAATGCCATATTTTGTAGATCTCTTAAATGTTTGAAGATGACCTATTTTCTAAAATATATCTGTTTGACCTTGTAAACATTATCTAATGTGACTACAAGTTCAATTGTAATAGTTGACTAATTACTAAACTACATTTCCATATTGTTCTATATAGTTGATAATAATAACATTCAAGGATAAACATTTGTATTATATTGTTAAATGAGCTGTATAAGTACAATACCTTGAACGATATTAGAAATGTATGTACAATATGTTTTAGGGAAATTAATATCAAATTTGTACCAATATACAACATTTGCCTACAGTATATAAAAATCCAATCCAAAGTAAAATATTTAAAACTAGTAGTTGCTTTTTAAGAGTAGATTCAATAATAAGTCAAGGCCATGTGGAGATGCACAGATTAATAGAAATGGGCTAATAAAAAAAGAGCTAGCCAATAAGAAGCCTGAGCCAATGCCCATTGGTGTGTTTATTTGGGACTCACCAGCTACAGGGCCAAGAGGAACAGAAAATTCCATCTACAGGATGTACTGTGATTTACCTTCTCCATTATTGGTAGACATTTAATTCCTTCAAAATTTTTCTTTCTATAAATCAAGTAAATAACTTGTCTCTTTAAAATTTTTATTTAATTTTATGTTTGTTTATTAGTTGTTATGTGTGAGAGAGCATGAACATGCATGTCACCATGTTTATAAAGAAGTCAGAGAATAACTTGCAAGTTGGGTTCTTTTCACCACATTGTAAATGGAGGTTTCTCATCTTAACCAGTTCCATAGTTGCTTTTAAAATAGTTATTCTGAGGCTTAATATCAATTATAATTGTTTGGCTGACTAGCTTCTCAATTAAATTAGTCCATTTTTATTATTTTATGTTTTACCACAAAGCTTATAGCTTGTTACCTCACATCTTGCTTCCCTGGTGGCTACATGTCATCTCCCGACTCCACCTTTTTTCTGTCCATAACTCTGCTTTGATTTCCTACCTAGCTATATTCTGCCTGGCCATTGGTCAAAACTTTACTCATCAACCAATAAAAATAACACATATTTGCAGCATACAGAAGGACATCCCACATCGCTACATTGGTTTTGAGGGTGTCATTCTTGGGTTGTCAGGCACCTTTACTCATTGGGGCTATCTCCTTCTCTCCTTGTTAACCTAGAAACCATGTCAGGATTTTGAGGATTACTGAAAGAACATTGAAGTAGCCGAAATAACATTTTGAATTTTCTAATACAGTAAGAAAGATGGTGATCTTGCCATGAGTCAAAAAATTAAACCATCAGTATCTTAGTAAAATTTTGACGTTTGACGTTAGTCATCCATTAAAACTAAAGCAATATGTTATATTGCTTACTTACATAAAGTAATGTAAAATATGAATAACACTTTTAAGTGTATGCAATTGTCTTACAAGTCTTATATATTTACTAATGACTTAGTCTTTTTTTTTTAAGTAAAATGATATTTTTGTTTGGAAACTTTAAATTCATCATTTTCCAATGGAATATTACTCTATGGAGTATGTAGTTTAGAAAAGGAATGAAGAGTTCTTTTCAAATATGCATGTATTTTTTTTCTAGGCTTATTATATTTCTCTTTATTTACAGGCCTTTTTGCAAATGTGTAATCTGCCTGTCAAAGTGGTGTGTAGGGCAAATGCAGAATATATGTCTCCATCTGGTAAGTGTGTGTGTTTTCTGTTAATACTGTGTTTATTTGTTATTTGATACTGAGGATTGAACCTAAAGCCTTGGACATGATGCTAGGTAATTGCTTTACCACTGGCCATATTTCTAGCCCCCGATGTTAAAATCCTTAGGGTTTTGTTTTGTTTTGTTTTTGCCCCTTTGAAGAATTGTCACCCTTCTTTTATCTAATGTTTTAAAGTACTTTTTATTAAAGCTTCACTTTTATTTTTTAAATGATAATAGTGATCTATGTTATATGCTAGTAGATTTAATGCCAGTACATTTAACTGCTCCCAAATAAATAGGATTCAAATAATTGGTATAAAAATATGATGCTGGCCAGGCAGTGGTGGCACACACCTCTAGTCCCAGCACTTGGAAGCCATAGGCAGGCAGATCTCTGTGAGTTTAAGTCTAGCCTGGTTTACAAAGCTACACAGAGAAACCCTGTCTTGAAAAATCGGAAAAACAAAATACATATATATATTGCCATAAAACTAATTAAATGTTAAATATAATATCACCGATTATTTTCATTTTGGTTTTGCTAGAGCAACAGCAACACAGAATCACTCTTTTATGAATAAGTGATTGTGTAGGTATGCTTTATTCCTTTCTTATACATAAAAAATTTGTCAATCTCTTCATGTGGATATGGTGATTATTTAGGAATTATTTGTGTTTAATATTTTCTTTAAGGGTGGTAATAATTGTTAGACCCATCCCATAACACTGAAATTCCATATAAATGTACATCTATTAGATTTCTGAATAAACTTTTAGAAAACATTTCTAAGAAAAAATTTCTAGACAGAAATCCAATAGATTTTGGATTTTTAGAGGTTTCTATTGCTGTGGTGAAACACTATAACCAGAAGCAAGTTGGGGAAGAAAAGAATTTATTTGGCTTACATACTTCTGAATCTCAGTTCATTGAGGGAAACCAAAGCAGTAATTCAACCTGGGTGGGCATCTCGAGGCAAGAGATGATGCAGAGCATGGAGGAATACTCCTCATGGCTTGCTCAGCCTGCTTTTTTGTAGGATCACCAGCATAGGGGTGGCATCATCCATAATGGGCTTAGTCCTTCTACTTCAATCACTAATTAAGAAAATGCACTCCCTCCATTGAAGGCCATCCCAATACCAATAAAGCCACACTTTGTAGTAACACAATTCCCTATGAACTTATGGGGGCCTACCATACCTACATATAAAATAATTAGTAATTTAACACTGAAGTTAAAATAAGTGGCAAGAAGTGACATAGTTTATGTATTTAGGTTACTGTGCTTATATAATTTAGGGATTAACTTAATTTTCCACACTCTGAAAAGCAAACAGATAAATATTAGAGCAAGCATGTAGTATGCTAACATTTACTGCCATATATTCAGGCCTTTTTACTAAGATATTTATACTTCATCTTAGTATTTCAAATTAGTATTATTAGTATTTCCTTTATCATGATTGGGAGTGATAAGTGCAAAAAAACTGCCTACTTAATAATGTAGTTTTTTTTTTGTTTGTTTGTTTTTTGCTTTTTTTTTTTTTTTTTTTTTTTTTAAAGAGACAAGGTCTCACTGTCTTAGGGTTTCTGTTGCTGTGACAAAACACCATGACCATGGCAATTCTTATAAAGGAAAATATTTAATTGGGACTGACTTGACATTTCAGAGGTTTAGTTCATTATTATCATGGCAGGAAGCATGGCAGCATGCAGGCTGACATAGTGCTGGAGAGGAAACAGAGTTCTACATCTGGATCCATAGGGAGCAGGAAGAGACAGTGAGTGACTAGGCATGGCTTGACCAGCTGGAACCTCAAAGCCCACCCTCCAGTGACAATTCTTCCAACAAGGCCACACCTACTATTAGTGTCACTCCTTATGAGCTTGTGGGGACCATTTTCATTCAAACCATCACACTCACTATATTTCTTTGGCTATTTGGGCACTCTCTATGTAGACCAGGCTGCCCATGAACTCACAGAGATCCTCCTGCTGTACCTCCTGAGTGTTGAGATTAAAGGAATGTACTACTAACACCAGACTTGTAATGGGCTTTTAAAATAGAGAACATAAGACAGCACACATTAAGCCTGTAGTAGCTGTGTCCAGTTATTAACTATTTTCCTGGGGAGTTTACTTCTCTTCTTGTAACTTCATCTGTTACATGAGCTAATCAGACTAGATGACATCTAAGTTTCTAGTTAATAGTCTCTGAATGTACAGACTTACTTGGCAACATGTTAATGCTTTCTTTAGGAAAAAAACTGAACTAGTTAGGGCCAAGGAGATGGTTCTGTATTTAATCTGTACACATGAGGCACATTGTTCAGATCTCCAGTGCCCACACAAAATGTTGGGCATGCCAGCTCCTGCCTGCAATCCCAGAGCTAGGAAACAGAGACACGCCGGTCTAGCTAATCTTCAAGCTCTAAGTCCAGTGAGAGACTCAAAATAAGGTGGGGGCAGACTGGTAGAAATGATATAAGGACATTGATGTCATATCAACTTCTGGCCACTGTGTGCGCACGCACACACACACACACACACACACACACACACACACACACACGCTCATGCACACAAAAAGAAGAATAAAATGATCTGGGGTGACTTCTGTCCAAAATGAGAAGCAGAACACACAGTTCTTCTTTGGCCACATAGAATTGTCTCTTGTGTTTTTCCCTGGTATGTGCAATAAAGACTGCACATTGACTCTAGTTAGCCTTGTGAGAAGAAAAGGATCATTCACTTCTTATCTGTTGCTTTGATCTCTTACTCTATCTTTATTGGATATATTTGCATATTCAGTTGACTAGCCACATTATTTCTGTGCTTTATTACCTACAATGCTAGTTTATGTATGTGGAGGTAGGTGTGGGTTTGTTAAATGCAGAGACCAGAAGTTGATATATCTTCCTTTGTAGCTTTCTACCTTTTTGTTGGTTCATTTTCTTTTGAAATAAGATCTCTCTGAACCAGTAGTTCACTGTTTGGCTAGACTAGCTGACCAGCCAGCCTCTGAGGTCATTCTGTCTCCATCATTTAGCACTAAGCTTACAGAGCTCTTAGCCTTTGTGAGGGTCCTTGGAATCTGAACTCAAGTTCTCATGCTTGTGCAGCAAGTACATAGGCTTCCCCTCAGCCCCCGTTTAATATATTTGCAGGAAAACAAAGTACCCTCTCTAAGAATATGAAGCTAACTGAAAAAAGAAATAGTCTGCTTCTGAAAATGTTACTCTTGAGTGGGCTGGGGAGATGGCTCAGTGGTTAAGAGGACCTGAGCTCAGTTCTCAACACGCATGTCAGGTGGCTCAGAGCTACCTGTAACTCCAGTTTCTATTCCTCTGGCTTCTGTTTAATGCCACTTGTGTGTATGCACGTGTGCGCACATGCACACACACATCAAAATAAAAACCTTAAATATCATACCTCACAATACCCATTAGTCTAGGCAAGCAACAGTTTTTTCCCCCAAAAATTCAGATGACCTGTATTTAATAAAGGTTTTTTTTTCAAGTCAAAACCAAATAACAATATAGCCTACTGTTTGTCCAGTTTAGCTTGTCTTTTGAGATTTATGAAGCAATAGAAGGAATATATTGGTAATACGGAAACAAAAATACATCTATTAAGTGTCATGTTCCAAAAGGCTCCCTTTTCTTTGTAGTGCCATCTCATAGATGCAGAGGAAGCTTCTTTGGTGCCAGGCACCTCATCCATTTCCCTCAGGCTGACTAAGTCAGAGAGAAGTGAATACACTGCAAAGTAGCAGGAAGACGCCTGCTGGTGGTGTGAACTCTGGTTGAACTAAATGCAACAGCAGGTTTCTTCCTTTCACATTTGGAGTGGACTAGATTGCTATTTACAGACCATTTTTTCCTTAATCTCTAATAGTCATATTAAGCATTGATGTTTATTAAAATGGAATAGTAACCTCTAATGGTAGCATTTATTTAAAGATACCAGTTTTCTTTCTCTCCCGCACTCCCCTTACTGAGCTGTGAACCTAAGGCTTCATACTGGTCAAGCACTGTAGCTATGTCTCTTAGTGTTACTATTTTCAAAAGCTTACTGTTTTGTTTTATCCTCTTGTGTATTGGAAACATAACTCAAACTAGCATAACCTCTAAGGTGGTAAATTCTTTGAGTCCAAGACATTTATTAATTCATTGTATGTGTTGTTTTTGTTTTTTATTCGTTTTGCTCTTTTAGCTGTTTGAGGGACCAACTACCCAGCTCCCAAGTAAATCACATGCAGAGGCTCATTCTTAGTTATGAATTTTGGTTTTAGCTTGGCTTGTTTCTAGCCAGATTTTCTTAAACTATATTAACCTGTCTACCTTTTCCCTCTGGGCTTTTCTTTGTTTTTTTCTGTATGTCTTACTTTGCTTCTTACTCTGTGGCTGGCTGGCTGGCTGAGTAGCTGGCCTTGATGTCTTTCTCTGCCAGCCCACCTATCCCTGTCCTGCCTCACTTTTGGCTGTTCAGCTTTTTATTAGGCCCACCAGGTGTTTTAGACAGGCATAGTAACACAGCTTCACAGAGTTAAACAAATGCAGCATAACAAGTCACACATCTTAAAATAATATTCCCCGACAGTTATGTACTAAGAATACTGACTTCAGTGGGTTTCAGATTTAATACTAGAAAGCATAAAAGAAATCTTTGGAAGACTATCTTTCCCAGCACCCAGGAGGCACAGACAGGTGGATCTCTGGGAGGTTGAGGCCAGTATGGTCTACAGAGTGAGTTCCAGGTCAGCCAAGACTATATAGTCAGACCTTGTTTCAAACAAACAAACAAATCAACAAGAAGCCAAAAAAAGCTTTTCAGTATAGTTTTGTGCTGTGCTGAAGAAAATCCCAGTTAAATTTCTTTGGAAGTCTTCAGTGATCCTAAACTAGTGTCCTGGCTTGGTCTGTGTGATTTATAATCAGTCTTGTTTAGTGTTCTGAAATGAGAACATGATGATTTGTTGACATATCTAGGCATGTGCTACTATGCTTGGCTGTCTTATTTTAAAATCTTTTAGCAATCATTGTTTAAAATTTGTAGACTGTAGCAATGCTTCTGGCTATCATTTGGAAAATTTTAATTTTATAATATTTCTTTATGAATGAAACAATCCTGTTTCTTGTTATTATTACTTACTAGCACAAACTTAATTTCCTGCATCTGTTTTCTCACATCTTTTTTCCTTCTCAACAGGAAAAGTACCTTTTATTCATGTGGGAAATCAAGTAGTGTCAGAACTTGGTCCTATAGTCCAGTTCGTTAAAGCCAAGGTAATGAAGAAAAATAGTAAATGCATTTGACCATTTTCATTGACTTTTAACCTAGCTTTATGAAATACTAGTATAAATTATTAGAAAATATTTCTAAACTGTAAGGTGGGTGCTTTTTCATACTATAAATCAGTAGCAAAGATATAGGTTGATTTTTTTTTTTCTAATGTAAGATATGAGAATTTCTGTCAATAAATGAAGATTTTTTTTCTATTTCTTTCTTTCTTTTTTTTTTTTTTTTTTTTTTTTTTTTTGAAGCTTTTGCTTTTTAAAGAAATGCGTGGTTGACCTTTGAGAAAAGAGATGTAGGATATGTTTTTAAGTTGAAAGTATTAAATTATCTACTTGGCAATCAGTAGTTCATTTCATTTGTATAATTTAGATTTTAGCAGTTAAGAAACTTCCATTAGCCAGGTGGTGGTGGCACACACCTTTAATCCCAGCACTTGGGAGGCAGAGGCAGGTGAATCTCTGAGTTTGAGGTCAGCCTGTCTTGAAAAAACAACAGTAAAGCAGCACTTTCATTAATATTTAGGGAAGTATTCTTCCAGACTTTTACATAGATAGAAAACCAGATCACACTGTTATGTGTTATTTTGTCCTTTAAAATTACCAATAAGTTTAAAAGTGGTTCCATATTCATGACTGTACACAAATATATATATCTTAAAAAGTATCACATGTTTTTCTGTTTTGTTGCATGCATTATATAGTTTTTTAAATGGACATTTGGCTATTGACCATTTATTTTGTTATTTTTGAGTGTTAAAATGAATTTTCTTTTGCATAAACCTGTATACATATTTCATTAAGATAAATTCCTAAGACAGGCATGGTTGGCACATACCAACACAGAAGTGAGAGGCAGGCTGGTCTCTGAATTTGAAGCTAGCTTGATCTACAGAGTGAGTTCCAGACCATCTAGGGCTGCATATTAAGACCCTGTCTCAAAGCAAACAAATATAAATTCCTGATAGTGTTATTGGGATGCTTTGGCATATACCTTTTAATAAGATTGCCAGATTGAGTTGGAAGTTATACTGTTTTATTATACTGCCCATTGCTACATGTCTTTCTTCCCTTCTTGTTACTAAATTGGCTCCCCCCTGCTCCCCATCCTTGCCCATTTTATAAGTAGCACCTATTTGGCATTTCTTTCGTTTTTAAGGTTTTGTGACTGAAAAATACAAGGTTTACTATTGACCATTTTGGTTTCTCTTTTATGAAATAATTCATCTTGTAATTTTTGCCTATTGAAAATATGTGTATATAATGATAAATTACTATTACTTAGTAGTGATTGAATATTAGGTATACTTTTATGCACAATTTTGGTTTAAAAAGCATTTTGGAAATTAATCCATTTTACATTTACATGTTACATTACTTGTTATGATAGTAAGATAACTGAAAGATATTGTATATTTAATACGATGCTCTATAAAATTTTTTTAAATTCCCCTTAGGGCCATTCTCTTAGTGATGGGTTGGATGAAGTCCAAAGAGCAGAAATGAAAGCTTACATGGAATTAGTCAACAATATGCTGTTGACAGCAGAGGTATAAGAGTATGAGACTTGAAATAATTATAATCTTGTCTAATCTGTATTCTCATCTAAAACTTTCCATATGAGGTACCTTAAAGCCATTAAGAAGCGGGCTGGGATGGTCATCTGAGTTGTTTGATCATTATCTATAAACAAGTTTCCAGATATTTTCAGCTCTAGTTTTCTGTTTCAAGGAATCTTACTGTTTTACTTTAGCCTTTTGAGGTTTACTTTAATAATGCCTATGAAATAATGTTTAGTCATATAGTCTGTGCATAAGAAATGTTTTGTTTTGTTTTTTGTTTTTTTTTTTGTAAAGTACTGCCAATAAATTTGGTAATTCTCTACAGTGAATTAGCTAAGAAAACAAACATATTTGATTTTCAAAGTTAGCTTATTAGGAATCACCATAGCAAGAAATAAGTTTGACCCTTTCTTTTTGGTATTTTAAAGTTTCAGTGACTGTTCTTTTGTTCCTAGTTGTATCTCCAGTGGTGTGATGAAGCTACAGTAGGGGAGGTGAGTGGTTCTGCAGCATTCATCTTAATTAAAATTTAATGAGAAAACACTTTTGCTCAGAATCGCAAGTCCCTGCTCATAAATGAAACATTGTGGTTTATACCATTAGTGATACAGTTTTTCACTTACTTTAATTTTGCTTGCACATACGTTTTAGGGAAGCTATGTGTCATTGTTTGATAGAACTGGTTGTAAAGTACATAAAAGTTTATATATTTTTAAAGGGAATGGTTTAAAATTTTAATTTTTTATGTTGTAAGCTATATAATGTTTTCTTTTTTTTCAGATTGCTTTTATGTATGCTCTCTGGAAATACATACATTTTAGAATTCTGTTTGTAAAAATGCATTAGTTTTAGGAAGGATTCTGTTACAAAGTTTTTTTGCTTTAGATCACTCATGCTAGATATGGATCTCCTTACCCTTGGCCTTTGAACCACATTTTGGCCTATCAGAAGCAGTGGGAAGTGAAGCGGAAGATGAAAGCTATTGGGTGGGGTAACAAGACTCTGGACCAGGTTAGTACAGTTTCAACTCTTATGCATTAAAAATGGCATTACTTTAAGAATAATCTCAGTGTAATATTGTAACATAAACAATAACATACTTCCTGTTATTTCTCTCTTGTGATGTAGTTATATTTCCTTTATGAAAGTTGCATGTGCTTATTATTTGCCTGTAAGGTCTAAATGACAAATAATTTTTGAAATCCTGCCACCTCAGAATTATCCCTCTTCATTTGGAGACTATTTTTCTAGTCTTAGTAGTACTGTCCTCAAATGAGATCATATTATGCCTATTATTCTATAACTTGATTTCTTTTCTCCCCCTAAACAGCAGTTTATGGAAATCTTTATGTCAGTAACAGATTTGCAGTATGAGAGCTTAAAAAACTTTATTAAGCATTGTACTTAACTGAGGTTTTTTTGGGGGGAGGATGTTTTAAGTTTATTAAAGTAACAAAAAAATGTATAGATGTAATTTTCAAGGTCATGAGGTTGAGCATCAATCATTTAAGGTAACTGGTGTCTCTTTTTGCTATCCCTGATTTCTAGCCAGACATCTTACTGATGTGTGCTACAAGGTTTAGCAAGTGACTGGATAGAATGAGATCAATCCTCAGCACCTTTTAGAATGTTGTTTTTGTGGGGCAGGCTCCCCTCTCAATCTAAACAAACTCATTAACTATGTGGACCCAGGAAAACATTGTTTAGAGAATTAAATTTTGAGAGAAAAACATTTTGTTAAACAGGGGTCAGTAACTTAATACTTGTATTTAATGTTTTTTTTCACTAATTCCCATTTATATCAAAGCATTATTTATGTCATGTATGTCAAAGCATTATGACTAAGGTCTTAAAATTTAAACTGAGTTGCTTTTTTGTTATAAACTGTGATATAAATTGTCTTACTTTTTATTGTTTTGCTAATTTAGATATTCTTTTTGGTTCACTGCCTGTGTAGGTCTTAGAAGATGTAGACCAATGCTGTCAAGCCCTTTCCCAAAGACTGGGAACACAACCATACTTCTTCAATAAGCAGTAAGATGTTTTATTATTATGATGTCTTTGCTCCATATAGCAGTTCCAATTGCCTTTTATCACAAAGGTATTATTTTTTTTCTCAGAAGTACATATAACTCTGCTTTCCTTGGTGGGGACCAGGTGTGTGGCTGTTCTTGTTATGTACATGAAAGTGCTCCAGCCTCCTTGTGATCATGTAATTGGTGAAGTCCCGTCCTTGTCATTGAGTTTTCTTAAGATCAGTCTTGCAAACCAGTCAGTTTTTGTATGGTTTGACAAAGATTTTGATAGAGGTAGTTCAACGTGTTTTAGAAGTACAAAATATTAAAATCTTAAACTTTCGAGTAAAAAACTATGAATATGTTGCTAATACAACCTTAATCTGTAGTGAAAGATGCTAAAAGAACAAAAGAGTCATTAAGAATAAGCAGAATACTGTTAGAAGGACAAGAACTATTTATCCTTTAAAATGAAAATATCTTAAATGCAGACATTAAGGAGTATAGATAAAAGTATGTATGTGTGTGTGTGTGTGTATGTATATTATATATGTGTGTGTGTGTGTAAACTGAGTAACTTATATTCTGTTAACAAGATTTAAAAATTTTAAAACTAATTAAAAAGGCAAAGGTTTTCCTTTAATTTTGGGAGAGTTGTTTCAAAACAGTGTTTCTCTGTGTACCCCTAGCTGTCCTGGAACAAATTCTGTAGACCAGGCTGGCCTTGAATTCAGAGATCTGGCTGCCTGTGCCTCCTCCTGAGTTCTGGGATTAAAGGCACGTGCCACCATTGACTAGCAAAAATTACAATTTAAAATATTGAATGTGTTGATCCAGTATAATATTTTAATCTCAATGGCTTTCTTAAGACTATCTTTTTTTCCTTTGACTTATTATTAAAAACATTGTTTTTTAGGTTGATAATATTTTTCATGTGTTTTTATGTGTGTGGTGTGCATGCAAGTGTGTGTTCCCGTATATGAGCATACATGTATATGGGTGTACATACATGGATAGGCATGTGCCTATGGAGGTTGATGTCAGGAACCTTCCTAGATTGCTCGTTGCCTTATTCTTTTGAAGTAGGGTCTGTAAGGTCTCTTATCAAACTCAGAGCTTGTTGATAGGGATGGTTTCTGCAGAGCCAGAAGAGGGCATTTGATCCCATGAAGCTGGAGTTAAGGACAGTTATGAGCTGTGATGTGGGTTCCAGGAACCAAACCCAGCTCCTTTTTCAAGAGCAGCCAGTGCTCTAAACCACTGAGCCATCTCTCCAGCTCCAATAATTAATATCTTTTTAATATTGAATTCCTAGTAGTTCAAATATTGAGAAGTGGTATGTTTTATTGTTTGAAGTACATTATTTATTTTATTTATTTTTGCTTGTTTGTTTTTCGAGACAGGGTTTCTCTGTGTCTTTGGAGGCTGTTCTGGAACTACCTCTTGTAGACCACGCTGGTCTCGAATTCACTCTGCCTCTCAAGTGTTGGGATTAAAGGCATGTGCCACCACCGCCTTGAAGTACATTATCCTTGTTTACCAGTGACTGAGTTTTGTTGTACATGCTGCCTTTTGGGGTAGGCAGGAGAATAATTTTTAGTTAAAGTCATTGTCAAAGGGTTGATAACTATAGAGATCTTTTAGCATGTGATTTAGAGAAAAATTAAAGATATTAGTTTTGTTAATACGTTATATTTAAACTTACAGAAGAAATTGAAATTTAGACAGTTGCAAAATAGAAGGTATGCATTTGATGTTGGTATTTAAGATGCAAGTGTTAAGAAATTTTACTTAATGTGATACTTAAGATTGAGGAATATATTTAATTTCTATGCCTAATCTTTTAATTTAATTTTCTGGAAATAAAGCTATTACTGTGTAGCATTGGAATTTGTTGTGTAGCTCAGGCTGACCTCAAAGCTATGCTCATTCTTGCTTAGCCTCCCAAGTGCTGGGATTACAGGTGTGTACCACATGCCTGGCTGCCCATCACTTAATCAGTGTTAGAGGGAAAGAAACTACATTTAGGAAAAGATAACTTGTAATTTCATTTTGGTATGGGAAAACTTTTTTCATTTTTTTTTTAATCTGTGGCAGGAGTCATGGTATCTTAGATAGTAAGGAACTGGCTTAAAATACACAGATTAGATTCTAATTCAGAATCCTTGAATTCTACCTTTGGCTCTCACGTACCTGAGCATTGACAGATTCTCTTTTTTTTATATCCTACTTTTATTTCCTAAAATTAAAACCAACTTTGGTTGTTGCTGAACTAGTGGAGATACTGAGACAAGACTTTTAAAAGAAACTAAATGATTTTTGTTTGTTTTTAAAAAAGAAAGGATGAGTTTAAGGCCAGCCTGTCTACTGATCTAGTTCCAGGACAGCTAGGGTTGTTAGACAGAGAAATCCTGTCTTGAAAACCAAAAATCACAAACAAATAAATAAAATGAAGAAAGAGGAAAAAGAAATTAAGGGAGATCTTGTGACAAGAACAGTAATTGAGAAAGAAGACAGAAAGGGCTTTGCTTTTTCATGCTTTAGTAACAATATCAAAGCTCACTATTTTATATGTGTGTGTGTGTGTGTGTGTGTTATACTCTTCCTAGTAATGTGAGGAGATGGCAAGGTAAATAATATTAGAAAAGAAAAATTAGGAGACACCTAGACCAAATTAGTAGTTTTGGAATTAGATACTATAAAGAATATTAGATAGTTGGATGTGGTGGTACATGTCATTAAAGAGGCAGGGAGAGCGCTGTGAGTTCAAGACCATCTTGATCCACAAAGCAAGTTCCAGGATAGCCAGGACTGTTAAACAGAGAAACCCTGTCTTGGGGGGTAAGAGGTGGGGAACCAGATTAAAAAAATAATAATAATGAATAAATAAGATGAAAAGAGTGTATAGAAGGAAACTTTTAAATGGAAAAGCTTAAGAAGTTCTCATTTTATAATACTGTTTGCATTTTGATATTCAAATGAAAGAATACATATCCAGCAGACATGATGATGACATAAGGTAACAGTAAGATATTAATAACTTATCATCCTAGAATATTTGCATAGTAAAAAGTCTGCAAAAAATGGCTGCAAATACATTTGAAACATCTTACAATTCAAAGGTACAGAATTGGCACACACACATGCACACCCATATCATAATCCACAAAGTCACTTTTAAGCAGAAGAGTGGAAAGTAATATTTTTTTCTTCATAGCATAACAAAGAAATTTATGATGATGGTCTTTGTGTTATTCAAAGTATTGTAGAAATTTTGAGTAAAGGAAAGTTTTGCAGTTTATTTTGCATTTATTTTGTGTGTGTGTGCAGGGATCATGCAGGGATTGAATTTGGGTTATCAGGCAGCCAGTGCCTTTTTTTACCTGCTAAACCATGTCGCTAGCTGGTAGATTTTTGTGGTTGTTGTTTTGTCCTTGTGTTTCATACGAGTTGTAGGTTTTTTTGAATTGGTTGCTTCTTTTTTCTTTTTCTTTCTTTTTTTGCATAATTCATATTTTATAAAATTGCCACTTTTATGACTATGGTTTTAAGTTTTAAGAAATATGTCTTGTTGTATAACCACAAGTTTACTTTAGTTTAAAAACTTAAATTGCTTATGTATGTGTTGCTGGGGCTTGCCATAGTGCAAGTGTGGAGGTCAGAGGACAGCTTGGAGAAGCTGGTTTTCTCCTTTCACCATGTGAGTTCCTGGGATAGCACTCAGGTCACCAGGCTGGGCAGTAAGTGCTTTACCCAGCTGAGCCATCTTTCCAGTCTCACAAGTACTGTTTTAAAAAGAGGAATTGTGGGAATTGATAATTTGTAAAACTCAGAATCAGTTAACATGAGTCACTGAAATTTGTAAGGATTGCAGGTGATAGTGAATACCTTTAATACCAGAACTTTTGAGGCAGAAGCAGGTGAATTTGTGAGTTTGAGGTTGGGCTGGTTTATATAGAAAGTTCTAGGCCAGCCAGGACCACATAAGGAGACATTGTCTTAAATTTTAAGGACTATAAGAAATGTGTTTTTGTCCTACCTCCCTCTCCCCTCCCCCTGTGCTTCCAATTTGTCAGAGATCTTGTCCCTTTCCCCTTCTCCGGGGGACCATGTATGTCTCTCTTAGGGTCCTTCTTGTTTCTTAGCTTCTCTTCCATGTGGATTGTAGGCTGGTAATCCTTTGTTCTGTGTCTAAAATCTATATATGAGTGAGTACATACCATGTTTGTCTTTTTGTGATTAGGTTGCCTCACTTAGGTGGGGAGAAGAGGAGGGAAGAGGACAACATGAGTGATCAGGAACATTGAGTCAGGGGATGAATAGAGGAGAGCAAGAAAAGAGATACCTTAATAGAGGGAGCTTTTATAGGTTTAAAGAGAAATCTGGCACTAGGGAATTGTACAGAGATCCACAAGGATGACCTCAACTAAGAATCTAAGCAATAGTGGAGAGGCTACCTTAAATGCCCTTCCCCAATAATGAGATTGATGACTACTTTAAAGCCATCCTAGAGCCTTCATCCAGTAGCTGATCGAAGCTGAAGCAGACACCCACAGCTAACCACTGAGCCGAACTCCTGAAATCCATTTGTACAGAGGGAGGAGTGATGAGCAGTGCTGGGGAAACGCATAGAAACAGATGACCTGAGCAAATGGGAGCTCATGGAACCCCAGCCAGACAGCTGGAGAACCAGCATAGGACTAAACCAGGCCCCCTGAACTTGGGTGACAGTTAGGAGGTCTGGGCAGTCTATGGGGCCTCTTGAAGTAGAACCAGTATTTATTCCTAGTGCAGGAATGGACTTTGGGAGCCCATTCCCCATGGAGGGATACTCTCTCAGCCTAAATACATAGGGGAGGGCCTAGGCCATGCCCCAAATGATGTGTCAGACTTTGATGATCCCCCGTGGAAGACCTCACTCTCCCTGGGGAGTGGATGGGAAGTGGAGTGGGGGGGGGTTGGAGGGGGGTTGGGGGGGGAGGGAGAGGGAACTGGGGTTGATGTGTAAAACAAGGTTGTTTCTAATTTAAATTTTAAAAAAGTAAGGGAAAATGTGTTTTGATAATATATGTGCTTTGTTTCATTCAGCTATTATAGCCTACTTCCTCATGGATTTTAGAAAGCAACTTTTTGTATGCTTGTACCACATAGGTATTCAGTGCCTTTGGAGTTTTAGTACATGACATTTTGATCACTTCAGGGTACTTCTGACAAGCACAGATTCATTGTTGACCTCATTCAGAGCTTTCATTTATTGATAAAGAGTGCCCAGCCATAGAAGAAGTGAAGGATGATTGACATAACCTGTATTAAGAAAATAAGACCCCACTTGCAAGATAGATACCTCTTTTTAAGAAATGTTAGGGATATAATAAGAAAGTTCATATTTATGTTACTTGTAGCAAAATACCTTACTTAACTCTGTATTTATCCACTTTATG
The DNA here is from genome assembly GCF_943737965.1 of Phodopus roborovskii. NCBI lineage: Eukaryota > Metazoa > Chordata > Mammalia > Rodentia > Cricetidae > Phodopus > Phodopus roborovskii. The sequence goes on along the minus strand of NW_026126418.1, from coordinate 29,905,692 downwards.
TCCTTGGTTCTTTGTAAGGATTTGCTTGCTATTGATTCTTCATGTGTAATGAAAAAATTATGGTGCTGTTAAATCCAATGACTCTTGTTATTTAAAACAAAAAAAATGAAAAAATGCTACCCTTTAGACTGCCTTCTTAAACATGACCACAGATAGCACATTTTCATTTTATCTTATTTTTAGACAGGAATTTGTGTATAGCACAAGATCACCTTGAATTTACAATATTACTGACTAAGCCTGAGTACTGCAGTTAGAGGCCTGTGCCAAGTTGTACATCTTACTTTATATAATACTCCATCATTGCATCAAAACAGGGAAGACTGCAAAGTGATGTGAATAATCACTGTTAGAGAAAAATCCCACATTCTGCAGCGTAGTTGTTTTTCTTTCCTTCATCTATCCAGCAAATCATGGAGACTACAGATACTGTACTAAGGTCTGGGGCTATAAAGATTCAGGCAGTGTTTGCTACCTTTAAAACTTAGAGACCCTGCTAGAGAAAACTGTTCAGTAAGTGTAGTGTTAGTGTGGTATAAGGCATACAATCAATCACCTTTTTATTGACTCTTGTAATGGGCACGTGGAGAACTTGTGTGTGTGCTTTCTATATATTAGAATATTTTTTAATCTGTTTCTGCCAGTCTGGAAACGCACTGTATTTATTTAAAATATTAAATGCAGGGCTAGAGATGACTCAGATGTCTACTCTATCAGAGAACCTGGGTTCAATTCACAATACCCATATGGCAGCTCACAACTGTCTGTAAATCCACTTCTAGAAGATCAGACACCCTCAAACAGACATACATACAGGCATCAATGCACATGAAATAAAAACACACAAATAAATAAATAATGGATGCTCTATGGCAAATTTAGAATGAAAAAGTTCTATTAAGTTGGATTTATTTTTGTGACTTTTTCCTTTTAAATTGATCAATAAGATATTCTTTGAAAAAGAATGCTTTCTAACATAAAAATGAAGTACCTTTCAGCTTTTCTCATCTTTATTTTTTTTTTTTAGACCCACTGAACTTGATGCTCTGGTGTTTGGCCATTTGTACACCATTCTTACCACACAGTTGACCAGTGATGAACTTTCTGAGAAGGTGAAAAACTATAGTAACCTCCTTGCTTTCTGTAGAAGAATTGAACAGCACTATTTTGAAGATCGGGGTAAAGGCAGGTTGTCTTAGAATTGTATGTCAATTAGTTATTATTTAAAAAAAAATCTAACTTTTGAAATATGTATTACCTGAACATTATAATAGATATTAATTTCAGAATTTCAAAACCAAAAACACTTTTTTGAAACCTCAGAAAATTGCATAATATCATATACATGTTCTTTGTACTGTTATTTGTGTCCACCTTCATTTTTGAATTGTTTGATTTGTTACATTGTATTCTATATCTTGATATTTTGTTTCTTTATGAGCATATAAAAATAAATGTTAAGCAATTATGGTTGTTTCATTTACTTTCTTGGTCTTTTTGGCTACTCACTGAATTTAGTACCCATGGAATAAACATTTCTCTAAGAGAAGTAACTGATGTATGTACTGAGACATTGAATACACGGTGAAACTGACCATGGGAAAGAATTCTTTAAAAATGTACTGAGAAAGTGGGGTGACTGGAGATCATCCAGTGAGGCACACATTGACCATTCTTCATATCTAAATTGAGTTGAATTAAACAGTGTTTCATTAAAGCAGGTATGGGTTGAAAATTCTATTTTATGGAGATGAGAGCATCTTGATATTTTTTAATTCCTTTTTTGGGGTAGGGGGTGAAGGGAAGGTAGTTTTCATAGGAGTAGTGATAGGAATCCATATACAAATCTAATATATCTCTCTCCCACCATAATAGTGATGCTGTAAAGAATCAGATGTAATTCTGCTATTACCATGTTGAGAGTGATGCTGCCTTCTTATCATTCACCAAACATTTCTAAGTCACTTAATCTTTACAGAACATGTAATGATAATTATCTCCAGTTTAAAACACAGGAAATGGAGTCTCAAACAATTTTTTAAAATTTTCATACATGTATACAAATAATTTAATCATATCCATTCCTCCCTCCAGGACCTCCTGTGCCTTTCCCTACATATATTCCATCTCCTCCTCAGCTTCCTGTCTTTAAAATAATAGAAAGGTTTTATAACCTTAGTCAAATTACTCATGTTTGTGAGGTCATCCAGTGTGGGTTGTGGGATAACCTACCAATGGCTTCCCCCTTCCCAAAGAAAAGTAACTCCCCTTTCTCAGCGGTCATTGATTGCCCTTGGCTTCTTGATGAGCCGTGGGGTATTGGGATGGGCCCTTCTCCCCTCTATGTTGACATAAACTTTCTTACTTTCATTTGTATTTCATCTCCAAGGTAACACTTTTTCTCCCCTTCCGGACAGGGTCTCTGTGCAGCCCTGGCTGTCCTGGAACTCACTCTGTTGACCAAGTAGGTCCTAAACTCAGATTTGCCTACTTGTGCCTCCTGAGTGCTTCTATTAAAGGTGTGTACAGCTAACTGCCAGGCTTTAGGCTAACACTTTTAAAGGGTAATTACGTTTCATGTTTCTATCCCATGGAGTGCTTCTTTAAAAGGAAGAAAGGAGCAAACAGTGCCTTACTGTGATTCCAATGTTTATAAGGCATGCAAGTTTATCAAACTGTATTGTATGTAAATTAGAGCCCAATAAAGTTTATTTAAATAAAGTTGATGATTCTCTTCTTCCCCTCCCCTTCTCTTCCCTCTCCTTCCCATCTCTGCCCTCCCTTCTCCTTTCCTCCCCATTATAGGATATAGAGGTATTTCTTTAAAGCTCACTAGCTTTGGGAGGTAGTCCAGGCTGGCCTTGAACTTGAGATCTCCTGAGTTCTTGGACTTTTGAATACCTGTTTACATTTGGTTATTTGTCTAGGACTTCTGTTTCTTCCTAGTATAAGAAGAGTCTGTGGTAAATCAGCTCTAGACTGAGGTTTGCTTTTTGTTGTGCTTATGTTCCATGCGTGGCTAGTGAGAAAGGTGATTCTTGTTTTCGATGGTTTAATTTTTCACTTCAGATTCTGGTTAAACCCGATAGCCACCTGGGTTTCAGTCCCCTGTTCTGCTTCCTTGCCCCTTATACCACTGCATGGTTTTCAAGTGATTTGATGCTATACCACATACTGCTTTAGGTAAGAAGAGAGGAAAGTTTTTAGTTGAAGATGTCAATACTTAATCTGTGATTCTTGAGAATGTCTTCTTGTGGTCATAGACCTCTATCCAAGTTATTTCATGCTTTCTTCTTACCCCTCCACGTCTCTGTTTAGCCTGTACTCACAAACTCAATCAAAAAGATAGACCTTGATGAGGAGAAGTAGACAGGTGTTAGTAATGGAGCTATGCCATGTAGAATTCATCTATGTGAAGGTATTAAAATAAAAAAAATAAAACTATTTGTCTACCAAATATATTTGTATGCCACATTCAGTGAACCTACTGACTTGACTTGGGACTTAAACTGTGAAGTACCAGGGCCCTTAGTTCCTGCTTTTAATGATAACATTCAGGAAGCAGAGGCAGACAGATCTCTGTCAGTTCAAGGTCACTCCAGGGTTAGTGAGTGAAGTTCCATCTATGTACTATGTAAGGAGTTGTTGAGGAGGCAAGGGAGTATTCTCTTCAGTGCAGCCTCCTTACTCTCTGCCTAGGTAAGGACCAGTGGTGCTTAAATAAAGTTGATGGCATCATGTGGCTTTAGTTACTGGCCATTTGCAAACAGCCTTCCTTTTGGCCAGCAGCAAATGTTAACTTTGCTGTGGGTTTGAGCAAAACTACATGTGTGCATGATTGCAGTGTTGTAGAGAATGTGTGTACCTCCCGTATGACCTGTGTCACAGTGTCCAATACTGGCTAGGAATTCCATTTTCTCATTTATTGTTTGGTCAGTCACCCATTTAACATATATTTAAATGTAGACAGAATTGAGTTGGTGGTTCCTTTGCTCTTAGAACTTAGTGCTAGAAGTAAAAAGCCCAGCACTGGGACTGCAAAGGCGAATTCACTGAGATGGGCTTAATGAAGCCTCAAAGGATCAGCTGGACTGTTGGCAAACGCCTCATTTCCTGTGGACGTCCCCTCGCAAGTGAGCCTGCTTCCATAGTCCTCACAATTATCACCCACTTGTTCTGTAGGTCTCAAGTTGTTTTTTTTTTTTTTTTTTTTTTTTCCTCCTTGTGTTAGTCGAGTTGAAGGATTCATGGTATTAATCACGAGTGAAGTTGTTATTTATCACCTGCTGGGTGAGAAATAATAATTTTGGCACAAGTGGGGCAGCAGGCCAGAGGTACCAAATTAAGTAAAACATCTAAACACTAGCAAGAATCATTTCTCTGATTAATGAATTGTTACAAAGAAAAGCGCTACTCATTATCTGGTCTTAGCAATACAAAATGGGGCCCGTAAGAAAACAGCCGACCAGCTTGCTCAGGCCAGTTTTTGTTTCATTACTTTTCCCTTCTGATTCTCTCTACAGAATTTGCTGCAGTCACACCATTTTTTGGTTTTCTTTGTTGCCAAAGCACAGAAGTAGGGAAAAGTAATTTGTTTCAGTATTGTATCTGAAAATACCAAAATGGTTATGGAAACAATGATTTTCTTTTTTTTGAGACAGTGTCTCACTGTTTATTTTTTGTTGTTGGCCATGACCTCTGTAGACCAGGCTAGCCTTGACCGCATAGAATCCGCTTACCTCTGCTGGGATTAAAGTTGTGCACCATCACAACTGGCCTGAAATGATCTTTGTAACTTTTAAGATATTAAATTGACTTTTGAAGTAGGTTTGGTGAATCGCTTTTAAAATGTTTGGTAAACTCAGAAGCATGTAAATCCTCTCCCACCAGCTCACTGGGGGTTAATGTAGGGCTGTCTGCATTGTAGCAAGATCTCTACCACTCAGCTGTTTCTTCAGCTTGCTTTTTAATTGTTACCTTGAGATGGTCTCACTAAGTTTCCCAGGATGGCTTTCAACTCACTGTGTAGCCCAGGCTGAATTTGAACTTAAGATCCTCCTGCCTCACACCCTGCATAATGGATTACAAGCCACTTTTAAATGTTATCTAGAAAATGTCAACGTGTCTACTATTTCTGTTGAGTAGTACCGTTGATGAAGGAAGAGCTTACTTAAAAAGGGGTCTGTTTTCATTTGTGGGTCTTTGACAATTTCAAGATTGGGAAGTTTTATTCTGATTCCTCAAGATTAGTTCACATTTTATAGTGGCATTAAGAACTTTTTTTCCACTTTCAAGATAGGAATAACAAGAACCAGGCTTATACTGCCTTAAATAACTAAAAGAAAACAGATGAAATACATGAAATGATGGTCTCTGACATGGGGCAAGATGAAAGAACAGTGACCCTTGCCTGAAGGGAAGAACATTTCCATGCTACCCAGAGAGGAGAACCCAGGCAGGAGCTAGCAGTCTTCTTTAGTTGAGAAGTCAAAAAGTGATGTGCTGGTAGGAGGACACTTGCATGAAGAACTTTGGAGATTGATGGGTCTCTTGGTCATCTACCGAGTGTTGACTCTGCTGTGCACAGGGCCCAGAACCCTGGGGAAAGAGCAGCAGAACAACCCTGCCCCGACAGAAGGCTGCATGCAGTTTAGTTCCTGCTAGTGAGAGTAGAAAGGCCACCACACAAACCATCAGATAGGCAGCTCAGGAGGACATTGCTTATCTTAGTGTCCATGTGGAGAGTAAAGTCCCCACTGACTGTGTATTATTGACAAGACAAGGACCCCAGTGCCTCAGACCCATGGGGATGGCAAAGTCTTCCCCTGGTCAGGATAGGAGGAATGGAAAAGCTGCTTTCTGGTCCAAGTACAGGTGTTACTAATGGTTAACGGTCATCTAAAACCAGTGTTCAGAAACTGTCCAGCACAGCTTCCTCTTCCCAGACAACTGCAACCTAAGACAGATCTACTACTGAGAGTAGATCTCTGGTTCAGCTAATGCTCTTGAGTTCCCTAGTTATGGGTAGTCTCCAATCAGTCCACAGCCCACCCAATCCCATCTTTTCTGTATATATGTCTATTATTTCTTCATTCCCTGGCATTCCTGGTCAGTCCCTAAGCTGTTAGGGCAGTTAGGGCCAAATTAGGCCTTTACTAGTGGCTGTCTAGACCCACTAAACAAACCTTAAAGAAAAAACTTTGAAAGAAAGGAATGGATTCTAAGCAACGTTTTAAAACAAAGCCTTCAATTAGTTAAGGAAGACAAAAGTCTCTAGTACCCAATAATATAAAATCCAGTGTCTGGAATCCAACAAGGCAAGGCGTACAAGGAAACAAAAACTGATTAGTGGAACTAGGTTTAGAAATGGCACGTGTAGAGATTTAGATAAGGGTGTGCAAGCAGTGATCATACTTCATATGCTTAGGAAGGTGGTCAGGGAGTGCCAATAAAACACATATCCTAGACACAGGACTTTGAATATGTGCTAAGAACTGGATATAAAAAAGCCAGAATTGTTTCCTTTTCAGGAAATGCATTGAAAAGTATTGAAAAAAGTATATTTTCAAATTAGAAGAAAATAATCTTTAATGACAGATTGAATTGCTAAACTATTGTTGCATTAGAAATTATCTTGTGATGTTTTTATCTTATATAGATACATGTGTATACATATTTGCTTATGGAAATGTTTCCTTTTATTTGGTATTTTATAGAAGCTTTATAATGCACCTGATAACTACTGTAGATTAATAACACATTTCTGCTTCCTGTGGTCCTTAATAGCATTAAGAACATTATCTCCATGTACACCTAATCTAAATACAATGTATCAAATGAGAACTTCACTTCTGAAATAGTCCAGGAAAATGGGTGACTTTATTTTAAGCTCCTTTGACAATGATTAATAAGGAGAATTATATATAGTACTTAAAGTAACTACTTTTAAAAATATATCAAATCAAAAGCATCCTTTTGTATTTGGTCTCCTGTCATAGTGCCAGGATGGAAATCAAAAATATGAAAGCCACCCACTGACAAAACAGCCAGTGTTTCTAAAAACTGATACATTTATACCTCTCCAAGTTATATATTGCTGAAGGAATCCAAGTCAGGATATAATAGAGATACTTACTGCACACCTATGTTTGACACAATACTCTTAGCAAGGACCAAGTTACAGAATAAGCAAGGGACACATGGTAAACATAGACAAAATGGAGGATTATTCAGCCATAAACAGGGAAAAAGTCATGTTGCTTATGGAAAATGGATTGAACTGGAGATCATGCTGTAAAAAATAAGTCAGTTTTAGAAGACAAATGCCTATGGAATATTGGGAATATGTAAAAATAGAAGGGAGACTTTTAGGGGAAAGGGTGGGAATCAGAGAGTAGTATTGAGTGGGAAATGAAAGGTTAATATAATCAAAGCACTGCAGGTGCAAGTCTGGAAACGTAATAGTAGTACCCGTTACTTTATCCAGTGTGTGTGTGTGTGTGTGTGTGTGTGTGTGTGTGTGTGTGTATTAGGAAGAAGCTACAAAAAAACCCAACTGCTGAATTCAAGCAAATGTTTATGGAATATTTTTATATTCATTGAATTTTGAAGGACAGGCAAAAAGCAGACAGCTCCTATTCTCAAGAAGGAGATCTGTACATGTAGATAAAGCAAAAATGGGGCCAAGGATTAGCTTAGTGATAGAGCATGCTTGGGACCTTGGGCCTGGCTTCCAGCACCAATAAATGGATGAGTGAATGAATGAAAATGTTTAAAAAATTGAATGAGAATTCTGAAAGGCATCATTTTAGGAAGAGGCATATACCGCAGAGAGTGTCAAAAACCAGATGTGCTCCTGAAAAATTAGTGACATTAAATGGAACAGTGTTGGAAAACTTCACGAAGAAAGCTTAATAGTAAAAGATGTAGATGAGAAGGTCACAATACAAAAAGTGACAACAGCAAATGGCATGGATACCTAACTCCAGTGTGGTTAACACAATGTTTCTTTGAAACAGTCATGGAAGATGAAATTAGAAGAGTAAATATGAACTAGATACAGAGAGTTTTGAGGGTATTTAACTAATTTAAACAATTAGGCAACACATGCTCATTTTAGACACACCGGTGCATGCAAATTGCATTTGATTTGGCGTCCAAAGATTTGAGTCTGACTCCTGGCCCCAGGTGGTACCACAGTCTCAGGGGGCTCACTCCCTTTCTGAGTCTGAGCTTCTCCATTAGAGTGGAAATCTTAGTACGGATTATGCCCACCTCACTGTCTTGGTGTAAAATTCAAATGGACATTATGATGATGAAGTACACTGGAAACTGAAGGGTTATTTTTATTGGAGAAAAGAATATGATTTGATTGGCTATTGAGTAGGATTGATCAGGAAATGATGTACAATATGCCACCTATTAAAAAAAAAAAAATCTTTTTTTTTTTTTTTTTTTTTTTTTTTTTTAGGCTTCTGTGGCAAGTACCTGAATTAGAAAGACTGTAAAGAAAAAGGACATAGAGGGACCAGTTTTGAAGAAAATCTGAACAGGGCTGATAGGTCATTGGATATGATGAAGTAAAAGTGGGGTCCAGAGCCTCAGTGCTAGAGAAATGAAGAGCATGCCTGAGAGATTAGGAGTTGGGAGACCATGTTTTGGTGTGTTGGGTTGGACATGCAATGGGAAGTCTCCATTAGACAGTTTAAAACAGCATTGATTTTTATAGTCTAATAAAACTACCCAGGACTCTTTGGCAACATAAGAGATACTCAATAACCATGTAGCTGGTATTTTAAGGCCATAAGAGAGCAAAAGGTCTGGAAATGGGGAGCTTGAAAATATTCATTTTATAATAAGTAAATTGAACTTGTCAGAATAAGCTCCTAGGGAGTTGTTGACCACATCTTACAAACCCCTTAAATGTAAATTCACCAAATCCATCAGGCTCATTTTTCTTCTAAATTTATTGTTAGCATATGTATGCTCTGTTTTTCCCATCTTGTTAATTGAAAGAGTAACAGGTAATCACAAATGGCAATAATGATGGAAATTTTGTTAACTGAGGTTAGAAAACAGTACTGTCAATTGGACAGAGTGCCTCGTGTCTGCGAAACATACACTACCATCTGGTTCAGCCTGCGTCCATCTCCTGTTATTTTCAATTGTGAGTGTTTAATTTCTGGAAATGTTGAAGCATCACCAAGACAGCTTTGATGGCTCAGAATCCCAAAGCATGGCTGTTCTTATGTGTGATGTTTGCTTTTAGAATACTCAAGTGTTTTTTTTTTTTTTAATTAAAGTTGCTTGTTGACAATTTCATGCATGTATAGTAAGTAATTTGTTTATTCTTTTTTCTACTTCTTATAAAATATAGTAAGAATATAATTACATCTCTTTCCACCTTCCGTTTCTTCCTTCCAGATCCTCTCTAGTTTCCTCCCTCCATCTGCTTCATGTCCCTTCCATTCTCAAATTGATAGCCTGTTCTTAACACCTACTTTCTCGTACCTCTTTCCCATCCTTGTATCGACTTCTTCCTTACAGACAGACCCCTCTTTTGACATCAGTGGTTTTTGTTTTGTGACTCTGATTTTAACCAACGTGGCCTGTGTGACTGAAACCATCCATTGGAGCCTGGTGGGCTGTTATACTACTGGAAGCAATGGCTGCCTCTCCCCTGGAATCCATGAGTTGCCAAAAGCTCATCAGTGAGGGGTAGGGCCCCATGAGCCCCTCTCCATCCACAATTGACTGTTGACATGCCTAGACTTGTGCAGGTCTAGTGTAGACAGCTGGAGCTGCTGCTGTGAGATCATGTTTGCAACAGCTGCATTGTGCTCTGAAGATACCTTTTTGCATCTCCTTTCCCAGGCTCTTGGCTCTTACATTCCTTCCACCCTCTTCCCCAGGGTTCCCTTAGAGCGGGTGGTATAAATGTCCACTATGCCATCATTCATTCTAAGCATGTTCAACACCCACGAACTGTCTGCATTTACCATCACTCTTTTATTTTAGAACTTACTTTTGAATTAAAATTAGAGAATTAGACCAACCTTCAAAATTCGTATTTGGAAACTTTTAAAGTCTGAATGAATATGTTCAGCGGTGAAGGGTGAGCATAACACATCTTATTCTAGGGAGATACATTTATCCACATGATTTTTATAGTAAAATAAATCTACCTGTTTCAGATTAATTTACGCCCCACCCATAATAATGGTTTTGTGGATGTCATTTGATGTCCAAACAGATTTCTTTGGGACAATCTTTAAGAGTTCTTAGTTATCTCCTATCATTTCCTTTCCCACCCTGATAAAGATGGAGAATAATAATGTGAGAGGAAAATTCCTATGCTCTGTTTGAATGTCTGGTTTTAAAAGGAAAATAACATGTTTCTTAAAAGGAAAAATAAAATTTGCAATCTCCAAAGTTTAAATGTATTTACAACTTAAAAATTGTGTGTGTGTGTGTGTGTGTGTGTGTGTGTGTGTGTGTGAATGATAGCACAGATGTGACATACGTATATAAGAAAATTCTGTTGGTGTATTCTAAGGACTGTAGTGATCTGCAGAGGCACTTCCTTGTCATAGCCCTTCGAAGGAAGGAAGCAGGTCTATAGTAATAGCAAATCCTTAAAATGAATTGCATCTGGTAGATGCAGCAGTAGCCTGCTCTGTTTACAGCTGGTGATAACAAATATGCCCTGTACCTTCCCTTCCAAAGGAACAAAATGCAGGTCATTTCTAAGGCGTTTGGCACAGCAGTCAAGCAGGGCCAACGTGCTTCCCCCTTTATCAAAATATATTCATTCTAGTTTTCAAATTGCTGCTTTTGAGTCCTAAATCTCTACCCACACTAATTTCTGTGGGTCAGACTTTGACCCTGATTGGAACGAAACCTGGAGTCAGATATTCGCAGCGGAACGCTTCCGCCTCCCCGCGTGTCAGAAGCCATATTGCTGCAAATGCCTCACGCACCTAGGAGTGCGGCTTGCGGAACTGATGAGGTGAGAGCGCTGCACAGTGGCGCGGGCCTGGTAATCACAGGACTGAGGAAACACATACATCATCTGCCACACAGGTTGGCATTTCAAGTAAAAAACCTTCACACTGTGTAAGGTGTTGGACAAATGATGGCCATATGCATGTTTGTCTGGGTGCAGATGGCTCTGTGTTCCCAGAGAGGAGAAAGCTGAGCTCGGCTCTTTTTGCAGACAGTTTAATATTGGTGACACAGTTTATGTCCTCTGCAAAAACAATAATGGAACGGAAGGTGACATAAATTATTTGCAAATCGTTTGACATATGCAGGGCATTGTCCTTGCAATAATCACCATCAGTCTGTCAGTTTAAGATATGAACCATGCCACTGCCATTTTATATCACTGTGTTAAGGCTTTCACATGCTGTAATTTTACAGATTTGTTCTTCGGAGATCCACAGCAACACAAATCATATTGGATTGTGTTTAGTCATGTACTGTATCATGCACATTGCTTAGATAAAAACAAAAGCACACATTCCATAGGATGGGGGTCTAGAGGCAGTCGCTTCCATTTCCTATCTTTGTGAGGCAGTGCCCAACCCCTCCCCCCCAAGTCGATACCATCACTCAACTTTAGTTCATTTTTCAGGTGAGAGAGGTTATTTATGCGAATGTTAACTTGCTATTTACCAATCTCTCCAGAATGTACAGAATGGAAAATGGTTCATCACGAAGATATTTCTTAACTCTATTTTCTAATAAATTCACATAGTATGTAAGTATCCAGTGATATGTCATAACCTCCCTTCAATTTCATATATAGCATCGTTGCATATATTCTCAGCCTAAGACTATAGCTGCAGATGGTGATTAGATAGCAGACTGTGTTGTCCCTGTTTCTGTCGTATGAACTTAATGCCATATGGCACGTTTTACTTATTGAGCAGTTGATGCCAATTGGTGTTGAGAACTGCATTTTACAGTGTAACCATACGGAGCAAAGGTTTGAAATGCATCTCAGTCATTGTTGTATGGCACATATTTGGACCAACTGATAAATGGCCTTTAGAGAGAGTTTCTCAATTTCCTAGAGTTTATAAGAAAACTATAAATTTGAAAGCATGGTATTCAGAACTGGAGTACAAAATTTTCAAGAGACATATGATTTGTTTTATTTGGCAAAGTTACTTCCACTCTGTTATATCAACAATGCTGCATCTGCTGTCTCTCATTACACGGCCCTTAAAAGAGATTTATGGCATTTCCATCTTTGAAATAATATTTATTCTATGGCAGGTAGCCACGATCAGTATGCTATCATAATTATCGCTATACTGATAAGTGCACCAGGACAAGCGTTTACAGACAAACTGTTTTAACCTATCTTAAATGGTGCACTTAAATGATACATCAGGGGATTTGACATTAAGTTTAGATGATTTCAGAAAATCTTTATAGTAGCATTAGATTGGGATACTTAGCACTCAGGAAAAATTTAAACAAAAAAAAAAAAAAAATAAGCTTGATGAAGATGCCAGTACAGTCACATGATACTTAAAGAATAGAATTTTTATTTCTTCCAACAAACTTAAGTAATTCATTATTTTCTGAGTTGCTGCCAGTTTGCCGACTGGAGTGCTGCACGTCTCTGTTTATCCTTCTATTGAGCGTGTCCAGCACATGCCGCCCAAGCATCTCCAATTCCACATGCCCTTTCTGAACACATTGTTCCATTATTTTCCTCACCTCAGTGATCTTACCAGCTATACCGGTGTTCCTTTCTGCCCTGGAACTTTTATGCTAATTTCTGTTATGAAACATGTTTATGCTGTAGTCAGTTCTCTCCATTTTCATCAGTCTGCTAGGTCTTTGAGACCATGTCGGGTACAAGAGATGCTCAGAAATACTGGTTGCATTGAATCATTTTTAGCAACTTCTTCTTCATTTCAATACTGCCATGTACCATCAGTAGTTGCTGTAAATTCAGCCCACCCCCATCTTCATTTCACTGCCCTCCTCTGCTTCAGACCACAGTGCTGGTGCTCACTGAACAGCCCTTTCAGAAGGAAGTTCCTGTTCTGCCCACTGCTGTGGTTGAGTGCATGCTTCTTAAGGTCTAAGTGTTTCTTCTTCCTGCTCCAGGAGACTCCTGGGCCTCTTGAATGTTTTATTTATTTCTCATCAGCAGGGCTTGCCAAATATTACCTTCATGTGATCATTTGTGGAAGTTTTCTTTTTAATTTTAGTTGTGATTCTTTTTTGTTTGTTTGTTTGAGACAGGGTCCCTCTATCTAGCCCTGGCTATCCAGGAACTTACTAGGCCAGGCTGGCCTCAAATTCATACATCTACTTGCCTCTGCCTCCCATGTGCTGGGACCAAAGGAGTGTACCACTATGCTCCACTGTTAGCTATAATCTTAAAGCTGTGGCTTTCACAAACTCTGACTACTTAACATCTACTTGTAGGTCTCACATGTTCAGGTTTAGATTTCTCCTTTTCTGTCTGGTTGCTTGCATATAGTAAATACATACTTAAAAACTCTATCATTATGAAAAAAATTAAATATACCCATTCATACAGAGGGTAGCATGAATCCCCTGTCATCAACTGGCTTCAGCAATAATGCCTCTGAGGACAGTCTTACTTCTTCAAGGCAGCTATTCCCCTGTGCTCCTTTGTTTCGAGTAAGAGACGAGATAACAAACACTATATTCAAATAAAGTATGTATTTAATAAATGTTTTGAAGCTTTAAGATGTATCGTGATGGCAAGGTTGGGATTTCTTGGTTGTCTCATAAATACAGTTTTGAAATTGTATTTGTTCAGGCACATGCTTTTAATCCTATCTTTCTGGAGGCAGAGGAAATGAATCTCTGTGAGTTTAAGGTCAGTTTGTTCAACAAAGTAAGTTCCAGGACAGCCAGGAGTATATAGAGAGACCATGTGTCAAAAAAGAAAGGAAGGAAGAAAAGATTTATATTTGTTCAAATAAAACCCAAATAAGGCCCATACTTTTCTATCAGGTTGATTTCTCTTAAGTTTTGAGAACTTTGTTTTTAATTGGAATTTAGTTGTTGGTATGGTAGGACTGTGTCCTATAGGCTTTTCTGTAGTTTGGATTTGCTGATGGTGTCTTCTTCCCATTTATTCGATAATTTCCAATTGGTCTGTCATATCCTTCAAGGCACATTCTCTTCATGAATTAGTTTTTCATAGTATTACCAAGAATGCATGAATTTAGAAGTGTTTTGGGGGCAGTCAGTGGTGGTTCGTGCCTCTAATCCCAACATCAGGGAGGTAGAAGCAAGTGAATCTCTGTGAGTTCGAGGACAGCCTGGTCTACAAAGTGAGTTCCAGGGCTGTAACACAGGGAAACCTTGTCTCAAAGTGTTTTTGCTTCAGTCCTTGTATTTATTATCCCCAAGAGAGTCAGAATTGTCCCACTTTTGGCCAGAAGGGGTTTCTTCAGTGTGGTTTCTGAGTCTCTGACTGATAACCTTTATTATAGCCGTTCTTATTATTTCTTTCCTCAGACCTGACATACAGACCCTGAAAAGCTGTGGGTCTTTTTAGTGGGAAACGCTGTGTTCGGGGAGACCTGGGCTTGACCTAACTAGGGGTAGTGAGAAATAAAGGGCAGGCAGATGCATATGTAGAAAAACTGGGGTCAGGTGGGTTGTGCACTCTTCAATGGAGTGGTACCAACTACAGAACAAACTGGAACCTCAGCTTGATTATTATGTACAGCACTGGGGATGGGGCAGCTAGTCGGAGTAGAAGATGTTTGTGGGCAAACAAGCAGTCCTAGGGACATCCAGAGAGAGGAAGCTTCAGTTGCTATCCTTTGCACTCAATTATTCAAGACACTGGAACTTGTTTGCACATGCTGTCAACATTCACACTCAGACTAGAAGAAGGCTTTGGCATGCTGAGCCTGACCTGTGTAGTGAAGGCTTTGCAATTCCTATGGGTCTGAGGCATCGGTCCTTGACACAGCCATGCCCATGTCAACAATACACATCCTCTCATGGCTTCCTCAGCTCTCCCCTGGGAAATGGTACTTAGAGGTCCTGGTTCAGATGCTCATTGCTGTGGAGACTTATCACCCTTTCTAGGTATGTAGCTGTGTTTACACTGGCAAAGCACAAGCTTATGCAGAGAAGTATGCTTGTGTGAGTGTCCTAAATACAACTCCCCAGTATCTGTATCCGTCTCCTGCATTCTACCATAGGAAAAAATAGTTCTTCCATGAAAAGTTGTATGCATTTCTATAGATCTATTGCTATATATTTTCCTTACACTGCCCTGGCTGTCCTTGACTTTCTGGGCTCATTTCATCTCCCTGCATCAAGCCTGAGTATCTAGAGCTATCACTGTGTGCTGCTGTGCCCAGCTACGTTCTTTTATGTTTTGTTCTGTTTGTGGTGATCCATGCTAAATAAGGACTTTACCACTGACCTACATTAATGACCCTACCCTTACACTAATATACTCTTGGAGTAGATTCTGAGATGTGAGAGGTATGAGTTGAATGATGTGTGTCATTTTGTTAGCAGATTTCTTATGAATAGTCTAAGTTTGTTTTAATATTAGTGGCGTGCCTGTTTCCCCACAGCCTTAATAACAAAATATGTTTTCTTAAACTTTTCCACCCAAGATTCTTTCCACTCAAGAAATATTTATGTGGCCCCAGGTAGACAGGAATGTAAGGTAAGTACACACACCAAACATTTACTCATAATTAATCATAAGGAAAATTAATGCTTTCATATACGTATAACTTCATGATGTGTTAAAGATGAAGGCAAATTTACACACCAATGAGATTATCTGCTTATTTATCTCTCCATAAAGAAATCTTACCTGGACACTTGGTGCTAACAGAATGTAGAGCCCCTTCAATGTTTTCCAGATTTGATCCATATTTTGATTTGATAATCAATGCCTAGAACTTCACTTTGCATTAGTATGTAATACAATATGCTAGAAGTATGTTAAGGGCCATTTCAGAAGCTATTGGAAATTCTGCCTCAATCCCAAGCCAAAATTGTCTTTTTTTTTTTTCCTAAATGAAACACATCAGCAACTCAAACAGCATTTTCAAATCTAAGCTTTCTGACACAATACGGTACAAAGGTAGATTGACTCGGTACACATTAGGAATCACAGTCGGGAAATATTAAAGGACCTTCCCACAGTTAAGCCTAATGATTGTATAAGGTGTTTGTTGATATTTTGTGGCCTGGTGTCATGTGTGCTACCAAGTACTCATGCCCTGTGGTCGCAAGGTCTACAGTGACGTCTCCTGGTTCAGTCCAGCACTGCCCAAACATCTTGGCTTCCTTGTGCTTTGGAGTTTGAATCAATTGTTTTTGGTTGGTGCGCCTTCAGAAACCCTTTACCGTTCTCATAATTTCTGTGACTGAGTCTCACATTGAGTTATGTGGCCCCATGTGGGGTTTTAGAACTGAGTTCTAATGATTTGATTTTTATTTATCTCATAGATAGGAAAATAGTACCACAGTTTAATTTTAGAAATTGTCAAGTAATTTACATTTGACAAGTGTAAGTTTTAAATGTACAATATTTAGACTGTCACCCAAATCAACCCACACAGTGTTTCCATCATCCCTCTGTGTCTTTACAAAAGACATACAGTTAGCGAATGAGCCTGTGGAAGATGCCAATGCCACTGCCAGTGTAAGCATGCTAAGAAAAGACTCAACGAAAGGCTACACTCACTGGTGCATGATGGAAATGCTGCATGTGTTATGTGGGTGATTTGGATCTCATAGCCCCTTGGAGGCTCTCATTGTTGTCTGACGGAAAACAAAAAGTTGCTTGCTAGCTTTGTTACATTTTCTCAGCACTTTAAAGTGGGGAGCTGATTCTCACATCGCCAGAAGCATGAAACTCTTCTCTCACTGTACTTGCAGTTTTCACTCCCTCTGTTGTGAGTTTGGATGGGCATCTTTCCAGATGGCTAAGGACAACTTGTCTCCCTTTGTTAGCCGGTTTTCCTACGATCTTATTGCATACTCTTTTTCTTCTTTCCCTCTCTCTCTCTCTCTCTCTCTCTCTCTCTCTCTCTCTCTCTCTCTCTCTGTGTGTGTGTGTACAGATACAAACTTTGTGTACATATAATTTAGAAACACATGCTTATGTATGTGTGTAAAAATCAGGGTATTAACTATGAAATAAGTTGCTAATTTCCCACTGTATTTTTGTCTTTTATTTCCAGATATAAAAACTTACTAATTAAAAACACCCAAAAGTGTGGAGGAAGCCATTCATTTTCATCTAGTTCTTGTATCCTTTCATTTAAAAAATATGAAATCTTTGACTTGGCACATATTGTTGTATGTGATATGACAAATGCATTTAGTTTTTATCTTTCTGGCATATAACTCTCCAGGTAACCTAAGGCTTCTTATTAAAAAGTCAAGTTTTTCTCACTGATTTAAGTATTTATTAAGTACTAAATTTGAAATATTTATTAAATACAAAGTTTCTTTGATGCAATTGAGTCTAATTCAGGCTTTCTTAATAGTTTAATTATTCCAAAACTATGCTATTTGATATTTGGGACTTTGTTAGTTAGCTCTTTGTTTTCCTGGCTATTATTGGTTCATTTGTTGCCTCAAATTAACTTCATAACCACCTTGTTTAACCATAGACAAGAGTGGAGAATGAGTGGGAGGTACTTGCTACTTGGCAGCTAGGAACCTATAGAGAAAAGTCCCATTTGAGGAGCATTCTGAAGGTTAATTTTTCTGAAGCAGGTGTTGCACGGAGGGATAATTGGGATAAAGGTCATATGAGAAGCAGGAACCTGACTGAGACGGTAACCTTGGTGTTTAACTTAGCAAGGGAGAAAAACCTGGAGAACAGAAACTGGAACGTAACAACACATGTAACGTGCATCTTATCAATTCTGTGCTAGCTTAACTCTGCGCGTCCCCATGCAGTTTCTAAAAAAATTGACTGTTCTTATTTCTGCATTTCCCATCACATCCAAAGGACATGATTGTCTGCTGCCCTTCAAAGACAAGACCCATCTGGCCTATGTGCACCAAATGGCCAGCCACTGGCACTGAGCCACTGCTCATGGAAGAGTTGAGAGCGAGTGCTAAGAGAACAACTATGCATTAGTAAAACCCAAGCCTTTGGAATTAATCAGATCTGGGTTCAAATCTGCCTCCTAATTTTGTAAGCTGGGGGAAGTCAGTTTCCTCATTTATAGTGAGCACTCTATGGCTAACTTCACAGATGTTGGGCTGGTTAACTGAAATGAAAGTGTCTCCTTATCTACGCTGTCTATTGTCAAGGCATTGATATTATCCTTCTCTGTAGAATGCCAACAATACATCCAGGAATGGCAACTGTGATCTTGACTTTCTCGTCACTGTACTGGTGAAGAAAGTTACATTTAACTCATTTGTCATTCTATTTAGAGCTAGAATATTATAGAGAAAGGAATGTGTTTATTTCTTTGAAAACTGATGTTAGAGACAAATCTGGGAAGAGAGCAGTTGGAACCTTTGTTCCTTTTGTGGGAGGGTCTTCTGGAAAAGTTGAATTGATCCTGAAGTATCTGTGGCTTCCGGGGTGCAAAGAAAAACCTCAGCCAGGTGGAAACCTTCGAGCTGGGGTCCCAAGCCATGTCAGTCGGTTTTCTGAAATTCAAATGACATTAACCCTTTGCTTCAAACCTGCTGTGGTGAAACACAAGCTAAAATGTTAGCATGTTTTCTTATGTAGCTTGTGAATCGTAGCCAAGCAGTTCCTCTTGGCTCGTTCCTGGCACCTGCTGGGTGTCAGTATTGCTGGACAGGCCATGAGGAAAGCAGTTCAGGTGAAGTCCTTTTGCTTCCAGATAAACACATGGGGCCTAACGCCCAGATTAAAGAATTTAAGTTTCAGATTTTCTTAGAAGCAGTTGCTGAGTTCCTGATGTATAATAGGAAACAATAGGATTCTGTGAATAATAATAATAATAATAATAATAATAATAATAACAATAACAATAAAGCAACCCTCAGAATACACAAGAAATGTAATAGGTATAAGTAGATAATTTCCTCAGAGACATCCCATGCAATTGGAAATAAATTACACGAGATGTGATCTCGAGTTATGTTGGACTTTCACTATAAGCTAACTTTTTAAATAAATGCTTAGGCAAAGGTGTTCCATGTCCTTTGTGTGTACCTATCTATGAAAATATGTATGTTCTCCAATAGACCCAAATTGTTGTAGCTTTATCATTACCTTCAAAAAAGTAAAATGAGTTTCCCTCAGGGCGCTATTGTCTTCCTGAGATATACCCTTTTGTGAGGAGTGAAACTCTAAAATACATTTATGCTGACATAGCAAACCACACACAACAAATGAGACCACCCCAAATCTGTCCTTCTCAGTCTATAGCCTCAGCAGCAGCAGCTTCTTTTCTCTCTTTGTTAAACAGACAGATGTGTGGATTTTGTTCCTGTCAGTGCAGTCCCATTAGAAATGCACACAAGTTCCCACAGAGGTAACCTTGCTGTCTTGCAGAGACTATGCCAAAGTGCAATGGTTTTGTGTTCTGTTGACTCAAGGGAATTTAACAGAGGCAACAGCATAATAACCACACATGTAGGGCCCACTACTGCACAGCTCATGGGACTTTCCCTGTGGATGGGACCTACTGCTGACTTATGGTGTGTCCAGGTGACAGCAAGCAGATAAATTAGCTCGAATCCAGTATCTTGTCTATGAATTCAGGGTTAGACAGCAGTTGGAGAGCCAATAGCATTTCTGGATGCAAGATGTCCAATTCAGTCTGGACTTCAGATAAAGGATGAATATATTTTTAATATAAGCATGTCTCAAATTTTACATAGAATGTACTACTCAAAACTATATAACCATTCACACAAAATTCATATTTAACAGATATTCTGTATATTTTTGCTTTGTAATTATGTTTTTGTTGTTTTGTTTTGTTTTCAAGACAGGGTTTCTCTGTTTAACAGTCCTGACAGTCCTGGCTGACATGGAACTCCACTCTGTAATCTAGGCTGGCCTTGAACTCACAGAGATCCACCTGCCTCTGCCTTCCAAGTGCTTGGATTAAAGGTGTGTCCACTGCTATCCGGCTATCATTTTTTTATTGAAAAAAATTTTTCTGATTTGGAAATTAAGTCTTCAAGAATTTCATACAATGTACTTTGTATTTATCCCAATTTCTCCTAACTCCCAGAGTAAAATAGAAATTTTTATAGACATATTGTAATTGCACATGTATAAGTATATATACATATCTATATATTTGGAATAAAAGTAACACCATGTTATGTAAAGTAGAATGAATAAATCAAGTTAACACGTCCCCTAATCTCAATATTTTTGTTAAGAAAATTAAGCTTTAAAATTTTTTGAATTATACACTATTAAAAATTAAAACAATCCATTGTTGTAAAATAGATCTCTAAATTTAAACACTAACTCTGTTGGTCTGAAGATGTTCTTGTGCTATTTGCTAGATTTGGCAGTTCTAGTTGGGATCTTTGAAGGGTAACTTTTTAATACTGCTCTTGTTTAATTATGAAGTTTAGCATGAAAGTGCGTCTAAGGTTGGTCCAAACCTGTATGTTCACTTTGCCTTTGTAGACATTGTTCTGTAGATTAGAAGCTTTGGTCTTACCTATGCAGCATTAGCATCCTCAAGAAAATTAAATAAGATGAATTGTTCTGAGAATGAAACACCCCAGGCCCTCTGTCTTTCTCTCATCCACAGTGTAAAAGAAGCTAATCTCACCTCCACTTTTGTTTTATGGTTCAGTTAAAAACCTGGCATTCCGCATCACCTCCAACAGGTCACAATAGGAGCAGAATTCCAAGGCCAAATTCAATACTTGGCGTTTGTTAAATATTTCACAACTACTGAGTTTTTATGCCCAGAGGTTCCTTTTATTGAATTTTGATGTCCGATTCTGTCTCCTTCAAAGGAATTGAATGCACTCATACAAAGATTCAATTTGAAACTTGTTATAAAGAATTCTTCCCCTTATGTCTGGGTAGCCAAGGCCACCAGCAACGGTATTGTTCTCCTGCATTTCTCCCATTGTAATGAGCATATAAGCCAGATCTTTAGATCTAGCACAAGTCTAATTGAAAGAAGCATTTTAGCTCTATTATTCCATGGGTTGAAGAGAAAACAGGGAATTAACAATTGAAGTGTGTCTAGGGTCCACAAACATGCTGGATGCACAAGTATGCTGGGTCATAATTTATTTTGAAAAAGGGTCTCAGGATACAAAATGCTTAATAATGAAAGGAGATCACTACCTATGCATTGGCTGACATTTTCTCTGGAGAACTATCCTCTTTTCTAAATAAGGGTGTATATCTCCAAGAGACCAGTCCTCGATGATGTGGATGGCTAGAAGTGAGGGAGTGAGCATATCCTACTCCTTGGCAAGCATCTGAATAGGAGAATTCCATTAGAAAGGTCTAAACTCGAATCAAATGAGGGCACTATGTGTTTGCACAGGAGTGTCTCTATGTAGGGATGGCTTCTTTCCCTTATATGAACAAAGAATTCAAAGAAGTCACTTGTCCATAGTAAGCTATTCTGGTCTGGCCCAGATCGCCAGTAACTTTTATTAAGTTGTAAACATAATTCCCACAGCTGATGTATTTGTTTAGCATGTGATTTTTTTTTCCCACAGAAGAATCTTTCTTGGTCATCTATTGCATCCAGATATTTCACTTCCAGATATTTCTGATGGTAGTTGTTACTAGGTGATGAATCACCAGCTGTCATTGAGTGCTTTGTGATCTTTTCTTTGTTTTTCGTCGAAGGTTTTCATAGTGGTGAAGCTACCAAAAAGCAAGATATAAAATTTTACTCAGACTAATAAAAATCATATCCTGTTGTTTAACCTTAGGAGTTTTGTTTGTGCTCAAGAGACAGTTGTGCTTCTAATATAATTAACTGAGCTTTTACTTGGCCCACATCCACTAATTATAAACTATTGAAATGCAAGTGCATTTTTGAAGTGTCTATGTACCATAGTCATTAAGCTGCATATGTTTTCCAGATGTTGGCTAACTTATGCAAATCCCAGGAAAAGCATTTTCCTTCTTTGGAAGTTATAATGGTTCCTAGGATGCTGACATCCCGTAATGTTATTGATTCTGACTTTAAGTATTTCAAATGTCACCGCACTGAAATTTAGTAAGACAATTTCTACTCTCTAGATAGGATTTTGAAAGTTCTCTGATGTTCTTGGAGATGCTATCTAAAATGGTCATTGTGAATGGGAAAATCTGTTATTTGACAAGTAAGGTCATACATTTTAAGGGAGGCTGCCTCATAGCAGCAAAGTCCTGTGTAAGTTAAAGATAGATGGGAACACAAGTCTCAGGCCCTTCCTCTGGCTGTTTATGATGGAAAGAGCCTAGGAAGGAAGGAGGGTTTATAGAAGGACATTGTTGAGGGGGAAAGAGGATGGTGGATAGAGTGGCTGGAACTACCATGTGATATCTCCCTTGATTGTTCATGAATCGACAAATGATTTTTAAAACATTTTTATCTTTTAAGATTTGAGTGCTGGGATTATAGGTGTATTTCACCATGTCAGCACTTTGCGGCGGCGGCGGTGTGTGTGTGTGTGTGTGTGTGTGTGTGAGAGAGAGAGAGAGAGAGAGAGAGAGAGAGAGAGAGAGAGAGAGAGAGAGAGAGAGAGATCTTGAGTGTCTTCTTTGGAGTGATTTTGAAGGAGGCTGCAGTTTATACAATTTCTTATAATGGTAAGTTGACCACCATCAAATATTAAATAGACTTTTTAGGTTTCCATACCCTAGTGAGGCTGGGAGACTGATAGGGTCTGGTAACTCATCTTGTTGATTTGATGAGTGCTGCCAGGCAAGGGGCTCCAAGCTCTCTGGAGTGGATGGTGGGGAAAACTGACAATTGACATGTGCCAGTGTGATTGGTGAGTGAGACAACTGTGCAGCTAATATTGTTGACCCTAGGAGCCTCCAGATTATGCTCTTAGACTGGTATTTCACACACTTGTTAAAGCATAAGAAGTATCTACGACATTTGTTAAAGTGTAGATCCCAGGCTTTCTTTTGGAAAGTGTGATGGAGGAGGTTGGTAGGAGAGTGAGATGGAGTGGTGATGAAGTAGGATGAGTCCTGGGGATCTTCACTTTTTAATAAATGTCTTAGTTACTCTTTTACAGGTGTGAGGAGGCATTATGACCAAGGCAACTTACAAATGAAAGTATTTAATTTGGGCCTTTCTGACCGTTTCAGAGGGTAAGTCCATGACCATTATGGCTGTAGAGTGTGATAGCAGGCAGGTAGATATGGAGCTAAAGGAGTAGCTGAGAGTTCACATCTAATCCAAAAGTTCCAGGCAGGCAGATTGACTGGGCCTGCTGTGGGTTTTGAAACCTCAAAGCCCAGCCCCTGTGACATACCTTCTCTAACAACACCACACCTCCTAATCCTTTTCAAACAGTTTTCTAACTGGAGAGCAAACATCCAACCATATGAGCCTATGGGTACCATTCTCATTCAAACCACCACAGTGAGCATGACAAGACATTTGTTTTTGATGCGATTGATGTCTAATATGCACGGGTTTGCCTGGTACTACCTAGTTTTCAACCTCTGTAGTTTGACAAAGAAACACAGCATGTTTCCGGAGCTCTCTCTTCTCTAAAGGTCATAGATACTGGCACATTTCCTATTTTCACCATTATTAGGAGATGATGATCCAAATCTTTTTGTTTGTTTGTTTTCTTTTTTCACTCATGGATCATTTTAGTTGCCCTCTGTCTAAGCTGCTGGCAAATTCAATGTGGACCACAACAGTCAGTCATTTTCCAAACACGGATGTGTTGTTTGTTCAGGAGAGGTATAGTGCTTTGAATGAGATGTCTCCAAGAGGTTGCAGGTGTTTGAGTACTTGGGTGGCTGTTTGGGGGAAGGTTAGGATGTGTGACCTTGTTGGAGAAGATGTATCACTGGGGCAAGCTTAAGGTTTGCAAGCATCCCCACCATTCCCCATGTCTCCTTCCTGTCTGGAGATCTGAGCTGTCAGCTGCTCCAGCCATGCTGGCCTGCCTATTGTCATGCTTTCTGCCCTGATGGCGATGAACTGCTATCCATCTGGGACTGGAAGGCCCAAATAAACTCTTCTTCTAAAAGTTGCCTTGAGTTGATCACAGCCATAGTAATGGAGCTAAGGCAATATGTAAAAGTAAGGCTTTACCTCTCCCTCTTACTTCTAGATGCCACCTCTGTGTATCTACATTCTGATCATACACAACAGCTTTGCAACACCCATGAATTCCTGTAGGCCTAGTATTCTTTCTGGGATGCCAACTCTCAGTCCACTCATATCCAGAAATTTCCCACCACTTATTTTAGCCAACATAAGCCCTTCAGTGAAGGGTAGATGCCCTTTCCTGTATAGAATCATGCTGTTACATCTAGGGGGACAACAACTCACTAATTACATTAATTTACACGTAACTCTGCTGGGCTACAAGTTTTGTGTTTCCAGCAGCATTCACGGCATTTGGCACCTGGCCAGTGTTCAGTGCATATTATTGAGAGAAACAATGTCTGTTATTATATTTTTCTGGTGACCTCCAGCATTTAAGCACGTCTTTGCTTCCAGGAAAACCCCTGAACAATGGAAGATCTAAAAATATGGATTCTGGAGCTGTGTAGGTATGAGTGTTACTCTTCCTATATGCTAAGACTCGAGGTCCAACTTAGTAGGTAAAAGCAGAGCTCTGAGAGATCCTCCTGTGTCTCCGTCCTGTCATTGCCTCACAGTTTGTGTGTCTTGGCACCACTATAACCAGAGCCCTCTTCTACGTGCTCTTTTGGAGTTCACTTAAAAAAAAAAATCCTCAGAGGACCCCGATTCTGACATCTGTGGAAAAACAGAAAAAATATCTTTTACCCAGATGAATATTGATTCCTCCTTCCTTTTTGTTCTTAGCCTTTGTATATCTGTCTTTGTTTGCCGTCTGCTGCTGTGAAAAAACTGACCAAAAACAGCTTTCAGAAAGGAAGGGTTTATTTCATCTTAAAGTTTACAGACCATCATGTTGGGAAGTCAAAGCAGGAGCTCAAGCAGGAGCCTGGAGGCCGGAACTGAAGCAGAGGCGGTGGAGGAGAGCTGTTTACTGGCTGGCTCTCATGGCTTGTTCAGTTGCTTTCTTATACAAATCAGGCTAGCTGTACAGGGATGGCATCACCCACCACATCACCTACCCTCCCACATCAATCGTTAATTTAAAAAATGCCCCACAGACTTGCCAACAGGTCAAGCCGATGGAGGCAATTCCAGTTCCTGTTCTCTCTTCCCCATGACTCTGCTTGTATAGGTTGACAAAAACAAAAACAGAACCAACCAACCAGCCAAACAAACCAAAGACCCCTAGTCAATGTAATCCTCTTCTCCACCAAACAACAGGCTTTCAAAGCAGATCAACTAAATATATTAGTAGCCATTTGGACACTAATGATTGCAATAGTAGATTAGAATAGCGGGAAAGTATATAACAATAAATACATGGATTGGCATTCCTCCCAAATAATGTGATTTGGGAAGTGATACCTTAAAAAGGAATACTTACAGAATGTGCATGAAAACATCTTTAGCATAAGTCTACCAGCTCATCACAAAAGTCCCTAGAAAGGCTCCTACTATTATCTTCCCTTTGCCTACTTGAATCTAGCCAGATGCACTTTTGTCTGTGCCTTGTTCTCTCAGCCTGGTTCTTTTTCTACGCACTTTCCTTCTCTCTTTCCCTCTCTCATCTTCTCAAACTTCTTCCTTGACTTCTCCATTCAGTACCACCACAGTCCTGCCCAGGGCCCTCTGCAGCTCTCTGAGCCTTTCTTGTATATGTCGGGTGCCTGGTGCCTGCAGAGGCCAGAAGAGGAAATCAGATCCCCTAAAACTGGAGGTACAGATGATTGTGAGCACCACGTGGGTGCTGGGAATCAAACTCAGGTCCTCTGGAAAAGCAGCCAGTGCTTTTAACTACTAAGCCACCTCTCCAGCACCAATATAGCTATATATTTTATTCCTACATGCTTACAAACAATAATACAAATATTGGGATGCCCAGGTGTTGGGTCTAGTACCTCTCACTGACATCAGTACTTAAGATCCTCGTATAAAATGGTATAGTATTTGCCCATAACCTGTACACATTGTCCTGTATATATCAATCCCCTTTAGATTACTTACAGTACAATGTAGGTCCAGTATAAATAATTGCTCTGCTGTATTGTTAACAGTATTAATGAGTCTGTTTTGACTGATTTTTTTCAGAGTATGTTCATCATGGAACCTGTGGATACAGAGGGCCGCTTATATTATAGGGAAATGCTTCTGATGTTTTCATAATTTTAAGACACAAGTATGCAAAGTATTCTCTTCACTTCATTGTAGAGGACTGGGAAAGAAACATATGAAGGTAATTTATAAAACCAAGACGCAAATGGCTTAAATAAACTGTCCTGGTCATACAGCTGCAGTGTGGGGGAGCCCAGTGGTAGGTAGGCTTCCTAACTTCAGTTGTAGCTTAATTTCTGTACGCCACCTAACTTAGAATCTCACCGATGCTACTGCCTCTGACTCAAGCTCTTCAACTCTGCCCAGCGGCTTTAATTCCATAACCCCAGCAACTAGCATATGCACCAGCCTGCCACACAGGTGTGGGTCTGCCATGTCATTTCTCTGGTCCAACTGGCTTGGAACTCAGTGTGCTTAAGTCAGTTTTGCCAGGAATATAATACTGACTAGCAATTCCCTTTGCTTTCTATAGCAAGGGTGAGCTTTCTAACTTGGAGTTGATTTTCACATTTTATGTTCAAGGACAAGGAGGGACTACCGCTGTTGAACAGCATAGAAGGGTTCAGCTGAAAATCAGATCCATTTCAATTCAACTCAACTGCCAAGTTTTCCACATGTTAGTTAATACTTTCAGCAACTTTTCAATTAGAGCGCCCACTTGTTTGAGAACAAGATCAGACAAAACATCTTCCAGAAAAGTCATCATGGGTAAAGTGTCTTTGGATACTTAACTTAATTAGTGCCAGGCTTTAGCTCTCCACCAGTTTATAATCTCACAGAAGTAGCTTACAAAATGGTCACCATTTGTTCTCCTGTTTCCCTAAACAGCTATCTCAGTCCCCAAGATGTCCTGTTTATAAACAGTCATCTAAGAGGCCAAGGAGCAGAGCAAGCCATGTGATGGATTACCCACAGCAGGCTGACTCCGCCTATCGTTCTTGCTGGCTCTAATTAAAAGATGACTAAGTCAGGGGTCTGAGGCAGGGATGACAATAGGACAGCAGTCCCCAAAATAGCAGCAAAGGAAAATGGATGCCTTTGAGTGATTGCATGATGTCTGAATTAATGGCCAGGAAATGAGCGATTATCGCACACTTACAGCTAGGCTGCTTTGTGAGGCTTGTGGTGTGCTCAGAGCTAAATACTTGAACTTGGGAAAATTGAAGAGAGGAGTTTGCTCAATTATTGCTTGGCTGGATAAATGCAGATCCAAGCAGTGCTTAAACTAAGGGGATGATCACTTTCTGTTGCTGCTGTTTTAGTATTGATGTTTCTAAAATAAGCATGATCTTATGAGGCTCATTTTGTAGACACATGTCGTCTCTAGCCAGTTGTTGACTGGGGGAATCAACTTTTATTGCACTGCCTCTCTGTTCCTGATTTACAATAACATTAGTTGGTATTTGAATAACTGCTTTTCTGTATAGACAAAGCTCTCTCTCAACCTCTGTTTTTGGTTAATATATTCTTAGAGCAATCTAGTTTGGCAGTGACAGGCATTCCTTATTTTTCTGGGCCTGATTGGTTCAGTAGGTTAAAGCATCACACAAAAGAGGCCAAAGTCCAGCATTTGATTCCCATGTGGGGGTGAACTCCCTAGGCTGCTGGCCTCACCTCAGCCGCCATCTTGTAATGGTGTCCATTTATCACAGGCAGAATGGGAGGAAGGGTGAGGGAGGATTAGAGCAAATCCATCATCGCTACTGGAAACCCAACTGATTATGCCATCCCCCCCCCCAGGGCTGGGGGGGGGCAGGAGGAGGCTGAGTATCTCTATGCAAACAATAGCACTATATGTACTTAGACCACAAACCCATTGCTGGATTAAAGAAAAAAAACTAAACAAAACACACACACACACACACACACACACACACACACACACACACACACACACCCAAAATAATAAAACAAAAACCAGACTAGAAGTTCACATGGTTTTTCTTACCTTTCAGTCAGTCTGAATTTCTTAGATGTATTTATTATACAAATACTAGTCACTATTTAGCATGAATCATCTGGAGGTATTTATTTACTTCTTGAACTATAGTTTATTCAAACAAACTTAGTAGTTGTCAAATAAAGATTATATATCTTCTCACAAAGAATGGCCTACCTTAGGAACCTACAAGGAAGAGAGTGAAGAATACTCAACCATAATACACTTTAGGAAGCAAATGTTTTGACTGAGCAGGGATGATATATATGGCCTAGTTCTATATGTGCAGTACATTAATTCTTACAGTGCCTGCCTCCTTTTTGTGAATTTCTTTGACTTTGGCTAATACCAGCTCTTCTGCTTCCCCTCTATTATTATTTTTTTTCCAGCAGGTGCTGCTACTGAGAAGCCTTCTGCTCTGGCCCTGCACCCTGGCCTGTCAGGCATCCTTAGGACCCTGGGTTTAGCCACCCTTTCTCCCAGACATCTCATGGCTACTGAGCTAATGGACCAGCTCTCTGTGGAGCTGAGAAAACCTGTCCTGTATTCCACACCATCAATTACATGCTATAGTCTCTCCTAGTTGCCTTTTGTTAGCTTGAGCTGGGTTACCCAGGAACAGCAGCCAGGTCTGCAAATGCCATTTATGTGCTCTGATGGGAGCCATTTGGCACAATGTTCCAATGTGTTCTGTCTACAGATAACTAGGAAGGCTCCAGTTACAAGACAAACAGTCTTCGTCTTGCACTTCTGACTTACTTCCTATTGATGAGTGGCCTCCAGGCTTGGACTCATCTGTTCCTCTTTTGTCTCCTGGAGTTATCCATCGCCATCCAAGGCCTGGGAGGAAATACCCCCTTTCTTTGGTCTGAAGATACTGGAACAAGATTGCTTGGACCAATTACAGTTTCATCACTTCTAGCTATGTGATGTTAGATTAGTTACTTAACCTCTTTGACCTTCACTTTTTTAATCTTTCAAATGATCTGCTACATAGATTTGTAGTGAAGATTTACTTGGTTGGTTAATATGCTAAAAGTCCATATAAAAGGCTGGACAGAGTGTGCTGTATAAATACTAACAGGGAATTATTCCCTCTTATCTTTCTTCTGATTGTTCTTCTGGGCAACAAGAGCTTGAAGTTGCCCATGTTTCTCAGCCCTTGACAAAAAGGTGCAGCAGTAGGGCTAGTATGTAACCCATACCTTGGACCTGAACAGTTATTGTGAATCTCTTGTCTTAGTCTGCTCAGGAGCAGGACCCTGCTGGCTCTGGAGGATCCTGGGTCTGTGGTCTGTGAGGTGTGGGTACTGTTAACCCCAGTCTCTATGGGTTAAAGCTGTGCTTTGTTTCTGAGACACCAAAAGCTATTTTCAGAAGAAAATTCAAGATAACCAGACAGAAACTCTAGAAAAGAAAAATATACAAAATATAGGAAGGTAAGAAATAATGGGTAAATGTATATTTTGGTTTATTTTTTAAAGATATTTAGTCATGCTCTGATTGTATCGATGACCTTTGAATCTTTAATCCCCCTTTTTTGGTTGTTGGTTTGGTTTCTTGAGGTTTTTTGTTTTTGTTTTTGTTTTTTTATATATAGCCTTGACTGTCCTGGAACTCCCTCTATAGATCAGACTGGCTTTGAACTCATAAAGATCTGCCTGCCTCTGCCTCCCTAATGCTGGGATTAAAGGCATGCATCACCATCACCCAGTCCTTGACTCTTCGATCTTAACTATCACATATAAAACAGATCAAGGGCACACATATCAAGGAAAAAATAAGACTCACCACAACCTAGGGCTCTACGGTCTGTATTCTCCATGGGGCTTGCAAATCCTGATCATTGTACAGTCACCTTCCATGTTTGCTTGACAGCTACTTGTGGGCTGCAATGACTCTGTGATTAGTGTGTTCTTGTTTTGTTTTGAGATGGTCTTACTTTGTAGCTCTGACTGGCATGGAGCTTACTATGTAGACCAGGGCAGCCTTAAACTCACAGATCTGCCTGCCCCTGCCTTCCAACTTCCAAATTCTGAAATCAAGGTGTGTGACACTGTGCCCAGATAAACTACACATATTTTAAAAATATCTAGAAATGGCCCAAACACACACACACACGCACACGCACACGCACACGCACACGCACACGCACATGCACACACACACACACACACACACAGCAATGTTATTTCTAAGTTCTGAAAGAGTAAGGTTAAGTGTCCTAGGATTTTCTGAAAAAAACCCATTGCTGGAGCTAGGACTCTCACCACAGTCAGCTTTCCTCTATCACAAGAGTTTCACATTTTCTGGCTATCGTTGGCTTTGTTTTCTCTCCCCACCAATCTGTTTCTTCATAGTCTGCAATGCTCTCAATACAACCACCATCACCACATCCCCTGATGTGCTCTAATGCTCTCAGTACCACCACCAGCATCCTCTGATGCACTGTCAGATCTCACCCCCCAGCACTCTGCCCTTTCAAAACCTCTCTCCTGGGCCCTGGACCTTCTTACTGCCATCGGACTGAGATGTTTTGGAGGTTCAAGGTCCTGGAATCCCCCTTAACCGCTTTCCTACATTGATCCTCCATTTTCTTTAAGCATTTATATTCTTTTTTCTTGCTTTTCTGTCAGAGAGGGAGAGAGAGAGGAGAGAGAGAGAGAGAGAGAGAGAGAGGGAGGGAGGGAGGGAGGGAGGGAGGAGGAGGACAGGCAGATAGATAAGGTTCCTGAAGAAAAAGGGTGGTGTTGGTAATTATTTTTATATCCCATAGCTGCTCAAATGGTCCTGCCTGTCCTTTCATCCCCCCAAAGGGTAGTTTGGTTGCAGGCTTATAAACTGAAGTGCCCTTCCAGCGCTCCATTGCCTTCTAGCTCCTGGTACAGCCTTTGAGAAGTCAAGTGTGATTTTACGCCCTATCAGTCACATGCATCTGGCCTCTGACCTGCCCGCTTGAAAATTATTAGTGCTTTCCTCTTCGTTTCTGGTAGTCTAAAATTTCCAAGTGTGAGAACTTTTCATTAATTTTGCTAGGACCCCAGAGGCCTTTCGGTCTTTGGATTCATGGATGTCCATTCCTCTTTTCTCTCTTTTGCTATTCCAGCCTCAGGTTGCCCCTCCCATTCCCTCATGTTGTTCTGTTAGTGTCTGTTGCTTATGCTTTCTCCCTGAAGTTTCTCTTTTAATGATCACAGCTTTCTTTCCTAAAAGACTTCACTTGCTGGTTTCACGGTCCCTTTTTACGACATTTTATTTCATGGGTGCAAGCCTTCCCCTCACCCTGCTGTGGATGTTGACTGGAGCACTGGATGTTGCCTTCACCCTCTGTGTGGTTTTTTTTTTTTTTTTTTTTTTTTTTCCCCTCCAACAGCCTTTCCTTATTGTGCTGAGCCTTTTGGCTTAGGGTTTTGTCTTCACATTGGAAAATTTCCTTCGATATCTAGGTTTGAAAGCAAGGGCCATATTATAAATTATTTGTAATATATTTTACCTTCTAAATAGGACTTGTCTTTGGTTTTCTAATATGTTTGAAAAACTAGTCAAACAGTGGAGGAACAGAAGTTCATTTACAATTATATCTCCTACAAATAATCTTAAAGAATCAGTTACATATTTATGCTATAAATACATCTATGTAAATGATTCCAAAATAAGATACAATGTTTAAAATCTGCCATGCCCCCTATCACTAGGCTACTGATATTTTTATTGCACACTTTTGAATGGCTGTGATATGTATTCAGCCCAAGACGGACTTCTGATTTGTCACTACTAAAAGTCAGACTGCAGGAGGCCCCTTCTATCTGCCTTTGTCTGCTCGATTGATTGCTCTTTTAAGAAGTTTTATTTTATTATTGTTATTATTTTAATGCAGTTTGCTTTTATCATATGAATGTTTTGCCTGCAGGTTCCCAGCATATGTTTCTGGTCCCCTATGGAAGTCAGAAGAGGGCATCATATCTCCTGGGACTAGAATTAGAGGAGGCTGTGAGCTCCAGGTGGGTGCTGGGAATAGAACCCAGGAATACGTTTTAAAAGTAAATTTACTGAAAAGAAAGGAAAACCAAAGAAAGAAGAAGACGCGAGAACAGAAAATTCATCTGCCCAGAACTGTGCTGAGTAGGGTCTTGGGCACACTGGGGCTGTGCCTACCTGCAGTGTGCAAAGTAGCATCAGGTGGACTTCAAGAACAGACTCCAGTTCACACCTTTCTCAGCTTGTGGCTAGGCTGGCCATGGCTTGGGGTTACTGTCTATAGAATTTGTCTTGGGTTTATTTGACTGAAGCCTCAACACAGCTCCATTTATTTATCTAAGTCAGAAAAATAGCTAGTTACGAGCATACTTTATCTTCCATATGCATAAACAGAACAAAAAATTAGAGATCACCTAAGTGAAAAATTGAAAGTTTCGCCTATACCGACACAAAGTGTTTCTGTTTTGAAATCCACTGTCTGGAATCAAAGGTCCTATTTCATTTGCAAAAGTGAGAGGATCTAGAAATGCCTCAGCAGTAAGGGAAAGAGCATTAGGGTCTAAGAAACTTAGGTATGTTCTTTTTGTTGTCTTTACGTTCTCAGCACCCACCTAAACCTTTCTGTATTTCAAGTCACCTGTCACTAATGCAAAGTCCCTTAACTGAACTCTGCTCCCAGGATGTAGCTCCCAGAAAAACGACTCTCTCTTATGCCTTACAAAAGTATGGTACAGATAGCTTTTACATCCTCAGCGTCCAGGGTCTGAAATGGAATTTTCAGATCAGTTGCAGATGCCCTCCTCACACCCTCCTGTGCCGACTTCAGGAACTGGATGCACTTTAATTCAAAATACAGCGTCTCAGGCCACGGAGCTTCAATATGGTTTAATGCTTTTGGGCTGTGGGGCTTGAGACCATCAAGAAGCCTGAATGAGTGTTTTCAAATAAGATCTGAAACACAACATACATTCTTTTGCTTTTCTGCAAGTGTGTTTTTGGTTTTGTGTTCAAATAAAAAACTTCTCAATACCCAGGCTGCAAATGTCCCAGTGGATGGCCAAGTCTGAGCAGCTTGGCTTGTTCTAGAGGGAGGAGCACAATGACCCTGGCTGCTTCCTGCTTGCAATTTTCAGATAGTCCCAGATGACCAGTTTGTGTTCTAGGCCAGAGTAACTCTTTTCCAGAATGAATAATATTTTCTTAAGCGCTTTTAAGTTGCCATTCATGGCCCATTTTAAAAATGATTTAATGAGTGAAAATATGCTGTTTATAAGTCCCTTAGCGCATATTTTTCAGAATGGCTGAATGAGTTGCTTTGTTTACACACATTTACTACAATGGCCAAGGGAGATGTTACAACGGTCAGAAGTCCCTTAAGATGATATGTGGAGAAAAATCCTATCTGCCTGGTTATTTCTTTAGGCATCAAGCAATAGACTCGCTTGAACTCGTAGACCACTGGGAGTGGGGGGGCGGGCGGATGAAGGCGTTCAGAGACACAAATGATTTGACCTGGTGAAAGCCAAAGGCAGGGGCTAATCAGGAACACGTAAGCTTTT
Source organism: Phodopus roborovskii (assembly GCF_943737965.1). Lineage (NCBI taxonomy): Eukaryota > Metazoa > Chordata > Mammalia > Rodentia > Cricetidae > Phodopus > Phodopus roborovskii. Next base: position 29,871,850 of record NW_026126418.1, on the reverse strand, counting down.
ACAACATCTAGCTAATGTGCAGCCTGAAAGTGAGCTAAGAACTGGGCTCTCAACGCTAGGTTGGAGAGCAGTAGCTTTGCCAAGAAAATCAGGAGCCTGCGGAAGAGAGCTCCGGGCTCATTCTCTAAGGGGAGGCGGCCCCGGGTGTACAGTGGGCAAGCTAACGATGGCATTTCTCTATTTGTTAACCAGATTCCTAAATAATCTCTTATTAAGTAGAGCCCTGGCAGCTGTGTGAGTTATTGTGTGTGGTTTAAGGAAATAAAACCACATTGATTTAAAATATTCTCTAATTCAGATAAGACTGAATTAAGGAGCAGTGCAGTATTGTATGTCATTTTTCATGTAGAAGAAAGTGCTAGCTTCGAATGTCTTAATTTGAAAAATTAGCCCTACTTATGAATTTGTTGTTATCTAATCTTTCTGGGGTTCTGAATACTTTCATTCTGCAAAATTAACAACCATTCTAATTTTAAGTAGGAAAGTGGGTTTTAAAAAAAAATAATTTTCCACCAAGAGGAAATTTTAACTGTATTTTTAAAAACAGAGACCCATGAACCATCTGTTAGGAACAGTAACAGGCTGAAAGAAAGTTTAACTGAAAACTAAATTATTTAGTAACACTGTGCCATATCATAGATATCTTAGTGTTCTATTGCTGTGAAGAAACACCATGACCAAGGCAATTTATAGAGAAAACATTTAATTGAGAGCTGTTTACAGTTTTAGAGGGTTAGTACATTATCATTATTGCTGGGGGCATGGCAGCATGCAGGCAGGCATGGTGCTGGAGAAATTGCAGAGAATTTTACAGCCTGATCTACACGCAGAGAGAATAAGACAGTGAGCCTGACATGGGCTTCTGAAAACTCAAAGCCTACGCCCAGTGACACACCTACTCCAATGAGGCTACACCTACTAATCCTTCACAAACAGCTCATCTAACTGGAGACCAAGCATTCAAACTATGAACCTACGGAGGCCATTCTCATTCAAACCACCACAATAATTTTATTAATTATTATTATTATTGAGATTATAATATAATCACAACATTTCTCCTTTGCCATATATCCTACCTTTCAAATTCATGGCTTCTTTTTCATCAATTGTTCACACACACACGCACACACACACACACACACTCCTAAATGCATAAATGAACACTGCTTAGTCTACATGATATTACTAGCATGCATGTTTTAAGGACTGACCATTTGGTACTGGATGACCAGTTGGCGTGCTCTTCCCTGGGAGGACTGTTTTTTCCAGTCTCAGCACTCCTTAGCTGCCTGTCGTGTTTTGAGCAGGGTTGAAGCTTTGTGGGCTTTCTGCCACCCACGTGATCGTGAGTACAGTTGTCCTTGTTCATCTTCTGTTTACAATTCATACTGGTGAGACTTTAGAGTGAGCCTTCTGACATTTCTAGCAGGCAGTTTCACAGCCACACACACACACACACACACACACACACACACCACAGACACATACACACATCACACACACATTCACACACACACCATACACATTCACACTCACCACACACACCACACATTCACACTCACCACACACACACACCACACACACATTCATACACACACATACCACACACATTCACACTCACCACACACACACACCACACACACATTCATACACACACACATACCACACACATTCACACTCACCACACACACACACCACACACACACACACTTCACCCACATACACCACAAACACATTCACACTCACCACACACACATTCACACTTACCACACACACACATACCACACACACACACTTCACACACATATACCACACACACACCACACACACACACACACTCTTTCTCACACACAAACTCACATGCACACACACACTTTTAGGGACTTTCTATCTCTTCCTATCTCTCTTTATTTCTTTTCTTACTTCTATCCAATTGTATCCCTTCTGTTTATTCTTTGCTTTTTCCTTACAGCTTATATATCACAGCAAAATCTCTCAAGCAGTATAAAAATTATAGTGTGGTTACATTCTATTGTTTAAGTGAATGATTGCAATGAACACAAATAAAAAACAGGTTTTTCATATCCCTTACATGATTAAACATTTTGCGTATGACAGGTAGAAAACAAATTATACCCAAGAACCCACATACATTCATGTCTAAGCAACTTGATACAGATTAACAAGTATAAGTATAAATAAGCAAGGTGTTTTTCTCAGCAAGTTCTTATACTGATAAACTGTATTTTGTAGTTACAAAGACAGGGCCCATCATTTTATTATTTATTTCAAAGGGTAATCTTGTTTAAAAAAAAATCTTAAAAGAGTCACAAACCTAAACTTTTATAGTCAGCTCTACTTAAAAACCTCAGGGTACCCACTCACCAACAGGCTTTATATCAGGAAGCTGAGGGCAGAAATGGGCACAAGAAATTAACCATTACCCTTGATCACCAATAGCCAGGCTGCCATTGTTTCTGCTCCCTCATCAGGGTTATCTTGTCATGTTGGTGGTATTTGTGATTCATAGGCATCATAGCAGCATAGGACTGTTGGTTGCCTCCCTCCTTTGGAAGCTTGCATTGTGCCTTCTGGTATCATGAAAGTTAGTCCTTAGAGGGCAGGCTTTCAGTACAGAGACCTCTAGACCTTGTGTATGAAATATCTAGTGTCTTCAGCAATAGGGTCTTACCTTCCATTTCAGGGGGTCGGGGCAACTAAGGGCAATAGCAATAGCCTCTTGGACAACCCTGACCCACAATTCAAACGAGGGCTTCTCATGCCTGGTGTTGGGGGATTTTGTTATGTAATCTTTGACTCTCGGAGGGATTGTTAGCCCAGATAAGAAAATTGTATTTAAATTATATTTTCACATTTATATACAGAGTTACATATATTTTTAGGTAAATGGTTAATAATACAATTCTTTATGACTTTTTCATACATCCTCACTGTTTGACCCTCGTCTTCTTCAATATTTGTCTCCCATCCCCCTCCCTGATCAGGTCACTTGTTCCCTGCTTTTCCCTGCTCTCCTGCTTCCCTATTCCCCCTGACTCAGAAATGGTCCCCTTTTACTTGGTTTCTGCAGTTACTTCAGGTTGTGTGCTCTCATCTGAAGATTTGGAGCTAGGAACCTTGGATGAGAGAGAAATACAGTATTTGTCTTTCTGTGTCTGGGTTACCTTACATCACTCAATATGCATAATAGTTTTACATTGTAGCATTAATATTCTAGTTTCTGTTTAGTTGGACTTTCTTGGAAATAACCAAATCCTTGGGATAAAGACTTTTTTTTTTAACAGTGATCTGTTAATTGTGTGGGTTGTAGATGTGCCATTTTGAGTGTGTGGAGGTCAGAGAACAACTTTCAGGAGTTGATTTTCTCCTTCAACCTTTTGGATCCCAGGAATTGGACTCAGGTTATAAAGTAGCAAGCACTTCCTGAGCCATCTTTCCTGCCATGAATAAACTCCTCCCGCATTCTTTTACGAACAAACTTTGAGAAAACATGTCCCTTTGGGGCTAGAGAGATGGCTCAGCTATTAAGAGAACGGATTGCTCTTCCAGAGGGCCCAGGTTTGATTCTCAGCATCCACTTGGCAGCCTACAGCCTTCTGTAACTCCAGCCCCAGGGGATCTGATGCCTTCATCTGACCTTGGAGAGCACTGCACACACATGGTGCACATACCTACATTCAGGCAAAACATCTAAACACACACACACACACACACAGAGAAAGAGGGGGGGGGGAGAGAAAGAAACTGATTCCAAACCAAAACCCGAACAATCTCTTGTTATCTTTACCCCTGTGGTGCTCTAGGTACACTAAGGATTCTATCATTCTGGAGAGAGAGAGAGACATCCACCCCAGCATTACCTAGAAGAAGGGGAACCAGTAATATCACAAGTTGTGCTAATCCCCCCAAATTGCTATTTGAGTTTTCAAATGCATTTCTTTTTATTATTATTTATTATCATTAAAGTATAACTGTCATTTGCTCTTTCAAACATTTATTATTATTAAATTATCATTATTATTTGTGTATGTGCTAGTGGGTATGAAGGTTCCATTTTGTGTACATGTATTTAGAGACTAGAGGACAATCTTGGGTATCATCTTCAGTAAGACCAGTTTGCCCAAGGTGCAGGATCTGTGGCTGACTTGAAGCTAGACTGGCTAGCCAGGGAGCCTCACTGAGCATCCTGTCCCTGTTTCCCCAGAGCTGTGTGCAATGATGCTGAGAATTTTTGTGGGTTCTGTGGATCCAGGTGGCTCTTCTGACTTCTATGGTAAGCATTTTACCAAGTGAACTATCAACAAATCTTTTGACCCAACTTAATTCAAGTTATCAGACACAGGCCACCAAAGATTATACATTGTAAAGGAAATTATAAGTGACATTGCATAGGTCAGTTATGAGAAAACTCAAATTCTTATGAACAGTTCAAATTTTGAATTGTTAAGTGCTTAAAGTGGAACTCTATCTCTAAGTATTCTTTAAAGATTTATTTATTTTATATTTATGCATGTTTTGCCTGCATATCTGTATGTATGTATACCACATATATGCCTGGTGTAGGTAGAAGCCAAGAGAGGACATTAGATCACCTGAAACCAGAGCTATAGACATTTGTGAGGCATTACTTGGGTGCTGGGAATTGAACCCAAGTCCTCTGAAAGAGCAACTAGTACTTCAAACCACTCTTTAGCCCTCCCATTCTTTGTAAAATAGGGGAACTGAGGTCGACATAGTGCTACAGTACATCTTAGAAGCAGAGAACACAACGAATTGATTGGCGGGTAGGAGCTCTCGCTGAAGCATATACCTTTCAGTATCAAAACCAGTTTCCTTGGCTCCTTGAGAAGTGGTTATTTTTAGTCAGCAGAACACATTTCCTGTGTAGTGATGCTAGCACAATGAACTTTTGTAAGGTTCCTCGGTAATGTATAATCATCAATGAATCTAACAAGGATGCATTTTATAAGAAAATCAATAAAAGAAAATGATTATATTGTTGACTGGAGCCAGCATGCAGAAATGAAAAATAGAGAGGAAAATATCACTTTGCATCGGACAGGGTTTCAGTGCGTTTAACAGGCTGCAATTGTCTCTTCAAAGTTATTAGGTATCTCGCAAAACAACAGCTAGCAAAGGGATAAAAATACTTCAGTCCCTTTTAAGTGTCAAAAACAACCTTAAGACCACTATTTCATTCCTAATCTATTGTTTGAATAAAGTGCCATTTCCTGCCCACTGAATGTGTACGTGTTTAAGATGACATGAGCAGGGAGCCACAGCTTGGAGTTAGGTACATATGGAAAATACTATTAAAAAAAATCAGTGCTGCTGGAAGGCAGTGGCACAGGCTTTAATCTCAACACTCAGGGGCAGAGGCAGGTGGATTTCTGTGAATTTGAGGCCAGCCTGGTCTACAGAGTGAGGTCCATGACAGCTAGGACTACACAGATAAATCCTGTCTCAAAAAACTGACAAAAAAGGAGAAAGAAATCAGGGAAGGTGTCCACCAGTCCACTAGATACACACCTGGAAGATATGAGAAATAAATTTTTCTGAACCTCTGGCACCTGAGTATCTTTTACTTGGACATCTGTCCACAGTTGTTTTGGATACAAGAATGAGTGTAATGCATGAGTCTTTGGGAAGGCAAGATTGATGGATGCAATCAAAAAGAGTAGAAAACACTTAAAATTTTAAAGTACACTTGGCCCAATTAAGACTATCTGAAAAAACACTTTTCAAGGCTGTGCCCTCATAACCTCCTCTCAGCCACCTCCTTCTCCAAATCTGAAAGCATATTATCTTAGAGTTGGGAAGTTTGAAAGATTATTTTTTTGTCATTACATTTGAGGTGTGCATTTGCTATTGTTATTGTATTTGCTCCTAAAATATGCATTCAATTTGCTACTTCCATTCTGTTATATTTAATCCTTTTACTTTGTTCTTTCTATTTTAAAGGTGTATGATTTTAGTTTTTAATGTTTTGTTTGTTTTCTGAGACAGGGTCTCATGGTACCCAGGCAGGCTTTGAATTCATTATGCTTCAGAGGATAGCCTTGAACTCCTGATCCTCCCGTCTCCATCTCTCAAGTGTTAGGATTGTAATGGTATATCACCATGCCAGGCTAATGTGAAAAATTTAAAAGATAAACTATTTCAAACGCTCCTCTGAGCTCTTTTCAATGCAATTGTTTTAAATTTCTTGAAATACACACACTCTAGAGTGTTGTGGTCACTTTGGAAAATACCCTTCAATGCTTTTCATTTCTCTGCTTCAAACACCATCTCTGTTTCCTTGGCTTGGTCATGGCTTCAGTGTTCACAGCTCCCTTGCCCTCACATCTGAGTCATGTGACTGTGACAGGATCCTTTTTTATTGATACTTTGTTTCCCCAGGAAGCTATTGCTTTCTTTTCTCATACATAGGCTTACTCTTCTGCCTTTGCTGTAGTCTATGCCCAGACCTTCCTCCACTCGGGACACCCTTTTCTTAGCCTACATGGGACCTTGTGGCACCTGCTCACCTCTAGGCTGGCTGCTCTCTGTCGCCCTATAAGCTCCCTTTACATGCAATCTTTGAGATTCCCTTTGTGTTTCTTCATGGAGATCCCAGATGTTCCTCCCCCTTGTCTGATTAGTCCTTTGGGGCAGTTAAGTCTCTGCTCAACCAGCTTTCCGATAAAAGGTACAAATATTTTTATGTATTTGCATTTGCAAGACATTTGTTTTTATGTTATTTTTTTCAGTGGGTCAGTAGATTGGCTGGAAGAGAATCCCGGAGGGCAGATGGCCTCCTCTGATTGTAGGTATCATTCTATTGTTCTCTAGCTTCCCATCTGACATGAAGATTTCTGATGTCCTCCTGTGCACATTTTCTTTTTCCCCCTCTGTGACCAGAGCTCCCTCTGTGTCCCTTGCTTTCCAGAGTTCTGGAGTTTCATGATTCTGAGCTTGCTTTACTGTGGCGGGTGTGTAGTCCTCGTGCTGGGGGAGTGCCTGGTTTGCTTTTGTTTGTTTGTTTGCTTGCTTGCTGTATTTTTTCCCTTTCCCTGATATTTCTTTCTTTGATGGTTCCCCCCTCCCTTCCTTTTGCCCCATGCTTTCTCTGTAGAGCTGGTAAGTTAGACTTTCTAGGCAATCTAAACTTCTCAGCCCAGCTCCTTCTCATGTTCATGTGTTCTTGGAATTTTCTCCCACATTGTCTTTCTATGACATTTTTACTGTTTCAAAAATATTTTTCTTAAAATAACATTTTTAAAAACTTGCCTTTTTTTTCTCTTTGTTTCTATGCCCTTCAAGTCTGATCACTTTATCACCTCAAACCTTCCTTTCTTTGCTTCTTGCTTTTGCCTTCTCTGTTTCTTCCCTTCTCTTCTTTCATGTTTGTGGTAGTTTCTGATTGTCTGTTTGTGAGAGCCACAGTGTTTGCATTTCCTGGTTTTCTTTAGCATGGCTAGTTTTCTCAGAGAGGAATCTTGCCTGGCAGCCATAAGTCAGGCTCCCCCCCCCCTTCCTTGGCAATCAATGACAAAGGATATTGTTCATGTGGAGACTTTTTCCTTTCCTCCAACTCCCATCAGGAGTCTCTATTTATTACCCCTTGCTTTTTAAGATAGAGGCTTACTGTGTGTCCTAGGCTGGTATTGAACTTACTATATAGCTCAGACTAGCCTCAAATTCTCCATTCTCCTGCTTCAGGTTCCCAAGATATCTTTCAGAAGGAGAAAAAGCCAAAAGATTATTCTAATTCCATATTGAAATAATTAGTCTGAATTCTGTGCGTGTTTTGAAACAAGTGCTGAAATTGCCCGTAAATCTGAACTTTAGATATTTAAGAACATTTGTCAGTTACTATGGTTATCGTAAAACTTTATCTTTAAAAAATATGCATGATGTAAGCTGTAAAGAAACTTTGGAAACACCAGCAAACTCAAATCTTTAGAACACACCTTCCAGGGTGATCTCTCTGTGGCCCCTTGCTGCTTCCCAGCAGCCCCACACCAACTTCTCTTTTGTGTTGTGGATGCCTATGGGTTCATCGCAAATAACGAGAGGTTTGAGAGCCAAGAGAGAACAAACAACAATATCATTACCAATGATTGTCTGGTAAAATTTCAGTGTTTCCAAAAGGCGTAATCTGGTAATTTGTTCAGTGTGTCTCAAACTTTCCCCAGTAAGGTTCAACAAACCCAAACTACCAGCTTTTTCAGAAGAATTCCAACTAGGAAATTCTAAGTAGGGTCCAGCTAGTGCTTCTTTGACAGTGAGGTGTGCTTTTAGAAGCAAATGAGAGTCCTAGAACAATAGTCACTTGGTGGGGCAGAAGGCCACAGGGGTCAAGCCCTTCTCTTAAATCACAGAATCTGGACTCATTACTACTTCGTTGTCTGGTGAGGTCTTACAATGGTTGTGGTACTCACTTGGTTACCCATTGTCTTGCTTTTCTATTACTGTGGTGAAAACAGTATGGCCAAAAGCAACTTATAGAAGAAAGAGTTTATTTTGGCTTATGCTTCCAGAGGCAGAGTCCATCAAGGTAAGGGAGGCATGGCAGCGGACTGCTGAAGTTGCCGTCTCCAAACAACAGCTGGGAATGAGGTAAGGCTATAAGGTTCAAAAGGCTGCCCCAGGGATGTCCTTCCTCCATATCACATGGCTCAGCTGTGAAAGTGATAACAATGTATGTGCTTTCGTACACATGTGAGCTTTAAAAGAATGAAGATGTGGCCAGGCATGGGGCTCATATCTTTAATTCCAACATTTGGGAGACAGAGCAGGTGTACCTATGTGAGTCTGAGGCCAGCCTGATCTACATAGAGAGTTCCAGGTTAGCCAGGGATGCTAACTCTGTCTCAAAAAACAAACAAACAGACAAAAAACCTAAGAAAATACAGATTTGGATTGGGCAGACTAGGCAGTCCTGGAGACATTGCAGCTGGGCTAAAGAGCACATTTTGGATAGCAATAACTTGAGTACTCATAATAATTTAAACATGTTGCAAAGTCCTCTTTTCTTTCAAAGTAGAAGTGCTGCCCTTATACCAACCAAGCTTCCTTCTGTGAAATCTTCTTGGTCTCTTACTGGTAATTATAAGCCCACAAGTTTTCACACTGTTTCTGTCTCCTGGTGTCCCCAGGAGTATCTTGTTCTCATGTTGGACAGGCAGTGATGGGAAACAGGCGACTGTTACTTGCACTCTTGGGTCAGGAAAGGGAGGAGACTATTCAGTTCCTCTCTGGGCTGTGCCCACATAAGGACATGGAGTACTTCTAATGACATCCAGTGCTGAGCAATTGGGTCTTTGTTTTCAAGAAATTTGTCCTGAAGTACTCAGCTTTGTAGAATTTTTGAGAGCCCTACTGCTGGTCTGGGAGTCAGGATGTGGTCTATAGAACTCTCTGATTTATGGGACCTTTCTCTTGACTTGTTCAGCAGGGAGTCACTTGCCAGATACTCAAACAGAAATATGACTCTTGGTGGCGATAAACATTCGGAGAAAAGGGCATGAAATGTAACTGAGAAAAGAATTGGGAAAGAAAGAACACATTTAATTCATTGCTTTTCATGCTAGGCGTCTTTCCCCAGGAGCTGGTAGAGCTGTTCTGTGGTGGCAGATGCAGAAATATGGTGCCCTGGAGTGCAGGGCATAGGTGGGGTAGGTGGGTTACGGAGGCTGCCTCAGCTCACCCCTGAAGGGTTGATTCATTTGGTGATACTGATCATGTGGACCTCTCCCATTACAAACTAATTGTCTTTGTTTTCTTTTCCCTTTCCTTCCTTCTCTCTTCCCTCTCCTTTTCCCAGAATCTGGTTGAATGACCATGGGTTTGAAGGGAAAGTCATTGTATCTGAACCTGATGTTTGTCAGAAGGAAATGAGATTTGAACCGATAACTTAGATCAGTTGCAGCAATTAGCCAACCACCAGATCAAGGGCCACTTTCAGATCAGCCAGACATGAAAAGATTGAAATGACTTCCCCTTTCTTTAATCAGTGATTTGCAAAGCCTTGCCAAGCCAGCAGTATCAGTTCACCCTGGATCCATCTAGAAATGCACATTCCTGGTCTCCATTCCAGATCTCCTGAGTCAGAGGTTCTAGGGGTCCATCAATCTGTGGGTCTTCTCCCGCACCCAGTGTCTGCATATTTTCACTATTTATTCACTTTAGCCATTCATGGAAGCATGCAAAGGAAAAAGTAAAAGATTTGCTCAGCTTTTCACTCTAATTCTCCTGAGAGCCCCTGCCTCTTTTGTTCCTGATCTTTTTAAAGTTTATTTTCTTTAACTTTGTATTTTGAAATAGTTATAAATTCATAACAACAACAAACAGCAAAATGTCCAGGAAGGTCTTGTACTCCCTTGGTCGTTGCATAGTTCAGTACTCGGTGATGCTAGAAGCTGATGTTGCCCAGTTGACTTACGTTTCATGAGTTTTGTATGTATCCAGATGTCTATACATGTGTGGGGTTCATCATCAATTCCTAATCAAGACACCAAAGTCTTCTATTACTACCAGGTTCCCTGGGGCTCTCTCTGTACTTATCCTACCCACTTCTTGTCCTCACCCAGCCTTAACTGTAGATGCCACTAGTGGGTTCTTTGTCTCTGTAAATTTACTGTTTCAAAACATTTAAAATGTATTTGAATGTGATCATTTCTATGAATCTTTTGCCTGGATATTTGTATGTATACCATATGCATGCCTGGTACCTGAAGTGGCTAAAAGAGGGCATAGAATCCCCTTACTGTAGTTATAGATGCCTGTGACCCTCCAAGTGGGTGCCAGAACCTGAACCTGGCTTGTAAACAGATGTTTCTCATTCTCCTGCCAGTTCCCAATAACCACTCAGAGGCTTATATTAATAACAAATGCACAGCTGATAGCTCAGGCTTATTATTAACTAGCTCTTACATTTAAATTCATTTTTATTAATCTATGTTTTGCCATGTGCTTTGTGGATTTATCTGTCCTCTATCACAGGTTGTTTCTCAGTGGCTGACAGGTATCTCTCTTGACTCGGCCCTTCTTCATCCCATGTATCAGTTTGATTGTCCTGCCTAATTTTAACCTACCTTGCTATAGGCCAAACGGCTTATATTATTAATCAATGAGAGTAATACATATTAACAGTATACAAAAGGATTATCCCACAGCACGGGTCTTCTGTAAGAGCAGCCAGTACTCTTAACCACATTGCCATTTCTTCAGGCCATGCTTCAAAACATTCTAAATTTAAATTAGATCATATAATATGAACCTTTTAGGGACTGCTTTTTATTTTTTAAGAAAGGATTCTGTTACTTTAAAAAAAAATATTGATTTATTTGTGTGGTGTAGATGGAAGTTTCTGTCCCACCTGGTGCCACAGCCCTTTAGTCCCAAATAAACACACAGAGGCTTATATTAATTATAAACTGTTTGACTGATGGCTCAGGCTTCTTATTGTCTACCTCTCTCTTAATTATTAGCCCATTTCTACTAGTCCATATATCTGCACATAGTCTTGGCTTACTGGTGATACCTGCTCTCTTGCTTCCTCAGCAGCTACCAGGCATCTCCCTGGTGACTTGCTCTCTGCGTCCTTTCCCGACCATTCTCCTAACCTAGTAGCCCCGGCTATACTTTCTGCCTGCCCATTGGCCGAAATGACTTTATTCAGACATCTCCCATTGTGTGTGTGTGTGTGTGTGTGTGTGTGTGTGTGTGTGTGTGTGTACGTGCACCATGACATACAGGTGGAGGCCATAGGACAGTTTGCTGGACTTGGTTCTCTCCTTCCACTATGTGAGTCCTGGGGATTGAACTCCATGTTGGCAGGAGCAAGCACCTTTACCTGAGGAGCCTCTCTCCCATCCTAGTGTTGATCTATTATTTTTTTCCCTTTTTCTTTCTTAGGAGACTCATCCAGGTTATTGCATGATCAATAGCTCGGGTCTTCTGTCCTTTTTAATGCTGAATAGCATCTCATAAGGGTGTACTGCAGCTTATCTATTCATTCACTGGGGCGTTTTTGACTATTATGAGTAAAGTTATTGATGTTTGTGCACAAGTTTTTGTGTGAACATAAATTTACATTTCTCTTGCAAAAAAAAATTGAGAACAATTACTAGGTCACATGACAGTTCTGTGTTTACTTCAGCAAACCCTGCCTATTTCCCCGGCGCTGTTCCACTACCTACTCACACAGCAGTGTGTCTCTGGTCCCATTTCTCTCCACCCTCTCCATTTGCCACTCTTTTCTGTTTAAACTATCTATTCTGACAGGAGTATACAGACATCTTCTTGCAACTTTGTTTTGCATTTTCATAGCAGATGACTTTAGATGTCTTGTCATGTGTTTATCTGCCATCTGGATATCTTCTTGGATCAAAGGGTAGGTTATGCCTTTTTCTCTATTTTCTAGTTGTTTTTTGCTGTTAAGTTTTGAGAATTCAGATATGTGCTTTGCAAATATCTTCTCTCAGTACATAGCTACCTTTTCATCTCCTAACTAAACCGTGGCATGGTTTCCTAATTCATCAAATTTTTCTTTTATGAGTTGTGCTTTTGATGTCAATCAAATGCTCTTCTCTTAGTTGTAGTTGTGATTTCCTATTTCTTTTCTAGACATTTTCTAGTTTTCTACTTCTAAACTAGCTCTGCAGAATTGGAGCAGTAGCAGCAACAGCCATCTTTGCCTTCTTTCTAGTCTGGGGAGGAAGTCTCAGTTGCCAGCAAGTATGGTGCTAGCTGCAGAAGTGTCAATCACCTTCAAGTATGATGCTAGCTGCAGGAGTCAGTCAAATGTGGAACTAGCTTTGGAAGTGTTCCCTTTTATCAGGTTGATAAAGTTTGTCTTGATTTCTAGTTTAATGATTTTTTTCTTAAATGAAAAAACTGGGTGTTGAATTCTATCAAATCACTTGTCATCACGTGATTTTCTTCTTTGATTTCATTCTTTGATTTTTGAATAAGCAGCTGGACTTGCATTTGCTGACTTCAAATTGCTAAATTGTTGTTGAGCATTTTCTATCTAGTCTCATTTTCTGTCTGTAGGTTCTTGTTTAGCTGTTTTTTTTTTTTTTCTTGTTTTGTGCAGTAGGGTAACCCAATCTTCATACAAGGAATGTTCCTTTCTCCTTTATCTTCTGAAGAAGATCTTGGAGACTTGGTTGGTGTTAATACTCCAGTGAAACTGTGCACGGGCTTTTGTTTTGTTTTGTTTGGGGTTTTATTTTTTTTTTGGGGGGGGATGGGTGGAAAGACATGAAATAACTTCAGTTTCTTTAATGGTTAGAGGAATGTGCAGATTACCTGTACAACTATGGTTGAATTTGTAATCAGTTATTTCCCAGGAGCTGATTTTCCCTTCTGAGTTAAGTGTGTGACAACAGAGTTGCTTATATTATCTCTTTATTATCATTTCATGGCAGTAGGGTCTGAACTGAACTCTGCTTCGTTCATGAGGTGGGTGGTTTGTGTCTTTTGTTGTTAGATGTTTGCAGACTTCATTGCTTTAAAAGAACAGTTTTCGGCTCTTGATTCCCTCTTGTTTCCTGTTTTTGATGGATTTCTTTCCTTCTGCTGCTTCCGGGCCACTTGATTCATTGTCTGTTCTTTGAGGTAGGGACTCAGCCTGTGAACTGGAGACCCTGGGTTTCTGATATGACCTTGCTTCCTTCTCAGCACTTTTAAGCTATAGCCCATGAAGTTAGTATGTTTCACTTCATTCACAGCTGAGTTCTATGTAGTCTTATTTTTCATTTCTCTTTCATTCATGGCTGATTAGAAATACATTGTTTGGAGATTTGCCTATTGTGTGGATTTTTTGTTACTTTCAGTTTGAGTTTAGTTTGCCAGGAAATACTTGTGAGTGGTTTCATTTCTCTTAAATTTGGTGACTCTTGTGACCGTCTGCTTTTGTGTGTGCATGTCACAACCACTTAAAAAGAAATGGTTTCTGCTCCTGTTGGTGTACATCTACATGTCACTGGGACCTTGTTTGTTTGTTGATGACATTCTTTGGTTTTCCTATGGCTCAGTCAGTTTTCTGTTTAATAATTCTATCAATGATTAGAGGGTACTAAAAGTCTTGACTGTGATGGTGGTAGTTGGTTAGAAGTCCACTTATAGGGTGTCTAATTTTTTTAATTGGAATATTAATTAAGCATTTTTTACCAGTGCTTATGAGGCAGCCTTTACATAATAGTCCCTTTGAAGAGTACAGATAGTGGTGTGTGACATACAGAGATAGAAACATTCAATAGCCAGTTCTCACAGTTTTCATATGTCTAAGGGCCTCTGGTCTTCACCCTTCCATGGCTCTGCTACTCCACTACTCCAGTTATCACACATGCTGCCAACTACTTTCATAAAATATTTGTAATTGAGGTGTCTCTGACGACTTGATTTTTCTAACTGAAAGGAACTTTTATCTTAGCTGGTATATTTATTAATTATCAAATAATTTGTTTCCTCAGTATGGACACTAAAAATATGTTCACTAGTCTCTGCACCAGATACTATACTGAGTATTATAACAGCCAAAGGAAGAAAATGTTTTTCTAGTATAGTATATTAAATACAGCATGAAGCAGCATGTTGACACTTGAGCTGTGTTTTAGGGGACACTACACTGAACTATACTGTATGAAGAACAGATGTCACAGGGTTTAAGAAAATTCTGGGAATGCAATGCAAAGTCACTCAATGCATCCTGCTCTCTCTAGTATGAAAAAGCTAGCTAATTGCAAATAGCAGGAAGTAAATTCACTCCTAAGGGTTTGTGTTGTCTACTAATGTTACTATGTAATTGCCAAGTAGTAACTTGGAGAGTCATAAAACACAAGTGGTACCTCAGCTTTAGGAGCAGGAACAATTTTGGAAAATTTTTTCATTTTTCACACAATAAAAATGGCAAGTACTAAAGTAATTAGATAGCATTACACAGTTTGTTTTTTTAGATATATAACATTGCTTAATCTCACTGCCTCCAAGGTAGGTTACCATTAGCATTTACAGACAAGGAAATAGCAGCCAGGAGGTCAATAGTTTATACACACAGCTAATGAGTGGGAGAGTTGAGCAGAAGAATCTCCTACTCTGAGGAAACAGACACAAGCACTCTGGAGTAAGTCACTTTTCCTCTACACAGGAAGGCATAGCTTTGTTGGTTCCAACAGTATGTATGTATGTATGGATACATACATGCAACACACACACACATACACACACACACCATTTTCTTCTGGACCATTTCCTACCAGTCACTGGAGTCTTATTTTCACAGCTTCATAAGATAAATTCTTAGTATCACCCTTTGTTAAGGGACAAGTAACAGCATAACGGGTGACCAAAGCCAATATCACACCTGTCAGTTATGTCTTTCATCACCACACGTTTTGGGGAGTGTACTGGGTCTCCTCTCAAATTCATATAATTAAGTCTTAACTCTTAATGCTTCAGGATGGGACTATATTTGGAGATAGTGCTTTTGAAAAAGTAATTAAGTAAGATGAGGTCTAACCCACTATGCCTGTTACCTTTATGAGATGTGGGAGTTAAAACAAAACACAGACCACGGGAGGGCCATGGCAGTGAGGAAGTAATTGTCTGCAAGTCAAAGAGAAAGGCCTGAGATAAAAACCAAACCTGCATAAATGGCACCTTAATCTTAAACTTATAGCCTCCAGAAAATGAGTTTCTGTTGCTAAAGCTACCCAGTCTGTGGTATTTTGTTATGACAGCCCCAGCATATTGATAGAGCATATTTGTCAGGGCTCATGTAGTCCTGGGAATATTGATATTTGAGGAAATATTTCTTTGCAGAGACAATTAACAAAAAGAGTTGTATAATCTGGGGCATTGTCACCCTTCCTCCATACACAATGTGGAGATACACCCAAATGTAGCATCTTTGCTAAGGAGCCCAGAAATGTTCCCTCATTTTTGCTCAATCTCCAGTCATCAGGTTTCTTAAGTCTGAGGCAAATACACTGAGTAAAGTGATATTGAGTCTGGTCCTGGCTTTCATTGCAGTGTTCAAGACTGAAGGTTTGTGGTGCATCCCAGTTAAGGGCAGAGGTCCCGCCTTAACTTAACCATCAAGCTGTGACTGACTTGGTTAGTGAGGTACTACTAGGCTGAAAGGGGCCATTTTAAGGAACGCTTCCATTTTTCAGTATTTGATGGGTAAAATTAAAAAGAGAAAAGACAAATATGTTTTTGGGAAAGGGGCAATGGAAACAAATGGTCTAGGGGTTGTAAGGGTTCCGAGGAAAATGCATGTTGCTACGGCTCTGTCAGTGAGAATCCGCGGCATGAGAAAGATGCGTTGACTGTAATCTTTCTGTTGGAAGCTATCAAATTTAATATTCTACCAATTGTACATATTATTATACTTGCTGATTTATTTGAAAACAGTCATTCCAGGCCCTCATGCTTTTTCCTTCGAACTCAAAAGAACATTAAAGCCATTTGCACAGGGTTTTCCTAATTACATCCTTATGGGGCAGCAGGTGAGCAAAGGCAGCATTTTTCTGTTGGGATGGAATATCTGTATGAGGAAAAGGGAGGGATTTTGATACCGTAAATATTTTTGACTTGTCTTAAATGATGCCACCATACACCAATAGACTGACGATTGGCACCAGGAGGCAAGACGATTGCCAGTTCTGATAGATGTGAGCTATTGCCAAGCCTTTAGATCCTATGGCAGCAAGAAGCAGGCAAAGAAACAACCCCAATAAAAAGAGAAAACCACAAGTCTCTAATTCTTTAAAAAATGTTTTATGTTTGGAATAGAAATTCTGACCGATTATCCAGAAAGGAAGACTACTCCTGAGGACAGGCCTGGCCTAGAGAGTGGAGGAAAACCCCTGGTCCCCAAACCACAATTCCAACACATTCCATATTCTAGTTTTATCATTTTTGGTAGGTTTTGGTAATTTTCAGTCCTTGAGGGGTTAAGATATATGATTAAAAGGACAAGTCTAATAAAAGAATAAAAACTCTGAAGTGTTCCAGAAGCTCTCATTATATCCGATTATATATTTAATGAAAATACATATAATTTGGTAAGCACTTATGATCATACATTGGCATTTGATGTGTATATTTGAAGTACGTAATTATAGTTATCAAAGTTTATGAACATACACTGAAGCAAATACTACTCCTGAAGCAAAAGTAAGACGCCTTTTTTGTTTTGCCAGTGAGTTCTGTGTTGAACAAATGCTTCAGGAACAATGTGAACATAAAGCTTTCTTTGTGTAACAGTTTGGACAAATGCTTGATTGTTTGGAAGAAGCCATCTGCATGGATCTGAACCCTTGTAGGATGCTCTGTTCCTTTTTTCCACAAAGAAATGTCTACACTGCTGTGCCAGTGTTCTCTAACTCATTGCTTCCGGCAGATGCAGTTTCCCCGGGGGTGGGGGTGGAGTGGGGTGGGGTGGGGGAACCCTGAATCTTTAAACCTGTATGCCCACCTGCAATGAAGCTGTGCAGTGGAAAGCAGATCGCAATACAATATGCCCAGGGCTGGTTTTCTTCCCCAGACTCAGAATGTCCTTGATGCAGTGGCTTAACATTCGGGAAATGATGTGAAATGTGAAGAGAACATGAGGGTCTAGGGATTTGTAAAGGGATACGGACCTTTCTAGTGCAGATTACCAGGTCTCGGTTCAAAGGCAGCTGTGCTCAGCTTCAACTCAACAGCACTGCATACAGTGGGTGTCCTGATGGAAAGAGGGCCATGTGGTGGGTTTCCTTGTCGACAGCTGGGGAGCTGGAAACCCAGCTAAGAGAATCACCACTTCAGCTGGTGTTCAGGGAAATTCCGATGCCTGCGGCCGGCCCCTGCTTTCCACCTTTATGGACCATTCCCCAGGGTTCTTCAGGCTCATGACATGGGCTGGGAAAAAAGCACGTCCTGTGGCTTAGGGAGGGCCTTAGTCCTGCCAGGCCAAGAGGAAACCTTTCTTCATCACTCCAGCTGGCTGAGAATTGAGCTGATGTACGAAGGATTTGACTTCGGATTTGACTGTCCGTGTCTGAAATAATCACACAGCAAAGAGGTGTTCACTCCATACCAGAGTCAAGTTGAGTGAACCCTGGTGGTTACCCCAGGGGAACCATGGTATGGTCCTTGAAGTGGACTCCTAAGCAGGATAAGTCAAATAAAAGTGATCTTGTTTGTAGAGTCTTCAAGTCCCTGGCACACTATTCAGGTCCTCAGGCCCTAGGACTCAACTTAGGAGAGATAGAGATCAGGAAAGGGCTAGAGACATGCATGGCCCATGGATAAAGATCATGTACTGCTCTTCCAGAGGACCCTAGTTTAACTCTCAGCATCTACACTGGGTGTTTCAGATCTTCCTGCAACTCCAGGTCCAGGAGTGTCTGTTTGCTCCTGTCTCTGTTAATAAACTAATTATTATTTTATTAATTAGAATAGTTAATTAATAAAATATTAAT
The DNA here is from genome assembly GCF_943737965.1 of Phodopus roborovskii. Classification (NCBI taxonomy): domain Eukaryota; kingdom Metazoa; phylum Chordata; class Mammalia; order Rodentia; family Cricetidae; genus Phodopus; species Phodopus roborovskii. Next base: position 29,853,365 of record NW_026126418.1, on the reverse strand, counting down.
AAAACAAAGAATTAATAGAATAAAAAAATTAAAAAACCATGCCATTCATGCTCAGAGACAGGGAACGGCTTTGTGACCCTCCTCAGAGAAAGTGATGAGCAAGGGCTTTCTTTCCATGACCTCCACTGAGAATCAACATTTACCAAGGATGGGCGATTCACTGGGGCTGGGGTGAGGCAGCTGTGGCTGTGGAGAGAGAGGTGGTAGAGCTCTGCACATGGTTTGTAACCCTGGATAGCAGAATCATCCAGTTGGCCCCATAGCTTAAAACAAACAAACAAACAAACCCCTTGTTTCCCTATGTATTAAAAGGGTACAATGCATTAGGAGGGCTTCTGGGCTCTAATGTGTTTCCCAAGGTGCTATTTTTTTTAAAAAGTACTATGGATTTGTCAGAAAATTCGGATTAGCAAAATAGGATTTACCATGATTTACCTCATTAGTAGAAACTCCCCACGAATGAACAAAATTAGTTCTGTAGAAAACTGGGGATTGTTTATGGGCATGAGGAAGCAAAGCCTGCAGTGGCATTTAAATGGCATTGCTTTCTAAAAATGCATCTGTGGGAAAAAATAATGCACAGAAAATGTTGAAAGTCCTGGGGGAAGGGACACATGCAAGAAATGTAGGAGTGGCTTTTTCTAGATACATTGATGTAGCGTTTTATTTACTGCGTTGCGTCCGTTACTTTTTTCAGCAACTAAAAACAGACTTTCAAAACACTTTATCTTTAAATTTAGTTTATGGAGATAGCCATGCTGTTTCAGAAAGAGTTTATTAGATTGCACTTACTACATTACCTAGAAAATAAGGTATTTGTAACACCTATAGATCCATTTTCTTTCCAAGACACACAAAACAGAAAATATAGATGGCTAGATGTATCTTTTCCTTTAAATGAAAGAAGCAGAGACTGTAAATACAGAAGTGCCACATTGCATTACTATGATCGCAGAAGCCCAAGGCGAGGATAAAAGTGCCATTTATCAACCCCCGGGAGCTACAAGCCTGTGGATTTTCATGTCTTCAGGGTTACTGGAGTTTAGATAATTCCAGACTTTGATTTTTTATCTGAAAACTTCATTTTTGCAAAGCTTTTTAGTAAAACCAGGAGTGGAATGTAGAAGGGACCAGAAGTCCAATGGGAAACAGAGATAGAGTGAAGTGTGTGGAGTTTGCGCATTCCTGACCTCAGCAGGAGGCAGGAAGTGTTCAGAGGAGTTCCAGGTTGTCAAGATACTCATCACTTCCGCATGCCTAGCAACTTCTTTGTAGTTTCTTTCAAAATTAAAAAAAAAAAAAAAAAAAAAAAAAGTCTTTCTGGGTTAGGAATTCATTTCTCTGGTGTTAAAACAGAAGTTTAGGAGAAAACAAAACACATGTATGGGTGATGATATCTGTATTTATTGTATGCATTTCCATGTTAAAGGAATACACTTCTGTCTTTTTTTGAAGACAAGCAATCTGGCCAGATGTGACGACTTCATGGTGATTGCATTCCTATAATCCTGTTCAGGTGGCTGAACAGGATCACACATTCAAGGCTGGGCTTGATCTTGCTGTACCTCCCAAGGCATGGCTTTGTCTTGTTAGAAATCAAATTGTGAGTCTCTCTCTCTCTCTCTCTCTCTCTCTCTCTCTCTCTCTCTTTGTGTGTGTGTGGGGGGCAGGCAGGTTGGCATTGAAGTAAATCTGAGAGTTATTAAATTTGAAACACAGTGCATCTCTCTCTGTTGTGAGATAATCTTTTTGCACACTAAAGGTGTGTTGCTGTTTTGCCTTGCCCGCCTTTGCACCTTCTGACTGGTTTAATAAAGAGCTGAGTGGTCAATAGCTAGTCAGGAGAGGATAGGTGGGACTTCTGGACAGAGATAGGAACTCTGGGAAGAGGCAGGATTAGCCAAACAGAAATAGGAAATGGGGCACACAGTATTGAGCAGAAGGTAGGTTAATATAAACAGGTTAATTTACGTTTTAAGAGCTAGTTGGGAACAAGTCCAAGCTGAGGCCAAGCTTTCATTCTTAATAAGAAGTCTCCATATCATTATTTGGAGACAATCTAAAGACAGACGAGGTATACCTCTCTCCCTTTTCAAAAGTTTTCAGAGATTGTCTTGAGTCTTGAAGGTTACTAACAGAATGGAGAGGCAGGACAAAGTTTGTGCACATGTATCTCCTCTGCTCTGTCGTATCTCATACATGAGACCACCTAAGGCAGATACTGTTTCCCCCAGGGTAAAGTGACCAGATCAAGGTCATAGAGCTGGCAACCAGGCCACCATCATGATACCTCAGAAACCAAGCAGCTTTACTTTCAGAAAAGGATCTTTTTGTTGTTGTTGTTGTTTCAAGGCATACCCCAGCTGACCATGGGAAAAAAAATTGTGACAAACAAGAAGGAATGTGGGAGAGAAAGAACACTGCTGGGTCCGGCTGAGGTCAGTAGCCACCCTTTGCCTAACAGAGAGAGCTGCAGCTTTGTACATTGAGTCCTAGTGTGTGAATTCTGGTGTGGTGTGCAGGAATCCTGGCAGGAAATGGTGGGCAGAGCCTCCTTGGTGAAGGCATTCTTACTTTTCACTCCCTCCACCTTGGCTCGTGCATAATTTCACTCAGCACATGGGAGGCTCCCAAAGCACCAGTTTCTCAGTTGCAGTCCATCACCCTTCTAGTTACTTCTTCTCCATCTGTCTCCCTGCTAGATTGGAGACCCGGGTGTGCAGGACCCATCTCTTTTCTTCACAGCTCAACACCTGACATAAGGGTCCTGCAAGCAAAGCCATGAGCAAGAGGCCAGGGCCTTGAGCCACCCTTTCTCACCACTATAGACACCTTGGTGCCAAATCCAAGCTTACCCTCTTCAGTCTCAGATCTGGTGGCTTTTTGAACAGGCACAACAGCAGTCTTGGGTATCTAGTGGGTATTTAGTGGGTCTACAAGGGAGGGTTAGGAGTAGAGCCACCACTGTAGATGTGGCCTCATTTTCCTGGCTGTAAAGTCAAGAGGCTTTACAGCGAGATTCCCCAGAAAGAGAAGATTTATCTGAGGGGCAGCAATGGTAGAGCTCAGACAAAATCCTCACCAGAGCTTATTGCATCTTTTCTAGTGTTTGCCCATTACTTCTCTAGAACATTTAAGGGCAGAGGGGAAAAAAAAATCCTTCTCATCATGGAGAAAGTTTCATCTTCTTAGACATCAAAAAAAGAAATAAGTCCAGGCTTTTGGGCAGTAACATAAGTCAACAGAATTTGAACAACCCAAGAAATGTCCTAGGTCCTCAGGACTTTTCCTTCTCTGTCACCAACAATTTGTAGATTCACGCAGCATGTCTAACTCATTCCTGATTATATTTAAAGTTTAGTTCATTAGGTGGAACTTCAAGGCAAGTACATTTGTGTTTCTCTAGCAGTGCATATGGGGTAGAGGCCAAAGACACTGGATGGTTTGAATAAAATAAATGGAAACCACAGACAGAAATTTTTGCTATACGAAACAAAATCATTCCTCTTAAAATTAGGCCAAATGCTAAATGCTGCCTGGAAATTAAAGTTCAGGGTTACTGCAGTGCAGAGGAGGCAGAGTGGATCTTCATGGATTAGCTGTAGAGAAAGTTCCTGGGAACCCATCAGAGGAGCATCATTTGCTTGCCTCCATTCTGTTCTCCTAAGAATACAAGAATCATTCTGGGGAATCCAGAATGCACCTCACTTATTCTAATAAGGAACAAACAAACAGAAAAAGTACTCCAGAGTCAGTAGACAGGAATTCCATTAGAAAAGAAAAGAATTGACAATTACTTAGGAGTCAGGAAACCAATTTCCCAATCAATACCTTGCTCAAGAAGGATTGTGTGATGTGGTGTTGGAGTCGGAAGCATTATCAAAGCTGCATTTACTTTGTGTTGTCCTTAAGTAGTCCTGGTCAATGCAGAAACATCTGAGCAAGAACAGACAGCAAAGAGTTATGATAGGACCTCACTCTTTACACTCCAGTGGCCAAATTGTACAATAAAGCACAAAGCTGGGAACCAGGCACTAGCTGCGTTTGCACTCACATTCTCTTGGTCTGCATCTAACTCCTAAGAGCATCTCTACCCAAGCCTTGCCACTGCTCCTAGGATAAACATTGTAACTATAAACAGGAGCAACCACAGAATCAGGTCCCTTGTGTCTCACTCAGACTCTTGGTGGCATTGCAAAACACAATCTGAATGTTATTAAGGGGGAAGTGGAAAACAAGAAGATTTCAAGAAAATTGCATGAAACGAAGTTTTCCTCTTACTAGCTTTATTTAGAGTGTGTGAATTCGATGTCACCCACATGCATGCATACATCACAGAACAATTGCAGCCTAATCAGCCAAAGGGACTGGAGTAGATTTAATTTCAGAAAATGTAGCCCTGGTGTGCCACACCGTTATTTTAGATGGACAAACCCTGCAAAGGGAACACCTTGCCCATGTAGTGGAACAGAAAGGAAGGAAACTAAATTTGTTATTGCAATGTTTGGCTCCAAACCTTTCCCCATTTGTTTTAAATTACTAAGGAAAGTAAACATTTTGGAAAATCTTTCAGGGAGATTTATAGGTGGCCCTAAATGCAATCTACTTGGTGACTGACTCAATTTTAATTCCTTTGGTCCTTCCTTGCAGAAAGGGACACACAGTTACCACTTGCCTGGTCAAAGGTTACACTTCCTGCCCTCCATCAACCTCGCTGGACATGTGAGTGTTTTTAGATGTTAGTCAGGTCACCAGCCAAGGGGATCACTCAAGCTAAGTATCTGATCAAGGGGCTGCTGTAATGAATGCTGTTACCAGGTATGCAATTAGCTGGCTATAGCCTTCGAAGGTTTAATGAAATACATTCTGGGTGCACTCCCACAGAAGGCCTAAGTTGGCCAAGACAGGTGGAGCTAGATGAGTGAATAGCCATCCTGCCTTTACAATTTTTTTTATTTAGTTCCTGGGAATAGGGCCTAATGATAGAACACTTGTCTAGCATGTGCGAAACCCTTGGATTAATCTTTTAATTACCCATCCACAGTTTCTTTATTTACTTAGTCTTTCTCCTCCTCCCCTTCTCCTTTACCTTTCCTTCCTCTCTCCTCCTTTCTGCTCTCCTTTCTTTCCCTCAGTTATATGAAGGCTTTGTGTTCCTGTCTCAGAGAGTTTGGAAATATGCTGTACCACACTTGGATTGCTTCTCCTCGTAGGTCTACATGTGCAAGACTTTGCTCACTCAGGTCAGTATTAATATCTGTGCCACTGTTGTGCATGTTCCTGCCTTGATTTCTCTCCTACAGAGAACCTATACTGAGTGCTTTTGAAGAGCCAAGTATCACCTCTTGCTTAGGACCCGTATTTCCTTTTCATCTTCAAGGAAACTGACAAGTAATTTGTCTACGGAGAAGTGGCAGAGCCTGCATTTGAACCCAGATAGCTTATACTCTGTGCACTTGGATAAGAGCAAAACAATGCTGTCCTTCAAAGCTACCCCGAGGGCCTTGGAATCCTCTGGTTGCTCCCTCTCTCTCTCTCTCTCTTTCTCTCTCTCTCTCTCCCTCTCTCTCTCTGAGCAGCCCTCTCCTGCCCTTCAAAATTGAACATATGGGATTTTGTCACCACAGCTCAGTGCTGGGATCTGCCATCTTAATTTACTGTCTCTTCAACTCAGAATGGCACTGATGTGGTACCTCATATGGGTGTTCATTCATTCGCCAGACTGCCCTATCCGGTCTCATTTTGCTCAACTGCCAAGATTGGTTCAAGATGTCTCCTACTCAATCAAATCCAATCAGAGTTAATCTAAACACTTCCTGGTTTTGAAGCAAAGAGAAAAAGTAATTTTTGTGGTTATATTTGAACCTGGAGTTGCTGCACACTCTGGGCAATGCAGAGTCCGTGAAGGGTGTCCACACATTAAAGAAAAGCAAACAAATCCTAGTGAGGAGCCAAAGAGGACCCGAGTGTGGGCATCCTAAAGAGCCGTGCTTGGCCTAAAGAGGATGAAAGCGCATGCTACCCTATGTTCCAATACTGGAATTGATAAGGAATCAATTAGGATGGGCCAAGACATCCCTTCATATCCCCTGAGTGATGAACAAGGATCCTCAACACTGGTCAGTAGATACGGTAGGTACACGTTTTTTGATGGGGGAAACTGAGACATACTTTTATTCTGCTGAGCAAGAGAAAGACAGTTTGGCCTATGGAGTAGGGGGCGATGAGAGTGGGCTGCAACCAGATTCCCCCTGTCTAATAGGAGCAGAATGGGAAACTGGTCTCACATTATATGCTGCTAAAGTCATAGAGCATTTGGAGGAGAGTTTTACCTAGCATGGCAGTTGGGGGGAAATGTGGAAAAGATGAATCATAGAACATGGAGACAGCTTTTCTGGCTCAGTTTCCCCAGGAGAGCATTCAACATTTGGACTGGTCAGATTGGATCTTATTCATCTTCCTTATGAACCAACGGGGCTGACTATACCCAGGATGTCTCAGAAGCAGGACAGGATAATAGATATTGATCAATGGCTGGAAGCTACAGAGAGTTCAAGACGATTCAGAATGGAGAAGAACCATTTTTCTTGACAAAAGTGAAGAAGTCATTAACTCGACCGGAGTTGTGGTTTCTTTTGCGGTGGGGCAGGTGGAAACGAAGCCAGGGTAGACGGGTCCCTTGACTCAATTAGATGGCATGCTTGTGCTGGGTCTTTGGCTTTCCCACCAATCAATACTCATATTCTTAATGTTCCCTGGCTTCACCTCTCAGAGACAAGCCACATGGGGACCCTATCCCAGGTGTCTTGCCCTCACCACATCTGCTTTGTGTGACGGCCATACCCCAATACCCCAAAGCTCTTTACAGTGCCCCCGCAATATCTCCATGTGTCTGCAGGCTTGCCTTCTCTATGAAAGGCGCACATGTTTGTTGTCTCGGAATTTCTTAAAGCACCTGAACAAATCAGCTGAACACAAGTCACCTGTGCTTTTTGATAGACTTCCTGATCTTTCACTGGGGGTTGACTCTCTGCACATGTATATCCTGAACATAGAGAAACCAGGTTTATCCGCCCCCCACCACCAATTCTCCCCAGTGCAGGAAATTGCTCTGGTGCTTGAAGTCCCTCCCCAGCAACCAGATCAACCTCTGGCTTCTGTGCCTTCCCCAGGCTGACGAGGTGCCAGGACTCTGCCTTGCTCCAGTGATCTCAGGAAATGGAATTCCTTTCTCAGGCTAGAGCCCCCAACTTTACATCTTTCTTCTTGCATTCCTTTGCATGGGCTCTAAGTTAATTCCCTGAGGGTTGGTTCCTATGCACTTAACTCTACCTCTTGCTCCTGCTGTTGTTCCCATTTCAGTACCCAAGGCAAATTCCCCAAGCTCATTCCAACACAGCCTTTTTCTCTTGTACAACAAGAGAGGTGCATCGAAGATAGTTTCTTTGAGTGAGTGCACGCGCGCGCACGCGCACACACACAGACACACACACACACACACACACACACACACACACACACACACCACTCTTCTGTAGGCAATTTTCCCCTATATTTTTTCTATTATAAATATGTCAGATATTTCCCAAGTCTTCTAAGGTAGATCTTTACTTTCTATTTCCCTAGTTCGCCTTGGGGAGAGAACTCTCCTCACATTTAGAGGGAAGGATGCTTCACTAGGAAGAGGACTAGTGTGGTGAAATACCAGGTTTTCCATTTCTCTCCTCCTTGGAGGAATAGAGCCACTTGGCAGAAGGACATCTTGAGATGCTGCCAAGAAATGGCTCTCCTATAAATCACTTCATTAGGTCCTTAATTTCTGTGGCATTTATTTATCTGTCTGGCTTTATTGTAAACTTTTTGAAAGAGGGAATGGGTTTTTCCCTCTCATTTCTCTCTCACACTCTAGGCTAACTTTGGGATTGGGTTCCCCATATGCCGGATGTTCCCCCCCCCACATATGGAGTTCCTGTGTTACTGGTTCTATATTTGTTTGCTGAAATTAATATTTCAAATTAAGGCACGTTAAGAGGCCATCTATGAAATATGTTTGCATGCTTATTATAATTATGTGGGATAGTTTGGGTCACACATATCAGAAAATCTGATATAATGCAATACAAACAATGAATAGGTCAATCCCTAAGAACTTATGGTTGACCCCTCGGTTGTACCCTTTCACTCTCAATTTAGGTTTTAGTGGTTACATATATGGCCTCCTGTAGTAACTGTTGGCTGGTGGTCAAGCACACAAATCATCACAAGCTTCCTGGCTCAAGACTGCACACACTCACTACCTTAGAGTTTTGTAGGTTAGGAGTTTGACACCACAGGGCTGTGCACCTTCTGGGAGCTTTGTTGCAAATGATTCTCCTTGCATTTTGTGACCTGAAAAACAAAGTACAAGAACAGTTTTATTGAGATAGCTCACACATCAGAATTCACCTGAATCACACAATTCAATGTTTTTGTCATGTTCTCAAGAGTTGTGCACACATGGCCAACTCTAGAATATTTTCACCATCAAGGAAAGTCAGTTTACTCCTCATTCCCTGTGTTCCCACTTGACCTTTACCCTGACCCTTCTTAACCAGACAGTTACTTTCTTCGGTATCTCCCTGTTTGCTTGACCTTTCTCCCTCCCACACAGTAGTAATTCCGTACCATTTGGTTCTCTCACCCACTCTTCTTAACCTAACAGCCCTCGGGCACCCATCATTTTACTCTCATACTGTAGGATCAGCTATTTCACATTGTGAGTTCATGCGGTTTGTCACTTAGTTTATGTCCCTCAGTGCAGTGGTTGTCAACAGGGGGGCTGATACCCCCAAGGGGGGGGTCAAAAGACCCTTTCACAGGGGTCGCCTAAGACCATAGGAAAACACATAGCAGAATTTCAGTTATGAAGTAATAACTTTAGGCTTGAGGACCACCTCAGCATGAGAAACGGTATTAAAGGGTCTAAGAATTAGGGAGGTTGAAAACCACTGCCTTAATGAAAAGCTCTTTAGGATCAACTGCACTGTCACAAGAGATAGAACTTTGTTCTTTTCGCATGGCCGAATAGTATTCCACTGTAAATATATATACATATGTATATATGTATATATATTTCCTTTGCTGGATTATTCATCAGAAGACACTGAATTGATTCAACGACTTATCTGTTGTGAGCTGTGCTGCATTGAACTTGGAAGTGCAGATGTCTCTGACATATGATTTCATTTCCTTTGGATATTGTGAGGAGTGGAATTGCCTGGCCATTTAATAAATTGACTTTTTTGTTTTATCTTTTTTTTTTCATTGTCACATTTATTTGTGTGCATGTGTTGGGGGTAGGCATGCCATGGTCCACTTATGGAGATCTCCCAGCTCCAGGCATTGAACTCAGGTCTTGAGGCTTACACAGCCAGCACTTTTACCTGCTGAGCCGTCTCACTGACCCTTGTCTGTTTCTAGTAGACGTTATCATGTTTGTCTTCGGAACCATCTTAGCTTCACAGTGAAACTGAACAGAGGTTCTCATCTGCCCCAAGCATGGCTCCCCCATTGTCCTCACTTTTTCTAGTTTCTAGAAAGTACCTGAACTCTTCGAATTATGGCCTCCTCTTTTAGTGGCCAGCCAAATCCTCCTCACACTATTTCCCTGGACCTCTCTTATGATTCCCTCTCACACCTCTGAAGGCCCTCATGATTGCAGTGGGCTTCCATAAACCATGCAGGATAAACCCCTGCTTTAAAACCACACTGGCAACCTTGAGCCCACCTTCAACCTCAATTCTCAGTTTTACAGGAGCCAGGCCTTCTTGGTTGTGGACCTCTCTCCCCAACCACCTCTCTCTCTCTCTCTCTCTCTCTCTCTCTCTCTCTCTCTCTCTCTCTCTCTGTGTGTGTGTGTGTGTGTGTGTGTGTGTAGTGGGGATGGGGGCAGTGGCTAGCCTGCCATATAATTCTACTCAGAGAGGGCGTCATTACAAATTTACCGAAATACATCAGAAAGCAGTGTGGCTCCAGGAGGTGAAGATCATGGCTGATCGTGTGAGCATGGTGAGCTGCTATCATTCCAGAGTTGTGGGAAGCCCACCCTTGACGACCTTACCTTCACTGGGAGCCTGATAGCAAACAAAAAAGTGACACATCAGTGAATGGCATGACGTGTTAAAGGTGACAGGCCTAGAAGAGGAAAGGCGGAGCAAGTGAAAGGGGGTTGGAAGCGAGCCTTAGGTTCTGTGTGGGGCAGGAAGGTTTGGAAGACACTGGGATGATTACTGGAACTAGGGAGTTTATTAGAAGAGTTATTTATGCCATAAGTAGCTACAGGAGCAGTGGCATGGTGGGGTCTCTGAAGAGAATCAGAGCCAATGTGGCAGAGGACAGTGCCTTTTACACTTTTAGAGGATTAGAGAGGGTCACAGCAAGTCAGCGACCAGGCTTTCTGATTCCTGGGTAGGCAGGGAGGTGGGTGGGGTACAGGATGTGGCATCCTCTGAAGGAAATTCAGTTCCTAGGTAAGGTAGTATCCAAGTCTGCTGGTCCAGGGTTCACCATTGTCTCAGTAGTTAATAGAGGAGGTCTGAGAAGAGGCTAGGTTCCAACATTAGATTCTTACATTATGAATGGAGGGTTAACACTCTTAAATAATGAGGTCCTTGTGAATTTACCCACTAGATAGGGAGTTAAGCATGCAGATGCAGAAAGAAGGCAGGTCGACTAGTTCCCTGACATCTGTGCTCAGGCTTAGAGCTTTCTACCTATTCCCACAGCTCCCGTTTCGAGGTTTACCCACCAGCAGGACTTTACATAAGGTAGCATCTTCTTTCTCCCTTGTTTTCCTTCCTCCCAGGGAGTTGGCCATCTGGCCCACCTCCCATGTCTCAGTGACCACTGCATGTAGTAGGAAGCTCCATGCCCTGGTCCTGCCCTGGCTGGCTCCTTTGTTGTTCCTCTCACCTCAAGGGTCAGCCAAAACTCATTGCCTTAGAACTATCTTTCTGAGTGTGCTAACTTGGACAGCCACAGGTGTTCTGTTATTCTATTGATTTTCTCCATCCAACTTTTTTATCCAAAGTCTGCATTTTCTTGCTTGTAGATTTGTTTCTTCATGTTACCTGTCCCCCTTCTTGAGAATTTAAGCACTACGAGAGACTCTTACACATGGAAAGAAAGTTTATTGGTCTATCCCTCTCCCCTCTCCTTCCATTTATTGTGTGGTGCCAGGGATTGAACCTAGGGCCTTGTAATTGGGAGATAAGCACTCTACCCCTGAACTACATCTCCAACCCCTACTCTCCTCCATTTTTAAAACTGACCATACAGGAAGGACCTGATCTGCTTGTTAGAGCTTGCTCACGCTAACATAGGTACATTTGAAAACCTGTTGGCTTGTAGTAACTTAAGGCATACATGATACTCACTGTCCTGTCCACTGCTCTACATATCTACAACTGTAAAGTAAGGTTCTGTAAAGTTGCAGGGGAGACTAAGGGCAGGGAGACTTCCTTTGTACTAGTTTTCTCTTTCTTATAGATACTTGTTGTGTGGTAGAGGGCTTGAGCAGTCTCTGGCAGCAGGAGTGTACTTGCAGTTGCTTCTTATATGATGTGATACATACCTGGAAGCAAAGAGTTCCACACAGAAGTAGGCTACATTACAACCCTCAAGCCATTCCACCCCATAGGTCCCACTAGGTCTCCATCTAGGTCCCACATCCTAAAGATTCCACAACTTCCCAAGATGGTGGCACCAGCTGGGGGCCAAGTATTCAAACACAGAGGCTATGGGGAAAATTTCTCCTTCAAACATACAAGTGACCCCGTTATTACTGTGAGTAGCTGACAGACCCATCACTTAGTAAACCACCAGCTCCATAGCAGATTAGAGTGCTATGACTGTTCGCAGATGTTTTAGAATCCATCCATCCATCCATCCATCCACCCATCCACCCACCCACCCACACATCTGTCCATCCATCCATCTCCCCAATCTATATGAAAACATTCTCAATTTAAGTCTTCCTAAGGTTTTTTCTGAAAATGTTTAGAATAACTGGGTGTTAACTTAGAGAGCTTATAATTGATTAGCCACAGGTGGTGCCGCCTGCTTAGTTTCCACTGTTTTCTGTACAGCTGTTCTTGGTAAGATGTTTGACTCCTCTGAAATGAGATGAGAGAAACAAAGGAAAACAAAAAGCATGGCTACTTCTTCCGATCCGTTTTCTTTGACTTCCTTTTAACAATGGAATCAAACGAAACTGCTCTGTAAAGACACTGTCAGGAGAGGGTCTACTTGCTTAAAGGATGCGAATATTTTGTAAAACTTTTGCTACTTTTTTTTTTTTTTTGTCAAAATGCTTCCCATGTACCCATTCTTTCTAAGTATGGTGGGTGAATGAATGAAGCAAATACTTCGGATTCCCTGTCTTTGGGGAGGCGACATGTTATGAGGAAAAGCTGAGGGCCTGTGATTGTTTTATGGGGACATGTCTGGACCTGAAGTCATTTAGAGCACTTAGGAGGGTTTCTGAAGAAGACTGAATTAAATAACAAACCCAGGGAACTGACATCTGTAAGTTCAAACTAGACCAGAATGCCTAATTTCTCATCTCTCCATTAGCAAGGATCAAAGGCAGTAATGGTCCTGATGAGGCTGTGCATGAGACAAGCACTCTCTTAGTCACTGCTGGTGTGAATTGATACAACCTTCCTGGGAGGAAATTTGTAACAGCTCTGAGATTCCCACACCCTTTATCCCAACACTTTGTCTTTCGGCTAACTTTCTTGCCAAGCATGGTTGGTACACTAAGGATTTTACTGTGGTGCTTTTTCTAATAGTGAAAAACTGGCAGTGTCCAAATGTATATTAAATGGTTACGTGAGCAACAGAATACCCATGTAATAGTGTATTATGCTGTCATTAAGACTTATGAGTGTGATGTAATGTTAAATAAAACGCAGGATATGAAATTATACATGGACTATGAATTTAACTATGAGAAAGAAAGCACACTAGGAAAATATTGGAAGGCTATTTGGGAAAATATCAAGTAATAGTCCTTCAATGGTGAATTAAGATTTTTTTTTCTTGAATACTATTTCTGTTTTTCCATGTCTTCCCCCCATGAGAATGGGCTATGTGGATTCCAATGAAGAAACACGTTTTAATGAAATAATTTGGAAGCAGAAGTAGATTCTAATTCAGGCTCTGTGCAACAGTAATTGTGTGGTAGCTTGGCAAATTATTTAATCTCCCCAAGCTTCCATTTATAGCTGTAAAGTGAAGGCCGACAGCATCTAACTTGCATGGTGTCCATGATGCTCAGAGCTTGCATCTCAGAAGCCAGCAGAATTGCCAGCACAAATTAGACAGTTAATAAATAGTACTTGTTGAAATTATGACTTGGTTTAGAGATGATTGCAAGCTGGAAAAATAATTTCTTTCACTTGACCAATTCATCTGTTATCTTTTATGGTTTATTCCAATGTTTTATAGAAAAACAATGTTTTAAACTCCAGTTCATTGCACGCAGATCTTATTGTCATTCTTTTCAATGAAGAAACTTATAATTTTACATAAATATAACAATTAAGTTTAATAATTAATCTATTTCACATGTCTGATCTTTAAACACTTTTGCACATAATTCTGTACATCAGTGTTATCCTAGCTGCTAACACTCTACAGAAATAGCAGTACACTCATTTCCATACTTATTTCCTAACTATTAGATTGTTTAAAGAAAACGCACAATGAAGTTTCATTAAAAATTGTTTTCTTATAATACAATTTGTAGAAGTAGGCTGGCAAGATGGCTCAGCAGGTCTACATGCTTGCTGTACAAGCCTGGCCACTTGAGTTTGATCCCTTTAACACACAGTGGAAAGAGAGAACTGACCCCCCACACACACATGTACCCTTGGTCGGGTGTACCCTCAGTCACATAACACACACACACACACACACACACCTCATATCTCTCTCCCTCGTACACACAATAAATATAAGAATATAAAAACTAATTTGTAGAAACATCTTTGTAGAACTATTTTTTTTTTTATCTTTAAGTGTTTCCCTGGGTGTATACTCATCAAAATGAGTTAGTTAGTTTGTCAGAAGATTAGCTCAAGTGGTAGACTATGTCATGCTAGTGGCATGAGAATGCACGCAACTCAAAACATGCTCCAACTCGATAGTGTGAGTGAGGTCACCATTGCTTCAGTTCCCATTTTTAACACCAGGGAAATCTCTGTGACATCCTAAGCATTTTGACTGCTATTTATATCGTCTCATCTGCATTCTACTCTTTTATAACTTTACCTAGTAAAAAGCAGAAAGCCTCTTGATTTATACAGAGTTTTGAAAAAATATTAAGATTTTTATTCATGCGCAATGCAAATCACTCCAGCTTTTCTTATTTTGTCGTCTTACAGTTTTTCATCTTTCCTGTAGTTGGTCTCATCTATCTTGTTGGTGATGTTTTTCAATATAAGTTTTTCCAGTAATGTTGTTCCTTACTGAGATGAGAAGTGTAGTTTTAAAAACTTTCCTTTTAAATGCAATACTCTTCTAGCTATTTGGAACGTATTCTGTTTTACAGAAAGTAAACCTCTTTTTCTTCTTCTTCTTTTTTTCATACTGATTTCTAGCTTTCACTTTTAAAATATTTATTTCTTTCCAATAGGCTTATTAGCCTTAGTTAAATTTTTACTCAGTGGCATGGAATTAGAAAATAATTAAAAGATAACTTTATCACTAGAAATGCCTATTTTATGTGATATGCTAAATAAGAAATTTCTCCCCAAGTCCCGTAAGTGAAAACTTTCTGTGCTATATTAAGGAAATGATTTCCAAAGTCCCCAAAATGATATATTTTTGAATGGAGAAAAACCGGTTCACCCAGAACATTCCTTGAGTCAGCACATTCTGTCCACTAACTGTGATGCGTGGTTTGCATGTCCTTTATTGATAAGTAGATTTTTCTTTAATCACAGGCATTAGATTACAAATTATTTTGTCACCATGACGATGACAGGATTGTTACCATTGGTATATAGGAGCTGATAGCTTTCAATTCCTAATATGACATAAGTAAAATTGCATAGCATGGCTTCACTGAGCTGCATCTTTGTGCTCAGCTTCCTCCTCCTTTTTAACGCCCATGACATTTTTCCCGGGCCCCTTGCTATAGCAAGAATCACTAACCAATGACTGGGACATTATTACACAGTCTTCTGGCTAACAGCAAGGGCTGTTTCTGTTTCACACAAGTGTGAATGAACGGATGGGCAGGCTGAGACAGTCTGCTCCCTCCCTCTGGCACACAGAGTCCGTATGACTTCTGTGTTGTTGCTTCATCGATTCTTAGGAATTTGTCTTTGTTCATATTATCATATTATCTGCATCTCAGAGAAGAAGGCAAAAAGGGAAGGAAGAACAAGAGGCTTCTAGAAGATGCCAAAATCCCTTTTGTGTCCCTGTGAATTTGGTAGCATGGTCCGTATTAGGAAGAGGAGCTGGAAAATTGACTCTGGTGATCACGTGCTCATTTAAAGCTCAGTGACAAAGCTCCTTCCTGGGATGTGTGAGCCCCTGGAATTGGTCCTTAGAGCTATAAAATAAAATGAAACAAATAATAAAAAGACTAAAGAAATGCACACAAAGCTGGAGGAGACGGCTTCCTCGGGGAATGTGCTAGCTGTGCAAGTGTAAGCGCCTGAGTTTGGATCCCCAGAACCCAATGTAAAGCTGGTGTGGTAATGTCCATAATCCTAGGGCAAGATGGAAGGTTGAGACAGGAGGCTGGAGGGCCAGCTAGCCCATGGAATGTCCTAACAGTGGAAGATAGGGATCCTGTTTCCTATCACTCTCCTGGTTCTGTTTGTGAACCTTTTGTGAGGTCGTTAGGTAGAACTAGCTTCTCTCTCCTCTAGGGTCCACATGAATGATAATTAACTTTGGCCCATCTTTCTCTCTTGGAGGAAAGCCTATTGGAGACAAGTGTTGCTATCTTCTTGTAATTTGCTATTTAATTTCATACTTATCTGGGCACCACCTTTTAGCCTCAGGTGTTATTTATCACATTGATTTTTATACTTGGAAGGTGATGTTCAACTCTCACCTTGCTCCCCAAATATATATACTCTTGGTAGGCTCTAGTCATAGGATAGAGCCATAGGCTCTAGTAATTTTATGCATGCCAACATCTGTGCTATATTTAAATAATTGAGACAATGTAAATGTTTATTTAGATATTCATACATCTTTTTATTCATTTGTACCCCGTCCAATATTTTGTTTTCCGTGGAGTTTATAGCTATATTTGCTTTTAACAGCTCATTACTGTTATTTAATATCTATGTACTTATCACCGAATTCAACTCAAACTTCACTTAAATTGTACAGATCCCCATTCAGTATGTTTAAACATACTGAGTGTAAATTACATCTCCCAGAAGAAAAGCTCCTTCTGGAACGCTCTGGCGGGAGTGCTCGGTAAAGCTGTGCAGTTAAACCCTTTCCCTCTGTTAAAGATCTGTTTTCTTCAGCATCCCTCATCTGCTGCTTTTGTTGGCCTCGTTTCTTCTTATTAAACCTGTTCATCATGTCTCTAATGATTCTTGGCTGTCTGTTAATTTTAAGACACTTTGGTAAGAGCCTCAGAGCATGTGTGAGAAGTTTGTGGAACGGACCCTGGAGCCAGGGCCTGCTATGGAGTGGGGCCTTAGCTGACCGGCAGCCAACACTGAACATAAACCAGAAATTGGCTTTTATTGGTGTAAATCACTGTGACTTGGGGGTTCTTTGTAACTCAAGTATAACCACAGAGGTTCTATGACCTTTTCTGCTAGAAGATGTGTAAAAACTTTTTCAAAACTGTATTTTAGGCATAATGAATAAATAATTACATGCATTTTATAGTGAAACTCAATGTGTTTAGATTGTGTACATGTGAAGTAATTTTCATAGTCAAGATACGAGAGTTCTCAATAGCGCCAAGTATTACCTATGTCTTTGCAACACATTCTTCTCTCTGCCCCTTATCCCTGGCTGCCACTGATCTGCTTTTCATCACATTGACTATTTACACTATTTTATTTTATTTGCACAAATGGAATCATCTTACATCTTTCTTTCAACAAGATGACTTTGAGGTTCACCTGTGTTGTGTGAGTATTGGTGAAACCTGCCTTTTTATATCTGAGCAATATTTCACTGTGCGGATACATATTGGGTTATTTTTTTTATTTTACTCTCATATTACTGAAGTTTTTAAACCATCCACTGTTCCATACATATGTTGATGATGTTAGAATTTTGCTAGTACTATATTTTATACATTATAAAATGGCACAAGTGTCTAAACTTAAGACAATATGCCATAGAATAAATATAACTTATTTTTTCCTTGCATAGAACTGCACCATCCTGGTTGGTGTCAAGGTATCATCAGCTGGCAGCCACCAGATTGCAACACTTAGATACACATCTCCATTCAGGTACACCTCAGCAATGCTCCCAACTGATGCATTGCCTTTCCCCTAGATTTGCTCCTTCTCTTGATTTCCCTGTGTGCAAAAGAAGTACTTTCGTTCAGTTAACTTCTTCCCTACCCTTTCTCAACATTCCAGTCCATCATGGCTTAGTAGTCCTTACCTGTCTCTTTGTGTTCTTGGCCCATTCATATTCATCACTTCTCCTTGGGTCAACCATGAAAACTAGTTTCATCTAGAAACTCATGGATTTCCTCTAAGGCTTCAACTGTGTCTTGCAAGTTATATGTAATATTCTATTGTCTTTTCAGCTTCTCTAGAATTTTTAATTGTTCTCTTTTTACAAGTCCTACTGTTTAGCTCTTTGCTTCCTTAACCAAGTTTAGGAGAGAGCCCATTCTATTATTCCAGGGGTTCTCAACCTAATGCAACCCCTTAATGCACATCCTCATGTTGTGGTGACCCCAACCATAAAATTATTTTTGTTGCCACTTCATGACTGTAATTTTGCTAGTGTTATGAATTTCAATGTAAATATTTGATATGCAAATGGCCTTAGGTGACCCCTGTGAAAGGATTGTTGCTTCCAGAGGGGTTGCAATCCCCAGGTTGTGAGTCACTGTATTAGTCCTTTCAAAGAAACTGCTTTTTATACTTTTTTTTTACTTACTAATTTCATATTTGATTACATAAGGTACAGTTTAGATCATGTCATTCCTTTCTCAGTAAGCTTTGAATGGCTCCCCATGGCCCTCTGAATTAACTGTACCCTCTTTAGACAGGTACTCAGGGCTCTGAGGAGCTGGGTACTGAATGGAGCTCTTTCTCCTTTGTCGCAGGAGGAGAGCTACAGTTGTGTGGAGAAGAAAACCATGTCTGCACACCAGCCCATAATCTGTTTAGCTATGTTATACAACACCTTTTATGTTTAACATTGGGGGCAGATCCCTGACCTCTAGCAAGCCTGTGAAATAGACCTTGCTTTCCTGAAAGTTAGGGATATAAATAATATTTATATATGAGGTCTGCAATATCACAGGATCAGTTTCATGTGCTGTAATTAAATAGGACCCTAGCCATAAATTCCTTAGCTCTTGATGCCAAACAACAGCTGGTGACCTTAGTTTTTAAGTGTTTTAGGGGATGAGGGGAGAAAAAGTGGGGTCGTTAGTGAGGTCTAGCCACTGAGACATTTGTGAATATTTGGGTTTAGTGTGCACCCCCACCCTAACTGAAGGACATCTGTTCTTTCTGTCTGTAGCTGTTGACATTGGCACTGAAGACAGAGTAAAACAATGCAACTTACCAGCCCTGTTCTACTATTTGATTGGCAAGACTTAACCAAGGATCGTTTCCCTTCCCACAGAAACAGTCTCAATAGCTGGAATTACTAGCTTTCTGTTGTTGCTTTACTTTCCGTAAGGGGACAGAAAAGGCACATTCAAAGGAATGTGATTGCAGCTTTCTGGGCTTGCAGATTTTCCATACAGCACATGTCACATCCCACACTGTATTCCCAGATCCCTTGTGGATTGCTAGGCATGGCAGGTAACTAGTGGTCTAGGACAGTGAGGAGATTTATTGACACGGCAATGACACTGAACAGGGATGAACTCATGAGGTAGAATGTTCTGTGGAGATTCAGTTGATGAGCACATAGGGAAAGATGCCTAGCTATTGGAGACTGGAAAGCAATATCACATGTTCTTAATAAACTTGAGAAATTAAATGGTTGAATGTGATTTTTTTGGGAAATCACAAAATTAATAGAAATTTGGCTAAAATTTTAGGTAAAAATAAAAGTGAGATGTGTCTAAATTTAAGAGAAAATTGCTTTAAAAATTTATGTATGTCTTTATTTTTTCCCCCACTGGCCACTGGTTAACAAACACGTAACTGTATTTGTAAGTTCTTTAAAAGTGCCGCGGCCTCTTACATAGTTGTACATGTTTCAATATCTCACCATCTTCCTGTATATGGGCAGATTTGTGACTCGCTTCTTTTCCACTAGAACGTGGGCCCAAAGGATTGTGCTGTGGATCTGAGTAACCAGGTGAGTCCAGCAACCTCTGCATTGTGAGGGAGCCCACACTGTAAGACCAGGTCAGGCATAGAAGCTGTAGTCAATAACCTGACCTCACCCCCTAGGAGTCTTCATGTGCATCCTGCACAGGAGGGCCCGCAGCCAATTGCAACCCCATATCTCATGTTACTATCGATGCTGGCAAGATATCCCAGGAGAACGACTCAGCTGATCCTTTCTGGGGTTGCTGACCTATACTTTTTGGGAGAAAAGATAAAGTAAAATAAATAGGATAATTTATTATGCAACAATAGTTTTCAGACTGCACGTTGAAAGCGATTTAAAAAAAATGCAGCACGTTATTTCTTTGTCTTCTATCTAGCTTCTTTGGTGAATAGCATCATAGTGAAATCTTTGTGCATGTCTATGGTTTATTTCTTTGAAATAGTTTTTCATTTTATTTTATGCACATGGATGTTTTGTATGTATATCTGTACACTTGTGTATATCTTTTGATCTGAGAGGGTCAAAAGATGACATCAGGTACCCTGAGATGGGAATTGTGGATGGTTGTAGGTGCTGGGAATCAAACCCAAAGCCTCTATAGCTTCTTTCTTTTTTTCCTTCCTTCCTCCCTCCCTCCCTCCTTCCCTCCCTTCCTCCCTCTCTTCCCTCCTTCCTCCTTCTCTCTTCTTCACTCTCTTTCCCTCCCTCCCCCTCTCTCTCTTTCTCTCTCTCTTTCTTTCATTCATTCATTCATTCTTTCTTTCTTTCTTTTCCTTTTGGTTTTTCGGGACAGGGTTTCTCTGTGTAGTCCTGGCTGTCCTGAAACTCATTCTGTAGACCTGACTGACCTAAAACTCACATAGATCCATCTGCCTCTGCCTCCCGAGTGCTGGGATTAAAGGCGTGTCCCACTGCCACAGAGGCCCACAGTTTATTACTTCCTACAGTCTAAAAAAGCAGAAATGCTTTAGAATTACTTTTAGTGCTTTTAGCAAACACTCCATGCACCTACTGTAATCACATGCACAGAGCAAAGAGCACATGGACATCCAAGTCAGAATAGCTATAGGCTTGAGTTCTAGCTCAGAGTTCTGCAGTTTGTACAGCCTTGAACAAATCACTTAAACCATTTAAACCCCAGAGGATTACCAAGAGAGAAATATGAGGTACCATGTGGAAGTGCCAACAGAGTGGCCGTTCACAGACTACTTGAGGAGGGGATTATGCTC
Organism: Phodopus roborovskii; assembly: GCF_943737965.1. NCBI lineage: Eukaryota > Metazoa > Chordata > Mammalia > Rodentia > Cricetidae > Phodopus > Phodopus roborovskii. The sequence goes on along the minus strand of NW_026126418.1, from coordinate 29,832,621 downwards.
AGATTTCTTGGTCCTACTTTTCCTGCTTACTGGATTCTGCTCGCCTTCCAGCACATTCTGTGCTCCTGTCCTCTTGGGCCTTTCAGCACCTGATCAATTCAGGGAGACGGGGAGTGATGCTTATCAAGAGTGCAGGTGCAAGGTCGCATGGCTGCCATGGTTGCATTTTAAGAGGTAACTTCTGAAGGTAGAGGCATCTTGAAGATCAAGGAAAGAGCCCCTGGACTCTTAGTACCTGCCCAGCAGAGGAAATAGAGAGGAAGACATCCTTGTCATTGTTCCCTTCAAACGATATGCCCTGGGTTTCTCAAACTGTGAAATTGGCTATATTCTCAGCCAAGGATCAGTTGGCCCTCCTTCTCAATAGGAGCCTACTGAGATCCAAACTATGCACACAGTTCTTTCACACAGAGTTTCGAATGAGTTTTTGGGCTGTGTTATGTGAACTCTGAAGAGTGTAAAGGGGAGAGCAGTCTCAGAGGTGGGCCAGCAGAAGGGTCTTAGCTCTGGAGAAGAAGCAGATGATCTCTAATGATGATTGTGGACTGTGCATAGACCATGGCCGAGTGAGATGGGGAAGGCTTTCTGAGACATTTTTATTTGTTTTTCTCTCTTTTACTCTTTATCATTCTAGAAAACTGGATGAAATAAAGACTAAAAAGGAACGCCTTTTGCCTCTCACTTCAATGACACTTTTAGCTGGGCCATAGGCCTTGTTCATCTGGGGAGAGCCACGATGTCTGTGGCTGGTTCCCGACCTGAGGTTATCTGCTGGGGCCATCTGAGGTCACTCTATGGGCTTAGTGTCCCTCACCTTGACACTCACTGTTGCTTCATACTCTTAGAGTTTGTACCATGGTTATGTTTGGCCCCAGTCTCATCTTTGCAATCTGATCCTCATTCCAGAGCTCTTTCTCAGCTCAGAGGTCATCTGTGTCTGCCTTCAGGGGCATCCACGGATTTCAGGTCTGTTCTAAGGTGCACAGGACCCAGGGTATCCTAGAAAAGCTCTTTTGCTTTCTATACTGTCAAAGTATTGCCTGATGGGGCAGCTTCCAGTTGGGCTTGGAACAAACTTCCTCCAGAGTCAATTGTGAGCAGGCCCAAAGCTTTCTTCCCTTCAGCCATTGTCTCACCTGATGGACAAACATTCTTTCATCTTGCTGCATAACTGGAAATATGATTCAGTGGCCAAGGCCTTATATTCTGCACTCTTAGCAAGGACATTTTGCTATGTACACACTTCTTCCTAAGCTCCACCAAGCCTGACTTCCAAGACCAAATGGACACTAATGGGAGTGGAAATTGGTTCCTAGATGCAAAATTAACCATAGCTACTTTATTCTGACCATAACATCTACTTCGCTGTCCACCCATGCAAATATGACTGATGCAGTCTAAGAAATAAAAGGTTGCAAGCAGACACAATTTAAAGCAGGAAATATAAACGCATGTGCTAGTATTTACAACTAATCATCCCAGAAACGTTTTATATTATGATACTCTGAATATATGCCATTTCTAATATGTTCTTTGGTCATTTAGAAAATTATCACATGTATTTTAATATTTATCATATGTCCACAAAATCATTTAAGATGTCATTTTGGGTGGTAATGTTTCCCAGGTTTAGTAAAACATGTCTTTGTCATTGGGCATCTAACTAGTTTTCCTTGGCTGCCTTACCCAAGTGCCACAAAACTCTGTTGCTTGAAAACAAACACAAGTTTATTAGCTTACGGCTCTGTCCAAGAGAGATCAAAATGAAGATATTGGCGGAACTTCTTCAGTCTAAAATCTGCAGCAGAATTTCTCCTCATCTCTTCCTGGCTTCTGGTTGCTTGCTGACAAATGTGGGCATTGCTTGGCTTGCTTTGATCCTCAGTCATGGCACAGTGTGGTGGTTGGAATGAGAATGGCTCCCATGGGCCCACATGTGTGCACACTTGGCTCCCAGTGGGTGGAACTGCCTGGGAAGGCTTAGGAGGTGTTGGAAAGGCTTTGGGGTTTCCCAGAGTGCTGGCTCTGCTTCCTGTTATGGGTCCTGCAGTGAACTCCCAGCTGCTACTCCAGCACCATGCCTGCCTGCTGCTGCCACACTTTGTGCCACAATAGCGACGGGCCTCTGTCTCTCTGGGACTGTAAGCCCCAAACAAACCCTCCCTTTTGGCCTGGGCCTTGGTGCTTTATTGCAGCAATAGAAAAGTAACACAGGGCTTCCTTCCAGGATTTCTTCATATAATCTTTCCTTATACAGTTATGTAATTTTCAAATTCCTCTTTTACATAAGGAAAGCATTCCTACTGGATTAGGACCAAACTCCCCAAGGTTTCGTCTATTCCTCTCCTCGTTTCCTCTTTTCTCCTTCCTTCCTTCCTTCCTTCCTTCCTTCCTTCCTTCCTCCCTCCCTCTCTTCCTTTCTCCCTCCCTCCCCCTCCCTCCCCCTCTCTTTCGTTCGTGCGTGCGTGCATGTGTGTGTGTGTGTGTGTGTGTGTGTGTGTGTGTGTGTGTTCACCACGGGCAACATCAGGTGTCTTCCCCAGTTACTCTCCACCTAACTTTTCAAGACAACATCTCTCACTGAATCTGGCATCTGCTGATTAGGCTTGACAGGCTGGCCTGCCAGCCCCAGGGATCCTCTTGTCTCTTCCCCAGCTGGGGTTACAGGTGCATACCGCCATGCCTGGTTTTTATGTGGGTTCTGGGGACTGAGCTGAGGCTCTCATGCTTATGTGGCATGCTCTTTACCAACTGAGCCATCACTCCAGCCCCCCTATTTAGAAAGATCACGTCTGAGGTACTGGAGGTTAACAAGTAATCTTTCTTTGCGAACATGATTTAATCTAGAGACATTTGATTGTTTCTAGATTTTTGTTGTTGTTGGAAATGATGGGGGTAGTGCTATTGCAGATAAACATGCTCTGGCTATCTTCATGCATATGGCACTTTTCAATTTTGTTATAATTAGTGCTAAAATTAGAAAACAATAAAAAGAAGTTGGAAATAAATTTCCTCAATTTGGATGTTTGAGTTCCCTTTTCATGACTCATACTTTTTCAATCCATATTACACTCAGAAATAAGATAGAAGTTGTACAGAGCTTGGTATTAGTTCGCTTATAACAGAATGTCATGGACATTGTCCAAGAAATAATAATGCCTCATGGGCAAAATCAACACCTAACTGGAAAATGTTAACTAAAAGTTAGCCCTTTTTGAGAGCTGTTCTGAGAAACACATTGCCTTGCTGTGTCCTAAAGCTTTTCAAGATGTTTTTCCATGGAAGAGAACTTATAACGCCCCTCCCCACTCTTTCCTTCACATTTCTTAAAGCTTTAACATCTCCAAAAGCATCCAGAAGACAGAAACTTTGAAAAGATTCCCGAGAAAAATAAAACCCTTGGAACCTGGGACAGGAGAGTCTCTCGATTCCCAGCTCCTTTCCCAACTCTAATAAGCCCACCCAAGTCTCGGATTCAGAGGGCCAGTCTCACTGTTTGTCTCTGTCCTGGGTTTCGTTGGATCCCAGCCATGGTTTAGCCTATGCAAAGCTAGAATCCAGATACTCCTAGGCCTCTGGAGAGGCTTGCAGTTTCCTGGCAAAGCTTGTCTTGGAGTTCTCCAGTAGATGCGGGCTTGTCCAAGTCTGAGTTCCCGGTTCTACATTTCAGCTCCCCTGGGGTCCCATTGGCAAAACATAGTCTCCTTTCCCAGTGATTTTGGTTTCTTGATTACTGAGAGAATTAACATTGTTCTCTCCTAATATGCCAGGCATTGTGTCATAGTTCTTGGAGCCTGCTGGCATGATACTTCACTGTGAAAGCCACCTTGTGATTGCCATTTACAATTGGGAAAGTGAGACTCAGGGAAATGAATAATATTGTCTGAGGGTCCCAAATAAATGAGTTGTCACAGCCACTGTTTTAACATGAACCTGCCTCTGCTCAAGCCTATGTCTCTTTCTAGAACAATGTAATCTCTCTGGAGACAATGCATGGGCTTGTCTGCAACAGGCCCTCCTAAAGGGGATTTGGAGATATTGGGGGGACAAGTTCAGGGTTGATCCATCACTTGGCTAATCAAAGTGAGTCTAGAGTAGGGGTCCTCAGATGGGTTGACTTTTGGCTTCAGAAGGTGTGATGGTTTGAATGAGAGTGGCCTCCACAGGTTCATATGTTTGAATGCCTGGTCTCCTGTTAGTGGATCTGTTTGACAAAGATTAGGAGGTGTGGCCTTTTTGGGGGAGGTGTGTCACTGTGGGGGTGCTTTGAGGTTTCAAAAGTTCATGCCAGGCCCAGTCTCTTTCTCCCCCCCCCCACTTGCCTGACCCATCACACTCCTCATCATGAATGATGAGCATGGACTAACTCACTGAAGCTGTAAGACCCCAGTTAAATGTAAGAGTTGCCTTGTGATGGTGTCTCTTCAGCAACAGAACAGTAACTAAGACAGGATATCTGGAAAATCTGGAAAAGTATTCAGACATTACACTAAGGTGATGTGACATTGGCATCAAGGATAGAGACATGGATGCTGATGACCATCATACACTTTACACTTTACACTTAGCTGAGACCATTCTATAGAATAATTTTATTTATTATACCAGACTTGAATGAAATGGACTCTTATTTTTCATTTGTTTTTACATTTAATTATGTGTGTGTACATGTGAGTACTTGAGTGGATGTGTCTATGCCACCAGTGTTTGTTTAGAGGTCAAAGGACAACTTGCTGGAGTTTGTTCTCTCCTTTTATCATGTAAGTCCCAGGGATTGAACTCGGGTCATTAGGCTTGGCAGCAGGTGTCCTTATCCCTATCTCTCTCTCTCTCTCTCTTTCTCTTTTTTAAATATTTGTTTATTTTTTATTTTACATGTCGATCCCAGTTCCCCCTTCCTCCCTCTTTTCCTCCGTCCCTCCCTCCCTCCCTTTTACCCTGTCTGCCCCCTCACATGCACCCTGACCTCCCTCCCCCCCCATCCCCCCACCCCAATTCCACATTTAGGGCTATGCTATCCAGGTGGGGTCATGTAAATCCGTCTAGTCATTTGAAGTAGGGACTAGGACTTCTCTCCTATCTCTAGGTTAAGGCAGTATCCCTCCATGGGGGATGTATCCACAAGGTCTTTTTGTGCACCAGGTATACATCCTGGTTCCACTGTCTGAGGTCCCTTAGACTGCCCAGGCCTTCTAGCTGAGACCCACGTTCAGGGGGCCTGAGTCAGTCCCATGCTGGACTGGGGGCCCATTAGCTCCTCCTTGTTCAGGTCAGCTGTCTGTATGTGTTTCTGCCCCCTGGTCTTATCCTCTCCATCTGCATCTGGATTCCAGTTCGACTCAGTGTTTAGGTATGGATGTTTGCTTCTGTTTCCTGATATTTATTTTTAAAATGATAATAAGACATAATAAAGGACTGTCCACTCCAAAAGAACTATCTGCTGAGGTTGAGGGGCCCTGGCCTGAAGGGCTGGCTTCTCACCTTGACTTTTCTAAAGAGCCATGAACTTGGGTTTGTAACTTTGCTTCTTGATGCTGCAGTATTTTCAACTAATTCATAACTATGATGCTAGAGTTCACTAAAGAAGAAAAAGACTCAAGCCTGAAAGAAATGGGGTAATTTTACTCTTCACCAAATATGACAAAGTATTAAAGTATATTAGAGTTGAGAGTTAAAGAATTCAATTCATATTTAAGCAAGCTAATAGGGTCTGTTATTGGTTTTGTTTGTTTGTCTGTTTGTCTTACTCACGTCATCCCTGGGGCAGTTTTCCTCCCTTCCCTGCTGGTGCTTCAGTTGAGGTCATCTGCTTCCTCTGTTCTGCTTGCTCTGGTCACCAGCTTTGCATCATAGGGCATCTCCGGAGGACAATCTACCATTCTGTTTACTTTCTGGATCATTGGAAGGGTCTTAAAAATTGTCTTAAAAACATGCTAAGCCAGGCATTGGTGGTCACACCTTTAAAATTCCAGCCCCCAAGAGACAGAAGCAGGAGGATCTCTTAGTTCAAAGCCAGCTTGGTCTGCAGAGCTAGTTCCATAACAACCCAGGCTATGCAAAGAAACCCTGTCTGTAAACAAACAAACAAATGCTAAGGAATTTTAACTATTTAAGTGAGTTGAATTCTGTTAAAAGTGTGACTGTTGAAATAAGTTACTTAAAGTATTTGCTGTACAATGTGGCCTTTCCAGGGTTGAAATAAGGGCCTAGAAAGCCTGTGAAAAGTGGCTCACAGTGTCTGCATGTATAAAATCTTAACTCAGTTTGGAATTACCATGCTTGCTGACTTTCATGGTAAGAGCAATGCATATTATGTGGGTCATGACCAAGAATTTAAAAAGAATTCTCAGAGTCTGGGTGTGGTGGCACACACATTTAATCCCAGCTCTGAGGAGGCAGAGGCAGGTGGATCTCTGTGAGTTCCAGGCTAGCCAGGACTACATAGTGAGAGCCTATACCCCACACAAATAAAGTTAATCTTATGTCATATCTATAATAATCACATAGGATTCAGGGGCTACAATATTAATGCTAAATAAAAAAATACCTACTTACTTTTTGCTTAGAAACAGATGATAGAAGATGGCTTTCCTCTTGGAATACTAAATAAGAAACACTAGGCAATATTTGCTCATGCTCTATGAAGAAAAAAAAAGTAATGAGATTTGGTTAAAAAAAAAAAGAAAGAAAGAAAATTAGCTTTTGGCTTGATAGCAACTAGCCCGACTAAATCACAGGCCTGCCAATCAGTACAGAGTGCAGTTTACATGGGGAAAATCATCTCTAATAGCCTTGTTTTTTCTTTCTTTTAGGAAGGAGTCTGCTGTTTCATAAGAAATGGAAGTTCAGAGAACAGGTTTACAAAGGGCTGGATGACACACTATTCCGGAGTGTTTAATTGCCACAATCCTTTTTTCTAATGAGGATAAGGTCAAAGTTGTTGTGAAGTGATCATTATTTAGTGACAGTTGCTAAAGCAGCCAGTGATCAGGATCCTTGTCCTGAGGTGGCAGATGTCTCTATCAGGAGAAATCAGCTGTGGTAGGTTTTCTTGTTACTAATCTGAGGCCCATGAAGAATGGCCCAGAGAGACTGGCAGCTCAGCAGAAATTCCTCACTAACAAGGCAAGATCAAAAGGCTTCAAGAATGCTAAGTAACTGATCTTTGGAAAGCTTGGTAGGTAGCCTTGCAATTGGAGATAGCCAATCACAGATCTTCATTACCCCATGATTATTACTCAAGGCTAGATGCAATTCCCAAGGTTGTTTCTTTTCTTTCTTAAGCTTCAATTTTCTTATCTGTGAAATGAGATTTAGATGAAACACAATATATAAAAGGTCTGGCTTAAAATAGATGCTCAGTAAATGCAAGTGTTCTCTTTCTGCAGGCACCTGTTTATATGTGTCTCTGTTGATGGCAAGAGAAGGGCCTGGTAGAGCCCTTAGGGACATGGAGTAGGTTTCATTAGGAGATGGAAGTCAAGCACTCTTAGAAAGGTGCTAAGTATTCCTTAAATGGTGTTCATCACTCCAACCTGAAAATCCAGGGAGAGAGAATTTCATGGTGATTAATTTAAAGTGTCCTGTTTTATTGGAGCTCCCTCCATCCAACATCAGGAGTGTGTGAGGTCCCATGGCCTAACACAAAAATATGGTAGAGCCCTTCTTGCTGGGATGCATGTGTATGTGTGTGTGTATGTGCGTGTGTGTGTATACACACCTGCTAACAAAGCCCCTCCCTTACATGTATGTTCCTACATCCCTAGCTGCATAGTGATTGGTTGTGGGATGAATGGATGAAATGAGTAAGCTTTGCAGCCATGCTAAGGACTGCATATCTTGGAAATTCTAAGAGGAAAAGTGCATTCTAGGAATTGAACACCCACAACCAGCTTTTTCTCCTTCATCCAATCTTTGTTTTCAGTAAAACTGAACCTGTCATGTTGTGTCATTTGCTCTGGGCCAGTGATTAAGTGACCATAGTAATGACAGATTGTTTACCTTTGGACTCAGGCCCTTGGCATGGAGTAGGCCAGAGCACATTCCACAAAGATTTCACCAGAATATTCCCTCAGAGAGGAGGCAGAGCAGATCTAGCCCCACCCACTGGTTCCTTCTCCTGAGTCAGGGCCTGAAATGGTCAGGGTTGACACCCAGCTCTCTCAGCTCAACCTAACACAATAGCTCATCATACCCAAATGAATGAAGCCATTTGCTTCCTAAGAACCATGGTTGTGGGTGTGTCGGTTTATGGGCAGATATAAACTAGCTGGTCAGTGTATCTCACAAAGGCTTCTTGGCCATAAGTGAGGTAGTTAGCCTGGACACCACACAGATCTGGCTTTCATAAAAGCATACTGCTTCCACCATGGGCCCAGCTATTTATCTCAGGTATATATAGTACTGGCTTTCCTCTGATCAACATGTGCAGGAGTAAGATTAGAAAAAGTTAATTGTGGTGGCTCTAAACCAGTTAATTCTGAACTAAAACTTAAGCTTCTTGTTTCTTACTTGTACAAACCCATCTGTGCAAGGCCCTGATGGTCTGTTTTTGTAACATGTAACATGTTCAAAACTTAGATGATTGTGTACTATGTTTCTTGAAAAAGGTATCTACTCTCAATCCCACCTCAGGCTTCTGAAAACCCAAATCTGCCTTGATTATGGATGAAATTTGTTTGTTTGTTTTTTGTCACTCAAATTCTGACTTCGCACAGAAAGGACATCTAAGAATATTCCTTGTGTCAGAAATGACTCATTTCCTCCTGAGGTTTAGGTAGGCCATGTCATCATGGTACAAGAGTATGTTTCCCAGCTTCCTTTGCTGTTAAGTGTGGCCATGTGACAACATTTGGACCCATAGGGTGTAAGCTGGAGTGAGAACACACAGATTCTGGATTCAAAGTCTTGCTACTTGTTCTTAATTTTTCTCTTCCTCCTCCCTGCTGGCTGGGAACAGCTGAGGGCTCAAAGGCTTGGGCTGGAGGCACTGCCCCTCCGGCTGTCCCTACTGCCCCGCCGTCCCTACTGCCCCGCCGGCCCTACTGCCCCGCCGGCTGTCCCTATTGCCCCACCCGCTGTCCCTACTGCCCCACCCGCTGTCCCTACTGCCCCGTCGGCTGTCCATACTGCTCCACCCGCTGTCCCTACTGCCCCACCCGCTGTCCCTACTGCCCCACCCGCTGTCCCTACTGCCCCACCCGCTGTCCCTACTGCCCCACCCGCTGTCCCTACTGCCCCCGCTGTCCGTCCCTGCACTCACTGAAGACTTACAGGTAGGAAAGGAAGGCGCTCAACCCTACAGTCTTCTAGTAATGATCATTTTGGTTGTGCTAATTAAGTTCCCCCCCTTCCATGTCAAAAAAGATATATGAAAAAAAATGAATTCGGTTAAGAGCTTGTCTCTGTAATTACTCTAGATACACAGTGCCTAAAGCTGAGCTTGTCCAAGACTGTCAAAGCACAAGGAATGTCCTTATCAGTAGATTGTCCCCAGTTCTGTTGACTTAATACTATAGGGGTCTCTGGGCAAACAGCTCGGCGATGAGGCTCAGACTGCTCATGCATGCAGGGTGATGGGTGATGCTCTTTCCTTCTTTGATCCTCGGCATTCTTCTTTCTGCCTCCTCCTCTTCTTTTTTTTTTTTTTTTTTTTTTGAGACAGGGTCTCTCTCTCTCTCTCTCTCTCTCTCTCTCTCTCTCTCTCTCTCTCTCTCTCTCACACACACACACACACAGAGCTCTGGCTGTTCTGTGTCTTGGAACTCATTCTGTATACCAGGTCCTCTGCATCCTTGTCTGGGTATTATGAATGACTTTTTCCTCAAGGTCTTGGGAAGTTCAAATGACTCTGCATATAAGGGACCAATCAAGTTTTAAAGTGAATTATTTAATGGTTTACAATTTTAATTTAAAATTTAATATTTAAATAAGTGGGCTACCTGGATATTAATATGACCCTGATAATTTGGTGTGAGGATAAGAGATAATAATCTCAAATTGCTTCAGTCAGCGCAGCACAGTGTAAGCACACAATTAGTGGTAATGCACTATTAAATGAGTAAATGTTCAATGGATGACGGCTTTGTTACTTGTAAAAATATAATAGCAATAATAATGAAATCAGGTACTTAAAAATGTAAGCTGTGCACAGTTGTGGAGTGTTACCATTGTTGAGTCTACTCTGAAAAAATAGAAATACCTTTGGGAGATATAAGAAAAGTCACCTCGAGAATATTATAGGATAGAATTCTGTAGCATAGTGGACATGAAGGAGATGTCTTTGCTTTCCATCCCACAGGCTGACCATGTCTAGTTGGCTCAAAGTATCTGGGCAAGACATCCCTATCCTGAGAGATGAGGGTTGTGGAGCTGTAGCTGAGGCTCTGAAGGGAAGGCCTGGTTTTTGCCAGAGTGTCTGTTCATTGTCTGTTCCCTCTTTTTCATAATCCATGTGTAGTACAAGAGTCCGTTTCCCTGGCTTGCACCAAAAATCCTTGCCCAACACCACAGGAACCTCTTCTCACCTGCTTGCCTTATGTGCCTCTGAGATTTGTACAAAGTAGGGACACAATATATAAATGTGTGTAAAGCTACACAATAAAATGATAATCTTCAAAACTGTACTCCATTTCTTACAAATTATTGATTTGCTGAGGCAAACTAAGGAAAAACGTGAAAACCAATTAGGGATGTTTATCTTATTAAATTATTAAAGCATCTCAGTCTAAACAGAACCACATAAAAGCTGAGTTAGTGTATTTTGAAGACTGAAAATATACAAATCAGTTATCAAAAGCACCGTGTGTTATGAGATTTTTAATTAAGACCACAGTTTTGGGGACCCGTGACCCAGTGACAGCAGTGGAGGAGCAGGCAGACCCTCACACTGCCGCGGCTCAGAACAGGCCCTCCCTCCCACGGGTGCTTTATCGCTAATGTTCCAAATGTGCTAATTACAAAGCCGTTTTCTCTTTGAGGAAGTCCCAGGGCACAGACTCCTGAGAACAGTCTCCTTCTGCCGCTTGTAAAACTGCTATCAAGTGGGTTTGAAAATAAACAATTACGTGGATAATATATGTGGGAAGAGACTATTGTAAAACTGAAAATTATGTTTACCTTCAGTGGGATAAAATGGAATGTGTCCTTTGCCCTGCTCACTCTTTATTCTAGTCACCTTGCCTTAAAGAAATCTCTTCCAACCATAATAAAAACCCCATTGATCCTTTCTTTGGAGACATTCATAACCGGAACTTTGATGAAATGCCCCATAATGGTTCTAAATGAGGTGTATTGAACTGTTTGTCAATTCATCGCTGGAACAGTGGCATTGCCAATATTAAACACAAGGTAAACAGTTCTGAAGAGCACTACAGAAGTCGTGTAATCCCTGCCTTTCATAGCGGTGACTTTAGATTTTGAATCCTTAAATATAGTCTGAAAGTATTCAACACCGTATTAAATAATGGAAATAAAAATGCCATTTGGTGTGAAGTGCAGCTAACAAGTTCAGCCTTCTGTGAAGGGTACAGCTGCCTGTCAAACACTTCGGTCAGCACACGCATCCACACACTCTCTCTCATTCACTCACTCGCTCACTCACTCACTCACTCACTCACTCACTCACTCACTCACTCACTTTCATCCCTGCATGTAATTCCACTGCTGTTTACTAAATGCCTGTAAGGCACCAGCGAGTGAATGTGCCTATGAAGTCCAGAGCATCACACCGAAAATACGCCTGCGTTCTCTCAGGTCTGCCGTGGGAGCCCGACTAGCATTATTTCTAAGTGACTTAGGCTTTTCAGGGCCCTGATTGACCTTCCTGTCATCTTACCCAAAAAGAAGAGCCTTACCAGAAGGCATGTGAGACATCCCTTTTTAGGTTAGGGTATAGCTTTATTTCTAAACAGTGCACTGCACCCTAGGAGTACTGCCCGAGGTATTGATTCTACTCATTGTCTCCCTGCTAGTTTCTGGTAAGACTCCTGGGCTCATGTTAAAAGATTAAATCCCCGCTGCTGTGGAAGCCAAAGGACTTTACAGATGACACTTGATGATGAGAGGCTTCATCTAGACCAGTGCCCATTGTAGACACCCCTGGGGGGGTGTCTCACATTTGGTTTTTGGTATCTTCTGGCCATCTTTTTGGCCCCCACTTTTACCTCCTTGAATGAACTCCCAGACTTGAGAGCCTCACTCATGCCACTCATGTTTTTAGTTCTTTCAAGTAAGGACATCCCAAACATATCCACTCAATTTGATAAAAATCTATCTGGCCGTTTGGGTATGATGTGGTGACAGAAAAAAAAAAAAAAAAAAAAAGGCAGGAACTTAACGTTAGATTTATGGGACCAAAATAAGGCATGGTAGAATGCTACAGAGAATTCTTGCAGGTTCAGAATGAGTTCAAGTGTGTGGCAACAAGGCTCTCTCCCTTTTGATGTACACTCAGGAATTTCGATGCTGTGAATTTCATAACATCAGCCTGGCTCCCAGGGCCTCCTTCTGTCCCCTTCCCCCACTCCACACCAGATGGGATCTGAGAAGGCGATAGGAGAAGCCTCAAATACCCACTCAGTTTGTCTTTTGCTTGTTTGTCCTCATGATGGGGTCTCGTCAGATGAAAGAATAGGCATCCTGCAATTAAGAGAACTGTGGTATCTGTGATCAATTTTGACCTTTTCACACACTTTAGGAAAACTCTGAGAAACTGTTAGATAACTTTTTGGAAAACAAAAACAGGATTTGAAGGAAAAGCTCAGTCCTAGCTATCTCCAGGAGCATTCTTGCGATTTTAAAGTTGTGATTACATGTGAAAAAGCCTGACCATATCCTGAATTATTAATTAATATTGATGTTGCATCAATCAGGGTAGTGCATTTATAGTCAGCTGTAAGGTAGAGTCAGGCATCCTAATTGGCACGCTGGAAGCAAGGATGCTCAGATGAGCCCGGCAGGGCATATAAGCACTTGTCCCCTTTAGACAGCATTCATTTCTATGAAGCTCTGAATGGCTTGCCCCAGCTCCAGGCTTTAAGAACTGCAGAGTGGTATTGGCAATAGCCATCCACTGGTTTTTGGTTTGGTAGTTTGTGTTGGGTTCAGTTAGCTGCCCCTTCTGTTGATTCTGCTTGAGATCTCTGTACGGTCATTAGTGGGCAGGGATGTTGGAGGCTGGCTGGTAGAGAATGGTCTCAGTTATTTGTGACAAGATTTCAGGGATGGCTTGGTGTTCATCTCCTTTGGTCTTTCATCCCCAAGAATGCTGTTTTAGGGTTCAATGGTGTTGGTGGTCCCAACAGGGTGAAATGGAAGCTTCAAGACTGCTAGTGATCTGGGCTTGATCAGAATTGCCATGTGGTCTAGGTCATGAGTCTAACTTCAGTCTTGATTTCAGGAGAAGGAATATGGATGCCACTTCTTATGTCCTTGAGAGGAGTTGCGAATAACAGCTGACCCTGCTTAATCTGTAAACTCGGACTATGAACACTCTTCTTCATGGAAAACAAGTCTCCTGATGGGAACAGAGAGGCAGAGTGAGCCCAGGCAACGGTCTTTCTCCATTTATGCCAGCAATTAGGAAGCTGTTGCCCATGACCAGAATGTTTTCAGAGTCTGATCTGCTGCTGTTATTCCCAGACATCTATCTCAGCCATTTCCTTATATCTGGACGCTAAAATTATTTCTTTAGCGCCTCTTCATAGTTTCCCTACGAATACACCTTGGCTCTCCATGCCTCCATGTTACAATGCAGTGAAGAGGCCTGTTTAGAAGCCATCAGCAAGATGCCTGCAACCATCTTCTGCCCTCTCTTTATTCTAATCCACTGGGTAAAAAGGACCAAGTGGTTCACACGGCTTCTCTGAGAACATCCTCATCTAGGTTATGGGGCCTCCTTGAGTTACCCTGTGGTACCCACAGCATCCTTAGTGCATTCTACACATCATTTGGAGGAGGCTAGTCTCCTGACTCCTTCTTCACAGCTCAATGATTCCTTGAAGGCAAAAACCAAACCATGTCTCATCCTCTGTGGCTTAGCCCAGGGTGGACGCACACTATAAGCTCACAATGTGAAGACATGGATTGTATAATAAACTCTCTGAGATTTATCTTTCAATCGTTTTGATATAAAACAAAACAAAACCCCCCAAAAAACCTCAACTGTCTTTTTAGGGACTCTGAGATGTAGAGATACAAGACTACTTATCATACAGCAGTCTCCAGGACTATTAGGAGATCACTAGAGAATTCTGGGAGTCCTCACATCAACCCCCTAGTTTCTTATTCGTGTATTTTGGAATACTGTGGTTTCCACCAGTGAAAAATCTCATTGGGGTGAGAAGAGCCTGATCAAGAAGTGGCAAAAAACAAAACAAAACAAAAAACAAACAAACAAACAAACAAAAAACAAAACAGTATTAAGTCTCCCTTGCAATTTGACTATATGGCCATGAGAATCCCTAGAAGACAGAACATGAATGGCACTTTACATATGGTGAACTTTACATATCTGTAGTGGTCTGAGGAAATGATGTCCACCCCCCAGCGGTGGCTTCTCTGAAGCCCCCTGGCAGCCTTTCCCTATGTCGCCTCTGCTGCAGGGAGAGGTTCGACAGTGGTAAGAGTGGTGTGCGAGGGTCAGGGAAGGGGGAAGGAAGGGGCCAGCCCACTTCCCCCTTCTGCTGCTCTGAGCCTGGTCCGTCCGAGCCTCCCCTTCACATTGCTTTGTTCTCTGGGTCTGTCAAGGGCAGACTTTATAGCTTCCTCTGCACACATTAGAGAATGTGGGCTCTAGAAGTGGAATGTCGAGCCCGAAGCTCCGTAAACCTTGCAAATTTCAGCCCATAACTGATTTTCTAATAGTGCTCTTAATTTCTGTTTTCCTTTCACCCCCTCCCCAGATCGGTATTGATTACCAAATGCTTCTGTGTCTCTCAAGAAAGTTGAATGTGCTTCTTGTGTGACCCCAGTTTGGGAGCGGTTGAGAGGGCTTTGCTCTTAGGACACCTCAGAATAAGTTCTCACATAAAATGGATCTAACTGAGACCGAATTGACTAATGGCCAACTTCCAACTTGAACCAGACAGAGTTAGCATTTGTAGACCTCATCCAGACTGTAACCCCGTGAGGTAGATCCTACTAGAATTATCCCAAGATGGAGAAATGGAGCTGAGAGTGAGGATTTTGGTTCATCAAGGTTTGTAGGTAGCAGTCAGAAGGACTGGGAATACATGAATTCTATGTCTATGTAAACTGGAGCTCACTGACTCTATAAATGGCTGTTGAAAGTCAGTATATACTCACCCAGAAATCTTCCCTTACTACCAATTTTGTTGAGCATCTAGTATATGCCAGAGACACTTAAGATAGCAATTTACCAGCTGAATTTAGATACTACTAACACACACACACACACACACACACACACACACACACACACACACACAGGTTGGAGGAACAGAAAGAACACAGCGTGGAGAAGAATTTGGACTTATGCTTCAGACTTGCTGGGTTCAAATTCTGACTCTGCGTATTTTGTCACTGTGATGACACAGGCGAGGAGTGCCTCCCTGCTAAAGCTCAGGGGACTTAACATTTCCAGAGTGCCCAGGACAGTGACAGAAACCACTCAGGTTTTTATGAGAGTTTGATTAATAATTCAATTAACTTTTCAAATGTTCCCGAGAATAGTGTATAGTGAAGCCTTGTGGGCAGCAAAAGCTTGCTCTGCAATAACCAACTCCAGCAAGAAAATCTTTACAAGAAAATGAAAAAACACCTATCAAATTACAAAATCCATAGCAAGTTTAAAATGAGAACGCTGCCCAAATGTGTCTGTCCACTGAGCTATGACGCATAAATGCAGTGAGCTAAATGGCCTAATTGTATTTGAAAGGAAAAAACAAAACAAAACCCCAGAAGTTATTTAAAACATGCAATTAGATGTAGATATATCTGCCTGTAATCCCAGTATTGGGGAGGCTGAGGCAAGAGATTTACAATCTAAGCCAGCATGAGCTACGCAGACTACAGCCCCATGTTACTGATTCGGGATTTGAGAGCATACTTCTTTTTTTTTTTTTTCCTGAATTATTTGTATTCAAGACGTTTTAGGACTGTTTAAAATGGGGCTAATTGTTCCAGATAATGAGTGGGCTATTTGTTGTAATTATTTATTCACAGGCTGGAGAAAATGGGGTTCTTTTCCACACATAGCCACATAGTAACACTGCCCACCCTTGAGAAGTTAAGCAACAGTAGGTCAATTTACACAGTTGGCTCAGACTTTTATGAGACTCTCTAAGAATTCCTTGTGTCCTTCCAGTTGGCTATAAAAGCAGGCAAGACCATCTTTTAGCTTTTGTGGGTATGTATTTGACCTTCTTCAGAATCTACATTTAATTTCATTGTCTTTTTCCTTCAGATTTTGCTTTTAATCCTTACCACAAGAGCCGCCTCCTATTAAATGTTAATTTTCATTAGAGATGGGAGGAAGATTTCTCGGATGGGAGTATCCACTTTGATGGAAGAAACAGAGGAGTAGAGAAATCAAAATGCCAATTATGTGTAAGGTCGGCTGGTGAGGAGCGAAGCTATAAAGGCCAAGGAGTTTACTGCGAAAGGGTGCCCCCTGCTGGAGATTACTTGAACTGCGTCACCTCGAGCTAGGAGGCTTAGCTCAGCACAGTCCAGTAACCTAAAGCAGCTGCTTTCCTCAGCGCCAACTCAGATTCTCTGCAGATGTTTCCTTATGACCCATCCAAGTGTTTGCTAAATATCATCTGTTAATTTTCCCTCAAACATCTTGGATCTAGTTCTTTTATGTGCAACTCGACTCAAGGTCTTAAAATAGATGACAGGAAAAAAAAAAATACCACAAAGGTACATTTGCCATGAAATATCAGCACATGAATGACCCTGCAGTAGGTTTCCAGTCTTAACCGGCATTCCAGCTATTTTATGAGAAGCCAAGGTAAAGCGTGTGCTGATCATCCCGTCTTTCGCTTTTGATCATAGGATTTCAAGCTATCCCCATCAGTAGGAAGAGACACAAGTTCCAACTTAGATACTTCAGTGGCCACAGTCGCTGCCCTCCTCCTATCGCCAGGAAGTAGCCCCCTCCCCTGCCCTCAAGCAAGACTTCAGTGCAATTGCATGGAGGCAAAATTGCTGTTGTCAGCATCCCTTTGTGGGTGAAGGCTGACTGCTTGTCCTCTGCGGCTGGTTGGTATAGGCTCCATTTGATAAGGGAATTCACACTCTTCCAAGGACTGTTTGCCATGTAAAATGTGATTGTTAGACCGGAAAAGAAAATCTCACTGGGGAAAAAAATGGGATTTCTTCTTGGTAAAATAGTTGTTATTTGGGAAATGGTGTAGCCCACCCATCAAATCACACACACCAGGATTCCCCTTGGATAGAAGATCGGTTGCCATGGCAACCGAACCTCCAGCAGTTTCCCTCAAGACAGTGGAGGCTGGTTCTGGGAGGAAAGCCTAAGTCAGGAGATGGAGGAAGTCCACCAAGAGGCCTCAGGTCCTCACCACACCCACCGGTTCTCTGCAGCGCAGGGAATGGGGCCGGCTGGCTTTGCTCCGCAGCTGGGAGCAGGCAGCTGGGATGGGAGGGAGCCCTTTGTGCTAAGGGAGGTCTGCCGAAGACAAGCAGCATCTGATTATAGGATGTTTCATCAGAGCAGCTGCAAGCCATCAGCTCCTGACTCAGTGCCTCTCTGAGGGTCCACCCTGAGGAACTTTCCAAGCTGTGTGTACTGAGCTTCATGGGGAAGGCTTGACTACTGTCAGAGGTCTCTTTAAAGAGAAAGGCAGCCTTAAACACCGTGGTGTTTCTCAAAACAGCCCTTTGTTAGGATAGGCAACTGCTTTCCTCAGCATACCAGTGCTAGATCTTCCTGGAAACTGACTGAAATCCATGGATGAGAGCCCCACCTCACATCCACTACATAAGAAAGTCTAGGTAGGACCAACTCATTGCATTCTTGCAAACTTTCTTGGTCTTTCTGATGCACACCAACATCTGAGAATCACAAAAGACATGAAATCTGGGATTTAGTCAAACTGGGACATGGGAGGGGACTAAGTGGCTAAAAATGGGAATCCCAATGGCTTCATCGGCCAGAGACAGTGTGGGTTCCTGATGCTCATTGCCTGTTGGTTTCCTCCTCTTCTGGGAATTAGCACATAGTGTCTTCTTGAATCTGGACAGACAGGAATACTGTTTGAATTGTCCATGTCAGCTTATGGCAAACTACAACTTTCTTAACCATCGGCATATAGTGAACTCTTCTTCCAAAAGCCTGCTACGAGAAACACTGACTGCATTCCCATAGAGCTTTCTAATGTCCTCTACAAGTGTTTGCTAACCAGCAATAGGAAGGAAAAGAGATAGCCTTCAGGAAACAGTTGTGAGATGCCATGGACTTCTGCACAGGGCCTTGTAGTGTGGGTGCCTATTTCTCATAAGAAGACTGCTTTATTAACATGAGCATGGCAAATGATAGGCACAGCTCCCTTGAGGTTA
Organism: Phodopus roborovskii; assembly: GCF_943737965.1. Lineage (NCBI taxonomy): Eukaryota > Metazoa > Chordata > Mammalia > Rodentia > Cricetidae > Phodopus > Phodopus roborovskii. The sequence continues at coordinate 29,814,078 of NW_026126418.1, read as the reverse complement.
TTAAAAGGACCGGAATAATACCGACCATTAGTGGAGGTTGGCTATCTACTGAACACATCTACCAGTGCCCTTTACTGACTCACCACAACCACACAGCATAGGTGCTTTTAGTTCTTTCGCTTGTCCGCAAGAATTAAGACATGAGCCTAATGAGACGTAAAGCTAGGAAGCAGTCTCTTCAGGATCAGAACTCCAATGGTCTAATTCCAGAAACTACAGGTAACTACAGCCTCTCTTACACCCTGGCATATGGGCCACCGCCTCACTTGTAGGTCAACTTTGTTCTGGGTCTCATCTATGCTAGGTCAACACTCTTTAACACTGAGCTCCTTCCTCTTTGTGCCTCTGTTAATATCATTGTTGATAATTTGCAGAAGTTTGCATTGGTGTCTTATTTCTTCTTCACAGCAGTCCTATGAGGGAAGGTATCTCTGTCACAGACAAGGAAACCGAGGCTCTAAATAGACCAGCAGCTTGTCTGAAGTCCCATAGTTAGCATTATGGCCTAGCTGACATCCAGACCAGGAAGTTCATTCATATTTAATGTGCTCGATTCTGCCACTTAGCATGTGATGGCATGTATCCAGATCTGTGGTTATCAGGCTATTGATGACAGCCCTTTTGAGTTTCCACTTGTTTTTCTTGCATATATTCAGAAAAGACCAAGGTTTAGAACTTCTCAAGACTGCTATTTGTTTTTCCATTTATTCTCTCTCTCTCTCTCTCTCTCTCTCTCTCTCTCTCTCTGTGTGTGTGTGTGTGTGTGTGTGTACATGTGTGTGTGCATGTGGAGGTCAGACAACACTTGTGAGAGTCAGTTCTTCTCTGTACCATATGTTGCTAAATAATAGCTTAAATGATAGCAGCCACATGCCATATACTTCAACTACTAAAGTGTATAAAGTCTAATAAAGAGTAAAAAGCTTTTGGTATAGTTATGAGCACACGTGGAAGGTCAATGACAGTTTCATGACACCAGTCCTCTCCTTCTACTCTGGGTCCCAGGGATTGAATTTAGGTCACCAGGACAAGCATCCTTCTATACCTGCCGAGCCATCTGCCAGTCTGGTAAATAATCTATTGTGTTTTCACTTCTATTTCCCACTCAAGAGTTGAAATTTTCAGTCAAAACCTCCTGAGTTTATTGTGGGGGAGTTCCTGAGCAGAGTCCAGCCAGAAATTCCACTCCTAGGTAAGAAGCAGAAGTTAACAAAAAAAGAAGAACAGTTGAATGTTTTGAGGACCTGCCAGAGGATGCTCCAAAGCAGCTGCACATTGTACATCCCCAGAAGTGTATGAAGATTCCCGTCTCTCCACAGCCTGACCAACATGTGTGATGTCTGTCTTTTTGATTGTAGCCATGCCCCTGGGTGTAAAGTGGTAGCTCATTTGGTTTTGATTTGATGACTAATCTGGAGAGTTTTGAGCACTGTGGTGACACAGCCTGGCTTGGGTTTCAAAGGATCTGTCTGGGAGGATAGACTGGGGCAGAGAGGAGGGAGGGAGAGGCAGAGGGAACAGATAGGAGGACACTGCATTGTACAGGTGGGGAATAAGATGGTGGTAGGAGAAGGGATAGGATCCTGACAGGGAGGACCTCCTGTGTCAGGAGTGTAAGATCTCCAGGACTTCTACAAGACAGGAAGACAAAGGTTCCATGGCCATCTCCTAGAAACAGAAATAGGACACACAGAACTCAGTGCATTGACTACCAGGTTTTCCTTATCCACAGTAAGGACAATAGTGACCTGGGAATCTCTAGATTTTTTTTTCTGTGTGGGAGTTGAAGGGACTACACCTGGATGAAGGGTTTGGTTGATCAGTAGGGTGGTATATGAACATGACCATAGGACTTCTGTTAGGGGCTTAACCTGGAGACCTGGCTCCCTCCCTGGGATGACAGGTAACTTTGTGTACATCCTTTCATACCTCTATCAGAGAAAGGGAACACATTCCTAACTCTGCCAGGGTTATTGTCAGGTAAGTGCAGGGGATTCAAGATGTCACAGTGACTTTTCTCTGAGCTCAGGAAGACAGAGTTCAGTTCAAAAGGAGAAAGGAGCCCACAACATGTGGGATTCATATTTTCTGGCTCTCAGGTATTTCTTTCCTGCAGCCTTTTAGAAAATGAAACAAAACAAAACAACCCCCCTCCAAAACAAAAACCAAACAACAAAAAACCACAAACAATAAAACCCCCCACCAAACTTCATTAGATATTTTAAGTATATATACAAGATTGTGTTATGTCTCAAATGAAATAAATTGACTGGAAGTGTGTATCAATGGATTTAGGGACTGTAACAATCAATGGCTTCAGTCTAATTGAGTTCAAAATCCTTAGATACTATGAAGCCTCTGTAAAATATGGTTGATCAATCAAGTAAGAATGGTGAAGTAATTACTTTCTGTACTGACAGGACTAGCCCTTACTGAGCGTCCTTCATACCTTGAAGAAACCAAGCACACATGTGTTTTGGGGACAGAAAGGAGGGGCAGACCCATCTCTGCCAATAGTTAAACAGAATGTTTATGCACACATGGTGACTATGGGGACTCACAACTGGAAAACATCTCAAAAGTTGACTGTCTAATCCACAGCTGAATGTTTGTGTCCTCCTTACCTTGGCTTTCTGGCTATGATCTGAAAGGAAAATGCAGCATTTGGTTTCTGTACCAGATATACATTTGAGTTATTACACACCATAAAAATGTTTGAAAGCATGTTACAAAACTTAACAATGACAGCACATGTGAGCAGTACGATTATTCTGTGTTTGCAGAGGAGTGGAAAACACAAAACTTTTCCATTTGTGTTGTAATTGAAGAACACTGGGATGTGAGCCCAGGAATTGTGTTGCTCTGATAAGATAGCACAGCTTGGTGAAGACCCAGGGACTTCACATTCCTTCTACTTCAGGATTACTTGGAGCTCGAGGTGAAACAGAGAGATGGGGGTCTGACGGGACCTCTTTTATTGGAGCCTGTCTGTGGCCCCTGGTATTCCCGAGAGCTTGCCTGTTATTGCAGAGACTAACTGCTTGCCCAACCCAGTTCCTTTTCCTTTGGAGCACACAAAGAATCCGTATTTCCTGTGACCGAGTTTTGGCCAACTGAGTGTGAATGGTGCGATGTTTATTCCAAAAGTGCAAAGATGGGTTTACCATGACAAAACCTGTTATTATTATTCAGCATATTAATACACCACAAGGAGAGAAAACATCTGATCCCTTTGAAAGATGACCCCAGTGTGTTTCCGTATCCTCTTAGCCTGGGATCAGTTCTGATCTGCGGGGTTTCCTAAAATGCAGATCCCAAAGATAGAAAAGTAAAAAGTGGTTTTCAATGGACTAAGCCCATGTCTCTGCAGTGAGGAACCTTCATTCTAATGTAATTCTGTGATTGACTTTGGATGAAGCAGCTAAAAATCCTAAGGTTTTCAAGATTCCAGTGCTTTTATTTGATGGCCTCTCATAGAGGATAAAGCCTGAGGGGGGTGGGGTTGGGGGTGGGGGGGGCTCTTGAGCTGCTCCATATCACCTTCAGGAATCTTCCCCCTAGGAAGGAACTGCACCTTACATGGAGGGTCTCTGCAGAACCTGGAACCTGTTCTACCTTACAGACTCAAGCCAAATCACCAAAAAAAAAAAAAAAAAAAAAAAAAAAAAAAAAAAAAAAAGGTTTGGACACCCCTTTAACTTTTAACACTAAATAAAGACAGTTTTATGTCTGCTAATAAAATTATGCTTATTTTAAAACTTCTAAAAATGTTTTAGGTTGGCCAAAATTCCAGTTTATTCAGGCATGGATCATTTGAGAAGAAACATTAAACTATGGGCCCCATGAAGAGCCATCTCAGAGTACCTTTATTCCCCAATGGCAAAGCTTTGCACAGGAAGCTACCCACAAGTCAGCTGCTAGGCCAGGTTACTCGGGAGTCTCTCCCAGTCTCAGAAGTAAATAGTATTTCTTTGTCGTAATTATTTATTTTCCCAAGAGGCCAGAAAGGCTGCAATCTCAACAACAATTTCATCTGTTTCCTTTCTCTGGCATGATTTACTGTGTACACCGAGGAGACTGGAAGCTGCTGTGAGCTCCCCTAGTCCCAGCTTCCAGAAGATATCTCTCTTTTAAAGGACCCAGGTGTTGAGCCAAACCCCTTGTTTATAGAACGTTAAGGTTATGACTCGAGTCAATAAAGCCTGGAAGTGCAGTTACCGCCGCTGACACTGCACCCCTAACACACGCCATTGTGCCTTTTCTTTCTCTTGCACAATGGTGTGCAGTTAAGGAGGGAGCGTAAAACTTAACTTTGAATTTCCTGGCTTTTGTTGGCTTGTTGAGCAATCCTAATGCTATTGAATTTCCCCCCCTCGCTGGGTGGTTGTTTTTCTGGTGCACAGTTGTGCATTGTATTTTTTCTAAGAATTACAATGGTTTCCACACGTCATATTGGCATGAATGTAAGCCATAGGTTGACCTTTGGCAGGGTATCCGGAAGCAGAGGAATATGTGTAAGCTGTGTGAATTTATTTGAACCTGACAGTGATTTCCAGTGGAGAGGTCACTGGGCAGCTAGCTTCTTCTTTTTCTCTTGGGTTGGACTGACAAACACCGGATGAAAGGGAAATTTGCCCACATTCAGGGCCTTCCAGAGTTAGGATCCAGTAGGTACCCCACCAGCTCATGCCTTGGGAATTTGCTGAAGAAAAAGGGGGTTCTGAACTCACTCATGTAATAAAATAAACAGGTCTTGTTGGCTTTTAATTTTTTTCACATATTAAAATTAATTTAGTTATTTTTCTCATTGCAAAGCTATTGTGTTCATAGTAAAAAATTATCAAAAAAAAGCAGGGAGAAAGACAAAAGAATTAATTAGCCATTGTTGATAGTTTAGTGGATATCATTGTTGGCATTTGCTCTAGGCAAAACTATTATTTTTTTATTATTGGAAAAGGGGAACATACTATATATACATGCTCTTCTGTAAGTCACTTTCTTTGTATTATGGTAATTACAAAGGTAATACATGCCTATAATTAAAGAAGAAAGTATTACACGAAGTGACTTATGTGACACTTGTGTGTTTTTGCAAATATACATATATGCATATATGTAATTTTACCATTTACATAATATTCCTTGGTAGCTGAATTGTAACGGAGGTGTGAATTCTGACTCCAGTGGACAGGGTCCTGTGGCACCATGTCTGCTTCGTGACGCCGAGGGCGGCCCTGGCACCGCCTGAGAGTGTAGAGAATAACAAATGCTAGTTTAACTTCTTCCTGTTTTTTCCTTCATTACAAACGTTTTCCTCTCGCACGCCACTTCAATCTTATGTATTTTGTAGATTTTAGTATAGCGCCAGAAACAGAATGCTGGCCACGAGAGTAAGCTGTAGAGTTGGGATCCTGGTTCTACGATTTCGGAACTGTAGTGGCTGGAGCGGGTGGGTACGCAAAGGCCAGTTATGGGCTGGGCAGTGGTGATACACATTTCTATTCCCAGCACTTTGGAGGGGGAGGCAGGTGGACCTCTGTGTGTTCAAGGCCAACCTGGTCTACATAGCAAATTCCAGTCCAGTCAGGGCTACATAGAAACACAAAAACAAACAAACAAAGCCAGTTACATACATCTTCCAACTGCAAGCCCAGTAGTGTTTGAAATCAGCTGTAGTGGAGGTAATCACACTTGACTTACTATCTATCATACCATGGCTGCGGCCAGAGGAAGGTTTTACACCCTCTTCAGGGTTTAGACTCCACATGTGTAAAGTGTGTGGGGGCGTCATAGATGGGGAGGCTGCCTGGTGCGTTGAAGGGCATGTGAGACACCTGGGAGTGTCTGTGAACTGTGACTCTGAAATCACGGTGTGCACAGTGCCCCTCAGGGGGAGGCAGTGAGAATCCAATGTCTAATACACCTAACTCTCAAAGGAGTAGCCTGAATTTGTACCAAGTGTCAATAAATGCAAGCAATTACCACGCCATGTTGCTATAGATGTATCAATTACTTTAGGTGTCTCCAAATGCCCTCCAAACATGCATCAATTTATACTCTATGAGTTTCTTCACTCTTCATATATTGGTCTTTCTCCTTGTCTAATTGCTGCAAAACACCTAATTATGGCATTTGTATGCTTTTCATTGATTACGGTGAAGCCGAACATTTTTATATTTGCCCCTCAGCCATTGGCTTTCTCTGAATTATTTGTGTTTCTTATCTATTTTTGTATTAGTATTTTCCCTTTCTTCTTCGGTCAGCCCAGACGAGCTCTCCATATGCTTTTTGTCAACATGTGTGTTACATTTTCCTTGCTTTGTGTTTGGTATTTATCATATTTTGGTTTGTGTTAGCTTCTCCAAGAAGACCAAAAACTATGTTCCATTCTTGCTGGTGAGATGGCTTAGCGGGTAAAGGCCCTTGTCCACAAGCCAGAGTAGTATATATACCACAGTTCAGTCTCCAAGACCTGTATGGTGGAGGAGAACTGATTCTTGAAAGTTGTCCTTTCATCTCCACACTCATATTGTTGCATATGCACTCACACAATAAACGTGATAAAAATGTTAAGTTTGCATGTAGCAAAAATTGCGAGTAGAGGCTGGAGGGATGACTTGGTGACTTAGGGTGCTTACGGTTCAAGCTTGAGGAAGTGAGTTGGGATTCCAGTACTCACATGAAAAGCTGAGTATAACCACACACTCCTGGACAATGGCTGGGACTTGTCAGCCCCAGCTCCAAGTTCGGTGGGAGACCCTGCCTCAAGGAAGTAAGACAGAGTGGTAGAGCAGGACCCTTAGCACGTGAGTGCATGTACACACTCTCACATATGTGAAAAAACATCACTGTTGTTTTAAGGATTAGTGGTCTACTCAGAAAAGTCCTCTAGAATTTTAAGCATAATCTCAAAAACTTCAATAATTATTTCACCGTTTTCTACCAGCATCTGGATTGTGTTATTTTATATCTATATATCACTGCATCTAATATTTAACCATCTACCCATGTGTTTATGCATTTTATGATGGTTATTGTGACAATTGCAAATCCAAAAAACTCTTAAGTAGCTGTTTTGCTTTTATATGCAGCTCTGACTCAACATCCAAGTCCGGTTTTGTACCCATCTCAAACTATTTACCTACATCTAGCTGACCTCTGGGAAGGTTATCCTGCTTTCAACCCTCGCTCTCAGTATTTGGATTGAAAAAACGAGAAATCTGAGAAGCCAACATTCATATTGGGAATTGAAGATGCAATTTACAGTGCTTTATTTGGTTTTGTTTTTCCATTTCAGGTAAGAAGAGATCTTGGTGTCTTTCAAGCCTGATTTTGTGACATCTTTACCACATAAATTACCCAGCACCAGGCATGGAAAGCGTAATGAGACTAGGGGAAACCACATTTAGAAAGGCTGTCTGAGCGCCTGTGTGATGCGCAGCCGAAGTCACGAACAGATACGTGGCACAAAGGCGGAAGGACAATGAGCAAATGAAAGTGGGGGTGATGTTTCTGCGAGGCAGCTGAGGCCACAAAGCTTTGCAATTCGAGTCAACGAAAACACTAACCCGAGGACCTCAGGAACCTCAAGCTCCTGGGTGGACTGCGGGAAGTGCAAATGTGGTCTGAAGGCATCCAATATATTTCTGGAGTGCTTGTCACATCGCAAAGTCACCAAAGGGTGTAGGAATGATTTCACACAACAGTTCACTTGGTAATTTAGGTTGGTGCAGGCAGTCGGGTCACATGACACTGCTGAGCCAATAGGAAACAGGTCTGCTTCGCCACTGACAGCCGGCTGAAATGTCAGCAGCCAGTCTGACAGAGAAGTGGGACGTAATAACATTTGCATTGATGTTTTCAGCCGCAGTTGCTACATGGTTTCTTCTCTGCTCTTGCAAAGATGCAATATGTTGATCGGCAATAAATCCCCCAGCCTTCATTCTTTAAAGCCTTCTAACCCAAATTTGATGATTTCACAGCAGTGCTGTGGTCTGCTGGTAACTCTAAAATGGAATCAATGTCTATTTTACACTTACGGCTTTTCAGGGATGATGGTTTCTATTTCTTGAATGCCAGCTCCATTTAATCAAGACAAAAATTCAAGAAAAAGCCAGATTATGGTGCCTTGAATGTTAAGCAATACTCTGCATGCATTAGACAGTGATGAATATTTCCAGGCGCATCTCATGACTAAGCCTTGTCAGTTTAAGATAAAAGATTCAGTTGCTGCACACAGAAGCTCTTATATGCAGAGCAGAAAGAGAATAATTTAGTAAGGCCCAATTCAATTGTATAGCTGCATAGTATCATATGTCTCAGGGAGAAAGTGAGAATAAAGGTTAAATTAAAAAGAGTGCAGGAGCCAGAGATGGTGGTTCACACTTGTAATCCCAACACTTGGAGGGGCATGAGGCAGGAGGATTGTTGTGAGTCTGGGGTCAGCCTGGGTTACACTCATAGTGAGTTCCAGGGTTCTCCTCTCTCTGTATATATGGAGTGTGTAATGCATGAGTTATACACTAATATTTTTTAAATTAGCCATTATAAAGATGGAACTCTTCCCTGGACTCCAGTGGTATTTTAGATAGAGCTAACAGAAACAGTCATTGTAAATAAGGAACAGCACATGTAGGGTGCTGGAGGCTGGTTGGTTACAGTGTCAGGAAGGTAGTAAGGAGAGCTGTAATGACCATTTGGACACTGGTTTGTGAACGGGCCTCTCAGTGGTGGACAAAGTTTATCTGCCTTTCCTTATTCCTCATTTGACAGTCAGAGGAGGGATGTAGCAAGATAGGACTGCTACTAAAGCCCAAGCTGGATAGTTGCTGGCTTCCCTCTTGGCTGGGCTAGCAACTCTCTTCCTACCTGAGCATATTATACACCCTTTGGAACCCATGTCTTCCTTTGTACATGTCTGGTTTCAGATTCCGGGAAGAAAATTAACCTGAGCCTTGCCAGGGATACTTGTATGAGGGGGCATCTTCTGTCCCCCTGGGCAAAGATGTGAGAGACAAGATTGCTACTCTTTATAGTAGGTTCTGGGTTATTCCTACTACAAAGTGGGGGAAGAGATGGAAAAACTATGGTGTTAAAGGATCTTTATCCTCAGAAGATCCATGGATAGCTGTAATGTCCTGAAAATGCATAAAAAGACACACCATAGCTGAAAGTTACCAGGCCACAGGACCCATTTGAGTATGACACTGTGGCATGCATGGCCATATTTCCAGAGCCTCACACAGTGCCTGGCAAGCCAGTGACTCCCACAGAATAAATAAGCCTTATGCAATGGGCCTCATTTCATTTGCAACCTAACAAACATACACTTACTACCTAACATTGCATTTGCATTTTGAGTTCGTTTTCATAAGAGGGTTTCCCCAATAGTATTCAAGCCTTGTAAAACTAGTATCTACCTTCTGTAGGCAGGTCATAAACATTTGTTGACTTAATGAGTTGCATGCCCTCAACCCAAAGCCAAACCCCAACCAAATAAACAATAAACCAAAAAGATCCAGTGGCAACCAGAAAAATCAAATCAGTCAAAGTCGGCATTTCTGGACTGTGCTTCAACAGTGGGAGGCAATGATTTACCTAGATTAAGTCAGCTTAGTTCTTGCTTTCTAACCAAAAGCTAGAAGGTGAAAGTGCTTAAGGCTATCCTCCAGGGCCCTGAAGGATTACAGTAGTGGTTGTGAACATAGCTATAGTCAAGGAGGTCATTTCACAAGGAGCTCAGCACTTGATGTTGCACTTTCACAGACTTGTCTGATTTTGTTGTTGTTGTTCATCTTTTGTAGATGAAGAAACCGAAGCTCAAAGATTTGAATGAAGCAGCTAAGGGCAGGTGAAACTGATATTTTCACCCTGATCAGCTGAGTCCCACATCCCACACCTGTCCCCCTATGTGATTCTGCAGGGGGAAAAGGATTGTACAAATCCATATTAAACAATAAGGTGCTGGATGGTGGTGGTGCACACCTTTAACACCAGCACTCAGGAGGCAGAGGCAGGTGAATCTCTGTGAGTTTGAGGCCAGCCTGGTTTACATAGTGAGTTCCAGGACAGCCAGGACACAGAGAAACCCTGTCTTGAAAAACCAAAAACCAACCAAACAAAAAAGACCAACATAATTCAAACGTAGACTGGAAGGAAACAATGAACTGAAGATCAAGAAACATCAAGAGACACTGAATTTGAAGGAGTGATTTGAAGCAGAAGCTGTGGCTGTTCAAAGATGAAAACTTGCAGTTAGGGGGTCATTTAAAACTTAGACTGGAATAGAAATAATAAATCATTTCTCTGTAGAATTTGTCTCTTTTCTCTTCTTTTCCACACCTTAATTAAAAAATATTTATTTTTATTTTATATGCAGGTGTTTTTTGTGTTCAGTACTTACAGAAACCAGAAGAGAGCGTCAAGCATCCTGGGACTAGACCTAGGTGGTAAAGCTGTAAGTGCTGGGAATTGAACTTTGGTCCTCTAAAAGATCAGCCAGTGCTCCTAACCCCTGAGCTATCTCTCCAGATGCCCCACCTCTTTTTCTTTCTTTCTTTTTTTTTTTTTTTTTTTTTTTTTTTTTTTTTTTTTTTTTTTGACGTTCTCTGTAGACCAGTCTGGCCTCGAACTCCCTGTGTTGCTGAGAATGACATTGAATTTTTTATTCTCCTACTTCTACCTCCTTAGTTCTGGGGCTACAGGCTTGAGTCACCAACCCAGGTTTCTGTAACTTAAGGAGTATAATGCAAGCCTTCGTGCATGCTAGGCAAATGCTCTATAAGTGAGCTGTATCCTTAGCTCTATAATTTGAATTTCTTTGTAGCTCCATGAGCTCTTGGTTGTTCATTCCTTATAGTAAGTAGCAAGCCCTCACAGAAGTCAGTGTTTGGGCCTGCTGTTCAAGAGAGGCTAGTGTAGGTATCAGGGTACATTTGAAAGAAACATGTGATATTATCCCCACTGCTGCAGGATAGTTAGAGAGTCTGGATGCCGGCTCAGAACATCAGGAGACAGAGTCATGTTGTTGACATAGTAAATTATGGATGGGAAAAAAATAAGGCAAAATATAGTCAGCTGTTAATTGTAGGGGTTATTGATCTTTCCTCCGTGCTTCACAGTTCAGAATAGGGTTTTATATGCCACCTCACAAGTGTGAGACAGTGGCAATAGAAGTATCCCAAGGAGGCTCAAAGGGTGACGTGAACTGCCCAAGACCACCCAACTGATTGGTGAGTGGGGAGAGCTGGGAGTCAAGCTACATCTTGCTTATTCAGTCATTGTTCACCCCGGGCTGTTGATATTTGAAAACCACTCTTTGTTGGGCAGCATCTACATGATTTAGTGCATTGGAACCTAAGCAACAAGTTTCCCAGTCACCCACTTGACAAGTGATGCACCAGTCTGTCTTAATACTGAAAGTGTGAGATTAAAAGGCCGTGGCCAGATAGGTATACATCTGCACTCTGCTTTAGGACTTGTCCAGTGATGAACTGGCAAAATGGGGGTAGGAGATGGGGTAGCCTGGTTTGTAGACACTGTTGATTTTCACAAACATTCTAAGATGCTCCTAGTTTAAGGCTGGTTCAGGAAATCCATTCGTATTCAACAAAAGGTTCCCACAAGCTGGTAAAAACCCAGTCTGATGCTGGAATTGTCTCTACTCTTACCTGGAAGCTGGAGAAATTTTGGATGCAGCTTGGAAGTCTTGAGTCAAGTACTAAGGTTATGCCTCCTCTTTCTGTGTCTGTCCATTAGAACACAAATTCATATTAACTATCTCATTGATTTTTTAAAAAGTGGCCTGACTTGATCCGTCTGACATATGCAAGCCAACTACATTATTGATAATTACTTCTCCTTTTTAATTCTTAAAGAACAACGTACTCCTAGTGGATCTGAAAATTAAATTTCTATGGCCGATGAAAATACTTTAATTTAAAAATGTTATGTTCCCTTTCCTTGCATGTTTCAACATGCCTGTAAAGAGTGAATCTACTCATGGTCTTTATGCTTCCTAAGCTCCACATAACATTAATGCATGGCTGACTTTGGCTTACTGATATTCTATTCTGCTCTTCCTTGCCTGAGTGACATCACGTTTGTGTGTTTGAGCCAAAAGATATTTTACTCACATTGCTCAGAAAACCTGAAGTGCAGGGTATCTGTTGTTTTATTTTCCCTGGTGGGTATAATTCTCTTTGGATGTTAATGAGAATTGTAGATGTGTGTGATGGAGAGAACAGGCCTCTGGAGGAGAGGGACTGGTCCTTCAGAAGTGTCATGTTGTGGCTGGTAAGGAAAATGATTCATCTGTTTTGTTTTTGCACTCCTGTAAGTCAAGAACATAGCATATCGTTAAACATTCCTGATGTTTATGCTGATATAAATTTGGGACTACACACTTGACACTAACACAGGAGAATAATAGCTACCTGGGATAGGCTCCCTTTTATCCACAAACCTTTAATTTCTTTATCCAGCTGGGGATATTCCTATGTAAATCAGAGAAGGCCAGTTTCTCCAACTGGAGACTTTTCCTCTGGGCATTGAGTCTAAATTCTTTGTAGTTTGGTTCTTAGGAAAGAAATGCAGAGAGGGGAGGGAGTTCTGTAGACATAGGAGCTTATAAAGTGAGGCTGTATTTTAAGTTCTAGAGCTGTCTGTGGATGAAATGAACAAACAAGTAAAGCACATGTGTTTGCCAAAGGGCAGGGCTTTGCTTAACCAAATGTCTTCCTTTCCTCCCACAGTGTAGATTTCGCCTAGCTGTGCCCATTTCATGTTCCTCGGCATCTTTGTGGTTTAGTTTCCTCAGGAAAGTGGGGAATGGTGATGGGGCTCCCTTCATATATGAAGTGTGAGAGACAAATGTTCACACACACTGCTTGTATCTGTACACTACAGATGGGCTTAATATGTGCTCGTGGGTGTGGCTTCTACCAAGTGCAGCTGGAGTCTTTATGGTTTGTCTGCATTCCCGACCCTCATGGGGGTGTCTCTTGGACAGGCGTGGCAGGTATTTTTTGGGGAAATGTCTTGTTAGGACTTTTCTCATTGGTACAGAGAAGTTTGGAAGCTTGCTAGGATTCACTGCTGGAACTGTCTCAGAGCCTTGCAGAATGGGAACGAAGCTACCTCTACTCAGATGCCCTAGCCTTTGGGGGAAGGAAAGAGGAGAGACCACACTACTAGTCCCCAGGGTCTAAGTGCACTTTTGACATTAGGTAAAAAGCAGGTCTGCCCCTGCTTTCATCCTGCCCACATTTACTTAGTTACTGGTTTCCTTTGGAAAATATTGCTAATGTACACTGACCATCATGTCTCCCTTGACGATGTGGGCAATCTCTGATTACTTTTGATGTAAAGTACAATGAGAATTCAAGGCCTTATTATTATTCTGACTAACCAGGAGATGAGCCAGGCTTAAAGTCAGATTTGTTTTTGTGTTAATAATACATTTGTATTACCCTTCCTTGCAGCGTCCGTCTCCACTCCTGCTATCTTCAATGTGAGTTTGCACTTGTCAAAATGAATAATAAGCGGCATCAATTCCAACCCCACTTTTTCAGTGTGTTCAGCTGTAATAGTTTCACTCCGCCTTGATTCTGTTGATTGCTATTAAATCCTGGATTGCTTTAAATTCTGTGAGATAGTCTTCAAAGTATCACTTATAAATTGTGTGCATTTATTACAATCTCTCTTAGAACAAAGGGTATTGAAGCTCCTGGAAAGACACTGCCTTCTCCTCCACACTCCAATGAAGTGATGGAAATGCATTCTATCTTTTCAGAAATTAGTGGTTTAAGATTCAAGTAAATGCAGTTATGACCATGGAATAGCTTTTCTTCTTTGTCCACCCTCCCCTTCATAACCCAAACCAAACATGTTTTAGAAAAAAAAAAGTGTATTATAGTCCAGATGCACAGATTTCCTTTCCTTGAACAAGGGTGTTCGGGAAATGATAGTTCAATGTATTCTGGAAGCAAGGCTCTGATGAGTTACATCTAGGCTTCAGAAGGCAGCCCTCACTATTTTATTCCTAGAAGCATAGTTTTTATAGTTTATGTTTGAAAGGGATCTTTCCAGACAGACTGCTGCAAATAGCAAGTCTACTTGTTTTTTTTTTTTTCTATTTAAAGTATTACATTTACTTCAAATAAAAACCTATGCAAGGTGTGCTTAAGTCAGTTGAGCATGGCGAAGGAAAGCAGCTGCGGTCATGCATTGGTTGTGCTTAGCTTGAGGGCAGCTGTGTCCTGGGTGCAGGCAGACATCTCAGAACAGTGCGTGAGTGAGGAAGAGAGGGGCGATGACAGATTGAGTGCCCATTAGGGTCTCAACAAGATAACAGGTTTGCCTTGGTGCTCATATGCTTTGAGTTTCAGGGTCTCTCACTTGCAAGGGCTCCTTCTAAGACCCCTGGCAAGATTGAAATAATGTGTTCACAGGACAGCATATTTGGTAAAGTTAGAAATGTTGATATATTTCTATGAGAACAGTCAAGACTAAGATTTATGTTCACTTCAACTTCCCATCTTGTTTCTATTCCTAGTAATAGAAGCTTGGAATGGCCACTAGTATTTTGGAGATCCAGTTAAGGCAACATGAGTTGGAACAACATTTAGTTGTGGCTCCCAGAGATGTATTTACATGGTCTCCAGGCACTTCCTTGTGTAGTTAGGGTCTTGCTAACCATGCCCCAGTAAACACAACTTCCTGGAATGTTTCTGCTGCTCAGCGCATTGGTCTCTTAGCGTTAAGACAAGACGATTCAGAACTCAGAAGTGAAAGCAGGTGAGCGGTGAAGCGAACATTGGATTGGAGACACACAGGAGGGGGTGTTGTGGTAAAGGACTAATGGAACAGAAGTTTATTCCTGCCAGAAATAAACTCAACAACAACATACCACTTTACAGAAATATCCTTTTTGACAGGGATGTGTGAATTAGGATGAATCACAATTCTTATACTTTTAGGGTAAAGACCCATATTCATAGAAATATGTCTGTTTAGTGCTCAACACATCCCAGCTATCAATAATAAAAAAACAAATTTTGCCCAACCATCTAGAGCAAAGACTGAATGATCTTTTTATTCTCTTTATAAGAATCATATTACAAAATCATTGTCATATGAAGATGTGTTCAAGAGTGTGCAGCCAAATATTATAGGGAAAATATGATGGATGGGTGCCAGGCAACTCATTAATAAAAACATTGAGTTTTTCTGTGTTTGGTGATGCATGTGGCATCTGACGGCTTAAAAACATATAATTGGTGGTGGTTTTCTTCCTCTCCTGAGCACATATTCACTTTTAGCTTAAATTCCAGTCTTAGGATGTCCTTCAAACTGTAAGATCTCTGAGCCTCATAAAGTCCAGATTTACCAGTCTCTGGCCTTGGGCCTCTTTCAAACACAAGATCCTATTTAAGCTTCATTATACTTGGTGTGTTGCAGCCTGCTCACTAGGAAACTGGGGTAAAGAGCTGAATCACTTTTGTGAGGTGAGTGGTAAATGCCAGTCTGGAATCCCTCCACCCTGTGCTCATACATGACAGAATCTTGGGCTTCTTAGCCTCTAACTGTTCTAATACCAATGCTTTTTATTGACATTTTCCATGTCAAGTAACAACCTTTGAGGCACCTTTCTTGTATTCATTATCTGTCTCTCATTGTCAGCAGAGTGGTACTTATTTGATAGATCATTGCTTTTCACAGTTTCCCATTTCTGAATTTACTCCTTCCTCCTGAGTACAGAGCCTCTTCCTCTCTCATCTCTTGCTTTCCCCCCTGTGCTCGGTCATTGTTAGGAGCCCTCATCCTTTGTTTAATGAACTCATTCATGTTCAGATGGCCATTCTGGCTCTCATTCTTGTTTAATCCAAACTGAACAATACTGCCATGTGAACATTTGCTTGAACATGTTTCCTCCCTGTTCAAAATGGTTCCAGTCATTCAGTCATTACTGTTACAGGTTGGATCTTAAATGTTTCCCGAAGGCTCACAGAAAAAGCTTGTTTTCCAGCTGGTGGGATCTCTGGGAGGTGTTAGAATCTTTGAGGGGAAGGCCTAACAGAAGGCAGTTGGGGTATTGGGAGTGTGCTCTTCAAGGGGATATTTAGATCACAGCCCCTCCCCTCCCCTCTCCTCTCCTCTGCTCTCCTCTCCTGTCCTCTCCTCTCCTCTCCTCTCCTGTCCTCTGCTCTCCTCTCCTCTGCTCTCCTCTCCTCTCCTCTCCTGTCCTGTCCTCTCCTCTCCTCTGCTCTCCTCTCCTCTCCTCTGCTCTCCTCTCCTCTCCTCTCCTCTGCTCTCCTCTGCTCTCCTCTGCTCTCCTCTGCTCTCCTCTGCTCTCCTCTCCTCTGCTCTCCTCTCCTCTCCTCTGCTCTCCTGTCCTCTGCTCTCCTGTCCTCTCCTCTCCTCTCCTCTCCTCTGCTCTCCTCTCCTCTGCTCTCCTCTGCTCTCCTGTCCTCTCCTCTCCTCTCCTCTGCTCTCCTCTCCTCTCCTCTCCTCTCCTCTCCTGTCCTCTCCTCTGCTCTCCTCTCCTCTCCTCTCCTCTCCTCTCCTGTCCTCTCCTCTCCTCTGCTCTCCTCTCCTCTCCTCTGCTCTCCTCTCCTCTCCTGTCCTCTCCTCTGCTCTCCCCCCTCTCCTCTGCTCTCCTCTCCTCTCCTCTGCTCTCCTCTCCTCTCCTGTCCTCTCCTCTGCTCTCCCCCCTCTCCTCTGCTCTCCTCTACTCTCCTCTCCTGTCCTCTCCTCTCCTGTCCTTTCCTCTCCTCTGCTCTCCTCTTTTCTTCTCTCGTCTCCTCTCCTCTCCCCCTTCTCTCCTCCCGTCTCTTCTCCTCTCATCTTCCCTTCCTTACATTTCCCTCCTCTCCTCTCCCTTTCTCACCTCTCCCTTCCTCCCTCATTCCCCTCTTCCTGTCTTAGGGCTTCTATTGCTGTGAAGAGACACCATGCCTCTTATAAAGGAAAACATTTAATTGGGGCTGGCTTACAGTTCAGGGGTTCAATCCATTGCCATCATGGTGGGAAACATGGCAGTGTGCAGGCAGACATGCTGTTGGAGAAGGAGCTAAAAGTTATATGTTGATCTGTAGGCAGCAGAAGGAGACTGGGTACCACACTGGGCAAAGCTTGAGCATGGGACCTCAAAGGCTGCCTCCACAATGCCACACCTACTCCAACAAGGCCACATCTCCTAATAGCACCACACCTTTTAGGCCACACTCACACATGTGAGTCTATGGGGCCATCCCTATTCAAACCACCACACCTCCCCTCCCTCCCCTCTCCTCTTTTCTGTGGAGAAGATAAACAAACCTTTCTTCCTTCTTATAAGTTGATTTTCTTAGATATGTTGTCACTGAACTAATTCAGTCACTTACCAAATCCTTACCCAGGTACAACTGTGACTTGGGCACTGAGGAGACAGTGGAGAATAAAGGTTCCCGCCTCATGGAGCCACCATTCATTAGGGGGAGGGAGGTGAAAAGCAGCATTTACACTTTAGCACCATCGCTTCACTCTGTATGTATATGCTGGAGGGATGGTTTGCCAGGTAATGCTTCCTGCTCTCCCAGAGGACCGTGGTTCAGTTTTCAGCACTCGCATCAGGCTGCCCTCTTCTTGTTCTTTAGACACCTGTACACACTTGTGCACATGCACACATTCATAAATAAAAATAAAAGTATACATATACACACAAAACAGAGCAACATGTGTCAGATAAAGGCAAGCTGGGAATTTTAGTTATGATTAGTTATCGCTGCTGTGATGAAACACTGTGACCAAAGTAAGTTGGGGAGGAAAGGGTTTATTTGGCTTACACTTCCACAGCACTGTTCATTGTCAAAGGAAGTCAGGGCAGGCACTCAAGTAGGGCAGGAACCTGGAGGCAGGAGCTGATGCAGAGGCCATGGAGAAGTGTTGCTTACTGACTTGCTCCTCTAGACTTTCTCAGCTTGCTTTCTTAAAGAACCCAGGACCACAAGCCTAGGAATGGCACCACCTACCATGGGCTGGGCCCTCCCAGATCAATCACTAGTTAAGAAAATGCCTTACACCTGATCTTATGGAGGCTTTTTCTCAATTAAGGTTTCTTCCTTTCTGGTGACTCTAACCTGTGTCAAGTTGATATAAAACTAGCCAGCACACAGCAGGTTAAAGGAACTGGCCCTAAACATTGAGGAGGGAAAGTCTCACAGATAGGGGCATCTGATTAGAGATTTGCATAAGGCATGAGTAGAAATGCAGAAGAGCCTTCCAGACGAAGGACCTGAGTGCTGGAGAGTCAATGAGGGAGGTGGAATGACTACAGGTGAGTGATAATGAGGGAGGCATCAGCACATGGCTTTGATGAGCATACCATGGAGCTTACTGGGCTTTGAGACACTTTGATTTTTGTATTGAGGAGGTAACAGCAGGGTTTGAATAGAGGAGCAGCTGAAAAGCTCGCTCAGGACAGTAGCTGGGAGGTGCCTGTGGTGAGGTAAGCAGACACCAAGAGCACACTGGGAAGCTGCAGCAGTGACCAATGTGGTTTAGCCTGGGTTGTAAGAAGTAGGCACAAGGACATATTTTGCATAATTCTTTCAAGAGAAAATATTATCTTTCATTTTTAAATATTGATTCTTCTATTTTTGTGAAAGCTGGGATCTCTACACTTCTCAACATTTACCAGAGCATCAAGGATATGGAGCATATACAATAAATATTCTAGATAAGACATGGATATTCATCAATGTAAATACATTATTGGGGTGTAATCAACATTTTCTTTTCTTTTTTTTAACAGAATTCACCATCATTATTTATTTATTTGTTTTTATGTGGAAATATTTTTTATTTTTTTTTAAATTTTACATGTCAATCCCAGTTCCCTCTTCCTCCCTCCCTCCCTTCCTCCCTCTTACCCTCTATGCCCCCTCACATGCACCCTGACCACCCTCCCCTCCCATCCCCCCATCCCAACTCCACATGTAGGGCAATGCCATCCAGGTGGGGTCATAAAAACCTGTCAAGTCATTTGAAGTAGGGAGTCGGACTTCTCTCCTGTCTCTAGGTTAATGGAGTAGTCCTCCTTGGTCTTCTTAACTTATCTTGCAAGGTCTGTCTCTGCCTTCTCAGTGTCTCTAAGGTGCCCCGGGAGCTTTGCATAGGCTCCTGCGTTCCTGGAGCCACCTGCTACACCCTACAAGCTCAGCTCATTCCCTTACTGCCCTTTTTCCTCCAAATCCTGGTGAGCTGTTCTCCCAGATCCCTGCAATTGTCTCAATCTCTCTGTTATGTAACACTCTTTTTACTGATATGTGATGCTTCCACAAAACGTACTGTGAGCTCCTTGAAGAAGGAAGAGTGGGTGATTGTTGTTTGAGTCGGTGCTTGGCCCACAAAAATCACCCAAACAATATATCTACATCCCTATCAATCAATCAATCAATCAATCAATCAATCAATCAATCTATCTATCTATCTATCTATAAATAAGTGTGTGTGTGTGTGTGTTGGGGTCAACCTTACTTATTACTTATTATCTAATAACAGAAATGTACAATGTATAATGCATCATTGATTTTGGCCATCAAGAAACCTCTTCAAAAGGAATATTTTTCATTAGGAAATAATATGAAGGCTGTGTTCATCATTTTGCTATGAGCTTGTGTTAGTCAGCTTTGCATTACTATAGCTAAAAACCCAAGGCTGCTAACTTACTGGGGAAAAAGGATTAGTTACCTTGAAGTTCTGGAGGTTAACAGTCTAGGATTGGTTGATTCTATTTATTTGTCAGTCAGAACAACGGAGGCAATCAAAGATCTGCCAAAGGGTTGATGAGAAATATTCAGACTCCCAGTGACCTCAAAGCTCATTGGGCACACTTCCCACGATCTACCGTTTCCTGTGGGTCAAGTTTTTCAGGCACAATGAATCCTTGGAGGCCTCAAACTATGTTCGAACTGAAAAAAGGATATCTGTTTTGGAATTGATACATTATTTGCTTATTCAACTGAGAAGAATTCCATTGATGTCAGTCTTATATGTCTAGGAGTATTTTCTCATAGGAATTTTCTTAGGGATCAGACATTAGAGACTGTGTTTAGTATGAGATGGGTTTATATAGCAAAAATAAAGAAGAAAGAAAGAAAAAGAAAGAAAGAAAGAAAGAAAGGAAGAAAGAAAGAAAGTGGATTTTAGGGTTGTAAAGTCCCTTACATTACAAATAGCAGAATAACAAAATCACCATGACAGGAAGACATTCACTAATATTATCTGTTCCTAATTAAAAATCTCCAATGCACAGTACACTTGGCAGTTACTTTAACAAAACACGATAAGTTTACCAGAAGTAAAGTAGCAAATCTTGTAACATATATGGAATTTTGTGACATCGACAGAAGAGACGTTGATGGCTGTTGGAATCACATGCAAAGATCTTGGCAGATGGGAGTGGTAGAAATAGGAAAATATGCAATAATTAATAGGGTAAAATGATGGAATAGAAATTCATCAGAAAAGTTTGAAAATCAAATGATTAAAGGGGCCCTTGAGGAAAAAAAATGAAGTCCTAAAATATTCTGTCATTTTTATGGAAGCAAGGGATAGCAAAATGTGGTATCTTACTATCATAAAGCTTGATAGGAAAATTATGAGAAGAAATCTACTTCTTTCATTCCTGGTTATTAAAAGAAATTTATAGCTGCAATTATAATTCCCATCTAAATAGATGACAAAGTAAGCCCCGGTTTAATGATTTTCAGCTTGGTTTTTGAAAGGAAATTCCCACTGAAGCCTTCTCTCCAGCTCCAACTTTACCTTCCGCACTGAGTTTCTGCTGTAAATGGTGCTACTCATAGAAGTTCTTTTCCACTATAAATTACCCCTGGGTACAATGATGCACTCAAGGTTGGGGCCATTTTGGAGCTTAGAAAGCTTTTCCAAGGAGCTGATTGGTTTTGTATTCCTGTCTCACAGCTAAATATCACAGAAACTATGTTACCATGTGTCATTAGGGGCATGACACAAAAGAAGAAGTGACAAAAATCTTAGAGCCCTGGGTTTCTCTCTAGTTCTCCAGGCTCATACCACGTGGCTTTCCAAACCACTAAAGTCCTCTCTGGCTGGGAGCTCAGTTATCTTCCCTGGAACCAGTCATACCTATGAGGCTGTTAACACGTGAGCAAAGGTACCACTGAGAATTTGAGATAGTTAATTCTTAGCTACTTGGGTCTCTTGATTACAGTGAAAGTGTAGATAATGGGGGGGGGGGAATGGAATGCTTAGAAACCTTCCTTGTTTCTTCTTTTTTTTTTTTTTTTAAATACCACTGAGTCTCAGCATTACATTGTATTTTGTTTGTATTCTAAAGGTTTTAGGTCCAAAGTATTAGAACAGCAGATAATTCTGAAAACATTTATATTTAGCTTTGTGAAACTTTGAAGAATATATCTGGTGGTAGATTTATCTTCCCTAAATATGTTTTATTTAGAAAAATATTTAGAATTAGTTTGTCTTCCCTCAGCACAAATCACTAATAGTGGGTGGTAAAGGAAGTCAGTTTTGAATTAAAAATTTGCCTTAGACAATCCATTGAGCCAAGAATTTGCATATGGATGTTACAGAGTGGCTTGCATTCTAAATTTCAAACACATTTGTTTTTCAGAAGCTGTTCAGGGCTTGGTAAAGTAGTTTGAAGCTTTCCAAGATACAGAATTTTCAAGTCATTAAGAAAACACTCAAAATCCAGAGAGAGTTTTTTTTTTTTTTTTTTTTTGGCTATTAAAACGAGAGTATCAATTAAAAAATGCAAATAGAAAAGAACTCAGCTTGTCACTTATTGCAGTATACTGAATTGCTCCCTTCTTTCTTCTCGAAGCTACAGCTGTCTAACAGATGGCAGACACAAATATTGCACAAATGAGCGTCACACCACACACACATCTTCTTGATGGAGCTCCTGTTTATTGGGGTGTCCACAGAACACTCCTAGCTGAGAAAGCCAGCGTCAGTCCTCCATCACAACTACTGTGGAGAGGGAAGGGCTTTGGTATATGCTAGCTGTGTATGTCTCAGTGACAGACCACACCCATGCCAGGAAGCCACACAGTTCCAACATCATAAAGCCTTCCCTAAATTCCTATTTTTTTTAAAAAACCACTTCTCTGGGTCTCTGGGAAGATGATAGAAGCCATCCTGGGAAGGGGAGCAATGTGGCTAAGTTTAATATAGTGCTTGCTACAGGGAAGATAACTGTCTTTGAGGGTGATGGGGAGATGTGTACATGGGCAAGAGAGGCAGCAGAGAGCCTGAGGGTTGGCTCTTTCAGGGGTTCTGTGAGTGGTGGTAGAGCTGGGGAGGCACCCAGACTCCAGAAAAGATGGTGTTGAATCAACAGAGCCCGGTAATTAACCAAAGGAGATAACAAGGCATAGTGATTGGTTGGCATTACGTGTGCAAGCACAGGCACGTGTGTGTGTGTGTGTGTGTGTGTGTGTGTATGTGAGAGAGAGAGAGAGAGAGAGAGAGAGAGAGAGAGAGAGAGAGAGAACTTAAGGATAAATGGCTTAAATATCTGGGTGATGTTTTTACCACCAAGTGATGGGGTCACTTATAGATAGGGATAGTTGAAACAGGTGGGTGTGATAAAGATGAGGAGGGGATGTCAAATAGACCACACAGAGCTCAGAGAAGCAGGCTCTATACTAATGTTTTAGAATATCTTACCTTCCAAAGTGCTTCCATGATTTGCATCTCATTTAATTACATCATTATCACTTTATGGCATCTGCAGGGCAGACACTGTCCTAAATTTCACTGGTAGAACTTGAAACAAAAAGACATTCAGAAACTTAGCTTAGTTCTTGTTGCAAAGTACAAGGGCATTGTATAAGACGTGGACATTTGGTCCTGTTCTTCTGTCTTTAAGTCATACTTGTTGTTTTAACCTGATTTAAAATATGTTTTAGTTTTCTAAAAGTAGTGCAAGAGACAGCTTTCCCCTTAGCTGAGAGCTCAGACTCCATAAGCATTGACCGGCTGCAAGTAAAGTTTATTGCTATCTCTTGGGTTATTTCTAGTCCAAAGGGAGTCCAGGGCCATTCACAGTTTCCATTACTCTCTACTTGGTAGGTAGAGCAGAAAGTGGTTCAGAGACAGAGCCCAGAGACACAGCCCATAGGTTCTGCAGCAAATGAGCCGATTTGTGTCTAATTAGTGAAGGGGCATCTCTACCAACATGGGGTCCCAGCAGGGACAATAGGCACCCAAATTCCCAGTTCAGTCCCTTGTTGTGGCCATGTGGTCTCTCATCTCTCACTCTTGCAGGGTAGCTGGCTGTGAGCTTGGCCTTTTATGAATATCTGGGCATGCAGGGTTACAAAACCAAGGTGCAATAGCTAATTTTTTGACAGAATGTCTGATAACCAGAGAGTCATGTTAAAAGTAGGGTTTTCAAGAGAACCCTATGCCCTGGGAGGTGCATGTGTGGAGGTAGACTCTGGGCTGCTCACTCCTTTGTTTGTCCCAGGGACTGAAGGTTTAAAATGTTTTCATTGTGTATTTTTTAGCACCCCCTCTTCTTCTTAGCTCCAGCATACCTTTTTCTCCTTTTATTAACTTGACATTAAACACATCCCACCTCAGCTGGTACACACACTCTCTTTTCAGTAGGAGAAGGTAAACATGACTGTACTTTGGGTAACATCTTGAACTACTTTTCAGATGTTGTGGGTGAAGCCAAACCCTAAATAGCTTTAGCTGAACACTTTCCCCTAATTTTTGGGCCGGAATGTATATAAAGGGAAACACATTCCACATGGTTCTTATTTTACATATCCCTAATTCCCCAAGAGGCTATTTTCTGAGACTTGTTTGAGGTTCCAAAAACCTCATGAACCTCTTTACCCTTCAGCCAAATACATCTTTCTTCAGCTTATAGTCACTTTGAACAAAGATCATAACTTAATCATCAGTACTTGCTTCCAACAGTCCATCTGGGGATTTACGGTCTAACAGTATTCAAGGGACAAAGTTCTCTAATCCCCAGTTTTTAAACCTCCTGTAGGCTACGTATGAAGGACACACACACACACACACACACACACACACACACACACACACACACACACGTATGCAGTTCTTCTGACTGATTTCAATGGACCCACACAGATTTATATCTAGGTCCATGCAGAGCTGGGTTAGGTCCTTGAGGATGTGGACTATGGTTCCGTTTGTACAAGACGTCTTTCACAATGAAGGCAGTTCAGAAAGTGTCTGTAGCCTGTTAGGAACATGGGGATAGAGAAAGGAGAGGGGACAGGTAGGCAAGGAGACATCATGAGGTGGAAAGTGTCCCCAGAAAGGCCAGAATTGGGTGAAGGAAAATCTGGCAGCATCAGTGATTAGAAAACAGTCTCAACTGTCTGACTAGGCCCATGTAAAATAGAGAAACTGTGGTGAGGAGCAATCCATGTCCCCTGAATCAAGTGTCACACATCTGTCTTTTGAGGTTGTAGATGATTGTTGGAGAAGAGAAGGTACACTGATGGAAGTCACTTTCCCCATACCAGTTTATGCTCATATCAACGGATGAAGTGGGTAGGGGTGTCCTCACAGGCCACTGGGGACTTGGAACATAGACTGTGGAAAAGTCACAGGCACCAGTGTGTTTTTTAAAGATTATAGTCCAAAAGGCAAGCGGTGCACTAATGCCCCAAGTACCTGTTACTGAAAATGCACAAACACTTAGCTGGGGGTAAGTGGAGGAGATTCCTGGGACAGCTGAAAGAAAAGAGAAGCACCTAAAAGCAGGTGGAGCTCCTTCCCTACCCCAGAAGGTTCCTTCTGCCTAGCCCCAAGGCCTGGTGCTCCTGGATGAATACTCCGCAGGAAATGGCTGTGATGTCATCTCAGCCTGGTCACCAGTGAAATGATGAGGTGCCTGAATGAAGGATGCGCCTTACCAGGGACATCTACTCTTGCTCAATTACATATCTGCAGAATACATCCTCTTGGGTTGCTTCTAACTGACCCAAGTGTGCTTTGCTGATGATATAGAATTTTTGGTGTTTAGCAAAAGAATTATCACCTTAGGCAGGGGACAGCTGATGGCAGATCAGTTCCGTGTCCACAGTCAGTCTCTGTTGAACACCATGATTGGAAGATGCTTCTCAGCACAGAGGTGTGTGTGTGTGTGTGTGTGTGTGTGTGTGTGTGTGTGTGTGTGTGTAACAGTGTGAGATGAAGTTTGAACTTGGGTCTCAGCCATCTAGTTTTCAGTACCACTGTGATTTCCAGCTAACCAGCCCTACACACCCCACCCTGAAGGGAACAGGATATCTGGGTCTTGATTTCATAGGCACATTTCAGAGGGTCGAGAGCCAGCATGGTGCCAGTCCTGGAGCAATGGAGTCAGGCACTGGCCATAGTGAGCTCCAGGACAGGACTTTTCTTCTCGTCTCCAGAATAGTGGGTGTTGACTGAGCATCACTGTGGATAGTCCCCATTCTTCCCATTATGGCAGACAAAAGTGGACCAAGAGCTTGTCATCTGTTCAAACCATAACTGTCAGTTCACAGCAGGGGCAGAGAAGCCTTCTCAAGCCCCCGTGTCTAGCTCGCTGATTATTTCATGGCTCTGGCCCTGGATTTGGTGTCAAATATACACAGGAAAAAACCCAGTGGCCTACAGTCAGCACAGCCATCTTCATGCAGCCATCAAAGTATTCCCATGAAAGCAAATAGAGACCTACCCACTTCTGCCTTCATCTGAGGAAAGTTATGGTGCCGTGGGGAGGGGCTTGGCTTATACAGATTTTATTATATTTGTCTATTGGTGATATTCAGATGACAATTATTTTCAGATAACAATGACATCTGCCCTCTTTTAGGAAAAGTGATTAGATAATTGGACACATTTAATCCCCCAAATCTGGGACTATATATCAAAGAGGCGAGGGTTATAGAGGTTAGGATGAGGGTAATGCTGGGAACCTGATAGCTTACACATAGCATTCTTGGCTTAAAGGGACTGCTGAACCTTGGAAAAGATTTATACCCTGTTTATTATGATACTGCAGCTTCACCGGGGACACAAAGCAGTCACTGGTACTGTCTCAAAGAACAGGTCATTGTAGCAATACTGGTGTGATATGTGCTCATAATATTTATAAAGGCTAAGCTTGGAAAACAATGCATGCCAACTGTCAGTGGTGATGTAGCATCAGGAAAAGAAACCAAATATGGCACAATGGTCTAAATGAACTCTGGAAATATG
Organism: Phodopus roborovskii; assembly: GCF_943737965.1. Lineage (NCBI taxonomy): Eukaryota > Metazoa > Chordata > Mammalia > Rodentia > Cricetidae > Phodopus > Phodopus roborovskii. The sequence continues at coordinate 29,787,813 of NW_026126418.1, read as the reverse complement.
CTGCTCTTCCGATGTAGTTGGCCATCTGAACCTCTAGTTTCATGAGCCTCTGATACTGTGATGTGGCCTTTAGGAGCTGTTGCCTTCCTGAAACTCCATTTATTATTTTCAGGAAGTCTGCATGTTGTTAGCAACCTAGCTTAATCCCAGAATCTTACTATGTAGTGCCTAGCAGAGTGCTTGATTAGGATTTCTTACTCAGCTAGAGAGAGGGGCAAATGGTTCTGCTTCCCATAAAAAGCTTCTAATCAGGGCCATCTTTCAGTGGTCCACAGATGAGTTGGATGATGATTGGTTGGTTGATTTTGATGTTGGATGTCCTCTTGGAAGATGCTCCCAGAGCTTTCAAGAATGTGGTGCAGCGAGTAAGCAATAGTCCTACAGAAAGACAGTTGTCAGAGAGTTGAAATTGCAGCAGCAGCAATGGGGATCAGGCAGAAGAAGGAGCATGGACAAGCTCTGGTCCCTAAATTACTCTATCTAGTAAATGGCAAGGTTGTTGCCAAAAAGTCTCACTACTCCTATCACAGAAGGGGAACTGGGGAACAGGAGGAGGTAGAGTAGTGGGTAAGTAGCAGGCAGAAGGGAAGAGAAGGAGAGGGGAAGAGAGAGGAAGGGAAGGATAATTACTTAGCGAAACACTAGCTCAAAATCCATGAATTCAGACACACACACACACACACACACACACACACACACACACACACACACGTTTTTGAATTCCATAAAACTTTGGAGCTAGTTAACCAAACCTTTGGGAGATTTATTTGGAGCATCCACGACCACATGTATTCAAATGTAAATGATCATGTTTGGTATAACACAGCATGGTATTCCACAGGAAGGCTGATATTCCTGAATTAATGGGTTATCCTTTCTGTTCTTTAAAAGTCTTGAGTTGTACCAGTCTCTGGTAATTTGGAGACGTGATTCTTGGATGTCTTGGAGTCAGACAATATCTCCTGTCAAAATACTTAGCCCAGCTTTGTCACCACAGGGCGGTAAGCTACAAGGCCATTCCTGCTTCAAAGGGCCAGCACTCTGAAGAGCTGTGAATGCCAATGTATTGAAGGAGGAGGAGAGGAAGGGTAGTGCCTGTGGACTAGGGCTAGCAAGGCGAGTCAGTGGTGCTGTGGGAACTGGGGAGCAGGAGAAGGTAGAGTAGTGGGTACTCTGTTTAGTGGGTAGGCAGTAGATCTGAAGCACCAGGGCCTAGCTGTGGAAGGTTTGGCTATGATGACAGCCTTCTTGGCTTCTGGCCAATCAGAATGAAATGGCCAGGTGATCTCCACACTCAGGAATGTCTTCTTCCACCACAGAATTCTTACAGAAATCCCAACTCTTCCCAGAGGACTCAGCAGGGAAGGAAATTGAGGACTGTATACTGAGAACATTGCACGTTAAGATGCGTGTGGGAACGTCCCCATCCCCACAAGAGAGAAGGCCCATTTCTCACGAAGCAGCCATTCCTGATGGCTGACCAGCTTTATCCATGCTCCATCAATCTGCCACCTTTTAGGAGAACTAAATCTAGTGCAAATATTTTATATTGCTATTTGATAGTTTGAAACAGTCATATTTTATCATACCCACATTGTCATATTTCCAACAGAGAAGCTAAAGTACTGCCCACCAAATATGAGGTTAAGGGGGACAAAAAACCCTCTGTGTTCCTCATTAGCCACAGACTTTAAATTTCCCCATTGGAACAGTCTCAGCTTAGGAAAAAATGTTAGGTAAAACAGTCATCACTCCCAATCTTCTTGCAACTGTAAAAACTTGATGTGCATGCTGGGATGTGTTCGTGCTTCAGATTCTGGTCTCTTGGTTGTCTCCACCTAAACTTACATTAGAGTAAGAGGACAAAGTCTGAGCAATAGAATTAGAGTCTCTGGAAAACTGTCCCCACCTTGCCAGGACTTGGTACTGAGAAGGGAGTGCAGAGACTTTTCTGAGGAGGATAACTGCTTCCTTCTCAGGAGGTCACCTCATCTCTAGGTCACCCTGCTTGGTTACTGTGCTGGTGTCAGTGAAGATATGTCAACCTTAACCCTAACTAAACCAAAAACTTCATCCTAACACTAAACCTAACCCTAACCCTCTAAACCTAACCCTAACCTAAAACTTCACCCAACCCTAACCTGTAACCTTAATTCTCTACCTCTAACCCCTACTCTAACTGTAACCTTAGACTGTGTCTTTCTGACCTAACTTCATTTGCTAGCAAAACACCATCACTAAGACACTGAGATCTGGAAATGGAGATTCACCTAAGGAAAACACTTTGCCACCTTAAAGGTCAAAGCCTGGGCTGTTCACCCAACTTCCAAACTAAGGGGAGTAGCTGTGACAAATTGCTAGGACATCAATAGTTACAGCCAGCTGGATCTGCCTATTTCCAGATTCAACCCAGCTGTAGACAGATAGGTTTTTACAGGGATGACGGACAGGGGTGGGACAGGGGTAGGACGGGGGTGACAGGAGAGGAGAGAGGCCATTAATGGAAGCTTGTTCTGAGTTTTAACAGGAAAGGGATTTTCCCTGTGTTCAGTGCTCCTTACTTGAGCCTAGAATCAGGGTACCTTCCAGACAGTCTGGCTCTCTACAGCTCTCTACAGACAAAATGAGAGAGAGAGAGAGAGAGAGAGAGAGAGAGAGAGAGAGAGAGAGAGAGAGAGAGAGAGAGATAGCCCTTTCCTCCAGGCAGGAGTTACCCCTGGCAGCCTAGAGCAAACATTTTGTATTGGCATTGTAACTGTAAGCTCTTCTGCCTTCTGTTCCTCATTGCTAACTGGTCCTTTCTGATCATGACCGGAACTCCCCCCCCCCCCAGCATAGAGACAGGCCTTGGACATAGGAAGCCATTGGGTCCTTCCCTCTCCTCTCTGCCTGTTTTAGTCTCACTCACACACTTCCTTTAGGCTGGCTTTGGAGTTTTACGTCCTTTGTACTGTTTCTATCCCCAACATCTCTTGGGGACACAGGAGAGAGGAAGTGGCCTCAGGTGCTAGAGCATGTCAGTCAGGGCTGGAATGTGGATCTGAGAGGAAGCGCGCAGGCAGGCCAAGGAGTATGAATTCCTGGTGGAAAGATGGAATGGGGGCTGGTTTTTTTCTTTTTTCTTTCTCTCTTTCTTTTTTTCTTTTTTTGAGGTAGGGTTTCTCTGTATTGTTTTGGAACCTGTCCTGGAACTAGCTCTGTAGACTAGACTGGCCTTGAACTCACAAAGATCCACCTGCCTCTGCTTCCCTAGTGCTGAGACTAAAGGCGTGCGTCACCAATGCCCAGCGAACGCGGGCTTTCCCTAACCAAGAGTTCCTCTTCCCCAGGCTTGACCTACCCAAAAGCTGAAAGCTGTGACTGACTCCTGGTGCCGTGACCTATCAGACAGTGCAGCTCTCTCCCAAAATTGCTTTGGTCTCCAACGAAGAGTGTGGTGGAGTCAGGTGGCCTGGAGGGGGCTTTTCCTCAGTCTCCTCAAATGATGCCCACATTGCTATTGTGATCCTAAAGCAAGAAAGAAGTCCAGACATTTCCCCAGGAAGAAACAAGTGGTTAAACATGAATGTGTTCAGAGTTCACACGTACTCCCCATATGTGAGAGCAGACAGGAACAGCCATACACAAGAAGGAAACAGCCTTGGGTGTCTGCTACACCCACAGCTAAACACTGAGCCAAACTGGAATCCAGATGCAGAGAGGGAGGATCAGACCAGGCTACAGAAACCCACAGAGACAGCTGACCTGAACAAGGAGGAGCTAATGGGCTCCCGGACTGATAGCTGAGAATTCAACATTGGACCAACTCAGACCCCCTGAACATGGGTTTCAGCTAGAAGGCCTGGGCAGTCTAAGGGACCTCTGACAGTGGAACCAGGATGTATCCCTGGTGCACAAAAGGACCTTGGGAGCATATTCCCCATGGAGGGTTACTCCCTTAATGGAGAGGCAGGAGGGAGGGCCTAGTCCCTACTCTAAATGACTTGACAGATTTTGTTGACCCCTCCTGGAAGGCATCACCCTGCCTGTGGATGGGGGGTGGATGGGATGGGAGAGTGGAAGAGAAGGAGGGAGGGAGAGGGAATTGGGAATCAATGTGTAAAATAAGAAAAATAAATAAATAAACAGAAAGAAAAAAACACCCATGCATGAGAAGGTTCCAGGAACTCATCCGTATGAACAACAGCAACCCGGGAAACTGACTGCCTGTAGACCAGAGAAATTCTGCTTCAGAGTTTCCCATGCCTAGCCCACGGCATCGCACAGGGGTGATTCAGAAAGCGGTCCGGGCCAAATGCGAGTGTCAGTCTTTGGTGAAATTTGATATACCTCAAATAACTACGGATAAAGCAAGAACAGACTCTTCGAATCAGGGGTCCCGTCTTGTGAAAATGACTCGACTTGTTTGGGGGGCAAACTTGAAAGGGTGCAGCCCAGATGTTAAGTTTAAGATCCTTTGGGCCTAACACAGCTGTGGCCTCCAAGCTGTCTTGGGACGGAGTCAGGCCACACCCACAGCTGCAGCCAAACTGTGGAATTTGAAACTCCCCCAGGACCAAGTGCTGAGGAAAAGAGTAGTTTATTACACAAAAATAAAACAAAATGCCAGCTCATCTTTACAGTTTCACGGTCAGCCTCGGGGAACAGAAGACGAGTTTTATTTTTCACCTCCCGTGTACAGCGCACCAGCCGTGTTGTCTTGGGGCCAGTTTGGGAGGAAGATCTGGCCAAGTTCTCTGCTGTGCTGTGGACTCACTGTCTGGTGCTGGATCTGACATTTAACTTGACTGCCCAGGGCTGCTCTTTCTGGGAAGTGGGAGAGTGGCATTTGCCACGCACTTCATGGGGATGATGGGTTCCCTGGGGATGAAGCTGGACTGAGACACAGTGCCCCTGGATGCTGTGTTCTCCATCATCTCGAAGACAACGGGTTTGGACCCAGAGTTTGCCTTTCTATTAAACTTTAGAAGCTTGTTCAACTAGATTTCTGGTTTTAATAGCACACTTTAAAAAGACTATAAAAATGGAATTCGGAGGCAGATATTAATAAGTTTTCCACTCTAACTGAAACACAGACAAGAGGCAATAAAAGTATATGGTTAGAAGATTGGGTCGAGGACTCAATAGTTACAAGCTACATAGGCGTGAGACCTGAGTTCCAGCCCCAGCCCTCAAGTGGAAAGGTGAGAGTGGAGGCTCATGCCTCTAATCTCAGTGCCGGGAAGTTAGAGACAGGAGGGCAGGGGTTTGCTGGCCAGCCCAAACTGAATCAGTGAGCTCCAGGTTCAGTGAGAGATGCTGTCTCAAAGAAAAAGATGAAGAGTGCTTGAGGAAGATACTCAGTGTTGACCTCTGGCCTCCATGTACACACACACACACACAAACACACACACACACACACACACACACGTCAAATCAAGCATCAGCAGTACTGGGTGTAACTATGGTTTTAGCTAACAGGCTGACTGTTTTATTAGTGTAAACAGGGAAACAACCCATGGCCTTTTTATTTTCCCTCAGTGTCCAATGTATTGAGTTGTACCCAGACCCTAGGAGAACTGCATGCTTGCTCTCTGCGGAGAAGAAGCCAGCCTTCACATGGGTGAGAGTTTCGGTGATACTTACTGGAAGGAAACACGAACTAAGCTGGTTGGCCTGGTGTTTTGTCTATGCAATGCTGAGCATTAAGAGGCAAATCTTAGAGTTTTCTTCCTTCCATGTGGATACTTGGTGTCATATAGATGAAACACTCCAAAGGACAAATGAAGGCCCCCCTTTTCTGTTCGGCTATTTATGATATTCGATATATGGAGGCAGCTGGAGGAGAGTTTAACTCAAAGCCCCAAATGAGGAAATGGGAGACAAGAGAAGAAAACATGGCGAAGAGGATGCTGCTTACTCACATCCTGGTACCACAACCCTCCAGGTGTGCAAACAGGGGGACCTTGGTTGAAGAAGGCAATGCTACTTTCTAATGACAGAAATCTACGCAGCTTGCAGCCTTTGTGTCCTGTTCTAATCTTATGCTATAGGGAGTGTCCGTGGAGAGTCAGTAGAAGGGGAACTAGCTCAGTGATAAGGTAGACTTCAACATGAAGACAGAGGACTCCATGTTTCTTAGGACTGCCCTCGTGTCTCCCCCAGTGAATGTCCCCAACCCAGCAAGCATTCCAACTAAAGCCTGACCATGGTAACCTTTACCTCCTTGGGTTTGTGAATGCATGCGTGTTTGCCATTTGTTTGCTTATTTTTACTCTAAAGAGCTACTGTCGTCTACCTAACACAGACACTAAGATCTACAATTAATAAATGGGACCTCCTGAAACCAAGAAGCTTCTGTAAGGCAAAGGACACAGTTAACAAGACCAAACGGTAGCCCACAAACTGGGAAAAGATCTTCACCAACCCCACATCTGACAGAGCCCTGATCTCCAAAATATACAAAGAACTCAAGAAACTAGTCACCAAAACACCAAATAATCCAATTAAAAAGTGGGGTACAGAACTGAAAAGAAAATTCTCAATAGAGGAATCTGAAATGTCAGAAAGACACTTAAGAAAGTGCTCAATATCTTTAGCCATCATGGAAATGCAAATCAAAACAACTCTGAGATAACATCTTACTGTCAGAATGACTAAAGAAAAAAACAAAACAAAACACAAAAGACAGTTTATGCAAGAGGATGTGGAGAAAGAGGTACACTCCTCCACTGTTGGTGGTAGTGAAAACTTGTACAGGCACTTTGGAAATCAGTATGGCAGTTCCTTAGGAAAATGGGAATCAGTCTACTTCAGGATCCAGTAATTTCACTCTTAGGCATATACACCAAAGATGCACATTCATACAACAAGGACACCCGTTCAACTATGTCCATAGGAGCATTATTTGTAATAACAAGAACCTGGAAGCAACCTAGACGTCCCTGAACTGAAGAAGGGATGAAGAAAATGTGGTACATTTACACAATGGAGCACTACTCAGTGGAAAAAAACAATGAAATCCTGAAATATGCAGGGAAATGGATGGAACTAGAAGAAACCATACTGAGGTTACCCAGTCACAAAAAGACAAACATGAGCCTTCATCTAGTAGCTGATGGAAGCAGCAGCAGACACCCACAGCTAAACACTAGCCCAAATTCCTGGAATCCAGTTAGAAAGGGAGGAGTGATGAGCAGGTCAAGACCAGGCTGGAGAAACCCACAGAATCAGCTGGCCTGAACAAGGGGGAGCTCATGTACCCCAGTCTGATAGCTGGGAAACCAGCATAGGACTGACCCAGACCCTCTGAACCTGGGTCTGGGTATTTATCCCTAGTATTCGAATGGACTTTGGGAGCCCATCCCACATAGAGGGATACTTCCTCAGCTTAGACACATGGGGAAGGCCTAGGCCCTGCCCCAAATGATATGACAAACTTTGAAGACTCCCCATGGAAGGCCTCACCCTCCCTGGGGAGCAGGAAGGGGATGGGCTGGGTTTTGGTGGGGGTGACAGGGGAGGATGGGAAGGTGAGGGAACCTGGATTGACACGTAAAACAACCTTGTTTCAAATTTAAATAAATAAAGGGAAAAAATATTTTCATGGAAAAAAAGAACTACTTGCCATACATTCCAGTCATGTTTCCCGCCTTTTCTAATGGATGTTGTGCCTGTCAAATTTTCACTGTCCTGAAATTTACCTCTCCCCCTCCTCCCTCCTCATGCTGTTCTCCGAGTCTGCAACACAAATGCCTACCTTTTATTTCCCCTAGTTTAATTAGTGCAAGAATTCATTTTGATTGATGGATTGATGTGGCTTATTGGCATGAAGTCTTCCCTTGCCTCCCTATGCTGTGTGTATGTAATAGAAACGACTCGTGCAGGCGACACCTGCTTTGATGCTGCAACGCTCAGATGCAGATGTGAGGGGCATCCCTTCAGCTGGGCTTCTTTGGTGTCTAGGGAGACAGCATCATTGCTGGTGGAGGGGGGGCAGGCTGGTGATGAACTGAGGTGGGGGGAGGGGGCTGTGGTGCATGGAAAATTATGGCCGAGGAACAATGTAGCTTTGGACTCTATTTCTACATTTTATTGGACTGATTTTGAAATAGTCATTGTTCATACAATGTGCCCGAGACGGAAAGCGACCTTGACTCTGTGCCATCGGTAGTGAGGCATTGTGAATTAGCTCAACGAACTGAAAATTTCCAGCGCCTCTTGCCAAAGACTTAAGCTGAAATTAGCACGCAGTTGGTAACAATTTGATTTCTGGTTTCACTTTAATCAGTGAGGATTAATGGTTAAAATTTTTGATTTCTAATCTCACTTTAGCCTGACTAACAAAAGCTGTCACTTTCCTGAAAACTGCTAAATGAAGAAGGATTTATAAGCTCCTTGAGAGAATAAAAGTTAAAGTGTTGAGGCCTACTTTTCACACCATAAAATTTTCAAATTCCCATAATGGCCTCAGAGCCAGCTGCCACTGGATCCAGCAACAGTTAGGGATGGATGAGGTGGAGATGCTCTGAGTTAGGGTTGGGTGAGGTGGAGATGCTCTGAGTGACATCAGAGCTCCAGAGAAAAGTGCAGTACTGTTCCTAGAGAAATTAAGATTGAAGGGGAGACAGGACTCCAGGTGTGAAGAGAATATTGCTTACAGATTTTCAACATTTTTTTTTCCTGGGTATCTCCTGGCTTAACCCTTCCCACAGTCCTCCAGGGGCCTTCTGTCCAATAAAAATTACGAAATGGCTAAAGTTTGTCTCTATTCAACAGAGGATTTGTTGAATGATTTCCCCCCCCCCCCCAATGATTCTCTGGCTTCTTTCTTGCAAACTTGACCTTACCTTCTCAACCTGTTACTCACCTACCCTGGGGGTTGCCATTTTTCACTTCTCTGTTAGTGTTTTGAGGGCCAAGCCTTGTTCCCGTTTCCCACTGGTTCCACTACACTCTGCATAGCACTTTTAGTGCCCAAGTAAAGGTGGGCACCTTAATGGCGATGGAGTATTACAGTGGGGACCAGGGGGAACTTCAAAGTTCCTTCCTTTCCCCAGCTCTGTGGTCCTACAGATTCAATGGAAGAGGCAGCTGGCTTCCTTGACCTTTTCTCTAATTGGACCAAAGCAACATCTGAGTCTATTCTCCATATTTTAATTCTCTTGTGGTAAATATAATTCCCCAGCTACTGGACTGACTCAGTAGAGCACACACTTCATTTAACAATCATCTGGTCCCCAAAGGATGGATTCTCCAGTGCTCAGCTACAAGAACCGCATACCACTGCTTATTCTTTTTTTTAGAATCATATTAATTTTTAAATTTCTCACCGATTAAAACAAGCCCACAGTTACTTTGGAGCTTCTTCTCCTACCAGTGGATTCTCTAACATCCAGAGTAAAGTGCTGTTAGAAAAGCTCAGAGTCCTGTGGTGTGGGCTTTCATCTTTGCAGTGGTGAATTAAGCCTTATGGTGAGCTTCTGTCCTTGCAGCATCCTTTTCATCACCCTGCAAGTACCAGGGACACTCTGCCCACCGTTGAGCCCCTGCTTCTCGCCTGTGTTTATCCTCTGGACTGTGAGGTGAGGAACTTGTTATCATCCCATTTCCTGCTGTGTGTCCTAGTCGAGTGTCAGACTGGATGTGACCATATGTAGTAAAAACCTTGCTATGGTGTCTACACATCAAAGAAGTGCATTCCGTCCTGTGACAAAAAGCCCCAGCGTAAGCATCACAGGGCCGATGCCACTGGCCCTGCCATCTCACAGGCTCCCTCTTTCTAGGCATCCATTTGTTCTTTTGTTCATAGCATTGGCAGCTGGCTGCCCATCATAAGACAGGAGATAAACCCAAATGATCTTTTCATGGGAAAGAAAAGTGACCTCTGATTGGCTCTTAATCCTCAAGCCACTGGAGCACCTTGGCAAAGTACTATTTGGAGAACACTGACTCCAGGGGCCCATTTCCAGAGATTCTGGGATGTGGTCTGAGTATCAGCATATTTTACAGCTCTTCAGTTAGGATTCTCATGTACAGCCAGGGTAGAAGCCACCATATTAGACTTTCTTAAACAATGGTAACAGAACTGCCCGTTTCTTAAAGCAGTGAGTGCTTCTAAGTGGGACCTTGGTAGAGGCCCCTATAGACAGGGGAGGGTGCACTTACCTGCAGAAAGCCCTGGCTGACACTGGTGGTGGGAACACTCTTGGGTACCAGTCGGTATTCTCCTATGAGACACTTTGGAAAAAAATACTTCAGGTCTGTTGTAGGAAATGTAAGTCTCCTACACATTTGGTTTGTTTTTACCTTGTTGACATGTTGAATCTTATAAATGACTATATTCTGGCTATGAGGAAGTTAAAGAGGAATTCTGTTATCATATGGTCTACATTCTTCTCTCTTCAGAGCACTCTCAGAATTAACATTTAAATCCAAGTTAATTTTTAAGCATGTTTTCTTGTCATACTTCTGTAAGCCATCTACAATCCCTGGTAGAAGGAAACAGGGAATTTAAATAAATAAATCTCAAAATGAAGTAAAAATCCATAAAGCAATTTATTCTCTCACTATTGCCCAAACCAAAAAAAAAAAAAAAAAAAAAAAAAAAAAGAATAGTCCAGCACTGTTTGTAATTTTACTATAGTTTGAGTTTGTAAAATATTGATCCTTTTCTCTTCAAGTTTTCTCCTTAGAACTGATTTCAATCTGTGCCCCCCTTTTATATAAAAAATGTTTCTACTGGGAACTTGAGTAGTAGTATTCTTACCATAGTGGATAGTTTATTTCTGGGTTCCCCCCCCTCCGAAATCTAAAGAAATTAAGATTTAGGAAATTAAAACTTCAACTCACACTAGTAGATGTAGTCTGGGCATTTTAGTTACTTTTCTGTTGCTTAGCTGGTGCTCTACCACCAGGCTGCGTCCCTGGCCCTAAGGAGTCAGTCTTAGCTGAGAGAAAGCAGCTGGCCCAGCAGTTCTCTGGTACAGCCCGGACCAGAAAGTGGCACTTGTTTGATTTCCTTTTGTTCCACAGAGGCAGCACTTAAGCTTTGAGCTCCGCTGTTGTCCAGCGTCAGTTATTTGTTTACCAGACATGCTTTAGATAGCTCTAGCCCATTTGTAAGTCACTTATTTGTACATTATGACTTGATGTCTGGCAAAGTGTTTCTAAGTTGCCTATTATCGTAAAGTTAAGAACTCTGACAGGGGTATTAGGAATCATAATGATACAATATTTATGAGGCAAACTACCAGGTAATTTCTAGTGGTGGGAAATAGCTAGCAAGCATTTTCAAAATAAGCCTGCTCTTAAGTCATCCATTGCTAACACACGTGGACCCAGAAGTAAGCCAGCTGTCCAGGATTAGTTTCTTAGTACTGCTGTGTTTCTGGGGGCAGCACATTTAGCCATTCTGGATTCTTGAATCTGAGGAGGCAGAATAGCAACTCATGATTTAGTATTCTGAACTTGAAAGAGTAGTTGACCATAGGTGCTCAGTTCTTCCGAGGACACTGATATTAGTGTGGCCAGAGGTAGGAGGGATCTTTCCTTGAATCTCCCCTTTCTGATGGTTGAGGAAAATAAGGAGGGGCAAATCTGGACAGAAGGAGGCATGGGCTCTATCTTTTTACTCTCCGTTTTCTCACTTCTCATCCTCTGCCACTTATGTGTGTCTTTTGGTAAAACTGGTGTGGGGAATCTGGTTCCTATGTCTCCTCCTGGCCATCTTTTGTTGTTGCTTTTTGTTTTAAATTGTGAAACACTCTGCAGAGTAGGAATTCTCCACAGTAGCTCTGACCTTCAGTGTGTGAGACTATGCTGTGAAAAGCACAGAAATGTCCAGACCGCAGCACTGACCAAGGCTTTTGTGTATATTAGACTCTTGACCCTCAGGGCATGGACTGTCTTACAGAGTCTAGACAACCCTGCTGGCCTCTGTGGGAGCCACGGTAATGCCACTACTACTGTTGCCCATTGTCTCAGAGTCCTGTCACAGAGAAGGGGATACTTGCTAAACTAAAATCATTATGTGTGTATGTGTGACCCTAGTGAAAGACCGTGCAGACAATCAGAAGATGGGAAGGAGACTCTCTGTGATCAGAGATCCTGGACAGCTAGAGAGATAAACTTTTTAGATGACAATGTGGTAATCAAGAGTAATTTGGTTGCATAATCTCTGAGGTTTTTCTTTTATCTTCCTATTAAATTATTTTTATTTATTTGGCATGGAGATGGGAAACATGGGTATCACGGTGAGCGTGTATGGAGACCACAGGACTATTTGTGGGAGTTTGGTTTTTTTCCTTCCACCATGTGGGGCCTGAGAATTGAACTTAGGTCATAAGGCAGGACAAGGAACAGGCATCTTCACTTGCAGAGACATCTTTCAAGCCCTCTGTGAGATTCTTTTGAGGGCTAGTCTTTCTACTGTGGACCAAGAGGAGGCAGAGAGACTTGGGATCAAGGATTTCTGCTCGGCCTCCAGCCTCTCACAACACTCACAGCTCTGGGGCACATGGATTGTATTTGTCAAAACTCCGAGGTCCCCAGTTGGGTTTGCCAGAAGCCAACAGGTGGGCAGAGGCTCATGTCTTTCTGCCTGCTGCTGCCTTATCGCCCTTATTCTACTAGTTAAATTCTGTTACCTGACCCATATTTCTCTGCATCACTGAGGTGTCCTGGGACTTGGAGCTCCCGAGCTGCTTCAGGACATTCCCAGCTAGGAGAACAAAATGACGAGGCTTTGGAGCATGACTTCATTAGGAGGCATACTGTGAAAGGTGTGAGGTTTGACTTGCACTCTGCAAGAACTGAATGAAGCAAGTGTGTTGGTTACCAAAATGGAGGAATCCTTAACCATGCCAGGAAGTAGCCATCTGTTTGCTGTTGCATACAGGTGTTTTCACAGGCTCCTTCCTACCTGGAGACCACTGATGGGAAGGATCACTGATGGGAAGGAGCTTAGGAAGAACAGAGTGAGGATACAGAAGCCCATGGTCTCCTTTGGGTAACTCGAATATCGTAGAGATTTTCAGGGGTGAAGACATGTCTCTTTTATAGCTTCCAATGACCTAGGCCACCAACATCTTGGGAGCATCTGTGGCGTCTGGGCACAGTGGTTGTTAGAACATAGGCTTGGACTCACATGCCATGAATGTGAATCCAAGAACTGGAAGGAGAAATCAAACTATGTGGCTTGACTGTGAGGGAAGACATGTTCCCAAAGAAGTACTGGGGTGTCCCATAAAAGAAAAAACAGTTCAGATTCACTCTGTATTCTAGTGCTGTAAACACAACTCCATCATGGGGTCTCTATAGTTCAGCTACTGAGTGGGGTTAGTAACTGTGTGTTCTTAGAAAGGATTCAACGCCTTTAAATTGTTAAAATAAGCATAAGATTTAAGACAGAACAGGCTCTCAGTAGAGCATGTTAAACACTTAGGTCTGAATCAGTGGCTCTCAGCTTGCCTAATGCTGAAACCCTTCAATACAGTTCCTCATGTTGTGGTGACCCCCCCAACCATAAAACTATTTTCATAGTTACTTCATAACTAATTGTGAATTATAATGTAAATATTCAGGATATCTGTAACACACTTCCCCCCAAAAGGGGTCATGACCCACAGATTGAGAGCCACTGGTCTAGATTATCTTTGTTCCCCTGCACGGGAGACATCCTGTAAGGTTCTCTGGGCTCTGCTCTCCTGAACAGCATTCCCTTAGTCACTGAAGTTGCATGCTTGCAACACAAAGGACCTTTTTCGGCTCCATCTTTGGATCTCTGTTCCGTACCCCTGGGAATGAAACTACTTTTTGGTATGTGTTTATTGTTGTGGTTCTGATTATTATTAATTTGCCATCAAAAGAAAGTGTATCCTTAATCAGTAAGTTTCTGTATCTCATCGCACATATTTCCAAATCAAAGCATTGGAACGCATTGCTCAGCCTGCTGGCAAGGCACGCCTTTTAGTTTCATTTGTTGAGCTCATGCAGAAAAATCTTCCCCATGGCCTGACTCCCTAATAATGTTCGAGGGTTGAACCTAGGCTCAGATTGTTACATCTGGTTATAGAGTTAGCAAATGGATCAGAAGGAAAAGGAGGAGAAAGGGGAAAAATCTAGCCCCCCTCTCTGTTTTTTTCCCCCTCTTTTTCTCAGTGTGAAGTCATTTGATTTGCTTTTTAGCCCATACCAAGTCTTCAGAAGTTGAGCCAGGCAGATGGTGAGGTTATAGCTTGGGCAAAATGTGTTCTAATGTTATCAACTTTAAAGGAGCACATGAGGCAGAGAGGAAAGATGGTTTGTGGTATTTTTGTTTATTAAATTTGATGGTTGGATTATGACATTTATATTTATTAAATGTACAGAATCCCATCCATCATGGTTGACAGCGAGAACATGTTCTGTGTGGTTGGCATAGCTGTCTCTTCCTGCAAAGAGATCTAACATTTATTCTTATTTGGGAGGCAAAGAAGAGGTGGGCCGAGAAGGAGATCCACCCTTCAATGCCACCGCCCTGGGGGAATGGGTCTATGAGATATAAGTGCTATTGTGTTTGATTCTGTCATGTCATGCCACTTTTCCCTTGTCTGGGCTGTGAATTGGTTTCATGATACTATAGATGGAATACTGGGCTGCAGAAGTGTAGCAGTAAACTTGGCACACAAAAAAGAGATAGGGCTCTCAGCCTAGTCCCATCGAGACCCTGTCATTGGCTATGGTTGAAACAATGCGGCCCTGGCTTTGTGTGGGGCTAGATCACACCAAAAACCGGACTCCTAATTCCTGCTCTGCATTTTATTACCTACCAGATGTGAGCCTCTGGAATATTTCATTAGAATACCAGGTGAGCTGATGATAGGACAGCACTCCAGCTGCCTTCCACCGAAGCTGGTTCTGTGTGGAAGAGGAGACAAGACCTGGCGAGACGGAGGGGCGAGGGGGAGGCAATACCACCTTTTCCCATCAGCCTCTGGGCACAAGAGGAGGCATGTTTGCTTAGGGGTTAATGGATCTTTTCACAAGTATAACCTCAAGATGTTTTCACAGTCACTGTGCAACTGAATGAGACACATGGGTTCAATCTCTGGCCACATATGCTTCCAAAAATAAAGATCTAGGCTTGAGCAAACCCTGTCTATTCAGCAACTGGTTAACCCACAACACTGCCTGTAAAGCCTGGAAACCTTCGAATAGTATTTAAGATATTAACCTATAGGATTTAATGCCTGCTGTTTCCTCTCATGGTTAATGCTGAGCTCTAATTTCAATCATTAGTCTCTTAGTTGACATTTCCTAAAGTATCAAAGAACACACACCTGCAAAGAATGGCTAGGAAGGGTGTAAGCAGTTAGCACACAAAATCTGCTGGCCAGGAATTTTCTTCCTTCGGTCGACTTAGAACCCAGGGAACAGTTTACCAGGACCCCACGCACTACAAGTTACTCCCTGAGCAACTTTGAGGTACAGCACTGGTCTGTGCATTATGAGGGCTATTAAACAAAGGTAAATGGCCATCCATCTCCAGAGACTTTAAACAAAACACGCGGAAAGCCAGACCTCTATGAAGAGGCCCTATTTCCTGCTAGATAGTGTGTGCATCTGATTACACGAATGGACCATAAACATTTCCAGGGATGGGAGAGAGTGCAGGTCTGGGCATTAACTAGGCAAAGGTCATGCATGAATTCTTCACCCAGCCCAGTGGCTCTGAGGAAGCCCATGGTCACAGTAGCCCTTGCTGCCTTGAAATCCACCCAACTGTGCTACTGTCCAGTGTGTGGGACTCATGAATGGATGATACTGTTGAGTATCTCTCTCCATCTGCTCCTCCCATCTCCTATTCCTTTCCCTCTTGAATAAGAGTAATAATATAAGACATTGCCACTGTAATCCTATTTATGACTTTATTATAATTGTTATTTGAATGCCATAAATTTGCTGTGTCTAGCCCACAACCTGTGAGTCACATACAACCGATGACAGCTGTGAATATGGCCCAACACAAAATCATAGTTACTTCAAAATTTAAGAGATTATTGTTTTGGTTATTTTTGGTAACTCATTTTCATAGTTCTCAAATGTGAACATTGTAGACTGCAATTCTGTGTTGCGATGTCAGAAAGATGTGGACTAAATATTGTGAGCATCTACTCTGGGATAGATACATACTTATATCTCAAACATATCTCAAACATCTACATATATACAAACATGTCTGTCCTCCACCTATGTAGGTTGTATATAGGTTATGTTGTGTGTGTGTGTGTGTGTGTGTGTGTTCGTGCTCTCATTTGATTCTAATAAGTCATACTGACTTGGTATAACTACTTCTCTAAAAAATGTAAAGATTTGATTGAATGAATAAACAAACATGTAAAGCTCAGGTTAAAGATCCAGCTTTTTCTTGTGGCCATAAAGCAAGCAGGAGGCTAGAACAGGATTCTCACCTGCTCCCGAGGCTCCAGAGTCTACTTTGCTGTGCAGGGACTGAGAGAATTGACACAGTTCAGGTCTTCATCCTTCCACCCACGTTCTGTTGCAGATGAAGACAGCTGTGGATCCCCTAGCATTCCCATCTTGTATCAGAGTAGTGGCCATGGGGCAGTTTAGGAAACTGCCAGGGAGCTCATCTTACCCTGGAAATGATTTACAACCCATTCGAGGTCAGGGGACAGAGGGGCTGTGGGTATGGATGCAGAGATAAGCACTGTCAACCCAACATCTGTCTTGAGATCTTTGATCTGTGTTTGCCCCTTGCTGTCGCTAGACCCCCGAAACAGAGCTTTCAAGATTCTGCTGGTTGAGATATACCAATTCCACACTCAGGGAGGGAACTGCTATTTTATTGCCCCAATTAACTGCTTTATTTGTTTATAAATTCTTCCCTTTTCTGTTTTATGATGCAGTTGTGGTGCATTTAATGGAAGCCCACGATTGAGGCTGGCAAGCTGGCTGTGTGTCCCATTTGCAAAGCTTATAAATGGTTTGGGTCCAGAATGTTTGCAGCTTTTTCCAAAAATATTTGCTTTCTCTAAAAAGCAACAGCTGTTGGAAAATGGATGGAAAGTTTTGTTTTGTTTTCTTCTTTGCCCCAGAGGAGAACAGCCATTGGCTTTCACTGTGGAGTGTGCCGCATTTTATTTAATGCTTTCATTCCTTTGGAGAGTTTGCCTGTTAGATAACAGAGGAAACAGCATGTTAAATCATGCTGAAAGTCACAAAGTTGGGTATGAATTTCAAAACTCACACAGAAAAGCCAGGAAATCTTTCTAAAATTTCTCATGAAAAAAAAAAAATTTTTTTGGCTTCTGTGAAAACATGGGTAAATTTAAAAATTTTAATTCCCGTGAATATTTCTGTAGTATTCTGCAGCTTACAAATCACACATATTTAAGGCTGGATTTCACTAAAGTTCTGCTAATGGGCTTGAGGGCCATGGCTTTCCCTGTTATGCATGATTCAAGTAAGACCCAGACGAACTTGCCTGGAGATAGCAGCGCTGCTGTGGCAGAGTCAGGATTTGAACAGAGGTTTAGAATAACTACTCAGGGCCGCCGTAGCAAAGCGTGTGGGAGCATTATCAAGTGGAGGCCAGTGAGACAAAGCAATTGTCTATGAAGACATCACCTGTTTGAGAGTGAATGTCTTGACTGAAATTACCTCAAATTATGGCTCGTGCACACTTGCTCAAGCCCCGGCTTCCAGGTGGGAACTGGGCGACCTTCAGGAGTCAAGGCAGTGCATCCCATCACACCATGCTGGCCTCCAAGTAGGACAGGAAGCTGGATGCTAGGGAGAGCAAAATGCAGTAATAGAGTATTTGTCCAACAGGGAAAGGGTGGGCCAGGTTGAATACAGTAGGCCAAAGTAAGGCTTGATTCCTCCTGTGTCTTCAAAATACCACCCCAAAGGGAATGAAAATTAGAGGATGTAGTTTTCCAATTTTAGTGAATATAAGAATCTTGAGAATTCCAATGAACAATGTGCATCCCAAGGCCTGAGACTGTGACTTCATAAACATTTGAGCACTTTTCAAAAGCAAGGATGAGCCTGTAGTAAAGTGGTCTGGATGGTATCAAAATAACAGATAACAGGTATGTTTTTCTGTAAAGAAAGTCATAGTAAAATAACTGATCCACGTCACCCACCACAGAACATCCACACTGTCACTTTTTGCAAAGAAATATAGCAAGATGAGGTTAGGGTCCTGAAGACCATCATCCCTGGTTTTGGTGAAACAGGAAGTCTTAAATGGAATGCAGGGGTCTGAGTTTTCAACAAGCCCTTCCACAGTTCTTCCATAGTCTACCTTGTTTTGGACCTTGACCCAAGGAGCTTGGGGGGAATCTCTGTTCAGTGGGAGTCAGGTGACCCCTCCTCTGGGTTCTGTGAAAGAACCAGAGCCTCCAGGCCAATGGTTCTCAACCTGTGGGTCATGATTCAATGGGGAAGTCGCCTATTATATTTCCTGCATATCAGATATTTGCATTACAATCCATAACAGTAGCAAAATTACAGTTGTGAAACAGCAACAAAAACAAGGTTATGGTTGGGGGTCACCACATGATAGACCTGTATCACAGGGTGGCAGCGTTAGGAAGGTTAGGAACCGCTGCTGCGGGCCATGGCAAATTCTACTTCCAGCAGCTTCCAGGCTTCTGAAGGGCAGTGGTCCCAGGCAGCTGCCACATCACTGTGTTGTGCCTTTGCTTTGGCTCACAAGGCAGGCATTGGTGAGTGTCCATGTGCAGACAAATGGAAAGTCAGTATGTTCTAGGGACAGCAGAGAGTCAGAGGCAGGGTGAGCTTCTTAGAGCTCTCAGCTGTGTGGAAAGCCTGCCAGCCATCTTCAAATGAGGAGTGAAGGATTGGTGACAAGAAGGGAGAGGGGAACCAAACTCTATGGATTCTAGACAGATAACAAAATTGAAATTGTATCTTACATCTCTCTTTATGCATACATACATATGTGTGTGCACACACACACATATATAAACATATATATATATATGTATACATATATGTGTGTATATGTATTCCAGGGAAAAGGTGGATGTGAGATGAAAGAGTCAGAGGCAAAGAGAATGAATATGATTTAGAGGTCAGATTGATTGACAGGATGACTACCTGGACCGAGAAAGCTTGGTGGGTGTGGCTTACACGAAGTGATAGGGTGTATCATGGCAGGGTGAGGTGTGTCCTCTGCCTCTCCACAGGAAGGAAGTTGTAATGTTATGGAATGGTAGACTATCATAGCTCAGTAGATCCTCTGAATTTATAATTTATTATGTATTGTCAGTTCCCAGTGTTTGGCTGGGAGAGGTTTAGAACTTTACATGAATTTTACCACCACAGGAAATAGAAACCCACAGTGTACACCATATCCAACTAACCTGCACCCTGGCTTTCTGCGCTGTCCCTACCCACTTCACTCACCCTATACTTCCAAGTACTGTTATTCTAGTGTGAGTTAGAAAATACTTGGTCAGAGGTGGGAACCTGTGCCCATCCTTAGACCATGATCGCCATGACCCAAGGAGACTTGATGCCTCTCTTTGAAGTTCATTTTTTTTCACCTGTAACTGCTACAATTCTTGTCCTGCCCACCTGACTCTCTAGAATTATGCATTCAGGCTGCTTTCTAAAGATTTGTTAATCTTTCCATGAAGGCAAAATAAAAGGTCACTACCCTGAGCAAGTAGGACTTTATCAGACTCCAACAGACAGGTGACTTCTATCTCTTCAGGAGTCTGTTAATGCTGCCACCACCAAGTCCCACAGATTTTGCAATTCACAGAAGGGGTCATCTCGAAGTTTTGGTGGCCAGAAGTCTGAGATCAAGGTGTGGTCAGGGATGGGTTCTTCTGAAGCCTCTCTCCCGAGCTTGTGGGAGCTGTGTTCTCTCTGTTTTCACATGCTCTTCCTCCTGTATCTATCTATTTTAAGTGTACCAGTCACATTTGATGAGAACCACCTTCGTTAGATCCGTAAAGACCTCCTTCTCAATTACTCATATTGTAAGGGTAGGATTTTAACTTTTAAGTTTGAAAGGAACAGCCTGCAACAGGGACTCTAGAAACTTAGGAAACATCAGCTGGCCTGGCTGGAGTCCCAGACTAGATGAGCAAAGACAAAGATGGGCTAGAAGGCCTTGCGACTCCAGGGATTTTTGAGTATGGAAAGCTCCTCATGCAGGGCACCTATCTACCAGGAACATGAATAAACAGGAGTGTGCAAAGACGAGTCTGTGAGAAAATCACAAAATAAAGCAGCAAGGGGTTTGCACTTCCCCAGTGAAGACAGCAATGAACCCCAAAGCAGTTCCCTTCCGGGCCTCTCAGTTACATCACATGGGAGAGAACCGGGTCATACAGCCATTGCTGTGTGATCTGTGCCAGTAGGTGAGCTGGCAGGGAGAACTGGGCCATTTCACATAAATCCCACTTTGAGCAGATGCAGGAGCAGGAGGCCGAAGGAAAAATTCACGATGCACTTCCACTTATCCCCATGGGTGCTTTTTCATGGCTTAAGGAGGAGCAAGAAGGATTCCTTCCCCATACCACTGTGAAAGAGTACTTACAAATTATGTTTTTTCATTGTTTGGACAGTAAAAGCAAGTAATGACTCTCGCTCTGCTTTTTATTGCCCCAGTAAGCAATCTGTCTCCTCAGGTATGCTCTCTGCTGTGCAGAGGGCTGGGGAGTGCTGCTCACACTCGGGCTCTGGTGTACAGGTCTGCCTGCAGAATGTGCCTCCTGCTGCTTCTCATGTCCCACCGTGACCAAAAGTCCACTGATGTCATCTTCCACCCACTGGAAGACGATGTCAAGGAAGACACGCATTGGGCTCTTCAGACCAACCAGCTTCATCTACAGATATTTATATATCGTCCTCATGAAAGGATTCCCCAATAGCTAAAACATGACTTTAAGCACACATGTACAAGCAAGAGCATAGATACACACAGAGACACAGATCTATGCAAACACACATGCATAAGGAAGAGACACACAAAGACACAGACACATACAAAGGCATACAGATACACACAGCTGATAAATGCACACACATAAAGACACAGATACACACACATGTATACACACATAGAGAGAAAACTTTTTTTACATTTATGTGTTTATTTATGTGTGACCATTAGTTTTGACTCCTTAGTGACAATCAAAACCTCCAAATTTATTTATTCTGTCACCATCTGTAACAAACTACATAGAGTGATAAACAATACAAATGTAACCCCACTGTGTGCAGATGAGAGATGCTATGCAGGCCCCTTGCCCTAAAATCAAAGGCTTGAAGAGTAAAGGGAAGACTCAATTTTTTTTTCCTGGCTTCTGGAGGCTACATCAATTCTCTGGCCCTATGTGCTTCCCTCCCTATGAATTTCTCTCTTTGGCACCAGAACACTTGACCAGGCTTTCATATTTGCCTGCTGAACAGCTAAACAGGACAAGCTAACTTGTCCTGTTGGGCACACAGTGTTTAGCACACAGCTTGGAATACAGAAAGTTTCAGGAGTGTTTGTCAGATTAACCAGATCACTCACTACAGGAAGTCTCCAATTCACAGTGTTTTCAGTACAGTCTTGAAAGTATGTCCGTAGCCTGACTGACACACCAGAGGTCGAGCAGAAACCTGAAGGTGGGTTCTTTGCCGAAGTTTAAATATTGGATTAATTAAATGAAGATAATAGCAGGATTTCTTTATAAAACCACCAGTTAGACATATCCTACATATTCAACAATGACTTTTCAAAATGTTATTGGACTTGACAGTGGTGAGGCAGAGGGATAAGGCAGCACTCAGTTAAGTGTTCTGACTTTGGAATAGAGTGCTTGGTGCTGGGTCCTTAAGGAAGGAGCTGTGATGGGAGATGTCATTCTGTAAATATGTTTCTCTTATTGGTTAATGAATAAAGCACTGTTGGCAAATAGGAACGCAAGATAGGCAGGACTAGGAGACAAAGAGGATTCTGGGAGATGTTGTAGAGGATTCAAGATGTAGAGACTTGAGAGAGAAGCAGTCCCAACCCTCTCTCTGGTAAGTCAAGACCACGTGGAAACACTTAGATTGATAGAAATGAGTTAATATTTAAGACAGAGCTAGCCAATAAGAAATGCTAATAACTGGCCAGCAGCTTTACATTTAAATACAGAGTCTCTGTGTGTTATTTAGGGGCTGACACAGCTATGGGGCCAAGATGGCAGGAAAACTGCTCGTAACTAAGCTGTGTGGTTTAGGGCAAGATTTTATCTTTAAAGATGACGACTAATGAGTCTACTTGACAACTAGTACAGGTCATGGCCCAGGTCTTCTCAATGCAGCGATGCTGTCCTCGTTGCCCCCACTATTCTAGTGTGATGTGACGATCTTTTTCAAAATGTAAATATGCAATGATGTGTGTGTGTGTGTGTGGGGGGGAATCGAACTCCAGGCAGTACAATCAGGAAATAATCTTGTTTGCCATTTTGTATCTTACTATGGCTGTGTCAGATGTCCACCATGCAGCTGATATTCTAGGCCACTTCAAAACTTTAAAGCTCATGCTTGGGTATTTGAATAGTCTCATGCTGTGTATTAGAAGCTCAGAGTCAAATGAAAATTCCTATTTCTACCTTTTATCCAGTTCAGCTATCACCTCCCACCACCTGAGCCCAGGCACTTGATCCTGAAGACAGGCAGTGTGGAAATGGAGCTACAGCCAATTTTGTCCTCCAGATTCAGACTCCACTGTATGACGCTGCCTGGAATTTTACCACAGGTGACAGATGAGAGGGCAACAGAAGACCTGTTTGCTGGAGGTGGTACAGACATGCTGCCAGTGGCTTCCCTGTGACATGCTCAAGTCGGCTTTCTTCTGGGAACTTTTCTGTGCCCTTTGAAATGCCCACCACCCATCGGAGGTCACTCCCTTATCCAGGTTCTGGGTCCTAGGACTTTGAATGAATTCTCATTGTCTTTCAACTGTTTGTCCCAACTGACACTGTTGGGGTTCATTTTCATCATCAGGCAGAGCATACATAGCCAGGGTCCATTCAGAATGACTCTAACCCCACTACTTTCTGGGATGACATTTATGCCATCATCGAAAGCTCACGTACAAATGTGCAGGCAAAACATGCATGCAAATAAAATGACAAGTCTAAGGTTTTTAAAGTAAAAAGATGCTATTTTCTACATTTATTTACCCATCAAGAGGAGAAATTAAAATCTAAGTGCTAAGTAAGATGGTCACAGTTCAAAATTACAAAGCATTTACCTGTAATTTAAAAGGAGATTGAAAACAGACAAAAAACAAAACAAAACCAAAAAAAAGTGTATCTTTTTTTCTTGATGTCTTGTTAATGTAAAGCAGTTGTGTGGTTTAAAAACTTGTGTCCTCTACAAATTCCCATGCTGAAATCCCAGCTTCTAAGTGACATTAGTATGAGGGGACATTTTTGGGAGGTGGTTAGATCATAAGGGTAGAGTTCTTGTAAGGGGGGAAAATGGCCTTACAACACAAGGCAAGGAAACAAGTTCACCTTTTCACCATGTTTCACCATGTGAGAAACATAAAGGCAAGTCTTGAGTAGACACTGAGTGGTCTGGTGACATGATGTGGATGTCCCAGCCTCCAGAATCATTAGCGATAAATCCCCCTTGCTTATTAACTACTTAATCTACTTGATCAAGCAGCCTAAAATTGTCTAAGACAGCAGTACAATGAAAATGTCAAAGGAAGATTTTAAAATGTGAATTTCCATGGAAAAGAGGCTTTATGGAATAAAAGTTTGACTTTGTAAATTTCCTACAGAGAACACAATCTTGTAAAGTTTCTTGGGCTGTCTGTTCCTGTGTTTGCAGAATGGTCCCAGAGAACTCTACTAGTCGGTTCATGTAAGAATGGAGTAAGATATGCTATATCTTACTCTAGGCCAGCACACTGCCTCATCAGGCAGTAGCTACTACCTACTGAGTCCAACATCTCTTTGCAGTGTAACTTAGATGCAGTGTTTTGCCAAATATATGCAATTATAAGTTGACCTCACAGTTATGCTAGTGACTGTTTCCATCATGATAAAGTGTTCCATTGTGTTCATTGCGCTGAATCTCCACATACCTCTTCTCTCACTCTTTAATGAGATTTTCATACTGGAGTCACATAGCTCATGGTCTTCTGTATCTGGCTTCTTTCTCTTTGGTATTTTTTACAGTGTTGCATGTTTCAAATTTTCCTTTTTGTTGTTAAATAATATTTTATTATGTGAAATATCAACATTTTATTTACACATTCACCGGTTGACTGGCATTTGTTTGGCTTTCATTTTGGGGCAGTTATTAATAAATTACTATAATCATTGGAGAACAAGTCTATATGTAAATATGTACTTTCATTTTTATTGGATAATCACACAAAAGTGAGATTAATGGGTTGTATAGCAAGCCTCAATTTAATTTAATTTCACAAGAAACTTTGAGAATGTTTTCCAAAATGGCAACCCAGTTTGCCTTTGCACTCAGGGAAGGGACCAGATATCCATACCCATATCAATACCCAGTCCTTTTCGTTTTAGTTTATCTAGTAGCTATGAAAAGAAATCTGTATTTTTAATTCACACTTCCTTAACAACAAGGGATGTTAGTGTCATTGTGTGTGACTACCTGCCATTTGTGTGCTTTCTTTGGAGAAGATTTAAATCTTTGATAATTTTTAAAATTGACTTCCTTATGTGTCAGTAAGAACTCATCATCTGCTCCAGAGAAACAACCTTGAGAATATAAATGGAGGTAGGTATTCATGATTCTTTTTCTGGGTAGGTGTTTTTTTTTTTTTTTTTTTCTTCCTGGGATTTGCTTGTTTGTTTGTTTGTTTCTTATTTTTGAAACAGGGTTTCTCTGTGTAGCTCTGGCTGTCCTGGAATTCACTCACTCTGTAGACCAGGCTGGCCTCGAACTCAGAGATCTGCTTGCCTCTGCCTCTTAAGTGCTGGACTTAAGTGTGTGCCATCACTGCCCAGCTGGGTTTTTACTTTTTAGTGGCAAAAGTTTTGTTATCCCACAGAAAGAGGATCGGTCCTACTGATGTTGAAACAGATGAGGGTGCGAAGGTTTATTACTCACACAATGGGACTTTCTGAGGAGAACAGGGCAGGCTCCCAAGCAGATCCAAAAATGTCATAGGAGAGTGGGAAGAGCCTGGCGTGGCTTTTGCTGTGACTGGGGAATAGGGCTGGAGTGAGGGTTCCTGTGACTGAGGGCTGGAACTTGCATGCTTTGAACTTCCCTTGGCAACAAAGGTGGGAGCACCTGGGTTTTCTTATCAGCTGGCCCAGATGCAGGGCAGAGGGGAAGGGGAAGTGGAAGAGCTGGAAAGCTGTCAGCAGCCACGTTACCAGCAAAATACAATTAGAATCTTCATTGTACTTTCACATTCATGGAAGCCAGTCTGGCCTTGTTGCTATTTTGCTGCTCACTGACTTTTGTCTAAGAAATATTTTCCTATATCCCAATAAAGACTGTTTCCTTCTAGATGCTGTTGCTAAGTCCTCGATCTGTTTGGCATGGATTGTTGTACAGGATTTGAGGTCTGGGATTTTTTGTGTTTTCATGGATTCTATCGCCTCTTCCAGGACTGCTGAGTGAGTGGCACCAACTTCTACAAAAAACAAAAAGTCTTGCTCATATGTGATAGAAATTATGAATCTATAGATTAATATAGGAAGAACTGGTATCTTAACATTTTATCTAATGAAGTGAAGGCAGTTAATCTATATATTAGGTACATTTCTCATTTCTTTAAAATGTGCTGGAATTTTCAGCATAGGGATTTTACACTTATTGAATTTTTCCCTGAGATTTTTTTTTATTGTGCATATGTTCATGTATGTGTGCACAGACACAGGCACATGGCACATGCCTACATGTGCAAAGGTGCAGGTGTCCTCCTCAATACTCCACTACTTTGTGTGTCTTTGAGACAGAGTCTCCCACTGAACCTGGAGCTTGCTGACATAACCACACTGTCCAGGGCTGGTTGGGTCCCACTTAACAAAAGCCAACAAATGACCCTGCTGAATCAAACATTTTCAGCTCACATAAAACCATCCCAGAAGGAAATTCCAGGCTCCTTGTGAATGCAGAAATAGCCAATGCTCCAGCAGGCAAAGTTATGGTAGATGAGCAAAGGAATTGGGGAGTGCAATCTCTAATTAGGAGAAAATCCAACCAGTTGTAAGTGTATTAAGACTTGATATAGACCAGTGGTTCTCAACCTGTGGGTCACGACCCCTTTGGAAAACCTTCTATCTTCAAAAAAAATGTTTACATTACGATTCATAACAGTAGCAAAATTAGATTTATGAACTAGCAATGAAAGGAGGAGCTGTACTAAAGAGTCCTAACATAGGAAGGTTGAGAACCACTGAAATAGACAGTATTTGTGCTTTAAAGTGTGCTTTAAAGGTTCCCATAGTTGTATTCTGTATCTTCGAGAGACAGAGGAAAGGTGACAAATACCAAGTATTGACATAATGTTTTAAAAAAGAGGAGGGGGAACCTAAATTTAACTGCTAATGATGAAAATGACAGTGTCTGGAATAGAAAAATGGACTCCATAGAATTAATGACAGATTAAACATTAGGAAGAAAAAGCAGTGAAATTCATAGATTAGAAATTGCTGAGGAAATCAAACAGAGATGGCACCGTGGACTCACAGGGCAACTCAAGGCTCCTAATGGGGAAAAACACAGAGACGTGAGCAAGAGGGACCCCAAAACATGGGGCAACTCTGAGGGTGGTAGGAGAATTTTTTTTGCACACATATGTACACATATGCACAAGTACATGTATGAGAAATGGGCTGTGAATTTCTTTGTTACAGCAACATACTGTATTCTCTAAATGTAGGGTTTATTGTGTACCAGTGATACCTCAATAAAAGCTTATTATTTGTTGCCAGTACAGGACATGGAACTTCAACCCAGTTTTGGTAATAGGCTAAAATTCTGTATGATCTGAAGAGACTAGATGATGGTTGATTTTTTTTTTTTTTTTTAATGTAGCAAGCTGATATCCCCCAACTTCATAAAACTCAGGCTTTCTAACAATGCCCGCTGTTGTTCCTAGTGTGGCTGTGATTAAAATTAGCGACATCCAGATGAGATGCAAAGATTTATATCAGAGTTGTGCAAATGGTGAAGTGCCCTATAAATTAATTTAATAATTATACCCGAAAGAAACATATCTGAGTCCTCTCTGCCTGAGCACGTGGGTTTCCCTATGGAAGATCAAGGTCCACTGACTGAGAGGCCTGCATCCCACCGACACAGTAATGCACACAGGACTCCACCATACCCAAGGGCCAGCCGCCCATCCTCCTCCAACAATTGCAGGAAATGGATGCAGCTCCCTTTCCTCAGAGCTCGTGTGCCAGGTCCCCTGTGGGGAAACCCCTGTATCCTGTCTGCTCGATATTTGATGCTTGGTGATAGCAGGCCTGCATTCTCCAGGAGCTGGACGTGAGCTGTTCAGCACAGAGGTATTTATAGGTTCTCTGGAAATGCCTGCAGAAAGCCCCCTGGAGCCTGGCTGGGGTGCTTAGCCATCAGTGCTGCGAAGTGCCTGGCCTTATTCATGCTGCCTGAGAAAGGTGGGATTCTTCTACAGTCTTACTTATCATCCAGGTTTTCAAACTTACACCCTCCTGTGAAAGCCCCTTTCCACACACTGGCCCGGATATCACGCTCTTCAGTTTCCCACCACAGAAGCCGGCGTTACAATCGTATTTGCTACTCATCCTTATGAGAAATTGTTATTCAGTCTTGGTGTAGTTATTGAGTCCCTCCGTAGGCTGCCAACAGCAGAGGATTCGACTAGATCATGAATTGGATGTGGTGGAATCCATACATTTGTATCGCATTGTTCTCTTAGAAGTATGAGCAAATATTATTTCATATGGTCATCACATTTTCTTTGAGTCTTGTCAGACATTTGATGTGCCTCCGAGCTTTGTCTAGTCTTGCTTTGTCGATGGCACTGCGACAGGCAAGGGTCCTAGAAAGCCCCTGGAGGCCTTAGGGAATGTCACATACCTTCTATTTCTCCTGCAGGCTCTGATTTCTCCTCTTAGGGAGCTCATCTTTGCTCCAAATGTCTTCAGCAACATAGGGAGTTTAACAACGGGTGAACTCATTTTCTCAGAGCCAGGAATTATTCAGACTTCAAGGTTTCTGGCATTTAAAGGGGATTTTTGGTTTCTGCATCAGGTCACCCATGACACAGGGCAACTTCTGTTTTTGAGTGGGATAAAAATGCTTTTAAGAGGCATATTGAAAGGCCTCAGAGGATTCCGTGGACATCAAATAGTTTTTAAAAGACAACATTTTGATGGTTTAATTATAACAAAATAGGAAACATGCAGATTAAATTGACCCTAAAACACACATGGTTTTTAAAAATTAAAGGCGAGGAATTTTAACAAAATACATTTTTGGGGGAATCTAAAACACATGAACAAAACTAAGAGGACTGATGGATTAAAAAACCCAGCAGCTGGCCTAGGTGATCTGCCATACAGTAACCCAAGGAGATCCCAGGATGTGTCACTCTGGGCTTTCTTACCAATTGGAATCCCATTTTCCAACCCAGTTTTGCCTCTGAAGATGAATAAACACACCAAATCATTTGTATAATAGGTTATATAAAATAGGTTTTGTCTGGTATAATAGGTTTTGTTTGTTTTGGTTTTTGTTTTGTTTTTTATTCTAACTAAAATTGTGTTCTTTAAATTTTTTACAAAAAAAAAAAAAAAAAAACCAGGTCAGTTCCCAAGGAATTGAAGTTTTACCTTAAGGTATTTGATGATTTTCAGTCTGCTTAGCTTCTTCCTTGTCAAGGGATGTGGTTGTTACTATGAGTTATAGAATTAAGAAACTTCAGTGTTTGTATTACCAGGATACTGTGGTATCTCCTTTATTCTATTATAGAAGCCCTCAATCCAATAACCAATTTAGGCTGACAGACATCTGTCTGCCTTGGGGTCAGGCCAGTGACTGTTCTCCGAGAGACCCTTCCTTTGTGGAGTACTGTTAGGCCTACCCGGAATATAAGGAACTTTGTCAACTTGCCTTGCTTCTGTGTTGGGTAGGGTTTGTGTGTCCTTTTGTCATTGTGCAAACTTACTTGTGGGGATCTTGGGTGATGACATGAAGGTATATGTCTGTAAAGGAGTTTGATCTTGGCCTTGGGCTTGTGAGCAGCCCATGAGTGCTTCCAATTGAATTCACTTTGGGGTTCTGGGAGCCTACAAATCCAGGTGCCAATCTACAGGAGGGTTGGCCTGCTGTAGTGTCTTGGGGGTAGAGTATTGCTTCCTCCTATGTTGTCATAGGACGACTGGAGACCTGTCAGTTTCTGAGTGGCACACTCTGAGAGCAGTCTTTTGGCCTCATCTAACATGGAGAAAGGTTTTCTTTGGTGTCTGAGAATTTTATCATGAGATTTAGCAAATGTGGGGCTGGAGAGATGACTCAGTGGTTAAGAGCATTCACTGTTCTTCCACAGGACCTGAGTTTTGTTCCCAACACTCATGGCTCAAACCTGTCTCTAACTCCAGCTCCAGGCATCTGATACCTCTGACCTCCATAGGCAACTGCACTCATACACATACCCATACACAGATATATACACCCGCATATAATTAAAAAACAATGAAAATCAACATACATGTTTAGCACTTGTTAAAAAAAATGAACTCATGGTGCTCAGGTCTTAATTTCCTCTCTTATTCCCCTCTGCTTTTTAGACTTGGGCCTGGGAAACCCTCACATCCTTGTTAGAATATGGATGTTTCACTGTGTTAAAATATGGACATTTTTTGAGATGTTTTTAGTTAACACAGATACTTTCAGTTGGCTTCTACAATAAGTTTTAAAAACAAACCCTTCTTACATCATGCCCTTTCTGGAAACAGCAATTTTTTTTGATATAAAGTTGACTTTAGCTGACAGTCAATAGCATGCTACTGTGAGACACTGAATGAAGTCAGAGCCTCAAAGTTCAGAATAGGGAGGTCACTCTCTGCTTTCCATGAGTAGTGGCAATGCATGTCCTGGTGGTTTTCATTAATAAAATCCTATCTTAGGGACTTTATGAGAGTCCTGTCCATCTTAGTCCTATAGTAGGTACTTTAAACATTCATATGCTGTACCTAATTCTAAAGAATTTAGGATGCTGTCTATTTTAAAGACAACTTAATTGGCCTTTAACTTGAGGAAAAATAAGCAATGTGTTTTTGAAAGTGAGTCATATCATGTCATTAATTTGTCTTCAGTAAAAACTAACTCTAAGTTGAGTAAAAGAGAATTCTTTCTCTCAATAGAGAATATTCTCACTACATCTCTCATCAGAAGGCGGTCCAGCCTCTCATGGAGTGATTGTAGACTCAAGCTGGACACCAGCCACTGAAACCTCCAGAGTCAAAGGGGATTCCAGTTAGTAAAGTCACGAAGTAGTGGCATGTGTGCTGTGTGAAACCTTTCTGGAACTGGAGAATTGTTGTAGGGTGGTGATGACCAGCATGAGAGAAAGGAAAGGAACAGGAGTGTTCATCTGCATCTGCTTCTAACAACAGGCTTCTCTAGGCTGACTCAAAGAGCAAGCATCCCAGGACCTGGCCAGAAAGTAGGCAGGTTCTGTAATAAACAGGACTGTAATTGTGAGGAGGAAGGACAGGGTAAATACACAAGAGATGCTCTTCTTTTCCAGCCTGTACATTAGGGAACATTTGCCACCTCATGGCTTTGGGAAATGCTTCTTGACTTGCTGGAGATAGGTTATGCCTTCCCTGAAATCAATAACCCATAATATTGTCATTCAGTGGGTTCCACAGATCTTTTATACCAAACCATTCAAGGTGTTGTGGTCAAAACTGCAGATTCCTGCATCTTGACCAAAGGACTTTGCTCTTCTGGGATGAGTTCATGAGTCTGCACAACTACTGAAATCCCTGTGAGTTTATGATAGAAAGGAGTATGAATCCCCCCTTACATAAACCTTATCATCACCATGGCTAAACACTTACTACACATCCTTTTTTCTCACTGCATAGTTGAGTCTCCAGGTTAAGAGGATGACCTGTAGGAAGCCTATAATCCACTCTATCAGATTATTTGGTGTTTTCTAGTGTTGAATGCATCTATCTGTTTTATAACTATAGTTGTCTTTATTAAAAAACATCCACACACATTTTTTGTCATCTTGAGTTTTCTATAAAATGAGAAAACCAGGTAGAAATATTGACTTTAGACAGCTAAAATCTGAAATAGAACAGTATCATTGAAGACAACATCAAATTGAAAGAGAGAAGGGAGTTGTAGTCTCATATTTTTTTTTTTTTAGTTCAGAAATTCTTTTAATCCTGAAATGATAATTCATTTAAACAAGTTTCTCTTATCTTAGTCCAACATGGCTTCACATAATAAAAATGGTATTTCCTCATCACAATTCTTTTTATGAATTGATACAGGATAAGACTTGAGTATTTGGCTTGATGATTTTCTTAAAGAAGAAAAGCATCACAGAATAAATCCACATCCCTATAAAGCTTGCATAAATATTGTCATTTGGGTCAGGTTTAGGGGATGTCTAATAAAGAATCTAAAGAACTGAATGATGCACAGAAGACTTGAATAGCTAACTCTATTGAATATGATTAGAAAGCCCCAAGTATCTCTTCAGCACAACCCCTATAGAAGAAAAGTAGATTAAAAACCACAGTAACATCAAAGCTCAACTTTTGTCACAGATAATAGGAACACAAAACACAATTGGTCAGTTGCTTTCTTTTAAACATTTTGTTGATTTTTTTTTTTTGTGGATTTCCCATTCTGCTCCCCAAACTCATTCATCTCCCTTTCCTTTGTATCTGCCCTCTGCCCTTGCAACCTCCCCCCCAAAAATTTGTTGTGGCAGCTGTAGTGTGACAGGGGTCTGTCAACTAGTAAACCCTTTAGTCCATATATCTTTACTTTCAAATGTTTATTGCAATGAGTCATTGGTCCAGTTTGAGGCCTCTGGCTTCTGCTACCCTATCAATACTGGATCCTTATTGGAACCCCTCTTGGATATCCTGTTGTTGCCCTGTGTGGTGAGAGCCTGCAGTTTTCAATCTGCAGGACTGGCCCCTTCATGTGCTCCAGCAGTTCATAGATGGGGTGGATGTTGGAGTGGTCCAACCCTGGACCTGGGTGGTAGCTGCATTATTACCATGAAGTTGAGTTCTCCAGCATGCCCTGGCTTGCTTTCCCAATGCCTCAGGCAGCAAGTGGTGGGGCCAGTTCTCCTGCTCCAACACCCTGAGCAGGGACCCCCAGTGACAGGTCAACTCTAGTGTGCTGCCCTGGTGAGGTGCAGAACCGGCTCCTTTGAGTGGTGCAGCCAGTAAGGGGCAGGCCCAGCTCAGGTCAGTTGCTATTTTGAAGAAAGTCTAAGTTGAGTCTTCAACTTCATGTTGAGAACAATAAGTATGTGAAGCAAAATTCACACGCAGAAACCAGCAACCAACCACGTCACAACGAGGTTATGCTTCTCTAGAGTTTAGACTAGGAATCAGCTGAACTTGTAGGTTTTGAGTCCTCATTTGTCATGTGTGGAGCCAGCCTGCCGTAGCAATCTGTGCTACTGCAAAAACAGATCTGTACAAAAACAGACCGTGACACTGGCACACACCTGAGCTAGGGGAAACTCTTATGAGTGCTCTGTCAAGGACGATGAGCTGACAGCCATGTGAAGAAGGGGACACTAACTGTTACAGATCTTCTGATGTCCTACCACCATCAGATGCACAATATTGTGTGTTTCCCACAGATAGGTTCCCTTAACCTCTATGGAGAACAGTCAGGCTTCTGAGACAGATCTGACAGTGCTCTAATGAAGCAAAACCCCCTCCGAGTTATGAGGACACATCAGTCTTTGCCTGATATCAGCCAGAATGTCATTCAGTAATACATCCGATTGTCAAGAAAGAAAAAAATGTTTTTCTAAAAAATTCAGTTGATTTCATGAATATTTAATAATTGCTCATTCCACTAATTACAAAGAAATCAATTTAAAATTCTCACCCCTCAAAAGACAAAAGTTAGATGGGACCCCAATCATTTCAAATGAAGCCACTGGAATAATTTATGTACACCGCCTGCTTTAAACAATGAGTGGGAAAAATCCAAGGCACTGCCTGTTGGAAGATTCAGTTGTACATAGGCAAAGGGAGCTAGAAGGTCTGCAGGACCTTCTTTTTGTTTAGGGTGCACAGAGCCCTGGGTTTTAAGCTCCTGCATAACACAAACCTGGGTGTGGTAGTGTAGACTTGCAATTAGATCAGTAGGGGACAGGGGTGAAGGCAAGGGGGATCAGAAGACCAATGTCATATCAAGCTAACCTGGGCCACATGAAACCCTAAAAAAAGATAAGAGTTGACACCACCTTAAAGAGCATGGAATATGTGTGTTCTAGCCAACAGAGGTCAGTGGGTGGGTTCCACTGATTAGGGCTGATTCTCTCACCCAAGAGCATCTGGTGGTTGGGAGGTTTAACCATGAACAGTCCATCTGCCAGCTGGATGCAGCTGCGTGAACACTGCAGAGAACTCATCTGTAGAACAGACAGCCTATTTCACTTGTAGAAAAGGGCAAGAGGAGACTCCCTCGGTGAGGTAAAACACATCTCAGCACAGATTCCAAAGGCTAGAGGGAGCTTGTCTCCTTCCCCCTCTTATCTTTTGCTTTTGGCCTGTCTCATGTGAAGATGCTGCCCTGGTTTATGTCTTCAGCATTCTCTTTCATCCAGTGGAATTTGTGCTGTGTCTTAAGAGATCTTCTGAACCATAAGTAGCATATTAATTAATTATTGAGTTAGTGAAACAAATTGCACATCAGTGTATTTTATAATTATTCTCCAATTAGATTTGGTTTATCGAGTTAGAGGAAGAGAATGGGATTTCTGGTTAGGCTAGAGGGAACAGCATGCAGAGTTATGTTCTGAACTGGGAACCATTTTGAACTTTCTTCTTTTAATAAAACCAAGCAGCGAATGCATGCACAACAGCAGGAAGGGTGGAAAGGAAGCAGAATTTCAAGAATAAATAAGATGGCTTGTTCTTTCTTTGCAAGACTTCTCCCAAATGTTGGAAAGACTACAGCTGAAATTTAAATGCAAACAATGGCCTGAAGGAGAAGATACATGGAAACAGGCAAGGAAAGGGGCTGATATGTTATCAGCAGAGGGCCAGTAACACAAGGATCAGGGCTTTAGGCTGCCTCAGCTGCTATAACAATTTGGAGCCCTGGGGCATAAGGGAAGGGAACCTAGGAATCACACTGAGCATTACTTCCAAGTGGTCACATGCCATCAAGACCCCATTTGAGGAAAAACAAACAAACAAACAAAAAAAAAACAAAGAGAAAACAAAAAAACAAAAACAAAACACCCAAGAATTCCCTGAACATTGTGAATATCTTAGCTTCATAACTCCCAATGTGTATGTTGCTAAGATATTTAGTTAGGAGCTTTGGACTCTGTTCACTTGTGCATGGTTCCATATAGAGAGATCGCCCTCAAGTGAGGTCTTTGGTATTTAGTTAGCATTAATATCCCATGCACTCAGACACTAGCCCCCTTTGAATGTCACCTTCGCTGTCTTACCTACAGGAGCTTCTGCTTGGCCATGATGATTTTGAATACTCAAATCGCCTTCCTGGGATCTTATCCAGCATACCCAACTTTGCCTGCTCCTCCTCCCCTCCCTCACTTTCTCCTGTTCTATGTGGCCTTCGATGTCCAGCACAAGCTCTACTTCCTCCTGGGAGCCACCATACTTGCTCTGTCTTCAGAGGCCACAGTGCTTCTCTATGGACCAGTTTGCCAGCTGACTGTATACGGTTGTATCGATCATTGTTGATAATGCTGTTAACATATTAAGGCTCTATGCCTCGTGTCTTGGAAGTCAGTTCTCTCAGAAGAGTGGCTTATAATGCTTCCACAAACTCTTCAGGAGTATACAGTACACAGCTGGAGCTCAATAAATGTACAATAAGGAATTGCTAAACAACAGCAAAGACAAAAGAGAAAATATCACAAAGTTTTAAGGAACATTCCTTTCATAGCTTTTACAGTCTTTTCATTAGTATTATATTTACTAAATTTGATTATTTAATTTGATAGATGCTAATTTAAAATATTAATAAATTACCAGTTTTTTGTTTTTAGAAAAAGCATTTGATTTGTATTAAGGAGAGTTTAAAACATGTGAACTGTTTTACTTCTTGGCACATATTGTACTCTCTTCCAAAATGAAATAGAAAAATATTAGTTTGAAGGAATTACTTATTTTCATCACATTTTTTTGCATTTATCCACTTCCTTTGGTTATTTATTAACTAGATGTTTCAGAAATACACTAAGTATATACCAGGAGTCATAAAAGTGACTAAAATACTCCCAAATAAAACATACAGGAAAAGGGGCACTCGGGGAGGAGAGTCATACGGGGCTTTCTGGTCCCTCCACGCCAAAGTGACCCAGGTGTGACTTTTTCCAGTTGATACCCTTGGCTTCTGCTATTCCTTCCTATACCTGTGCTGGGCAGGAGCTCTTCTACTCAATCACAACCCCACAGCAGCCCTCAGTGCACAGCCAGAGGCAGCTAAGTGGTTAACTGCAATCCAGGGACCCAGCCAAACTAAAAAGCGGCATGTTCACCAAACCACCCTCTTTCCCCCACTGTTTTCTCTGGAGCAATCCCAGCTCTAATTAAAACATAATGCTCTCCTTATGTGATTCCTTGGACAAGTTGTAGAATGACCATAATACAGACCAGGTTTCCCAGCTGTTCCCCGCCTTGGCTGGTGTTCCCATGCACACTCCCCACGCCCAACTTCTCCTCTATATACTTACCATATGACCTCTCCCCCTCCCACTTCTCCCCTGCTGTCCCACATATATTGTACATAACTTCCTGACTCGTATTGTTGTGCCTTCAGTGTCTAAGGGCCATTACTGAAGTGCAGAGGGCCAAGAAAAAAGTCAGACTTGCCTCCGCAGAGCACTTTAACGCTATTTACAATGGAAAAAACAACTTTGAACTGCTTCCAAAATAACAGGCATTAAAATCACTTCTGTTTGCTGTTGAGATGGATTTTGCAGTAACCTTTCCAAACCTGCTTCCTCTGGATGGTTTTCAGTTCACAGAGTGGCTTTCTCAACGAAAATTTAAAATGGTACCCATATGAACACGACATACATCACAAAAGGTTATTTCCCAACACTTTAACACTCACAAAACCAGGCTCTGCTGTCCTGTGATCTCAATGGTAACTATATAAGCATGGCGATATTATGAAACACTGCTTCCAACACAGAATTAATAAAAGCAGACACCAAGGCATGTTTGATAAAGGAATCACTTAGCGCAGTTCTATGCATTCAATTTCCCACGCCTCTCCTCACACATATTTTCTGTAAACTTTCTATCCCTTCAGCCTTTTCATCCAGCTTCATTAAATGTTATGAGGATTTCTCAGCCAGAGGTTGCAAAATGGCATTCTATAAGTGAAATCCATGAGTTTTTGTCTGTGTTGGTTTTGATCTGCATAGCTTTCTTAAAAAAAAAAAAAAAGGTTATGATTCAATAGCTAATGTTCTGAAGTTGTAATACTCCATTCACAAATTTGGATTCTCGGTTTATTCTGAGAGACTATTTTGGTGTGGAACTGTCCTGGAACACAGCTGAGTGCATTACCTCACTGGGGCAAGGGCCTCGTGGAGTTCCCGATTCCATCCATTCTTCCCATCACTCACTTGGCATTTTAATTTAACATCTTGGATTATCATGTCACTGATTCAAGTATTTTATAGACAGAAGTTTGGCCAAGCAAAACGTGTTAAGCCATATGTTCTTATTCATTTCAAAATCTAAATTCTTTCTCCATAGAGTATTTCCCATTTATCTAAACTCTTGACCCTATGTTCCCATGGAAACTGCTATCTATCATACAGCAAGTCTAAGGTAGTTATGAAAAAGGACTTTGGGCTCATGAAGTCTTGCCCCACATCCAATTGTGTAGTGCTGGGAGTATGGCTTAAATTTCCATGTTCCAGAAACCTTATCAATACAATGGAAACACCCCCTCACTTGGATATTCTCACCAGGGAAGCCTGTTAAAGTATGGAGCTGGTTCCTTCCAGAGTTTCTGAGGCAGTAGGTCTGAGCTGGGACTTGGACACGTGCATTTCTCACAAGTTCCCAGAGCATGATGTTGCAGACACAGGGCCACACACTGAGAACTACTGCCTGGCTAAATTGCTGGATTGTATGCATAGTTACACAAAACACATGATACCATGAACTAGTCATTTTGATGCAAGGAAAAAGGTGGTTTATTTTGTTAGTAATTTGGTATATTATTATACTTAATAAGGGATATCAGTGAGGAGTCCAGATAATTATTTCACTTTGAAATCTGTGTTTTCATAAAGCAAAGAAGAAAATTCAGACCTCAAACTTATTTTGGCCTTGGCTTGGAGCTCTTGTTTTCCCACTCCCACATAAGAAGAATGAATAGTTTTTCTGCAAGACAGAAGAAGGAAGGGGTAGAGTCATCTCAGATGGGCAGGGTCTTTCAGGCCCTGTCCCTCCATACTCCTCCTGTGCTCAGACTCCAGACCTAGCAATGGAAGGTAACCCCAGTGACTCGGGTTGCCTGTGGTTTCAGGGAACACAAAGCAGACTGTGTTACCATGGGGCTTGTCTACCTCTTCTCTTTCCTCTACCTTCCCTCAGTGATGGGGAAGTGAGAAGTAGGGTGATGTCTCAGGAGACTCAGAATGATGGGCAGGGGTCTCACCTGGAGTAAAGTACCAAACAAGTCATGGTGGTTAACACCTGTTGTCTCTGAAGCTAGCCAGGACACTCTGGTGAGTTCCAGGCCAGCTTCAGCTATTGAGTGACTCAATCAAAATATATATATATCCTCACATCACCTACTTGGTTTTTGTCCTCTTTCTCAACAAACCTTCCCTTTTTTCCTGTTTCCTTCTCCCTAGCTTGTATTTGCACATAAAATATCTTAGGGAAACAGGGCATGCTTTGTGATTCAGAGAACTAATGACCCATTAGGGACTAAGAGACTCTGGAACCCAATCTGTCTTGTCTGGTCTGGTACTCTAAAGAAGCCAGTGCAGCATAGCAATCAAGCATGTTCCACTCATGAGACCCCCCCCCCCAGTAGTGCAAATGCAACAACTAGAGGCTAAATATATGATATCCAGAGTGTAATGCATTATGCTTAATTAAAAATGCATGGACCTCTAATTTTCAAACAGTTTGACCAATACATTATACTCTGCTTCCTCCTGTGGTTGACCTCATGGGAACTCAACATCCCTCCAAGAGGCAAAGATGGGCCACAGTGCGTCAATCGCAGGGGATTTGGGGAGATGATAGGGTGTTAGCTTTCTGATAGCAGATTTTGTTATGGAGAAAACCTGGGCCTTCAGATTTAGGGGGAAGGTCTGAGACCTAAGACCAGGCAGAGGCAACAGCCTGGACTGAGTAACCACACTAGTTCCTTTCAGGAGAGTGGTTTTGTGAATATCTCTGTTGCTTTGCTTCCCAGCACCCCAGACACTTATAAGGCACAATGTAGCCTCCTCACTGCAGAGTTAACTGCCATGCAGTCTTTTATGGGCAAGTCTAATAAAAATATCCACTCTAGAGAAGCAGAGACTGTTGGAGTCAAAATGCCTATGACTTAGAGCAACCTTTGAGATGGGAGCTCTCCACTGGTATTTAAATTTAAATAGTGCATCATAATTCAGGATGCTAAATCAATGTGTAAACGGAATCAATACCCAGTAAAACGACAAGCTGGGCTGCCATGGACCACACAGCTCTCTCCCATCCAAATGCTCTGACTTGTCTCCAGGTCTGCCTGACACTGCCTCATTTGACATTACTTAGTCCATAAAACTTTACACATTTATAATGGGCAACGATAAGACTGGGCAGTTACAGTGGAATAAAATGGGAGAAAGAAGTTACCAGACCATCAAATATGGACATCATTTTCTAGCCAAATGCTTTATTAATGACAAATCAGCAGTCCCAAATTAACACAGATGTGATAAAATATCTACTCGCTGAGAGGTTTTCATCATGAAGTATACTTACAGGCTCAAACTGAAAAGACTCCAAATCCATCTCTAACTTCTGAATGTTTAATTTGTGATAGGCAAATGAATGAAGGTGTTTTAAGACTGACTCAATAACTCTCATCTGAGATTGTGACTAATTTTGCTTAAATAGACTAAGTTGGTTTGTTGTACTTATTAGGGTAGATGGCTGTTTCCTTGTGTCTTCAGAAATGAAAGGCACAAGCAATACTTTACTATTGACATTGTCACTATTGTATATCTCACAGCACATTTGATGTTGTCAGACGATGCAGAATATTAGAGAAGTATGGAAAATGGTGCAAAAAAGGAAACAAGGATATATTTGCATCAAAAAATATCTGCAGGAACAAACTACAGCCTTGGTCAGTATTCTATTGCTGTGAAGAGACACCATGACCATGACTTGCAGTTCAGAGGTTTAGTTCATTGTGCTCATGATGGGAAGCATGGGACACTTAGGCAGACATGGTGCTGGAGAAGGAGCCAAGAGTTCTACTCTGGATCAGCAGGCAGCAGGAAGAGACAGGGAGTGGGGGAGAGAGGGAGACAGGGAGAAAGAGAGAGGAAGAGAGAAGGGGAAGGAGGGAGAGGAGGGAGAGACTGGGCTTGGCTTGAAACCTCAAACCCACCTGCAGTGACACACTTCCTCTAACAAGACTGCACCTACTCCAATAAGGCCACAACTCCTTAATAGTGACACTTTCTGGTGACCAAGCTGTGAGCCTGCACAAGCTGTTTCTATTCAAAGCACCACAATTTATTTACTTGAGGTAGTCTTGTGTATCTTAGGCTGGCCTTGAACTTAGTATGATGAGGAAAACCCTGACCTTCTAATCTTCCTTCTTTCTTGCCCTGAGTGCTGGGGTTGCAGGCATGTATACTCAGGCCTGGTTTGTGTGGTACTGGGGATGAAGTTTAGGGCTTTGTGCCTACTAGGCACAAGCTCTATTGACTGAGCTATATGCCCAAACCAGAAGACATCTTTTCACTGAACTGTTTGCCCTTTTCCTTCATGCTCAATTGCAAAGTCAATGAGCAGCTCTTGGTAAGATCTGGAAACTTGTAAAAACATGGATTTAATGGGGAGGCATCCCTATTCTGGTCTAATATTGTCTTTTACAACTTGACAGTAGCAGGCTGACAGTTCTTTGGAGTTTTAAACTAGCTGGGCAAGTTTATCCCTCAGTTATTTAGGCCTCTACCAAGAAAGAAATGGGACACAACAACCACGATGCTGGTGGGGAGAAATGCAAACAAGCCCATTTTATAGGCTAATCTAGGGATCCATTTTCTCTATCTTGTAATGATATTTCAGGGTGTTCTTTGACTTGTGTTGGGTCCAAATACACTTTGTTGTGGAATAATAGGAATCTGTTATTCTTGCAACTGTGCTGAAAAGTATTCTTCATAACCTCCTTTTCATTTTGAGACATAATTATCTTCTTCTTCTTCACCCTAAGAGTACCTCAAAGCCTATTTCCTTCAGGACTCTTAGACAGTGAGTCCTGTCTTCATGACACTGCATCCTTTAATGTTTGGCATAACCTTCCAAAGCATACTTCTGGACCTTTCTCATGAAGCACAGCCAGCCTTATAAGAATTTTAACCATAGAGAAAAGAAAAACGATTTGACTTCATGTTCAAAGACACAAACATCACGAAAGGACTTGTTTTCCGAGCAAATCAACATGGCTAATCCTGCCCTAACAACTATAAATTCAGAAGTCGTCACCGCATAAAATGCCTCATGCACAAATGCTTGAACTCTGACTCCTTTCAACAGCCTCAATGCGGCTGCTCACCACAGCCTTGTCACACGCTTGGCTATGGGTATTATAATGTCATACATGACAAGCTCAACTACGATTGTAGCCAAACATAACTCCACAACACCTTCTGTCATATGACATGTGGCACACCCAAGGGACCTCCCTGCCAGGCCTCTGCTCTCCCGGGCCTTTCTTTTTCCATTAGAATAAGGAGATCTGTAATCCATGACTGCAAAGCACAGACACGAACATAATTAGCCATCCCTTCTGTTCAGCTGTAACTTATGTTCCCTCCAAGGAGGAAAAATGGAGAGACAGAGGAAAAACTCAAGGCCTAGAGACTCACGTTTCATTTGGAACACTAGGGGTTCTTGGAGGAGATCATTAAAGTGTGGTTTGAAATATTTTCCTTTTCTCATCAAATCACTAGCTTTGTAATTGATGTCATAAAAAATATCTATGCTCAGTTGCGGTGGGTTTCTTGGGTCCCTTCAAGTTATCAATTATTTACATCCCAATGAAATGAAAGGAAGCTGTAAAGCAAGGGCCTGAAATGCCACCGAGAAGTGTGAGGGTGGCATCGTTAATCTTGTGCATTGTACCTACAAAGAGGATGTTGGACTCTGCTTGGAAAGTTCATTTCCCAGTCTCTGTCATTCATTATCTGTGTGGGTTTTATTGCTTCTCCTCATAAATAGCCTCATTGGGCATTTTGTTTGTTCATATCCATCACAATTTATACTCTTAAGGATGAAAAAAATAAATAAATAAACACCAGTGGCTTCAGCTTCAATAAACCTGGATCTGCTGGGTGTTAGCCATTTCCTTTCTGTTCCTATGGCAGCTGGGAATGCTTGCTCACCTACTGGTATCCACATGGTTAGATTCTAGAGAAAGTTACATTTGCAACAGCATGATTCCATTAGAGAGCCTAATTCTATTCTCGTGTTTTAATTTTCCTGCCCAAATTTTCTTCTACAGTCACATTCTAGTAAGATCTGATAGACACATCCTTGGGGGGAGCAACAGAAAATATTTGGTGATCAATATTTGGCACGCTTGGCCTTTTTTACTTTGGTGATAAGAAAAGGACTCTTGGCCAGCACATAGCCTTTCCATAGTCAAGAACTTTATGGTATTGCTAGTCAACAGACCTAATTGTAACAACTGGAGGCAGCTTATGGATTGGTCATTCCTAAACTCTACTATGCAGCAGGCCCCAGCCTGTTTTCCATCATCCATGAGCAGATATGAATCTCCATGAGTCTGTTTCTAATCTCTGTTCTACAGAGCAGCATAGTGAGATGACAGGCAAGTGACTGTCTTGGAGAGTGACAAGGTGGCTCTCTCTGAAAGATGAAAGAGGAAAGAGGATATATATGTCTACATCTTGTTGAAAGGGAAGTTTGAGCACGGAAGGGCTATGCTAGCTAGACAGGACAGCAATCTTGGTTAATGCTGCCATCGCATGTTCTATATTTACTGTTCCCTGGATATTTAAGCCTTTAAATTGGCACAGGCATATTGGTGAAATTCTGCCAACATCCAGATCCTGAAAACCTCAGCAACTTGATTAACTTTGGAGACTTATAGTCTGGTTTGTCAACAGGTATTGTGCCTTTCAGAAGTTCACAACACACCATGCGATGAAGATGACTAATACTCCTCTCAACTCTATTTCCTGTGAAGGTGTTTGGAACATAAGGGAACATGTTCATTTAATGCAACTGCAAGGAAGGAGAAAAGAATATTTTGCAAAGCTATTAAAAGCAATTGATACAATCAAGTTCAAGGATCAAAGATTTGGGGTCCACTGACTCTCAGCTGGATGCCCCAGGTCTCATCTTGTGGAAGGGTATCATGTGTGGCTAATGGTTAGGGGTTTCCTGTCCAGAGGTAGCAGGAGGGAGCCAGGAGGAGAGAGAGGAGATGGGTAGACATAGAGGAAGAATTAAGCTGCCCACCATTCTGACCAGCAGCTGTTATTTGATGACTTGACAGAATGTGCTTCTGACAAGGACAAAGCAAGTTCAAGTCTAAAGAAGCCTCTACAGCTAATTTCAGAGCAGGGAAAGAGTAGAAATTTCTTATACAGACAAACCACTAGGAATATTCTCAAAATGTGGGGAAAGGGTTACTTGTACGAAAAGGGGTTCAAGAGTTTCAAGAACCTTATTTGCCCTTATCGTTGTGTAATCTTTCCTTTCTAATCTAGATTATGATTAATAATTTCATTAGTTAATGTTTTCCAAAATGCATGTTTATGACATTTTGTCCACTGTTCAGTATTTACATATTCCTGACTGGGGTTCTGATTCCCAGCTTTTAGGTACACAGGAGTGAGTTGCTTGATGTCACAGGTCACACCAGTTATATTTCTTGGCTCCTCTTTAAGATCGGCCCCCCAGTTCCCATCTCCTTTGGGTCGGTGTCTCTGTCTTCAGAGGCTCTTCTACCCTTTCTCACTTAGCAGGGCACAGAACCATTCCCTGTTCTCAGTGGCAGCTCAGTAAACACTGATTGATGAATTAATTGGCAACAGTGATAATGACTACTCTCAAGTACCTACAACGAAAGTTGTTGTTTTCCTCAGGGTTCTGCCCGGCACTGATGTACCTAGGGTTGGCATTACAAAAATAATGAACATATCTGTGGATATTAGCGACTGAGGAAGCAGGCTCTGGCTTAGCTCTAGACACCACACTGAGATTCACACAATTAGAAGTTTATAGTCAACTGCTGGATGATACAGTCCATTAATCTTTCTAACAGTTACATGGTTCCATTTGGACCAGGCTCAGCTCTTATAAAATGCAGACTCATTACACTGACTCAGACGGGAGCTGAGGGAAGACATTCAAGGGCAGAGCTGCTGTTTGCAAGCACATTTGAAGAACTATTTAGGTATCAAAGTATGAAATGGAAGTTAGGTAAGCCCGGAAGAAAGCCATCCTTCACCTTTGTCCTTTGCTACCCTGTCTGGCTTGCCTTGGCCACTTAGACTGGGCATTCAAGTACAAAAGCACCTGTTTATCTGCTCAGGGGACATTCCCCGAGGCTCATTAAGGAGGGTATAGGATGGCATTTATCCTCTTTGGATGTGTGTGTGTGATGGTGGCATGTGTGTATGCGGGATGATTCTAAGGATGTTGGGGGTGCTTTTGGCGCCTCAGACTTGGTTTGAGCCTCTGAGCTTGGAAGGATAAGGCAGCTCTTGTTCATGTTTCACCCTCACTTCCTGTTACTAGGAGGGGCCTCTGTCTTTAAGAGCGTTGGGCATCTAATTTCATTTCTTCCATTGCCCCCACTTATTTTCAACCAAGGAACTCCTGGGTGGACAATTTCATCCCAAGTCACATAGTGGTGAAGAGCACAGGCAATGACACGTAAAGGGAGTCCAGGCTTAGTCTCCCTGAATCCCTTTGAATCTGACCTTGGAGGGAACAAGGAGGAGAGGCCATGCTTCTAGCTGCTATCATCTCATTCCAGATTCACAGGGAAAAGGAGGGATGGAGGGTGAAGATGGAGAGACAGAAATGACAAGTTTTCCTTATGTCATTGGTCCCAGTAGTTGTACTCTCCTTAGGGATTGGGTGGGCAGTAGGATAGGTTGAACATGGTTGCTCTGTGATGCTGCGGAATGA
Organism: Phodopus roborovskii; assembly: GCF_943737965.1. Lineage (NCBI taxonomy): Eukaryota > Metazoa > Chordata > Mammalia > Rodentia > Cricetidae > Phodopus > Phodopus roborovskii. The sequence goes on along the minus strand of NW_026126418.1, from coordinate 29,743,192 downwards.
GAAGTGGGAGTTCAGTCAAGGAGTGAAATTTAAATAGCTTCTGAAATATGCCAGAGGCTTGAGAGATTGTGGCTCTATACAGAATGTGCAGGCGCTGGAGGAGGGGTCCATTCTAATCACTATGTCTACCCTGCAGTGGTTGCCCTTGACCATGTAGTTTTAACACCTGTGGTGGTCTTTCCACTAAAAGCCACCTTCAGGACATGTGGTAGCCTATTCATATTTTCATAGGGTAGAGCCACTGAAGTCAACATTTCCTGCCGACACATCCTGATCAGTGAGCACTGTGCCTAATTTGAAAAGATGGCCCCTGGAGTCTCTAATGGTGATGGGGTTGGGTCTTGATTATCTGCACACTGATTGTCCATGGCCAAGTTACAATGCCAGTCTGGCTCCCCTCTGCCACACAAGTCTCTTTTGAGCCAGCTCCTTTTGCACCCTGTCACTGGTTGCTCAGGGAGAGCACATTAGTTTTAATACTGGCTTTGGTCAAACTTCATTAGGAAGGTCAATATGCTGCCCCAATCCCATTAGACGATATGATTAAAACACTAAATAAATAAGCCAAAAGTATCCACAGGTTTGGATCTGCGAGGCAGCTCTTAATTTCTTTTTCTTTCTGTATTACAGATAATTTAAATCCACTAGGAAGGGTTTTAAGCACACAGCCTTTGGCTTAAACCCAACAGTGTTGCAATATGATATTCAAGGCCTGTGAACCAAGAGACAAACATGTACAGCCAGGTGTGGCTTGACAGAAACAATTCTTGTCTGACAACTGGCCTCTCTGTATGATGAATGGTCAGAAATCCCATTCATTTCTACTGCTGTGCTTCCAAAGGACAGGCAAACATACAGGAGGCCTTCTCTTTGGTTGGCATTTATCTTCTCAAGTATGGAGGTCCTTTTGATTAATGTCTAGGCCTTTCTGTAAAAAGATGTCTTCTGTAAATTGTAAGAAATGTAAAATGATTAGGTCATACTTGGAAATCGTTTTTATGTTCATTATTTAAACTTTCAGACCCTTTTTAATGTTTATGATGTATCTGTTGCAAGGAGGCCCTCACATCCCTTGGAATCTCACAATTGACTACTTCTTTTGGATTCTTTGTTAGTGGTGTCTCCACCTGCCGTCAGCAAGGCTTTGAGTTCTAATTATGGCAACACAGCAAGAAGAAGGGGATCTCATCTGGTGGGCAGTCACATGCCAATCCATTGCTCATTCGTTTCCTTTAATGATGAAAATAAATTTGTAGAATATAGGAAACTATATTCTACCCCATTGACCATCTACGATATCAAAAACATTGCATTTTCATGATATTATTACCTAGCCTGAACTTTGATTTTTGTTTTGTGTGCATTGTCACTGTTTTTCTAGTTGGCTAACAGAGTTTCAAACATTTCATAAATAACGCAGTTCTATTTACTACTTCCCACCATTCTTTAAAATCCAGATAACAGATAAAATAAAATTTTGATGGCTGGAGTCTGTTATCAGTGCATGACACGCACCTAGATGTTGAGAAGGCATAAATCAGATAGCATGGTTCCAGCAATGCTGCACGATAGGCTGCCTTTACCTGCAGCTTTTGATAATAGGAGAATCAGATTCCCCGAATCAACACAAGATGCAGCTGGCAGCAGCTTTCCTTCATCATTATCATTTTCCGAGGCTTGCAGTGTTGGGTTTCTCCGGTTCCATTTGTTTTACGTCTGCATGTTTCTGGGTTCTCATAGCCCCCTCCCCCTTTGTAAGGACAGATTGAGACATATTAACAGGAGCAGGAGAATGAACAGAGGGACTGGCAAAGGCCTGAAAGACCAGAAAACAGAGACCAGGCAGTAGAGAGCTGAAGAAATGGCCCAATGGTTAGGAGTCCATCCTAAGGCTCAGGTGAGATGACTCTGAGGGTATGAGAGTGGAATAGCTGGCCACACCCACCTGTCTGCCATGTGACTGTGAGGGTGAAGGAAAGATACCCTTCTCCCCTACCCCCTACCACCTGAGGTAGGGGAGGGACCTGGCTCTCCCCCTGTTAGTTGCAGCACTTGGGAGAGTGGGCCCTCTACCTCACCTGGGCAACATAGTAGAGCGGGCCCTGATGGTCCAGGTGTCGGAGAGCCTACCCTACAGTTTCAAAAGAAGAACTGGCTTTGCCCCTAGCTCATTGCTTCAAGGAGTGAACTAGCCAATGCAATGCTGGAGAGCTCACCCTGGCAGTGAGGATGAGGGGGAGTTAGTGGGCTGACCAACCCTGCAACTACCCAGGCCCAGAACCACTCCAACATCCACCCCATCAATGATCTGCTGGACCACGTGAAGGGGTCAGCCCTGCAGACCCAAAGCTGCAGGATTTCCACAATACAGGGCAACAACAGGGTATCCAAGAGGACTTCCAATGAGGGCCCAGCATCGAAGGTGTAGCACAAACCAGAGTCCTTGAACTAGACCAATGACTGCATTGGACACTGGCAAGTAAAGATATATGGACTAAAAGGTATAAGGGTATACTGCATGACTCACTGTCACACTATAGCTTCCAAGACAAGAATTTTCCTTTTTTTTTTTTCTCTTAAATTTTTTTGTGGGGGAGATAGGATTACAAGGGCAGAGGGTGGAGATGAAGGGACAGGGAAATGAATGGGACCAAGATGCATGAAATAAAAGATACCAAGAATAAATAAAAAGAAAGTTTAAAAAAAGAGTTCATCCTTTTCTTATAGAGGGCCCAAGTTCCCAGCATCCACTTGGGGAGACTCACAACTGCTTGTCACTCCAGCTCTGAGAGCATCTGAGACTTCTGGTTTCCAGAGGCATCCATGCTCAGGTACAAATGCTGGCACACACACAAACAATTGAAGATAATAAAGAAAGAGAGAGGTGGGGCTGGAGAGACTGGGAAGCCCCGATCTGAAGCTTTCTTCCCTCGGACTAGTTACATCCCTTCACTTCATCTAAGATACATCTCAGGCCTAGTCAGCTGGTCACTGGCAGCAGGGTCCCATGGCTACCACTGGAATTTTGTATGAACCCATCCTTTTAGAGTCAGTCACTGTGAAATATGTGGTATAGATGATATGTCACATAGACATCTCTCTGTCTGTCTTTCCACACCACATCCTAGATTTATCAGTGCAAGAAGCAAGACACTGCTTTTGTTTCCGGATGCTGCTATTCCTCACTCTCTATGTCGAAAGGTCTGTTTTTGTTCATCAAGAATGTGTAGCAGATCATTTTCCCACCTATGAATTACTGAAGAGTGTACCTCTTTTTTCTGCACATGTAGCTAAACATCATGATTAACCCGTGTCCCTGAGATCCAGGGAGGAACATGACACTGAGTTCTGCTTGGAATCTGCTGGTCATTGTCAGCCCCAGTCATAAAGAACCGTGTGTGATCTTACAAGCTCTCTCCATCACTGCCCTTGGAGTTGGAGAACCCACCTGATGGAAAAAAGTCTTGCTGGAAAGAAGTGTCCTCAGGAGAGCTTCTAGGGAAGGAAGGGAGGCTTGCTCCCATTGGACAGAAAGGAAGATTACCAGAGAAGTGGTGGTGCTTATAGCTGTTGTTACTTTAGACCATCACTTAATATGATGGCCTGAATGAGTTGTCTCCCATAAGCCTCAGATATTTGAAAACTTGGTTCTTCATGTTTGAGAAGGATTGGGAGATGTAACATTGTTAGAAGAACTGTGTCACTTCAGTATGTTTGAATTTTGAAAAGCCATCCTGAAGATTTTCAAAAACCTTCTAGTTATAGGAACAATACCAGAAGGTGTCTGTCTTTGAGAAGACAATGAGTGTGTACAAAGTACTGATACCATCTTGGGAGGGTATAATATCCACCATTGTTCAGGATGGTCAATTTCCAAGAGAATATATATTTCCTGTAATAATCAGGACATTTGCATTATCCCCAGTTTGGGGAGGAAATGATTATAAATGGTTTGCTTTGAGCATTAGTGAAATCCCTTACTCCCATGGTGTGCCCATCATCTGACTGCTCATTTGCAAGTCTCAACATTTCCAATAACAGCATTCCCCTACCTGCCTTTAAATCATTACTGTTTTTATAATGGCTTCATTATTTCTTAATTGTCCTAATTTTCTTTCTTACCTATTCTTGTTAAAAGCTGATTAAAATATGAATAATTTTAGCATCCCAGGCATTCTGGAAGCAAAATGAATTTCAGGTTTACATTCATTTGTCAGTGAAAGGCTGAAGAGGAGGACAGCATGGACAATTTTAGATTAACCTAAACTGAACTTAATTATGCCTTTGTGCCACATCTCCTGTGGCCCTCAGAAGGCGTCTCAGCAGTCACTCAATCCTGATGAGGACACTAAGGTCACAGAGTGTGGCCCAGTTGATAGAGATGGAGGTGGGCTTGGACTCGAGTCTGACAGTTCCCAGTCATGTGGGCTGTGTGAGATTAAGCACGCTGATGCATTGCGCATGCATTTTCATCTCTCCCATATTGTCACATCCCTCTGACTCCTGCCCTAGCCCCAGCTTAGGACCTGTGTGTTAATGGCATCACCAAGCACCACTGGTGAGTTCAAGAAAACCTTCTGCAATAAATACCCTCTGGGAAGTCTCTTACTCCTGCTGCCCTCTCGTTCCTGTTTCTCCAGTTTGCTTGAACTGTCTCTGGCAAAACACCATAGCAAGGAATCACCTTTTGATCCCCATAACTATTGTCACAGTGCCTTCTTCCATGATGTCATTCTTCCAAGTGACTGGCAGAACCACTCCCATCCAGTAAACCTTTTCAGGCACATGAACACCCCCGCCCCCGCCCCAGCCCTGCTCCTTTCTAGAAGTATTGACATCTTGTTTCAGGTTCTTCTACCTAGCTGTGTGACCTTGAACTAAGCACACTGGTCTCTGACATTTAGTTTTTCAGTAGTAATATTAAGGAATAGTTCAGAATGTCATCATCTCTTGTCTGTTTGAATTGGAACAAATCAGTCTATCAAACCATGTGTGGCAATCACAATGGAAGACATAGGGCAGTAAAAGAAAATAGACATCTCTTGCCATGCTCTAGTGTAACATCCCCATCCTCACTTTTTCTAGATCAGGTGATGAAAATAATGAGGTACCTTGTTTCCTGGACAAGATAGGGTTTTTATTATCTCACAGGAAAATACGAAGTCCCAGGCCATCCCTCAACAGCTGGACTTTCAATCCCTCCTCCATTGGTGCGTTTATCAAGAGTTTCCAACTTTTGGACATTGGGACTTGATGTCATTGTCTACTAATGTGTTGAGCTACATCCATAATTATTCTGGGATGCCTGTGGCTAATGAGCCTCAGGTAGGATGCACATGTTGCCTTATGTTCTTGACACTTGACTTACTTCTCACTATTGGGCAGGTTAGAACACCATAGACCCTCTGCATGGGACATATCATTGATAAGACTATTCTTCAAGGTTATCATTCTCTTGTGCTTTCCCTTTCCTGGTGTCTCAGTTGTAGTTTCTCATTTTCTAAGTACCTCGATCCATACTGTTAAGAGTCTAGATGACACCTGTTACTTCCATGCACACAGTGCAGTGGCGTCACCAATCCAGCATGCATGGCGGTGATTCATGGCACTTACTGGTTACAGACAGAGCCTAGCATGGTGTGGAAGGCAAAGAGTTTACCGTGTTCTACTGTTTCCTAATTCTAGTTATCAATTCACTTATTCTGTACTCAACAGGGAAGGTTTATTATTATTATTATTATGATGATGATGATTCGTATTGATTCTTTGGTAATTTCACATTGTGTACCCCAACCCCACTCATTTCCCAGTCCTTCCATGTTCACCCTTCACCTTTGCAGCCTTCCTCCCAAATAAAATAAAATTAATTAAAAAAACAAAACAAAACAATTCACTCCTCCATCTTTCCCAACTCTCCATCACATAATCATTTGGTGTAGTGGCCTTGGGAGCTGCAGTGTCACACAGTGTACCCTTTTGCACAAAGAGCTTTACGTTGCAATGAGCTGTTGGTCTGGTTCAAGGCCTCTGACTTTTGCTACAGCCTCAACACTGGACCCTCATAGAAACTCCTCTCCCATATCCCATTGTTTCCCCAGTTATGGAGATACTGTGGCACTGGTTCTGCAGGACCAGTCCCTTCATGCATGCCAGCAGGTCACAAATGGGGTAGATGTTGGGGAGTGCCGGTTCAAAGCCCGGGATGTATTTGCCTCGGTGGTAGCTGACTTTGTCAGTCCGAGCCTCTGCTGGAACTGGCCCCCTCAGGTGAAGGACAAGGCCAGCTCTCCTGTGCCCACACTATCAGCTTCACAGGCATGGTGAAGGGTGGGAGTGCTGGGGAGTGGGTGAGAGGCAGCTCTTTCACTGTGGTAGCCATTGAGAGGCGGGACCAGCTTCCTGGGGTTAGCTCTTCCATGACCTCTGAGAACACAGACAGGGCTGCGGTAGGACCCCAGACCTAGGCATGGCCCTGGGCCACAGCACAGGATGGGACTTGGCTGCCCCAGGTGGCAGCTTAGGCCTCCGTATTAGCCTGTTCCTCACAGCCATCACATCTTCAGGCCCACTTCTCCCCACAGTGCATGAACCACTCTGCTTCTCCTTCTCTCCCAGTTCTCCACCACATACCTGTTCATCATAGTGGCACCCACCAAGCAAGCCTGCAGGTGGCTTCTGCCCACCCAGGACACCAAGGTTTAGCTTTTAAATCCTGGGGAAAAGCAAGTGTTTCGTGCCATAAAATTAACAAGTTTGATAAGACATAAAAAGAAAAAAATATTCATTCTTGCTTGCAATCGTCTAAATAGTCCACAGGTGCACACAAGCTGTTGCCAAGGATATTTGTTTATTTACTGGATTCCTAACACAGACTCAATGCATAAAAACACCATAGCATGCCTACGATAAAATATGTGCCCATGTTAATCTGTTGGCTCATCATGACATGCTTCTTTTTGTATTTTGAAATTCCCTTAGCACATCTTTGACACTCCATGTATATTCATTAATGGTGAGGCTTCCCAGACAAAAAGAGTGAGAGCCACAGAGAACATATATTTATGTGTGTATATCTCTTTCTCCATATATATCCAGTCTTCGGAGTCATTGTTATTTTCACACAGATAAATAGATGGGAGTAATTCTGTCATTTCTTTTCCCCAAGAGAAATGATACATTTGTGGGATCTTACCATTTGGTAGTATTCTTGGAATAGTTTCAGATCTTGCCACCTGTCTAATCATGGGTTAAGTCTTGGAACTTAAAGTGAACTTTTTATTTCCTTTCATGCTAAAGCCTTCACCCAGGGCTCTAGACTCAAACAAAGATAAAGTGAAAGCATGTCTTTCTGCCTGTGACTCAGTGGAGAAGAAAGTAGAGGAAAGTGTGTTAAAAAGGAAGTGAATATCCGAGCTTTTGTTCTCTACACAGAGGGTGATGTATTCTGATGAGTCACTCTGAAATCGATGTCCCTGAAATTATGGGTCTTTCCTATGGTAGTCTAGGATGGAAGAACTATCTGGGTCTCCAAAGGTGTGATGGTGCCACCATGTTACTGCCCGGTACTATCTCAGAGGGAGCCACTAGTTCCTCTCCTGAGGTCATTTGGGTATAGCTCTAATTTAAGACAGTAACTAGTTGGCCGAGGGCATGGAAGACCACCTGTGTACAAATAGCTACCAACTGCTTTTCAAAAGAAGGCCCAAACCTGATGGCTTACATACATTTCAAATCTAGCATTGCCATATTAAAATTAGGTTGTGTCAGCCAGTTTAATGTGTAAGGCTCATGGGTTTCAGGTCATTTAGAACATAATCATTTAACTAGAGAAGTCTCATCACAAATTGCCTTTGCATTGAAACTTCAGGTCTCAGAAGGGAAATTGTTCTTTACCAATATAACGTCTTAACCAGAAACAAAGGGATTACCGTTATAGATGTTGGCCTCTTCCCCGATTCTTTGGTTCTGTTTCCTCTGCTACAGCATCGGTATGACAGTACTACACTGACCCGCAAATGCATTTAACCTGGAAGGAACGCTCTGGTGACCACAACATGACACAAGCACCTCTCAGTCCTTTGGGGCTTCCCAGAAAAGTATCCAGAGAAAGGAACAATGAATGTGCAGATACAGATTTTATGTGTGTCCTCTCTTTGATTCAGTGAATAAGTGTAAAAGGCTGAGAAATCAGGAGGACGGGTAAAACAGCACTGACTAATGTTTGGGAAATGTTTCTAGGCAACAGCATTGCCTGCTGTAGAGATCATTAAGTCTGTTCTGTTTTTATGGCTAGTGTTCCCATGGGGTTTGGAGATGTCAAAATATCTCAAATTTTTACAAAGAGCCTTCTTTTGGGCTTATATATAGGAACCAAGGACATTTTGGACGTAGGGACACTGTTGGTAATCTTAGGCATTATGTACAAAGCCAGTAAGTTAAACTGTAGCAATTTACTCTTTGGATTTTCCGTGCACGGGTGTGTGTGTGTGTGTGTACACACACACTTAGTTCATGGCAGTAAACCATGATCTTTTCCACATGCATGCCATGCTATGCATCCAATTTTCTGCCAAGTAGCATGGGCTGTCACCGTTACCACACTGACCCCAGCATTCCCCAAGTGGCCCCTGGATCCCTTCATTCAACAGGCTGAAATTTATGAGTTCTAGTTTTGTGATAAGAATTCCCATTACAAAAATATCCAGATCATTTTTCTTTTTCTTTTCTGGCAGAACTTTTGATTTCTTGTAGAATGCAGGCAGCTATCAGTCTTGCTCATTAAACCATACCCGATGAGTTCCGAATGCCTTTGTATTGTTTTGTTTGTTCTATGCCAGGATCCACTGCTCAAAACGAATCAGTTGTCTAGTGCTTGGAGAAAGTGAGAGCTCACTCTTCCATTTTGGGGATAAATATGGCCCCTTGTAATTTGTAGGGTGTTTAGTATTCCAGACTAGGCTGTCTAGTGTGGGAGAGAACTTCAGCCTCTTGAGCTTCTCACTCACTAAATTCTCACTAAATTCTGCTTTCCTCTTTAGAGAATGGATATCCACATTTGGCGAAATCCCATGATTCTTTGCATTCTCAGCCTTTGTGTTTCAAGTATCTATTGATTGTGCAGTAGGTTGCATGCGATTTCTTTGTTCTTTACATCTTTATTGATGCAAAGGAACAACAGAAACTGCTTTTTAGCAGTTATTCAATTCCTGATGTCCTTCAAGTGTCAGATTTGGGATTTCATTTCTTATAATACTGGGCTAGCTGTGCATTTAATTGCCTCTTATTAATAAGCCATTAGACTCACTTGACCAGCCATCAACAGCCAGAGAAAAGCATACTTCCCCTCCTTTGCCTGGATCTCTTTCTCTTTTAATGTTAAATCCGTTTCCCTGTGCAAAAGGAGACTTGCTGGGCTATCTGGAGGTCTCTGATTCATTTAAAGTGACAGAGGATGTTATCTTCTGATAATGAGCAGGTTTCTGTGTGGCCATTACTATGACCTTTATCTCCTCACCCAGCAGAAAGATTCAAGAAGGACACTGATGTGTATCTCTGGCTAATCATAAAGAGGGGTGTCATGGAGAATTTGCTCACAGACACCAGAAAACTGTTAAGAAGGGGGCATAGGATACAGGGCAGCAAGGGCAATCATTATTTGCACCAGAGAGATCTAGTTCTTATGCATATAAGACTTTGACAAGTTGCTTCCTTTCTTTAGGTCTCAGTTTCTCATTCTGAAAATCGGAATTATAGTATACTGTGCTACCTTGATTGGGGAGGTAGAGATGGGAAATAGGGTGGCTTAAATTTTTAGAGACAGCATCTTGCTATGTTGCCCTGGATTACCTGGTACTAGGTATGTATGGCAGAACAGCCTCAAACTTGTGGCTCTTCTCATGCCTCAACACGGAGAGTGCTAGGGTTGGCTACAAGCATGTGACTGTTTGAGAATCTTAACAAACTGACTTCATGTAGAATACATTTGCTAGAAGTGCTCTCTTTAGCCCAGATCCAGGTGTCTTGCGTGTAACACCATGCTTTCAGGGCACTGTGGACAAAGAGCCTTGGGGCTGTGGGGACCTGCTGTGACCTCAACTGTGTGGTTCAGTTTGTGATCAGCTCGGGTTTTTCTTTTCTCCCCACAGAGGGAAGGTGTAAGTGGTAAAGTAAGGCAGAGAGCTGGGCCTGCCACACAGCAGGCTCTACCATCAGGGTGGTTTAGACTCTCCTTTCCCAAGGACACAGGGATGAGTTTAACCTCTGGCATACTCTAACCTTTCCAGGACCTACCCAACTGTGACCTTGAGCCTGAACCATGATGTCTTCATCTGTTTGTATTACTGGTCTTAATGTCACCAGGGGAAGTTCCTCCACCTCTCTCCCACTACAGAACAGGCATCTTTATCCATATCCTTGAGGCCAGATATATTTTTTGTTTTCTGTGTTTCAGAATCCAGTGTTTTCTGTATTTGATCCCCAACACTTGCAATGAGGAACATTGTATATTCAAACATATTTATGCTGTGAAATATATTATTATGATATAATAAAATATTATTCTGTGAAATATAAAAATATTCACCTTAAATGAGCTCACAGTAAATATTGTCACATCATTTCAGATCAAGTTTTGCCATCAAATGTATTCAGGTCTAGTTAGCATTAGCAGCTAGTGAACTAGAGGCAAACATTCAGTTTGGGGAGCCTTTTCATTTGGAGGATTACAGGTTAAGATTCTTATGAGAAGACCTAAAATTGATGCCTCCATTTCCCTGTGTTTCTGTCCCTAGATCTCTGGCCACTTCCAAGCATTCCATTCTCTTGGGCTGCAGACGTCCTTTTGAGCTAGAGATGCTAGAGAATCTTATTTTAAAGCCTCTTCAGCTGCCTCCCTTTGGTACATCCTTGCCTTTTATTCAGTTTATCCCACCTCATTCTTTGCTCCGCCCACCCCAAGACTGGGCAGGTTATATTGCTCACTGTGACCGGAGGAATAGTGTTTGTCCTTGTACACATCCTTCTGGCCACAGCCCATGGAAGAGGTACACCTTTATCTGGGTCCATGTGAACTCACTACTGACAACTGGCAACTCCTGGGAGTGGGTGGATACTGATGAGAAGTGACACCTAACATCAAATCCCATGGTCACCACTGCCCTCTGAACCATGTTCAGCCTTCCTATGAGAGGACTGAGAGAAACCAAATGTTCAAGTCACACCCCTATCTATCTCCACTGGCACAAAAGCATCTCAAATTCTTCTGTCAAAGTGGCATTTTCTTAGAAAATGCTGCTGTGCTGTCTACAGTGAGTGCCCTGTGGCTTTACTATTGGTGCTAACTGGGATTTTCTCTAAGAGACTATATGGAGAGGAGCTTTTGGCCTCTAATGGGTAATTGTGATGAGGGAAGAGTAGTTGACACAGCAGAGGGGGGCTGGCTTATGAGTGTTGGCTCCATCTCTCACATGACAATCACTTTCCAACCCGGTCTACTTTGTCTTCTTTTTATTGGAAAGAGAGAACCATTGAAAATACCCTCTCTACACACTAGCGTCTTGATGGTCAAGTTCAAGTAGCTCAAGGGCTAATTTGCAGCCCTTATTCAAAGTGTTTCATGCTATGAACCAACTTCTGTTTGAAATGCTTGCTTCCTGGGGCCATTGTGGTGTCCCAGAGACACCAGTCACATCTTCTGCTCCTCAGCCTTTGCTCCCTTCTCCTATTCACTCTCCTTTGCCAGCTCACCATTCTCTGCCAATCAAAAACACCAGCCATTTGCAAGGTCCATTCACCATTTTCCTCCATACACTTTCCCTGGTGATTTTTCTTTTCTATGCTTAGACGACTGGCAAATTTTTATTTCTAGTCCAGACTTCTTTTGTAGACTTAAGATTTGTATATCCAATTGTTACCTTTAGAGCTCCCCATGGGCTTGACATCCAAAATGAAGCTCGTGACTTATCCAACACACACATATCTCTCTGTCTCTCTCTCATAACCCCTCTCTCTCTCACACACACACATCATCATCATCATTTGATCCATTTTGCAAGCTACTCAGACACTTCAGGTAGCTTTAAATTCCCTTTTCTTCCTTATTATTCAACTGGACCCATTACTGACCACCCTGCTGACCACCAAATTTATTCATCTCCTTCACCATCAATCTAGTTCAATTCTCACTAAAATCGATGGTCTAGAGACTATGGAAAAAGCAAAGAACAAAACCCCAAAGGAAAGGAAAGCAACTTTTTCTATAGGTTAGGATACATATATCAGTTAATAAAACATCATGCTTGTCAGATTGACATCATATTGTTCAATACTAGAACACTGAAAAGACCCAAGTAGGTTCTCAGCCCCTTAAGGTAAGGGAGTTAGTATGGGGAAGTCCTATGTCTAACTAGTCTCTGTGACGGTATGTAGTACCATGTCTATAGGGAGATGATGGGATAGAGGGGGGCAAATCCCCTACAAAACCTGTGCTTCTTCCCTCCTTCCTTCCTTCTTTCCTTCCTTCCTTTCTTCCTTTTTGCTTTTTGTTTTTCATTGTTTGTTTGTTTGTTTTTCTAGACAGGGTTTCACTGTGTGGCCATGGCTGTCCTGGAACTTGCTCTGTAGACTAGACTGGCCTCAAACTGGGAGAGATCTTCCTGCCCCTGCCTCTCAAGTGCTGGGATTACAGGTGTGCTCCACTACTGTAGGCTGCTTCTTGCTTCCTTATGAGCAGGGATAGGGCTCAGAATAATTTGTTGCTGCAGCAGCCCTTCTAGTGGACAAGTCCATTCACTCTCCTTACCTGATGCTTCCCCAACACCTGTCCAGCCATAGAAACTGTTTCTGAAGGTAGATTTTCAGGAGAATACTAACCCAAACCTGCACCAATTTACATGCACAGACTCTGGCTAGAACACAGCTTCTTGGAGATGGGTTTACTGTTTAACACCATCACCTACAAATCAGATGCTCTTGATACATCCAAGACCTCATCAAGGAGAACAGCTTCTTGCAGTCTCCATCAGGATGGACCTCATGCTTAAACAGTCACAACAGCAATTCTGTTTAGTTGCTCTCAACTCCAGGGCTGCTTTCCTGTCTTCTATTTTCGTTTGTGCCACAGACACATTGGCTGCATAACCATGGAGGCTGATTCCCATGCTCCTGAATCCAGGCACATCAGGGAAGTCACTGACAGTGACGACCTTGGCTCACAGGAAAGGCAACAGGAAGGAGGAGTCTCACAGCACATTCCACTGTTCACAACTGGTGTCAAGAGCGGCAACACAACCTTTTGAATATGCTCAGATACTTTTGTTTTTTCAGAGTAATACACTTCCTCTGGGTTTATTTCTGAACTCTCTCTCTCATTCCCTCCTTTCATTTTTTTTTCAGTTATCTACTAATTATGGCTTCATTCCAACTAAGGAAACTGGCTTCCTCACATCCATTAATGACAAATTGCAATACTGTTGCTGGATAGAATCTATTCATCCCATTAGACTGGGTACAGCAACCAGCATTATTAGGGAGCTTGCTTCTGTTGGTTTTTTTCCAAGACAGTTCCCCAATGGCATTTTTTTGTAGCTTCATCTATTTTAAGTATACTTATACCATTGGCTTGGACTCACTGTGGCAAATTCCAGTGTGTGTGTAGGGCATTAAAAAAAGGGAAAAATCTTATGAAAATATGTTTTCCTACTAAGCATCATTACTTATACTTGTTAGAAGTTAATATCATATAAAGCACAGTGAACCTTTGATAGTCTCATATAGGTAGTTGACTCTGAGGAGAAATTATGTACAAATATGAGAATATGAGAATTGTATAGATGGTCAGTTCATGAGACACAGGTTGGCAGATTGAAAAAGGCAGTCTGGGTTACCTGGATAGAGCTTGAGTTTCAGTCCTCAGAGATGGCTTGTGTGGAGTTGGAGACAGACCCATGGCTGTTGACAAGATACTGAGGCTCTCTGACAATTTTCTCTTCTATGGTGGGAGTAACAATAATTAGTATCTGCTTGTTGGTTTGTCTGAGGACTTGGTGAGTGTCTTAGTTACTTTTCTATTGCTGCAAAGAGACACCATAATGATGAAAGCAATTTTTGTAGAAGAAAACATTTAATTGGGGGATTGCTTATAGCTTCAGAGTGTTAACCCATTATCTTAACAGTGGAGAACATGGAAGCAGCCATGGTACTGGAGAAGCAGCTGAGAGAGCTACATCCTGATGCACTAGCAAGAGGGGGAAGGGATAGGGAGGGACAGAGGGAGGGGGAGAGAGAGATTGTGGTGTGTGTGTGTGTGTGTATGAGAGAGAGAGAGACAGAGAGAGAGACAGAGAGAGAGACAGAGAGAGAGAATGCTACACTGGGACTGAACTGAGTAGGCTTTGAAACCTCAAAACCCAACCCCAAGTGACACATCTCCTTCAGCATGGACGCACCCACTCCAGGAAGGCCACATCTCCGATTCCTTCTCAAATAGTACCACTAACTGGGGAGCAAACATTGGAACATATGAGCCTATAGGGGGTGAGGTGGCATTCTCGTTCATACCACCACAGTGTGTGCGAATACACAGGAAGTGCTAAACGCAGGGCATGTGATCAGTTGTTAAGTGCCCCCTCATTTTTAAATCACTAACTGTGGGCGGAGACTGAATAGTGCAGGATAGGCACGCTCATCTGATGCAACTGTGTGCACTACTAATTAACGAGGGGTATTTTGATGCAGAAAGATTGAGGTTGGGGGTTTCAATCCATCCATCGCTTAACAAGGTTCCCCATGTGTTCATGAGGGCTTTTTAAATCCAGTTCAGGTTTTCTGCTCCTACTGGCCTCCCATGCCAACTGGTGGGTTTTCTAGAACTGCCCCCTCTGGCAAGAGGAAGAATTACAGCTGTAGCCAGAGACCTCCTTGAAATATCACCAGCCTGTGGCATTGGCCTCTGGGGCAGGTTGGACTAAGAAATCCCGGACTGGACCGGACCAGACACCATGCCGGCAAACTCTCAGATGCACACATCTGGCGACTACACAAGTTAAGTCCTGGATGGCTGGCCACTGGCTTTGAAAGGGTTCTACTTTCTTGGAGCATGAGAAGTACTAAACTGGACTTGCAGCACACACAGGGATCTTGTTTACTTCCCTGTCCGCGGTCCTGCGACTGCCCCTTGCCTGGGTCCCCTACGTGATGCATCTCAGAGCTTTCAGCACCCGCAGACAGCAGCCTGCAGAATCGTGCTCTGCTTTCTGGCTCTGTGGCTGCGGGTTATTGAACTTGTCTTTCATAGCTCTTTTTGTTGGGTGTCACATAGCTCCATAGGATGGACCATCCCTACATCCTACCATGTACCATGGTCTGAGCGGTGGTGACAAGAGGCTGCCTAAAGCTTTACTTTCCACGTCGTCCCTCTGGGATAGAGAGGGAGAATGGCAGTAACCAGGAGGATTTCTTTCTTCCCTTCTTTTCTTTCCTTCTTTTTTTTTCCCCCTTAAAGCAAACCCTCAAAAAAAAAAAAAAAAAAAAAAAAAAATTTAATCCCTTTCAATTTCCCCTCCCCCTCTGTTTCGCCCACGACGCCACCAACAGTGCCACCTAGTGGCCAAATACAAATTCATCCCTTCATTCTGAGTCAGCCAGCTTTTCAAACAAAACAGGGAAGTAAATGAAAAATAAAGCATTTCCATTTTCTCTACAAATGCTCAGAACACATACTTAAAACGTGTTATTTTGGAGAGGAGGCATGTACCTATATTTTTCTTAATAACACATTGAGGCCTTAAACCTGTTTTTTCCAGTTTTTTTCCTGCAGTTTATAGTTATAAAGTAATGGGCACTCTGATTTTATTATAATTTTAAAAGTTGTCGACTACCGATGATCAATATTTTACAGTTCAGCACGGATAATCTACACTTGATTTAAAAAACAATGCGTTTTTAAATGAGTGACATAAAAAAACCACAAATATAATGTCTCAGACTTTATAACTATGTCCACTGGTAAAAATGCTATATATTTTAATGGTTCTAATCTTTAGGGATAGGTGAGAATTTTACACAGTGAATTTTTTCAACAACAGAGGAAACATTTTAAAAACCTCTTTAATGAACTCTGGGAAGTTTCAAAAGAATGAAAAGTCCTGAGTTTTAAATGTTTATTTTAAACATAATTTTAAGTTCACAGGAAGCTGTGGAAAAGCATACATAAGTCCTGTGCATTAGTCTGTTTCTCCCAATAGTGACATTCCACATGACTGTAATATACTGTCAAAGCAGGAAACCAGCAAGGGTATCATTCATGGGAATTATTCAGATCTCCTCTGTTTTGTGTGCAGTCATCTTTATGTATAAATAGTTCTATTCGATGTTACTGCATGTGCAGATATGCACAGCAGCACCATGACCAAGACACAAAATAGTTCTGTCACTACAGAAAGACTTTGCATGGCCCTTTCTTGTGGAAAACAATGTGATTGCCTCTGCAGGGAGAAGGTATGAGAGCATCATCATCGCCATCTTCATCGTCATTGTCATCACTACAAATTCATTGAACTCTGTAGCCCGTTACACTATTGCTTGAGTGACAGTACTCCTTATCTCCCAGTGTTAACAATTTTCATCAAACTAATTAAGTATAGAAGTTGCGGTTCATATGATGTCTTGTAACATCAGACTGTATGTATGGCACTGGCTTTCAGTGCAATAGGACTAAATCCAACGGACAATGAGCTGGGTGGCGGTGGCATTACAGTAAGTGGCAAAATGCTTAGCCCCATCTCTAGATCCTCTGGCCAAGAAGTTCTTTGAGACCCTTTGGTATCCAATCTCACCCTCTGCTCTGCACAGATTCAAGGACAAGGACTGCTCTGGCTACTCAACTGGGCACAGAATCATTCCTAAACCCTATGGTGGGGATTTTACTTCTTCAAACACTTTACTATCTGTAGGTCCACAGTATGTTGGATAAGTGCTGATCATGAAAGGCAAGTGATTTTGAAGCAGGTAGTCTGAAGTGAGAGAAGGCGGAGTGAGTGCCAGGGAGTCAGGGGTGTGCCATGGCATCAGCTTTGCTGCTAACTCTCTTGGGTCCTTATGTGACTGCTGATTACTTTAGATTTCTCATGGCAAGGCAGGGGGTGGAGCGTCAGCAGATGGTGGCCACAGTCCTTTCCGTTCTCTTATAAAGTAAAGGTTAAAGGGTTTCTTGGTGGTATAGGATTCTAATTATTGAGTTGGTGATAAAAGTTAATTAGAAATGCTTCATACAATTTAAAATAGGCTTCTATCTCAAAATGGATGTTTTAAGGGCTGTGGATTCTTGTAAATATCCCTGGGGTCTTTTCCCTAGTCTTGCCTGTGGAAGTCACCCTCAATTGTGAAAATTATTTATCAGACATGTACTACTGCTATCACTGCAGCACACTTCTGTGAGCGGAAGTCCTCGCTGCTGAAGGAATTCTGGAGTGCATCTCTTCCAGCTGTCACTTCTCAGAGCCATGTAACCCTCGGCGAACTTCATTTGTTCACCTGCGTGTGAGTGATTGTGTGTGTGTGTGTGTGTGTGTGTGTGTGTGTGTGTAGAATGCAATTTTATGTGGAGTGGTCTAAAAAGGCCTCCATGAAATGGTAATGTGCATGAGAATTGGAAAGGCAAAGATGGCTGTAGTGCCCATGCTACAATCTGCTCTACTAATCAGACGAAGGCCTAGAGATTTAAATAAAAGACAAGACAGCGGGTCATTCGTGCAACAGAAATGCTGGAATGCCGAATGCTGTTTATTGCGGGGAAGGAGCAGGCTTATATACTGTCTCACAGCACAGTGGAAAACAACAGAGGGTCAATCATGCAAGCTCTTGGGCTTAGTTCCTCCCCAGCAGGTGTGTGTTAGCAAATCAGGAAGAATAACAGTAACAACTCTGGAGCAAGATGTTCCAGCCAAAACTGCAGAATGTTCCAGCCAACAGCTCAGGCTTACTCAAGGTGCCTCAGGGGTCCATGCAGGGCCCTACAGGTGGCCAGTGGATTTCAGCTTTTTTAATTCAGCTACAGCTGGATCCCAAAGGTGCTGAAGTTTGCTTAGCACTCAGCATGAAGACCCTGGCGTACTTCTCATTGGCTGCATCTGTGGGCAGCACCATGGATGCCAGGCCAAGGTGTTCAAAGAGATGTGAACAATGCCCCAGCTTCCTAAAGCTTTCCAGAAAAGCGAGTGTCCAGCATTAGAGACAAAATACAAAACCCGAAATAAAAGTTTGACTGTTAAGTCATAACTGCAATTCCCTTGGGTGGTTTCAGGTGCAAATTTCTGAAGTGTAAGACCTGCTTAGCCATCTAGGAGCTGTCCTACCCCCAAGAATTTTTGGTACCTTCTTCATTTGCTCTTCTGCTTAAAATCAGAGGCAGGACCAACACTCTGAAAGGCAATTTTGTGACTTTTTTTTTTTTTTAAGCTGGCAGGAAATAGATTTTTCTGACTCACTTTCCCAAGGTTGTTCAGTCCTGTCCTAAATTCCCTAAATTCCCTAAAATTGAAAATCAAACTTATGTAAAGATACTGGTGTTGAAGATGAGAAGACCATGCTGAGACAGAAAGTCCAAAGTAAAGTTGGATGCGGTAAGAGGAGTTTGGAACCTGTGCATCAGGAGTGGGGGAGGTTGTCTGAAAGGCCAGCATCCATTCTAGGGTTGCTGTGCATAAAACCATCTGTACAGGACTATGGGAGGGGCTACACAGGGGAGGAAGCAACGCTGGCCCCAATCCTTTCCCTGAAGCCTCCTGAAGCCGGTAAGCGCTGGCATCCTGGAACCCTCTCATAGCCCTAGTTGCTCTTAGGAACGAGGTGGAGGAAGGCAGGGACCGCACCTAGACGATCAAACTCATATTGTAGGGAGATGCTGGGGCAGGCGGCTATTAGAACACCCTCCCCCCAACCCGAAGTCTGGCCTTTAAATAACCAGGGCAGCAGTTTGTTCAGTGGGCAGCCAAGAGCTCAATGGAAATATCGGAACTGGGTCAGGGTATGACGGAGCTGGTGCCCTAGCTGGGAAAACTATCTACGTGTGGTTAGGAAGAGAAAGTTTGAAAGTAGGATGGAGCAGAGCAGAGGAGAATTCAAAATGAAGGTCAGTTTCCCCAAGGACACACAGGGTGGGCAAAGGGAATGTCTGTGGCTAACTCTAAGCTGACTGTGGGAAGTGGCCTACTCTCTCTCAGCTTTTCCACAGTGCAGTCTCCAGGGACCTGTGCTGCTCATCTAGAGGTCCTGCAGGCCTCCCAGGGAGGAAGTTGGAGAGACTGATCTACTCACACAGACTTATCAGCATATTGAAAGCTTTGAGAAGTCCTCCTGGGCTCTCTTTTTCATTGCTTCCCCAGGAGGATATATCTTGACTCCTCTGTCTTCTGTGGTATGGAATCCATTCAGTAATTTTTATCTCTTTCCCTAAACTGCCACCCATGCTCTCCTTGGCTGCTAAGGTGGTGCCTGGCCCAGCTCTTATAGTAACACACAGGCTTCCTTCCCTTCCCCAAACAGGTCCACAGGGCCCCCATAGACACTCTGATAGCATCGTCTGCCTTTGGGATTCTCAGGAACCTTAGCGTGTCTTGAAATGTAGCTCACAGAGCATGGGCAGCCTACTGTGCTGGCCTGAAAATGACTAGGACTATGTTATGAGAACTTCCATCTACTGGGAAGAGTAGATTTATTTGTTTTGTTTTTTGAGAAATGGTCTTACTATGTAGCCCAGGCTGGCCTTGAACTCATTATCCCCCTGCCTTTGCTTCTTGCGTGCTGCAAGTGCAGGCTTTTATGACCTGGTTTTTCCTGCAGCTGGAAAGAAATGCCATTTTCCCTTGCCTGTCTGACCCATACCTTTCAAACCTGCAGGGGTTTGGCACTGTGCTTTTCACTGGGACTCTTGGTGCTAGTTCCAGGCTCAGCTGTCAGTTAGCCATGCTTTATTGCAAGCCAGGGCTGGCTAACAGACCATGAACCACTGATAGCTAATACCCTTAGTTACATCTCACCCCTACTGAATCCAGGAGCTGAATTGCTAAATTTGTTTTTCCAAAGGACATTGATTAAAGGAGTTGACAAAGCCGCTTGAATGCGAAATATCCAACTGTCTAAAGTGAAAAGCTGATCCTCCGGACTTGGGCTGGGGGGAAACGTTTATTTTCCTACCGTGTGTAAATAATGGATTTTGCCTTTTCTGGGAATCCATCATCGAAGAGTACGTTGAATACTCAAACAATGGCAGTCTAAATTACCCTGCAGTGACACTAACTAGCTGGAACTAATTCAGAATTGTGCATAGAGCATGATGAGGAGAGAACTTCATGTGCAGGAAGAGGCGGAACACAGCTCACCTGCCTGCAGTGGGACTCACTCAGACAACTGATAGAAAACGGAGTCCTGGTTACAAACGACATCCAGACCCTCACCCACACCAGCCCTCATTCCCCCTCTCTCCCTCCCTCTCTCCCTTCCTCTCTCCCTTCCTCCTTCTCTCCCTCCCTAGCTCCCTCCCTCCCTAGCTCCCTTCTCTCTTCCTTCCTTTCTCCCTTCCTTCCTCTTTCCCCAATTTTCTTTCTTCCTGGCTAGTTGTCAGGATGTAAAGACTCACGTGCTTCTCTGCTCATTTTCTTGCTGAGAGCCGCAGGCATAACCAGCAGCAACAGCCAGTAATTAATCATGGCTCTGGAGATGGGCGCACATATTCAAAGGCATTTTCAACCCACTGAAACACGTCATGGCTTTCAAATTCTGCCACGGAGCAGAATCTCTGAAATGAAGCTTTACGTTCTTTCCAATCCTGATGTACCTACTGAGTGTAACCAAGGTGGCTCTTGGTAAGTCATCAGAGGAGGCAGCACTCCTCGAGAGGATCCAAGCACAGTCAGGCTTCTCTGGAGCACAGTGGGCATGGCAGCTGGCAGAGATAAGCGTGAGACACTATGCAAAGTGCCAGGCATTTCAGTTGTGTTCTTTGGTTGCGATCGAGATTGACAGAGCCTCTTAAGTTATGCGTGTGATTTATTGCAAAGATGTTTGTTGGATCAGCAATGGGAGTGGAAAATGCTCAAGGCTCGAGACAGTTCTAGAAGCTGCCTACACTTTGTCCTGCTCTCAGGAGCCCCGGAGCTGTCCTCTGTTGGCACATCCTCTCTGCAGGGTGGTTTCTAAGTGCTTGCTTCTGACTTGCCCTTGCAATTTCAGGTGCATCCTCCTCTTTCCACAGCAACCTTTGGAAATTCTGGCCCTATTACCAGCTGGTTCCTTCTCCTGGCCTGCTCATAGTTCAGTTTCCAAGTGAGCATTCTTAACTGGGCTAGATCACAGCTGTAGGTTAATTGCTGTCCCTGGTTGCTGCCCAGCCTGTCTTTGGATCAGGGGCTCACCTCTAGTCTAACCAACTGTGAGCAGTAGAGTTGCACTGATGAACCCAAGTTCCTGTCTCTTCAGCTGAGCTATGATGGGGATAGACACAGTGATGGATATCCAAGATGACTGTTTTTATTACTCAATTAAGGAGGTCTCCCATGGAAGTCTGTGCTATGCTTACCCACAGCCACCATAGGTTAGCTCTGCCCATCAATAAGCTCTACCTTTTGTGGTTTTCCCATCTCTCTGGATACTATCCTACTCAAGTCCATGGTTATTCTTGCGCATATCCCCCTATCTATTCTCCTTGCTAACTATTCCATCCCAGGCTTCTCTAGCCTCAAATCCATATTTTTACGGTACGATCTGGTTATACTATCTCCTGTTAATAACGGTTCCCATTACCCAAGCCATGCACTGTGTAATCTTTGATGAGATTTAAAAGATGGCCAGACTTCCAAGGCCTGGTCATTGTCAATCTCTTCCCTTTCTCTCTGTCCTCATTGTCCTTCCCTTCTACTCTCCAATAATCCCATTCCTGTCAGTCCCTCACCCTTGCTGTGTCCCTTATCGACTCAGGAATTTGGTAATGTCCCTTTGTTTGCCTGGCCCCAACTCTCCTCTTTCTCAGTGCATCCTTTCCGCTCCTCAGATGGGCATGCTGAGGCTGGAAACTCACAGAACTCCTTTGCAGTTATGACCTGGGCCTCAGGACTGCATGTGGCAGGTGCTCTCTGAGAATGTCTTATGGGGAGTTTTGAATCCCAACACTCTGAACAGTGATGATTTCAATGTGAGACTCTGAATTAAAGGGTACATCAAAGAGCAATGTAGAGAAAGCAGGAATGGAAGGGAAGGGAGAAGAAGGGGGTACTATTTGAAAATAGCGTATACTTGGCCTGGAGAAAGACAAAGAACCTCTGGACTTGAATTACGAGAGAGCTATGCAGCAGCAGAGGGCTCGGTGAGATCAAAGGGCACGGCTAAGATCTATCTCAAGGCCATCTAGCCATTAACAACAGCAGGGTTTGGGCTCTGGATTAATTTCTTTAGATGGGAGAAGCTCTTTGTAAAGCATTTGGAATGGCTATGGTGCTTCTGATGGTATGTGAATGTGGACACCTGTTTCCAGGGACAGATGCATTGCAGGGTGCAACCTACACTCTCCGTGCTCCCATGTGTCCTCATGCAGGTTCACAGGAATTCGGTGGATAGATTATAGGCTTAATCAGTGTTGCCTGGGCACCCTTCCCCGCATCCTGCCTACAGAAGTCCAGGGACAGAAGAAAGTGGACCAGCTAGCCACAACCTCCCTGATGCCGGGGTTCCCAAGGAGAGTCCTAAGGGTGAGTATGGTTGGTGTCTCTGTTGAACTGGTGTGGGACAGATAGTATGTTTTCAGAACAGCCAGAAGTGTGAGGGTGAGCCCATTTCCCCTATGTCCTAAAGTGACAGTCTGGCCTCTGGAGATGGCAAATATTCTGAAAGTCAAAATAAGAGCAATGCCTGTAGTCATCAGCAGTGGGAATGGGGTGACTGGTGTGGACAGGCAGTGGCATGGAGATAGTTGTTTTCTCCAGACACATACATTAGCCACACCCTCTAATGAAGCCTTTCCTGTCCACAGCAAGTGGTAACCACAGGGGAAGGTCTTGCCCCCATCTAGGGAAAGAACGGGGGAGTTCAGTGTATACTGCATTTAACCCCTCTCACACCGGTGGTCAAAGAAGCAAGGAATCACTCCTTCAGAAGTCCACTGCTGGGGTGACTGAATTAGACAGTCTTATAGAAATCAAGCTTGATAACAAACACCTGTAATCCCAGTGACTCAGGAGGAGACTGATGCAGGAAGATCAAAGTTTTAAGAGCAGCCTGAGCTAGAATGAGTTCAAGGCTATCCTCGGCAATTTAGTGAGGTCGTATTTCAAGATGAAAAGTGAAAAAAGGTTGGGGATGTCTAGCATGCTTGAAATCTAGGTTAATCCCTAGTACCACGAAAGAAGGAGGGGGGAGAGGAGGAGTAGGAACTTGTAGACAGTACCCCAAGTTGCATCCTCTCTGATGTCTTCCAGTGTCCTGCTGGCCCTGGTGGCAAACAGCCTTCAGAGGCTGTGTGTGGCCCTCCTGCGAGAAGCCGCTGCCTTAGTTTTTCATTTTCTCAGTAGTTCAGTCTGAAGAGTGGTTGGACTGAATGAGGTTGACTGAAGTTATTTCAATATGAGGCTGGAGTGAGTTAGAGCGACGCACCATCAGGACCCCCTTTTCCCTAGTCTTCACTGGGTAAGAAACGCCAAGCCCAGTGCCGCATCCAAGCCTGTTTTGCTTTTTTAATCTGTAAAAATAGGACGCTGGATTTGTTGAAGGTACCTCTCTGCTTCTGTCTTTCTATCACAGCAGCTGTAAGACAGACAGATGCCATGGGAGGGGGGAAGAAGCACAGGCTTTTCACATATGGACCATTGGATGGGAAGAGTAATGAGTATTCGGATGCAGGGAACGCACCAAGCCTGACTTGCAGACTTGAGATACCTAATTAAATGGTGACCTCCTCAAGGTCACAGCCTCCTTCCTGTTGGTGGTGTCTCTCCCCTCAGTGCCTGGTACACCGTGATGCCATGCAGATCACCAGCTTCCTGACAGATGTTGACTTAACTCTTAGCAGGGCTGTTTATTTTTCTCTGAGATAGACCCCATCTAAAGTCCAGGAGGATGGAGAGGCAGCATTGCCCTGGACATGTGTGTTTGTTCTTTTCCCATCATTTCTGTTTAGACCAGTATGTCTAGTGAAAGCTAGATTTATGAAGATCCTCTCCCTTTGGGCTGCCTGGCTTTCCTGTCCACAGTCAGGCTGCCTTGAAATGTTGATGTTTTGCTCTTTGCCATTGTTTCCCCGTTTTCTTTTTCTAATTTCTTTTTTCCAAGAGTCTGATGCTGTTATTTCTACCCTGAGTGCTTGGCTGCACGAGCGCTCTGGGCTCTGTAACCCATGGCAACAAGAGAAGGGAAGCAGGTGACTGTATACATCACACACACACACACACACACACACACACACACACACATCTGCACGCATGCACACACAGCATGGCCTCTCTCTCTTTCTCTCTCTCTCTCTCCCTCTCTCTCTCCACATGGGATGTATAAAGAGGAGAAGACTGTAGTGACAATTATAGACAAAGGCCATGAAGTCCAACACTCAACAAAAGCTTTCAGGTCACACCATAGCTTTTGAGAAGGCAAAGCAGCCTCTCCTACCCACTCTAGCCCCTCACACTCCTACAGGCAGAAAACCAATATCTGACCTTGAACACACAGCTGGAAATGCCTTCACCCCAGTCCATTCCCTGCAAGCTGGGAACCTTGGATTATGTCATTGTGGGGGCAGACAGAAGGATACCTGTTAGTGGTAACTGAACTAACATCTATTTCAGGCAAGAAGAAATCTCTTTCCACATGATTTTAAGAACAGACATCACCATTAAGTCATTCTGAATGTAAGCTCTCACTCTCCGTGCCCTCTGAAATATTAAGGAGTTATGCGGAGCTTCGGTGATCGTGTGTTGCCAGATTTTCTAATTGATTTGACTAAACTGATTGACTTATGCTTAAACTGGTTAAAAACATCTCATTTCTGTTCATGAAGTAAAATACATAGTGGGTCCATTCTTACCTGGCCTGGTCAAGACCGGTGGCTGCAGCCTAATAAAGAAGTCAGCTTAAGACTAGGAGCCACAGGGAGTGATGCATACTAGATTTTCACTTAAAAATTCAAAGCATGGATTAAATTCTCACACTTTTGATGTAGTGCCAAGATCTGGCCCTTGGAATCCAAGCCACTCTTCTCAGGCAGCTGTATCTATAATTTATCATATATGACTCTAGTTATAGCCTCTTAGACATGTGCACATTTACAGACACTTTCAGGGTAACCTGAGCCAGAATCCACCAGTGTTCACATTCCTATATTCTTTACCTGGCTGCTCATCCATGTCTCATTGCAAGACAAAGGGACCTGACTTAATTCTGAGCAGTTCAACTTACTTTTCATGAAAACAATATTAATCAGTCAATAAAAATATGAAATATAAGAACAAATGAGACTGAAACGGATCCAATTTTATTTTATTTTTGTTTGTTTATTGAGACAGGGTCTCTTTCTGTAACCCAAGCTGGCTGCTTCTGTAATCCATCCACCTTCCGGTCTTAACCTCCCCAGTGCTGCAATAACAGGAGTGCACTTTGACACCAGCTACAAGTTTATTCTTGATAAGTTGGGTAAAGAAGAGAGGTGCACATATGCATGAACCTGCAACAGATCCACAGCATGGTTCAGAACTTTTAGCCATCCTAACATGCGCCAGTTGACTGATGAGTTGGTGGATTTTAGACCTACTGGCATGTGGCTACTAACACCGGGAAGCTGATACCAGCAGGGAAAGGCAGCCTCCCCCTCTACACACATGCTCCTGAGCTGTATCTTCATAGGTCAACCCGCCCTCTTTAAGGTGTGGACACCTCCATGAGCTCTGTCCTTATATGCATGTCTGAAGCAAGCTTTTTTCTTTGTTGAGATAAAAGAGAATGTTGACTTTGCTGGTAGGAGAATTCCTTCCCAGTAAGCTTTTGCAGCCAAAAGAGGTTCCTATGATCTCCAGAATTCTTCAAAACACTCATGGGTGACCACTAGGTGTAGGCTTTGGAGCTAGACTGAGCTGAGTTCGAATCTCCTCTGTGTCACATGCTGCCAGTGTGACTTTGGCCAAATTGGTTATTATCTGAGTCCCGGATTCCTCTGAAATAAAGTGAGAATGATATAGCTACCAATAAAAATTGTGAGCATAAGATGAAATGGTGCATGAAATGCGCCTGACATGCTGAGGTGCTCAGCGGTGTCTCCAAACCACTTCCTCTTTTGATGGTCTATTTTGTTTAATGACACCCAGTTCCTGACATTTTAAACTCAGTTGCCACTGACCTTTCTTTCCCTTGGCTCACTGCCCTTCACCAAACCCATCCAGTCATATGGGAAACTGCATTCTCCAGCCCATCAGTGTCTCCTTCTTACTTTACCATCTTGCAGCACTCCCACTGAAATTACCATAGTGTACATTCCCATCATCCCCTAACTTCTAGCTAATTTGCATGCAGGAGTTCAGTCTACCCATTGGCCACCAATGACCTGACTGTCCCTCACCTCCAAGTCTCCCCTTTCCTCCTTTGTCTAACTCCCACTAAGACTTTAAGCTGACCAGTCACTCTTTAAACTGTTCTTCGTCTTTCCTATTTTACCTCCATGGCCCTATCTCTCAATGTCTATATTAATCTTTTGCTGTAGTTACTCATATGATATGATTGTCCCCCTCATGAACTTCACTCTTAACATCACCCTAGTAAACTTTAGAAAATGTATGCTGCCTAAATTACTCTTGATAGATAAAATCCTAGTCCAGTAGATGAGTTCCAGATGAAACAAAAACGAAAGGAAAACCCATGGCTTACAGCTTGCTTGTAGAGTACTTACCGTCTTGTCAGTGGCTCTCAAAGGAGGCCAATGTGATCCCTGGAGCCTTGGATTCTCCCAGGAGTGTGCACACCTAGACAAGGCCAGAAGGACTGGTTTTCTTCAATCCTATGTGTTGTTAGAAGTTTGTAGTTTTGTAGAGTTTTGGTACACTGTAATAACAAAGGAACCCCTACATGTTCTTCCTACCCTCGTTTGGCCATTTTATTTTCTAAGCACACAGTTTATGGTGAAATATACTGGCTGTGTGTGTGTGCATATGTGTGTGGTCTGTGAGTGTGTGAGTTAGTATACATGAGTATGCATATGCATGTATGAGTACGTGTGTCTGTGAGTATGTGTGTTTCTCTCTCAGTGCGTAAGTATATCTATGAGTATGTCTATGCGCATTTGTGTGTGTGCTGTGAGTGTGTATGTGTGTGTGTGTGTGTGAGTGTATATATGAGTATGTATCTGTCTCTCTGTGTGTGTGTATAAAATTTGACCCTAAAATGTTCATCAAATCTGGTATCTCAGTCTTTGTTCCTTTTTTTACTTCAACAAACCTAAAACTTTATACAGTGTCATTCCTTGTTTAACCACACACACACACACACACACACAAAAAAAAAAAAAAAAAAAAAACAACAAAAAACAAAAGCCAGAGCGTTGCAACGAGTAGTGGAAGAGGAACCCAGTTGACATTATCAATGGTGCAAAGCCTAATATTGCCTATCCTTTTTTATTAAGCTGGATAGGCTGCCTAATGGACATTTGGGACACTGGGCTCTGACTACTCCAGAAAGCCACCATTAGCAAACAAACATCTGCTGGCTTCCCTCTGCAGTCCCTGCCAGCTGCAACCTCGGCACAGTAAATTACTCTGCTAATTCTATTGACTCATTGCTGCATTTCTTTAATGCAGAGTATGGATTTGCTCCTGCACCACTTCCTAAGGTGCAAACTGGTTAGTTAACTCCTATATTTTTAACATCACAAAAACTTGTGGCGTGGTGTGCCATTACTACTGTTGAGAAATATCCAGTAACAAGGACTAGGAAGAAAAGAGCTACAGTTGCAAGTAATAGCTGGATGAGCTCACTGAGAGTTTTCTGTAGAGGTTAACTATAGGAACCATGTAAGAGAAGGGCCACATATCTGTGTAGGCAGAGATGGAAAGCAGGATGCTTTTTTGACCTGTTTTGAAGGAGATGGGAAAAAATTAGCAGACACAATGAGGCAATGGTATATCTTTAAATAGCTATTTCATGTGGATAGTCTATAAAAAACAAAACAAACAAATCAGTAAAGACTCTGTACCATATCCCATTTTCCCCCCTGGGGCACAAGGGTATTCTAGTTATGAACTCTGATTCAAGGACTTCTGGTGTGTGTGATGAGGTTGAGCTGGAGAACTCCTGCAGACATGAGAATAGGGTAGAGTGTACATAGAAATCACTATCTGCACCCTGCATGTGTCACGGTTCACTCACAGGGTTCCATGTCCTTCATCCTGAGAGCTTGAACTCAGAAAAAGGCACTGTGCTAGAGGCTTGTTTGAGAAGAGCAGAATCAATGTTTGAGAACAAGGTTCAGCCAGGGCTCACCACTGGCACCCTCCAGGGGTTACTAAGCACCCACTTCTCTGACTGAAGGACATAGGCTATGAGACCATAGGTATGAGAACACGGCTCTGGGACATTAGGCCACTCCTGTTGCTAAGAGAAATAATACTAAAGGACATCCAGGAGTTATCAGCTTGTTTATAAAGTGTAAGGGGCTTGGCATAAAGTTCCATCTACCTTGCCCCTCCATTTAACAACTATTGGATTTCAGATAATTACTCTCTGGGTCTTCTGGGTATTTTAAATTCTACTGTTCCTGGTAGAATGGGAGTGTATGTGTATAGAAACAAGATTTAGGATATCTTTCAAAGAAGAAACAGATGTTCATTCAAAGGGAATTCTTGTGGATGTTCTTCTGCACATGGATAGTTAGCTTGTATTAAGTGGCTTTTCTGGAGGGTGACCAGATGCCCAGAATGCTTAAGATCATGGGGATTTTTAGAAGCCTCTCCTCTTTCTGAGTTGTGAACTATGGCTTTAGCAATGTTCAGGGGAACTATCCTTCCAGCTGGTAGGTCAGACCTTGTGTGAAGCTTAGAGAGATTAAAGCAGAAATTCCTCAAGGGCTCAGCACCATGGATGTGTTTGAACTGGGATAGGATCTGTGCAAATCAGTGGACTTTAGGAACTATACTAAATTGCCTATATTGCAACATATTCTATAATAGTCAAATGCTATGAAATTGTTAAGCCTCAGCCAATTTGCCTTAGAAAGTATCAGTTTCATATGCTATAGCCAATTTCATTTGGCCTATAGCATCTGTTTCACTTTTTATATAGGTACTATTAAGTTATCCAAGGAGGAATATAAGTAAATGTATTTGAAGACTTTTCTTCAATTCTACTCATTTCTGGTTGTAAAACCTAACCAGGGGAGCCTAAATAATCCAACTGTGTTTTTCATATACTACTTGACATTTTAATCATTTTGTAATTAATCTTTGTATTTGTATCAATTTTATTGTGCTCTGACCAGCTGCAGTTACAGTGTTTTGCTCTTGCTGGCTTGCTGAACTCCAACACATTTTTTCATTATTGTTTTTACATTACTTCTCAGTTCTGTCTGTCCTCAGCTCAGCAATATTGGAGTAATTATTGCTCTTTATAGTTTACAAATGTTAGCATAACTTAAAAACATAAGCTGCATAAGTTTAATTACACTCTCTGGGACCTAGAAAAATATTCTCCAGGGTGCCAAAAATTCACCGAAATTATATGTACATAAGCTACCCGTGAATAAACATTTTATTAGAAAGCCCTTCTTAAATACATACACATGTATAGATGAATGTTAGAACCTGTTAATATTTCTTATCTATGTTTCAAATGTTCAGCTAATTAGCATGTGGCTTTATAAGCTTTCTCCTAATAACTCTGCGTAATCTTTGCCTGTTATGATCAGAGTGTCTTTGCATAAAAGGAGTCCTTTTGCTCCCGAGACTTCCAATTCCCTGCTTGGGAGAAAATAGGTCTTGAGTCAAACTCAGGGCTCTGCATATGGTAGATAAAGGCTCTTTCTCCAAGTCCAATCTCAAACCTTCAGTTTTCTTCTATAAACTTTTTCTTCGTGGTGTGTCACTTTTAAGGCAGTTTCTTGCTCTGTTGCCAGGGATGGCTTCAAACTCCCAGGCTTCTTCCTGTCTTAACCTTCCAAGTAACTGGAACTACAGGCATATGTTACATCACACATTTGCCTCTGTTGTGTTGTTCCTTTCGAAAGACATTTGCTTTCAATGTATAGTAATAGAAAAATCTATAAAATTAATTTATTTATCTCTTGTCTGGTTCACCAGGAAAAATGTTGGTTGAATTAACACTTTTCACTTACTGTTGCCTGGCAAGTTTTACTTTGGGAGAAACATTCACTGCTCTTCTCATTTGACGCTCACATTCCATGTATAATACCTATGACTCTGTTGTTGCTTAAAAAAAAAAAAAAAAAAAAAAAAACTAGTCAGTCTCAGGAGATAGCCCAGCTTGGCTTCAAACTTACTAAGTATCCTGACTGACCTGGCCTTGAACCCCTGATCTTACCACCTTTGCTTCTCAAGTATTTGAGTTACTGGCATGAGCTATCATATTGAGCTGTAGTGTTTATGTGTTTGTTTGTCTGTTTTAATTCTAATAATTGTCTGGGTGCGTTTGTGTGAATTTAGGGCAATGCCTAAATGGATTCCCTATTCAGCCGTTATCCAGTCTGAGGCTCTTGCCTCATCTTCAGCCTTTGAACTTGCTTGCAAATGCATGTGTTCTGTCTCAGCTTGCTTCTGAATAGCAGCAAACAGATCCAATACCCAGGTAAGCTCTCATCCTTGGGAACTAAACTTGTTCTGACAAACACAAACGTGTTCCTATGTTGCAAAGACCTGAACTGGTTCTGTGCAGCCTCTGTGTCAGGAAGGCTGACATCAGGGGCCATCAATTTGCTAGAGACCTGCGACAAAGCCAAAATGCTTTTAGATGGGCTTCACCAAGGTCATTTAAATGTAAATATAGGAAAAGATGCTTATAGAGACAACTTTTTGTTGTTGTTGTTGTTTTGTTTTTTAAACAAATCTCTCAATTGATGACAAGGTAGCCAGAGAGCTCTCAAAGCCACCACCACTGGGGTCACAAATTCAACATCCTGTTTTTGTCATTCTCCTCTGGGGCTACCATGGTAGTTCCAGAGTGCATTCCTGCACTCGTATTGCAGGATGCCATGGCCATTTCCTCATTTTGTGCAGTGGTTTCTATTAGGCTGGGACAATGTGCAGGCTGGCACGTGCAGAGTTAACACTCAGCTGTGCAGTTGATGTGCTCTCATGCACAGTATGTTTCCTTTGAAGCAGGGGCACAGTGCTTCAGAAGACAGTAGCTGTAATTCTATGCAGATTTTTCCTGATTAATGAATGGGAAATTTCAATTGAACTTTTAAACGACTTAGAACAATGTAAGAGATGGATATAATCATTAAATTTTTTTTATTGAAAGACATTTCAAATTTGAAAATCTTGGGCTTTGTCCACATATCTGATTTATGGCCAAATGTGGTTTTTGAGCAACAAATCTGCTGTACATGTCATGTAATGCTTGGAAAAAAAATAGTGTGGTCTTTTCATGAAGTTAAATGAAATAACATATAAAGTTTGTGATACATTAAATCACAAACATAAATATGTACTTTATGGCCAGCTGTTATTTCTGGATATGCACATTTTAAAATAGAAACATTTACCCCACATGCTGATTGGCAATTTCCAGTTCCAAAAGCCCAATTGCATTTAAGATGCAAAAGATTAAAATGCCTAAATAGATAAAGTTAATAGTTCATCTTCCTAAATGTTTTTATATGTTTGAAGTCTTACTGTTCCACCCCGTAGATTCAAGAGGCTGGGGATACTTTGATGTGGATTTGTGTTTTATGCACATGCTGTTACTGGAGCTGAATCCAACTGTCTTTTAGACACCCATGAGAGACATGATCTACACAGGAACATGAACAGAGGCCATGTGTCCCCATCCACCTCACCCTGAGTGTGCAACTTCCTGAAGAAGCTGGACTATTTTTCCATGACCATATCACAAATATCTCATCTCTATTTTGGCCAAAATTCATTTCAACTGCAATATTCCATCTCCCAATGACTTTACTCCTCCCCTGCATAAAAACTGGTCAAGGAGAACATGAAGATTGCATTGACTGGAAAAT
Source organism: Phodopus roborovskii (assembly GCF_943737965.1). Classification (NCBI taxonomy): domain Eukaryota; kingdom Metazoa; phylum Chordata; class Mammalia; order Rodentia; family Cricetidae; genus Phodopus; species Phodopus roborovskii. Next base: position 29,710,986 of record NW_026126418.1, on the reverse strand, counting down.
ACAATTCCCCAGGGACACCTTATTTGCTAGTCTAGGCAGCATCTCTCTCTCTCTGTAGGTAGAGCCGAGTTTGTAAATGCCTCCAGTCCTTTAGGACGTACGGGCCATTGGCAGTTCAAAAGTTCATATGATGCCATATGTCCTAATAATTTTTATCTACATCTAAAACAATACGGGACTGTCAAATAAAATCCTGCATGCAAACAAATGATGGAATGCAGGGGAACCCTCTGCCCTAGCCTTGTCTTCTTTGTCCGACAAGCTAATGCAATAAGGCCAATAATAAAAGGTTGTGTACCAGGCCTAAAGCCTGTGACAGATAAAAAAGAAATGTTGGAAACCAATGAAGCTTTTGCACAATTAGATTTTTTGAGGCTGTGCTGTAAGGATTGCCCAGAGCCTGTTCAGTCCTGATTGATGGTAAAATCATAACTACATCATATTAGCTGTAGAGTTCACTGACAGGTTACTACAGATTAATATTGCCACTGCTGTTCACTTACCATCAAACCAAGGGAAATATGAATTGAGCCGTCCTTCTAACAAACCCCGCATATTAAAAGGTAAGGTGTTCTATGGAATAATCTCCCCCTGTCACTGAAGGAAGACACAAACAATGTCTATTTGAGCAATATGCAGAATACTTGCAGAATACTAATTAGGTGCCTGCTAGGAGAGCCTCAGCACATCCGGCTGGCTAACTGCCCTTCCTCTAAGCTTGTTCCTTCCCAACTCTTGGCTACAGGGTTGCAAAATGACACCCTAAAACACAGAGCAGCAATCTGGGTGATTTAAATGCTGGCTGCCAGGCAAATTGCAATGGCATCAGTTTGGCCAGTGTTTTGCATCATGTGAATTTGAAACAGGGGACACCATGGAGTCAGGTTTTGCTTGCTATGAACACTGGAGGTTTTGTAGGAAGTGTATGTTTGCTCTTACCTTTAAAACTGTTGAGTGCATGAAATAAACGTGACACTCTCTTAATTCCGGTTTGCTGATGACAGCATCCTAAAATGAAAACACTTCACCTTTTTGTCACCCCAAGCCTTGGTTAAAAAGTCAGCTGTGACACAGAACGAAGATTCGGCCTACAGAGTATGAAATTGAAGGGTTGCTCCTGATTAGTGGGTGCTGGTGACAAGCAGCTGAGTGAGAGACACCTTTTCTCCTCTTGTCTGCTGTGATAATGACAGCTTCGACCTAGAAATGAGCAGAAGAGCCGAAGGCTCTGGCCCTTTGATGCAAGCGCTTGTCTTCCTGGACTAGCATTATAGATCTGCCAGGGAGGGTGCTGCCTGGCTGAGCTCCAAGGCCCACTGTAGTCTGTCACCATTTCTGAAGACTCCACTCTCCTATATCCAATCCCAAGACTGTGTCAGTGATCCCTGGATTTGAGTGCCAGCATCCATGAAGAACTTATTCAGGATGCTGATTCTGGGCTTGATTTCATGGGGTATAGACACACATTGAAATCTAAGCACCATCAGCATAAAGGAAAATAGTAGCTTGATCCAACTCACCTTATAGTTGTTCTAGAGACAATATGCAACAAGCGAAAGAGCCCTCTGGAGCCAGTCTTGATTATTTTAAAAGAGAACTGATCATCTGTTGCTTAAAGTTTTCTATTTATTTAAAAAGCAAACAATGAGCCCCACAAGTGTAAACTCTAAGTGTTCTACCATTGGCTTATGGACTGGGATGAGTTGTTTGCAATGCTTAAAACTTACTCTTAAAATACATCCATCTCTCCATGAATGTGGATCAGAAAATGACAGGTGATGAGCTGGCATCTGCCCAGAGCTCAAAGTCACAGGTATGAAGAACAATACAGATATTACCCTCGTCAGACCAACAAAGGTTGAGAAGACTGGGTTATGTCAGGACTGTTAGTCATCATCGCAGGAAGGGGAAATGATGATAATTCAGAAATGATCTGAGAATCTTAATGAAATGAAGGATGAGCATTTTGTCACAGGAAGGTGACAAAGAGGGACCCCTACTCCAGGGCAGGAAGGAAATCAAGGCTCTGCAATATTGTTAATGGTGTCCCCTTCCATTTCCCAAAAGCCTTTGGGAAAAATAATTATATTGTCCCCATACTTCTGCAAATTTATTTTTGAACCCATGTCCAGGGAAAAAAAGTTTAAAGGAATTAAAAGCAAAAATACCTTTTTTAAGCATTATTTTATGATAATAGACAATTGAAATCAGTCATCCATGCTTCCCACTGGAAGACTAGATAAGCACTGGATGGTTATTTTCTGCGGAGTACCATACAACAAGTGGAGGAAATATTTGTTTTGTATATAGGGATTAATCCTATTTTAAGGGATTAATTCTAAAAGCAAAATTGTGATGAAAACCCAATGAAATAAAATATAAAGCAAAATGCCATTTATTCAAATATCAAAACTGTATTCAAATATGCTACATATAAAATAACAGCAGGCATTGTATATGCGTGTTAATCAGCTATTTATGTATATGTCATGATACACATCTATCTCATAAGATACATATATGATGAGGAAGTACCTATGTGACAGTGAGAGGAAGATGGGTGAGGATCTGCCCGGAGGAAGAAAAACAATGAAGACAGTTGTGATGTGTGGAGTTATGTGTTCATAGGCTACAAAAGGAGGGTGTGGGATCACTATAGGCCTCTGCGCTAGAGATCAAAGGGGAAGGATACAAGTGGGATTTTAATTTCTGTCTCTGGGAAAATATCGTAAAAATATCTTAAAAACTGAAGCATGGGTGTTAGAAGAAACAGTTCATAGGTAGGGGAGCATTGAGCTTGTCTTGTTCAACAAGTTCACCAGGAAGACAGAAAGTTTGGTTGTGGTACTTCTACTTCCGAATCATCTCCTGACAGATTCTATAGCCTCATGCATAAGTGGTATTGTCCTGGTTAGGTTAGCAGTTTGTGGTGCCAGGCATCGAACACAGAGCCCCACACTCCAGGAAAAAGCTGCAGCATGCCCCGCCTACAGCCTCATTCTCCAAGAGTTGTAAATATTTACAACTCTTTCCTGCAACCTCCAATGGTTCTTTACTTCCCATAAGATAAAGTTTAGGCCTCTGACTTGGCGTAGAGACCTTCTGCCATTTGATTTCAAGTACCCCTTTCCATTTAGTTTTCTATGTTGATTCTTTGCTGTCCTTAACCTGTTCTTTAGTTTTCCCCTTTTCACACCATGTATCCTGCCCAGCATGGCCACCTATTTCTCTTCCTAAGTCTTGTTCACCCCAAGGATTAGTTTGAGGTAGATATTTGGAACTTTCTTTTATGGTTTAGACCTGAGTGGCCTTGATGTTCTCCTTCATGCAACTGTTGGATAGCTGCTTGAATTTGTAATTCTTTTCACATATGTGTTTCTCTGCAAGGATATAGTTTTATATTCTCAACTTTCTCATAAATAGGCTTAAGCTGTCTAGAAGGATCATTGGCTAAGTGTTTATTAATTTTCTTCTTGGATTTTGAAAAACAATACAAAAATCTATGGGATAAAGTTCCTGACTTTAAAAGAACCTATGGTCTGATATAAAGATATGCCAATTAAGGGGTGAAAGATGAAGAGAAAGTGCCACATAGAAGCCTGGGTAAATCTAAGAAACCTGGCCATTTCCAAATGGCCCCTGGCCTTTGGCTTGGAGTTACATTACTGCTCTAGAGGGTAGGACATAGAGGATGTTTTAGCTGCTGGTGATTACAGGTTCATGAAATCACTTCCTAACTAACATAGCCAGTGCTTCTTCTTCCTCTCTGGCATATTTCAATCCTAGCTTGACCGAAGGAAGTGTTAACTAATAACTGATTGTCATGCAGGCAAAAGTGTTGTGTGTATGTGTTTCTGTAGAAGACGCACTGCATCCCTAAGAATGGACTGAATAGGGGAGATATTTGATTATCTTTTAAGGTGCTTAGGCTAGGTGTTCCTGTGGATGAGTTAGTGACTTAATCACACTGTCGAAGACCCAGGTTTTCCTTCATTTATATTATGCTATCCTTGTCACATCTGCTTTCCATCCTCAAACTTACTACACCTTGGACACAGGTGGCCACCATGCTTCTAGTCCTCACACCTTCAAAGCTGGGTAGTTATGGAATCTATTTATGATATGGATGTGGGGAAGTGAACATATAACAAAGAATTCCTTCTACATCTGATGCTTTGCTTCACATGACTTTCCCACACAGACAGCTTTGACCAGTAAAGATGTGTGGCAGGCTGAGGTGATGTCACATTTTGCTCTGGGTTGACTCTGCAACAGTCAGCACGATGCTACACTGAGTAACGCTGGCACATGGACAATGGAACCCTTGGTGCTTCTACTCTTAGAACAGTGTATTGCAGTCTCTTTGCTGTGGTCTCACAGTCACATGTGAAGACACGTGAGTTCCTAAGTTATACCAGTTAGCATATCCTACGGCTCACCTGCCCTTCTGCCTGCATATCCTTGGCTTAGGGAGTGATTCCACAACTCCATCTCTAGCTAGAAAAGTCAAGTTCTTGGCAGCACCCATGAAAACAAGACCTGTAGGTGGGGACAGTGCTTGGGTGTTGAGGGCTTATTCAAGTTGACAGGTTGAAGTTAGTCTCTCATCTCAAGGTCTACCACATAGACTTGGGGCCTTCACCTGACGTGTTTGTGCCCCACAGTGGCTGCTGCCTCTGGCCTCAGTTTCCTTCCTATACAGGTATAAAAGCCCTAGTTTAGGTTTCCAAGGTCAAAAACACCCATGAACAATCCCCAGCATTCACACAAATGCACCACCTTCATGGCGACACCTCTGTCTCCCAGTGCTCATAAGGATGGTCATCAAATGGGAGCAGAGGACCCTGGTACCCAAGACAAACAATTTCAAGCTAGAAGTGGGAGTTGGAAGGAAGCTCAGAGTGTGGTTGGCTCTACTGAAAACTAGCATTTATAGCTGCACTGCACAGGGTGAACTTGATCACATCAATGGTGGTCCTGATATATAGATGTTAACTGGTATAACTTCTCTGAAGCCAGCATCTTTATCTTTAAGGTAAATGCAGTGCAATATACCCATCAAAAGTCCTAGCTAAGCATAAAAATCTATGATTTTGAGTGTGACCAAGATCTTTTCCTGGACCAGTCTAATTTTCTCACTAAAAAAATATAAAGTGCAGCTCCTTCATTTCTGTGAGAGGGATTGACAGGTAGCTGAAATTTTAAAATTGATCTTTTTTTTTTTTTTGTCATGTGGACACTTTTTTATGACCACCCTATGATTCATGAGCCAATTTGCTGTACAAATCTCAGCTGATGTGAGTGAATTATTCACATTTCTAAGTGGAAGCATAGTAGCTTTTCATTTCCCAAGTCAGTTAAAACATCTTAGGTTTAATGTTCTGCATTAAAAATAAAAAAAAATTAGTGAATACAAACGCTTTATCTGTTTTGGAGTATAATTGGGAATTTTGCACAGTGAATGAGGTTTTGGTGAGAGAGTGGCTGGTTTGGGTAAAAATTCATGGACTCACTGAGTAGTGTCATTCTGAACCACAGGAAAATCCTGATGTTTGCAGCCTCCTGATTTGGCTTAATCGGAGCCTCAGTTCATCAGTTAGCTTCACCATGTTTGACTCATTATTCCTAAAATAAGAGATAACCCATCTGACAGCCAGATAAAGAAGAGCAAAGTTTGCAAAGCACTTACAATATCTACAGGATGATTTGAAGTGACAAAGATAATAATCTGCTTGGATTATTCTTTGGTGACATGGAGGATTGGCCTGGTGACATAATTTATAGGCCCCTTTCTCTGTTCACAATGGACTCACAGGATCTGTGATTGGGGTTCCCTGGAACTGTACTAATGTTTGGTATTGTCAAGACATGACCTAGATTTTGAGCAGAACTTCAAACAAGGCTATATCCTCCTTCTGTTAAACAGTGTAGGACATACATATTTAAAAGGGAGAGAAGACATGGAAGGTCCCTTTAAAACAAAACGATGCTTTGTCTGCTTGGTCCAAGAATCTTTGCAGATAGGTTTTGGAAATAAATGAGGCGGGCTTCTAGATGTCACCAGAGCAATGTATATACTTTAATTACATAAGAAGGGAGAAAGCCAAGCACATGAGTAAGGACTTAAAAGTATAAAACTCATTGAGTAAAATACAAAATTGTTATAAGTTTTTAATTTGCCTTTGCCAGAAGCAAGAAATCCATTTATTTTACAGTAGCATCTTTTACCTCCAAATAGCACAGAAGACCATGTGGTGTCTCAGAAATCTTATTAAGAACTACATCTTGGTGATGGAGAAAGGACTCAGTGGTTAAGAGCAATGACTGCTCTTCCATTGGACCTGGGTCCAATTCCCAGCACCTACATGACATCTCACAATGGTCTATAACTCCAGTTCCAGGGGACCTGACACCCTCCTACAGACAAACATGGAGGAAAATACCAATATGCATTAAATAAAAATAAAAAAAAATTAAAAAACAACTACATCTGTCTACAGCATCAATAAAACATTCTCTGGGGTTATAATTCAAGTTGTACAGAACTTATTTCTTTTATTGTTGCTTATTCACAAATATGTCCTAGCACTAAATTTTCATAGATTTTTTTTAATGCCTTTAGGTTTAATTGGAGTGGGAAAGGATTTCCATTTTGAAAATTTGATATTTTTTAAAAAAGCATTGGTCTTTAAACTGGAAGCGTTGATGGAATATTAAATTTGATGAATCATAACAAGTATCTGTGTTTGTTAGCTTTTATAGAACACATTAAAGCATTCATTAATAAAGTCACAGTACATTGCCTTGAGCAGGCCCTCAGAGGTTAACAATACAGGCTGGTGTTCTCCAGCCTTACGGTTTGAGGGCGGCTTGTGGAAAATTTAGTCCTCTTTTAAAATGCGATGCAAGAGAAATGTCTTGTTTCCTACCTCAAAATCCAGGAATTTCTTTGTCCCTTCCCATTTCCACTCTGTGTTTGCCAAAAGTCCCTGGGAAATCTCTAGCACTGAGATATACGTGTGAAGCCATTAGCTGGGTAGCTTCAGGAAGACTTTAGAGGGCCAGTGAAGTCCCCAAAGAAGTCAGCTTCTCTGCTGCAGCCCCAGCAGATACCCTCAGCAGGCAGGAGCTAAGAGGAGTAACCCATTTGGGAAACAAAAGATGGTGACTTAAGAAGCAAGGTTAATCTTTGCTTTTCTCTCCTTAGAAATGAGGAAGCATTTGCAATGTTTTTGTGGGGATTATATCATCACTTCATCTACCCAGAGACTCCTTGGTAGGTGTTGGTGGACTAACTAGGTATCCATTGGGTTTGTGACTCAAAGTGGTGTGTACGGAGAACATGTATTACACTCAGTTGTTTACCCCAGACAAGTTATTTTCCTTTTTAAATTTATTGTGTGTGTATGTGTGATATGTGCATATATGTGCTTGTGTGTATAGGAGGGTGTTCTCACCCAGGCAGGCAAATGTTGAGGCCAGAGTTTGATGGTGGGTAGTGTTATTCAATCACTTATCTCCCCTTATTCTCTTGAGACAGGGTCTTTCACTCAAACTTGTCACTTTAGCTAAAATGTCTGGCCTGAGAGCTCCCGCTAGAATCAACCTATCTCTGTACTACAGCCTTAGGATTATAGGTGTGCATCCCATAGCTAGCTTTTTGCATGGATGCTGGAGATCTGGACTCAAGTCTTCATGCCTGTTCAGCAAGTACTCAGACCTATCCTACAGAATTTCTATACCAAAGTGTTATGTGTCTGAAACAATAAATTAACCTAGACTAAGACTGTGAATACTTAGAACAGTTGTAAAATTGTTCCATTTCTTAATAGCAAATACAGGCTCTGTAGATACCTTATGACAATTCATGAAGTCTTTTTGCCATTCAGAAGAGACATCTTGACCAAGTGTGAGAATAAATCTTTTGTAAAAGACACCTGTCCAGTGCCTTGATTCCCTTGGGAATTGTTAGTAAAATAAATGACTCATATTGGTTTTATGTGAGAGACAAATCAAAGCATTTCCATGAGTTTACTGACCTGAGCTGCTAGAGTTTGACTATTTCCAGAGCACATGGACACTGCTCCATTGGATGGGAGACAGTTCCCACCTTAGTCAATATGTAGAGAAAAATAGAAGTTCATATGAAAGAGGCCACTGAGGGGTGTATGTGTACTTGTTTACTATTGTCAGTATCTTGTTATTTTGTTCTTTCAGAATCAATAAGCTCACCTCCCTCTGCAGCTGTCCTATAAACCCTGTTGGAAGGATGTGTGGTACCGGGTGGAGGAGGGACCAACGATGGCGGGTGAAATTAACCCTGCTTTACTTACTATCCTATTTCTGGGGAAAGTTCTATTGCTGTAAAATATGTGGGAAAATTTTGGATTTTTCTTCATGTGAGAGATAACTTTTTCTTCAGATGAAAAAAAGCAGACATGTGTAGCTGATATATTTACTTTTGCTAAAGAAAGACTATTTTCAGAAGATTTTTTTTAAATCCCAACCTTTCAGCTCTTCTGGAAGGTTCCAGCTGCCCACTGTGTTCACATGAAGTTCAACTGCTCTTACTTATTGGTAGTTTTAATAGTTAACAAAAGGATAATGTATCAAAACTAGCTGCACATTTCTTGACCTCTATGGGTATTCCAAATGAAACACATGTAACTCAAAATTCAAAGCTAATATCCACAACTGAGAAAATACTCAACATTTGTCTTTCTGGGTCTGGGTTTCCTAACTTAGGATGTATGTGTGTGAGGTTGTGGTTGAAGTGAGGGGGGACAAAATACAATAGTATAAAGGCTTCAAGGGCAATGATGCAATGGGAAAGGTTAAATGGGGGGGGGTGTGGAAGAACAAAGTAGAGGAGGGAATCTGTGGAGGGATAAAGAGCACTAGAGATCTTCTGAAAAAGGCATGTGGAAAAACACCTACTTCTGTAGTTACTAAAAAATATATATGCATACACATCCAAAAAGTTAAAATGGAGTTACTCTATAACAGGATGGCAGTGCCCCTACTGTATACCACAGTGCCCCTACTGTATACCACAGGCTAACAAATAAAAAGACCAGTGCCAGGAATGGATCATCTCTTTTGGAGTTGTTGGCCAGTGAGATTCCCATAGGCTCTCCAACATTACAGGCTATTGCCAGTGCTATTGGTTACCCTCCAGTAGCTGACAGTAAGGCCCTATTGCTGAAGGCATCATATGCTTGATTCATAGAATCAAGCTGGTAATGACCTGGGAGCTTCATATTTAGTGACTAGATTTCATGGTGCTGAAAGGTGCTATTCACACTACCTGAGAAAATTAATTATTACTGACCCAGCTGTATATCCAACAAGCTATATTAAGAACTGTCCTGGCAAGACAGACCTACTTGTGCAATAATGGTATGAACATCACAAGAGTAACCAACCACTCTCTGATTGGATTTAAGTCCAATTCTATAAGATGAAACCCATACCTAGCAACATTATTAGGTTAAGAACTCATGACTAGACAGGTTACAGACCCAACTACTACTATTGTACGAAATGTACATAATAATAAACCAACTATTGACATTTTATTATACCCATAGATGAATGAATGCATCTCTTAAGCATCATCAGAGAAGCTTCCACTTGCACTAGATAGTAATGAACAGAGACTCACTACCAGTAAAAGTGCAGCCTTAAATGGGATGTTTATATCACACCCTGTCCTCCCAAGGCTCTGGGATCATGGTGAAAGATGGGCAGAAATATTATAAGAGCCAGGGACAGTGTATGACTATAAGAAATTGGTATCTTCTAGACACAACAGGAAAGCACAGTAAACTCACAGTGATTGTGACAGTGTGCATAAGACCTGTGCAAGCTAAATCCAGGCCCAACATAGAGAGAAGTGGACATGGAGTCTCCCCATAGCTGAGGAGCTAATGGCAAAAGATAGCTGCTGGTAGAGAGAGAGTTAGTTTTCAATAGTTAGTTTCAAGTTAGTTTGCAATCCCCTGGTAAATTAACCATGCTCTAGTGGAAGGCTGCACATCTAGGAATATATGAGCAGCACAAATTGGACTTGATGGGTAGAAAGAAGGAAAGAAAGAAAGAGAGAGGGAGGGAGGCAGAGAGAGAAAAAGAAAGAAAGGAAGGAAGGAAGGAAGGAAGGAAAGAAGGAATGAAGGAAGGAAGAAAGACACAGAGTTGAGTGGGGAGGGAGGGAGCTGGAACTGGAAGGACTTGGGAGAGGGAGTGAATATGAACAATATACATTGTAACAAATTCTCAAAGAACTAATTAAAAACAAAAACCTAGTTTAACAGTGCATTCATTTGCATTTTCTCCTTTGTATTACGTCATTCATTCCTATCTAGTTGTGCCATGAGTGGAGTAGATGCTATTAAAGTAGATACTAGTATATTATTCGCTGTCTACTGTTTATTGTTGTGTTCAGACATAACTCTTATCAACTTTGTGGTTTGGCGCTCCACAGTCTACCCTGGGGGTTGGGAGTGGAAGTGTTTGCCAAAGTCCAAGGCATCAATATATTCCTATAGCTATTCTGAAGCTCCAAATCTATGCCGAAGGAGGAGGGAGAGATGTATGTGTCTGGGTCTTGACAGGCAACTGTGAGTTAGCATTATAGACCTTAATTACAGGAAGGTATTATGTATGATCCTATGATTTCTTAACAGATTGGAAAAAAAGGAACACTTGACTTTTTGAAATTTATTTTACCTAAAAGTTATGAAAATACTTGTCTCCAAAACTAAACCTACTGCTCACAGGTAGGTATCAATAAGTCCTCACTGTATTTAAGCTCTGCAGTTCTGGTGAATTTCTCCTCAAAACTCTTGGTTAAAAATTACCCTTGAAAGCAGAATGGAGACTCTGTGAGAAGGATCAGAGGTTAATGGTACTTACTGACAAACCTGAATAACTGAGTTCAATCCCCAAGCCCAATAAGTGACTTCAAAAAGCTGTCTTTGACCTCTATATGCCTAGCACATGAACACACATGTACACACACACACACATACTAAATGTAAAAGAAATTAAACTGAATGTTCAAGAAAAAGATCTCTGCACAAGAAGAAAGTATAATAGTGAATAATTATTATCCTCACTTACTGGGCATTGATTGATGAATAAAATCTGTGTATAGTTAGGGTATAAAATGTGGTATTTTGATGCATGGATTGGTGGATTGTGGAGTGATGACCACTCTCAAACTAATTAACATATCCATAACTACATTTATTTACTCTCTTTCTCCCTCTCCTTTTTCCTCCCCCTGTGTGTGTTTGTGTGCACGCCTGTGTGCGTGCGTGTGCATGCACACACGCACATTTGTGTGTTTGTGTGTAGAACATGTGAGATCCACTCTGGCATATACTTAGAGTATATACATAGCTAATATATCAAGTCTCTAGTAGCTATAAGCTTCACAGCTGAAGGTCTGTGCCCTTTGATTAACATCTACTTCACTGCTAACGCTCATCTCCTCAGACCCTCATAACCACTATCCGACTCCATTGCTCTGAGCTTGAGGTTTTTTCTTTAGGCCTTTCACATATATGTATAATGGAGATTGTGTGGTATTAGTCTTTCTATGTCTGCCTTGGATAACTTAGTAAAATGCCCTTTAAGCATTTAAAGCAATGAACATTAAGTAAAATGCTCATTCATGTTGTTGTCAATGGCAGCCTATCCTTCCTTTTTAATGCCTCGTATGGACAGTGGTAAATTATGATAGGCAGTCTCTATAATTTTTAATTTTTTAAAAATACGGTCTGAATGGCATTAAAATTTCTGTAGAAAAAGTCCTCTTTGAGAACTCACTAATAAGGTTAATGAAAACGATGGGCAGTGAAATCTACAAGTCTTTTATAATAAAAAAAAGGAAAAAGGATCTATCCGGTAGAGCTGCCCCTCCCTCCATGAGCGGTACAGCCAGCGCCACGAGTGGGCCTTATCGTTTGCAGCTGTTTAGGAGGAATGCCTGCAATGCATGCAGCTCTGTTAAAACAGAATGGATTTTTAAGTTGCAGGAAGCCAAATGTGTGATCACGTGGACCAGAATCTGTTAAGTATCATGTTGCTCTTTCTTCCCTTTCTTCCCATCTTAGGTCACATCTCAAATACGAACGCTACCCAGAGGTCATTCAGGTGATCCGAGTCCCCCTGGAATGCAGCTGTGATGGAACTTGACCTTGCAGGACAGATGGCATCATGCGGAATTCTTTCAGCTTTGTGATAGCCAGGGTTCAGTTTGTGATATTTCTGTCTACAGATAGCAAAAGGCTTTCACCGTGAGCCGCTTTCTGATGCGTGCCCAAAGCCAAGCGGAATTCATTAAAAGGGCCAAGAGGCAGAGACGTGCTTATGGGGCTTTGTGAAGATTTAGATAAAAAAATGATGGGAATAGATGGCCAGAGAAATAGATTTTAAAAACCTTTATGTCTTATCATGTAAAAAAACGGGGAATATAATATTTATTTCAGATTAATTTTCCATTCATTCTAATATATTATGTGCTGCATTTCCTTTAAGGAATGATGACTTTGTATAAAAGGTTTAATATCAATGTATTTAGTTGAACTTGACATTTCTTTCTGATTTAAATAACATTATGACTTCTTGCTAGCAGAAGCTTTCATGAGTCCCTTCCAATTTTTTTCCTCCTTCAGTCAGAATACTTTTGCAGACCTCTCTGTCTAGTATTACCTAGATTCTTTGAAGCATTATCTGATTTCAGGGCTGAGCTTAACCACTTCTTCAGGGAACCTAAAATAACTCTTACAGCCTCTTAATTCATTCCCTTGTCTACCTACTCCAGTCCTCTTGGCCCATCATCGTTCTGAAAGGTACAAGGCAAATTTCTGAAATGTAATGGCTAATTTGATTACACAGAGGTTAAATGCTTAAGTCAGAGAGAGAGAGAGAGAGAGAGAGAGAGAGAGAGAGAGAGAGAATAAGAGATAACATTGCTCCATGGTTTTCATGCCTCAGGTGCATTCTTTACTTTATCCCTATGATGGTCTGGAGGAAGTGGGTCCTGTTTTCTAGGTGAGGAACTGAGGTGCAGTGATCCAGTGGAAATTTTGCAAGGATGCAGGCTCGATCCTTGCAGATTTGAACTTGGGTACTCCAGCAGGACAGTCCATGTTTTTTATCCACTATGCCATACTTCACAGAGTATTCTCAGAATTCCTTTTGACAGCTATACTGAAGGCAGATGTGTGTGGGAAGAAGAGGCACTCTAGACTTGTTTTTTTTTTTTTTTTGCTAGACAATTGTACAAACAGAGAACATTCCATCATATTAAATAGTTGTGTATCTTATTTATGCTATATAAATGCTGCAGACCTTATGGAAAGACCACTTACGCAGCGCCAGTAAGATCAATACTGAACACAGGCTCTGAGTCAGACATTAAGGCTGATGTAAGGTTCCATGAATTTCTTCCTGGGCTAAGCCCTCTCATTGCTTCTGACCAGATGTGAGACAGGGCCACTTCAGTCACCCTGCTGGGCCCCTCGTTCCCCTACCTGCAAAATGCAGACTGCAAAAAGTCACCACCTCAGAGGGTGGTAGACAAGGGAAGACCAATGCACTTAAACTGTTTAGTACAGTGCCCATGAATGCTTCCACTCCATCTACTGTCATTACTCTCATTCCATGGATGAGTAAACTGAGGTCCAGGGACCATTGTCTATTCATGGTAGAGTCTACATTCTAACCCAAGTAGACAGTGTTTTACAAACCGCATTTGTCTTCAAGGACTGAGAAGACACTCCACCCAGTATCTAGTGCCTAAACAAGGTCTCCATCCCAGGGTTGCCTTCCACCTTCCCTCAGGTTAGCAGCCATAGGCCTAAAGTGGTACCTACAGAAGATTGCCCCCCTGCTGTCCCAGACTCACAATCCCTTGTGGTTAGATGGGAGCTGCCTCCATTCTGGCCAGTGCTGCACTCACCCTCACCCACACTGGCTCTGCTCTCATCACCAAGCTTTGGTTTCTTTTTCTGAAAACCAAAGGAGGAGAAAGGGATGCAGCAAGTTCAAGGCCTCTAGGCTTAAGAGCCATTCATTCCCTGGCCCTCACAGGTAAGCTTGTCTTATCAAAAAGTTGACCTGACTTAATGTATGATAAAGAGAAATAAAGTTAAAAAGAGCAACTGTTAGCCAGAGTGGCCTTAGTGAATACTGAAACTCATGCCAAGTGATTTTTGACACAGGATATGCAGGAAAATAAGAGCATTAACAGACAGAATTCACCATGTATCACTTGGGTACAGTATGACACAAGAAGATCGGTGCCCTGATTTCAACATAAGTTGAGCATGGGTTTATTTTTATTAAAGTCCAGAACTCTCTAGGATTCCAACCATGAGGAACTCTCTCAAAAGGAACACAAACCTCCCTGTGACTCCAGTGTTTCACCAGAATCTCTGCAAAGGCGTTTTCTTCTTAGTAAAGCTGGGACTTCGGAATTGTAGAATGTTGTTGCTGATTGTTTCTTTGGTTTTTTGTTTGTTTGTTTGTTTGTCTGTCTGTTTTTGAGATTAGGTTCTGTCTTCACAGGCTAAGTTGATCTCAAACTTGTGACCCCTCTTTGCCTCAGTCTACTGAGTGCTGGAATTTCAGACACGTGCCAGCACTCTGGCCTAGAGAATTAGGATTTATGAACTTTGACACTTACCTCTTTCCTCAAAACTCCCAAGAGTCCCACATCATGTCCTAATCGACGGTAGCAGACTTACAGCAACAGTCAGCCTGGGTTCCCTTTGGCTAAGAACAGTTACCATAGAAATTGCCAGTTGACATCTCTATGTGAACTCTTCTGCATAAAAACTCTTCATTTTCAGATTTTGTCATCACACAGTAAGAGCCCCGGGGACAGGGCTGTTGTGTGGTGAGGGAGAGTCATCACCGTTCCCACTATTGTCTCTGGTAGAGAGCCACAGTCTGCCAAATCTGCGGGCTAAGCCCACAGTGGGTCAACACCCAGGCTTTCTTCCAAGACCTCCATTATGTATTACTGACTGAAGCTCTGCCCTTAGCTCACTATTAGTGGGTCTCTCAGCAAGAAAAACCTCTCATAGAGGGACAGAGCTCTCTTACCTTACCATGGCAAGGTCCTTTACATGGCTAGAGAAGAGAGCTCCACCTGGGCTTTAGTTTTCTGGATTTATACCTCAGCTTTTATCTTGTGATGCTTCCTAGACATGGCCAGATAACATTTACAGATTGATAAGTAAATATTACACACATGGTAAAATATGGCAGTTGTTTCCTTTGCCGTTGATAATGTAAGAAAATGTATGATAATACATTTGATTTGCACTTGTAGGTGAGAACCCCAAATCCTTCATTGTGACACTAAATCTGATTTTTGTTTGTGACCAGCATGAACGCTGACCTCTGCCCTTTGAATGATCTTTCCGTCTCCCAGAAAGTTCATGAAAAGGTCATGGAGCTGCAGACTCCCTCTCCATGTGCATGGACCTGTCTTTGCTATTGATCTGGAAAAAGACCATTCAGTTGCACTGCTCGCTTTAGTTTTTTAATGGCAATCTGATCTGTAATTATAGAATTTTCTATCCACATTCACACCTGAGTAAGTACAGAGACCTACCTTCATTTCATGTCTGTTATTTAATCCTGGCCACATCTCCCAATTAAACGCATTTCTTGGATTCTTCATGAAACAAAATATGACACTTTCTGGTCACAAGTTCAAATCAGGAGAGGGAAAAAGACGGCCTAATAGCTAGAAATAAAAACATCAGTGAATTTTTCTTATGGATTCCTTCATGTCAAATTCACGTCATGGGTGACTCTGGGTTTTCCCTTTAGATCATCTTGGCATGATCAAGGAGCAAAAATAAAAATGATTTCTAGTATATTCTTGAGATGATTCCTTCTTTTGATGCTGCCTGTCACTGTAAAAGGGGTTATGAATCTCCAGAAACCTTTTCGGCTGTCAGCAGCATTGGCCTGGGTTTTCAAATCAGCCTGCTGTAACCGGTCCAGCTCGAAGGCATTAAATCTCTACTAGAAAACTATTGCCATTTACAAAGCATGAGGAGTGTACAGAAATGGTGAAAAATGCACCAGCGTCATACTTAGAATGATTGTGTGGGGAGGATATAACAATACCTCTCAAGATGGTAAGCAATACGTATATTCATATCTGGTGCTATTTATCTTGTAGATATACGGCACTGGAAGTTCTCGGCTGCTGGCTCATAGCAGTGAGAAGGAAAGATCCCTAGCTTTGTCATTGCCGTATATCACTGCAGCTGTGCCCTTTGATTACACTGGGGCACCACCAGTCATTAATAACAGCGAAAGCTTTTTGTCTGGCAAATGCATCGCTGTACAGTCCTTTCTTAACACCTAGGCATCTTGATGGGGTGGCAGAGGTAAATTAAAGAGAAAGCTTGTTTACTTTACAGGCATGCTTGTGAAAATAGAGGCGGCCCTTCCAGAACTATTGAAGAAAATGGATCTTCCCCTCCTCCTCCACCTCATCTTATAAGCCTGAAACATTTTCATATTCTGTCTGTGCTCAAGAGAGACCTGTCATGAGTCTTGCTCAAACAAACAATATGAATACAATATAGTTATGCTTTCAATTCCATCACTGTCACACTTACTTGGCTACAAGAGAGTTACAAAGAAGTCAGAACTCAAGAGACTATTACTTTGTAGACTTGGAAACCCAGGTCTGACCAGGGCTGAAGGAGAGGACGGTGCTTCCCGATGAGAAGAAGCATACCTAAATGCAATGCTTCTTGGTCTATTGCAGATGCACTGTCCTAGTCACTTTTCTATTACTGTGACAAAACATTATGACCAAGGCAACTCAGAAAAGAAAGCTTTTAATTGGTTGTATGGTTTCAGAGGGTTAGAGTCCATGATGCAAGAGCAAAGGCATGTTGGCAGGGACAGTTGAGGGAGGAGACAGAGAGAGTGCACACTGGAAGTGGCGTGGTGGGAGTCTTGAAATCTCAAAGCCTGCCTCTAGGTACATTCATTCTCCAACAAAAACACACCTCCTAATCCTTGACAAAGAGTTCCATTAACTGGGGATCAAGCATTCAAATAGATGAGCCTTTGACAGTCATTCTCATTCAAACCAACAAAGCACTGTCTCTTTCAAACCAACAAAGCACCCTGAAGTTGACCCAATGCTAGGGGGCTTGGTTCAGATTACAATAACTCAGAAATGGGTTCATGAATGCCACTCCATCAAACCATGCAGCACTTTAAATGGTGAATTGTAATGACCATGTGCTGTCGTTTCGCCTTTCATTTCCATAGCTTCTAGACTCTACAAGCCGTCACCATTTCTTGCTTAGGCTCCTCTCAAGAATTGTTTTCTTCTGATAGCTGGGAAGCCAGCATGGGACTGACTCAGGCCCCCCTGAATATGGGTCTCAGCCAGAAGGACTGAGCAGTCTAAGGGACCTCAGACAGTGGAGCCAGGATGTATCCCTGGTGCACAAAAGGACTTTGCAAACACATTTCCCATGGAGGGATAACTGCCTTAATCTAGAGACAGGAGAGAAGCCCTAGTCCCTACTTCACATGACCTGTCAGATCTACATGACCCCAACTGGATGGCATTCCCCTACATATGGAATTGTGGTAGGGGGATGGGAGGGGAGGGTGTTTAGAGTGCATGTGAGAGGGCAGAGAGGGTAAAAGTGAGGGAGGGAGGAAGGGAGGGAGGGAGAGGGAACTGGGATCGACATGTAAAATAATAAATTAAATAAAAAAAAATGCTTTGACTCTGAAATTTAAGTTGAAGGACAAGTTACTGGGGAAAAGGATTTCTATTTTTGTTTCCACAGAAAATGAAAAGATGTGGATCCCTTCCAGACTAATTTGTTTTGATCAAGCCAAACCACCTGAAACAGAGTATCAGGTGATCCTACATTCAAAACAGCTGGACAAAGCAGCCTTACAGACTACAGCCAGGATTTCTGCATCTTCTTAGATTCCCCCCATGACAGCGCCCCTTACCAGCAGGAAGTAGTTTGGAAAGAACAACGCCCAAATTCTCAAATATTGTCTATAAATGTTTGTTTTCATTTAAATGGACTTGGTTAAAAAAAAAAAAAGAATTGTTTTCTTACCACCATTCCTGTTTCCCTTATCTCAGAGTTATTGCAAGTAGACTTTACACCTGTTAGTTCTGTTCAGTGTTTCCACATCAATGTCTAAAACAAAAAAACCAAGGAAGAGACAAGGCAAGACACAGCCATTACACAAAAAAGCATTATCACTGGAAATTCTTTGTTGCATTGGTGTGTGCATTCACTGTTCCAGATAACATGTCCAGTTAACAGCCACAAAATTCATCTGCAGTAGGCCATTGTTTTCCAAAGTATAAGATGCTTCTGGACTATTTAGAGTCATCATAAGAGAACAGGCGATGACGACGTCATTGTTTTTCAGATCTTTATTCAATTCACCTAACTAGGTCATAAGGAAAGTCTCAGGTATGTGTTGGTATGTTTCATTACCCACTGACTATTTGCTAAGTTCCTGATTTTCAGTTTCATTTCTGTCCATTTTCAATGAAAGCAGTCTTCAGGGCCAAAGCTCACAGGGTTTCATGTAGCCCTTGACCTCAACCTCAGTATATAGTTAAAGTTGGCCTTGAATTCCTTATCCTTATACCTTTACCTCCCAAGTTCTGTTATGACAGGTATATGCTAGCATGCCAGCTCAAGGCTCTTGAAAAGAAGATGATTGAATTTTACATTATTTTGTTAATATTTGCTTTCATTATGGTCATTTTTACAATGAGCGGCACTGACTTCCTATTGATGCTTGTCATATGAAGTTTATTTTAAAATAATTTGGAGAGGGCCAGTGATAAAGGCACTTGCCTCAAAAACCTGTTGGCCTGAGTTTGATTCATTCCACATGTGCCTCTCACCCCAATCTTGCACATGTATATGGTCACAGTCTGGGAGGGGTTGAAGTAAGGGAAAGAATACGATCAAAATATATTAAATGAACAAATTTTAAAAATAATAGGAAGAAAGGAACCAGTCAATCTAAACAAAAATATTGAGAAATTTGAAATTTGAGAAGAACATGGCTGGAGCAAAAAATTGTAATTAACATGGAAATTGCTACAGTTGAGTAAAAACTATTTATCAGGTTTCTAAACTACTGCCAGAGTAAGCATCTTGAAATATGATCAAGTCCAGTCCGCTTCTGTATGAAATCTGCAGCAGAGTTCTTTGGTCTTCAGACTCTGCAGCTTTCCTTTTCCAAGCCTATCTCTTTCCACACTCTCTGACACGTGCCGCTTCTGTTCCTTCCGATGAGTGGAAGGCTCCAGTCTCGCCCTCAGCAGGCACTGTGCCCGACTCTCCTTCCTCATACCATGGAAGCACCAGTGTAGAGCAACTCTGCATTGTTGCTTTAAACAATAGGGGTGAGACTGATTTAGAAGGCTTTAGGTTTAGAAGCTGGGGACATTAAGCAGTAAACTGGCACTGTTTTTAGAAGAACCACTTTGGTTTTCTGAAGCTGGAGGCCATGTTATTCCCCTTTCTGAAGAAAGGCGTTGTGTACAATCCCATTTTCACACCTTTGGGTCAGTAACCGAGACTCTGTGTACTGGTCATGTTTGGGGGGTAGGCAGTGAGGAATGTAAGCAATGTAGCCTGTCTTGGTAAAGGTCACTGTCCCAAACCATCCCAAGAGGAACAGAAACTAGACACTAGAAGTCAATTTCAGACCAATGTGGGATCACATCTGTTCATATTAAAAATTCACTTTCTGACTCCAGACTCCAATATTCTCCCCTGCACTTGATCAAGATGACATGGTCTCCAAGTACATAATCTTTGAAGGAGTTAGAAATATTTAAACTTAAATAGAAGATTGGCTACTGTTTTATTTGCAACATTGGTATTAGCAATCATGGGAATAAGGGAAACCACAGCAATAACTATGTATTTGTACTGACTGAATACAATGAAGGCAGTTTGTTAAGGGCATGAGAAAGTGATGAGCATGGTGTGTTCTCCAACCTCAAGGAGCTCACAATCTAGCTGGAATCACACTTACACCCACAACAAGGCAAGGCAGAGTAACACAATTTGAGAAGATGGCCCCTAGACAATGTTGTCCTGATAAACATTTAACAAGTAGTTGTTTAGATCCAATGACAGATGTACCTGTCTGTAGCTCATACCCATTTCCAGGGTGCAAATGCTCTCACTGTTGCTTCTTTAAGCCATAGTAGTATTTCAATAAGTGAGGTCATTGAATACAGAGTTGGAAAGAGACACTAGCTATGGACTCCCTAGCTGGCCCTACAGACAGTCTGTGTAATTTTAAGGATCAGGGTTAACAAATTGACAGGTTCTAAGACACAGAACATACTTCATTCCTCCACCCTTTGTGTTCAGCATCTTCATACAGATGGTATGGTGGTGGTAGTGTTTACCTCATAGAAGGTCCCTTAAAACAATTGATGTAAAGTGTTTGAAATTAATCTCCAGTGTTTATTCTCAAGTGTGTACATAATGGTTATAATTAGACACAAAGAGGTAGAGAAGTGGCTTTCAAGTGAGAAGATTCCAAGACTGAAGAAAGAGATAGGATCTGCCCGTAAAGTGGGAGAGTAGAAGTGGTACCCTAAAGGGTCTTATGACGGCATGGTAAAGCCAGGCAAGTAAGAAGGAATCAGCCTTCCGAAACACCACACCACTCAGTTTGGGAGCATGAAAATGATGTGTTAGGAAGCAGAATGGACTGTGTTAAGGAGCCTTGAATGCCAGGACAGCAGACTTTTAAGGGCAATGCATTGGCACTGACATGGAGGCAGAAAAATGTCCTGGTGCCCAACATTCCCAATAAATCTTCTTTAAAGCAAGGATGACTGTTCTAGTTTTCTCTTGCTGTGATAAACACCATGACCAAAAGCAACTTGGTAAGTAAGATTTATTTTACTTTACAGCTTCTAGTCCATCATCAAAGGGATGCTGAGGAGAAAATCCAAGCAAGAACCTGAAAAAAGGCAGAAACCATGGAGGAGTGCAGATTGCTGCTTGATCTCCTCTGGAATGCTCAGATATATATATTCTTATTTTACATATTGACCCCAGTTCCCTCTCCCTCCCATGCCCCCCGAATCCCTCCCCCATCCCATCCTTCCCCCCACTCCACAGGGAGTCAAGTCATTTGGAGTAGGGACTAGGCCCTCCCTCCTGTTGCTAAGCTAAGGGAATATCCCTCCATGGGGAAAGTGCTCCCAAAGTCCTTTTGTGCACCAAGGATACATCCTGATTCCACTGTCAAAGGTCCCTTAGGACTGCCCAGGCCTTCTAGCTGAGACCCATGTTCAGCATTGGACCAACTCAGTTAGCTTTTTTTATACAAGCCCAGACCCACCCACCTGCTTAGGGATGTGCTGCTCACGCAGTCTGGGTTCTCTCATACCAATTACCAAATCAAGAAAATGCCACCCAAACAAGCCACAGGCCATCTAGTGGAGGCAATATTTCAGTTGAGGTTCCATCTGCACAGGTATGTCAAGTTGACAAGCAAGATTAGCCATCACTGTGACATGAATATCTGAGTGATGTGTAGTGACTGCTTCAATCATTCCTTTGCAAATCTGTAGCATGAAAAACAAGTATTTGCTGGCTCTATTCAAGAACAGTGCAGACCTGGGGAACCCTGAAACAGAGCAACATCCATATGAAACCCAGTGCTCCTTCTAGAAGTACAGTTGAGCCAATGAAAGTTTTCAGGCTGATGCATCTTCCTCATGTGCATCATAGAAATTTCATATGAAGTCCTTTTTATAGAGATGGATGACCTCACTGCAGTTCACAGAATTGCTAACACAGAATGAATGTCTGCCTGGTAGAAGTGAATTACACACAGAACTTTTCCAAACAATGCTGCCAGACGTTAAGCAGAGCCGATTGAGGGAAAAATTGTCCCATTCACACTGCTTTACAGAATGTTGCCTCTTTAGAAAACACTTTATTTCACAATGGCTCATTTGCCCTGGATCTAATTTCTGTTATTCCAGGCCTTGTTTTATGAGCAATATTCAAGGAGCCAAGTTTTAACAGTTTACAAATGTCTCCAAATCGCATCGATTTTATAATAGCCTTAACATTTACACAATGCCTGCTGATTCTAATTGTGTCCTAGCAAACATGGGCTCTTTGCATCCTCACAGGAACCCTGTGAGATGGGACTTAGAGGGCTTAGGGTTGGATGAGACAAAGGTAAAGGCCCTCCACCATTGTAGAACTCATCCTTGTTTGGTTTGCTAAATGTTTGTTACATGAGCCCTTGGCAGAAAACATGCTGGATGGATAAGAGAAGGGGTTACTGTTTTCAAGGAATTTATATTCTCAATAGGAAAGCAGACAATGAGAAAATAAATTATCCTTTAATGATTGTGATTTGAGCTCTACAGGCCATACGCAGAGTGTATGATGGTACAGATGCAAAAAGACCATGTTGATAACAATATTAGAGACAATGTCTCTACTAAGACATGAACAATAGAGACTGGGCCAGTCACCGAGACCTTGGGTGGAGCATTTTGGGCAGTTAGACTTTCAGATACAAAGGCAAACAGAGAGCTTGGTGAGGTTAGGGAAATGATGGTGGCCAGGAAGAAATGAGCAAAAAGGACAGTGGTAAAGAAGAAGTAAAAAACAAACAACTGAGGATTTCAACTTTCAACTTGCAACATTGAAGGATTTTAAGTAGATGATAGAGAGACATGCCAATGTGGGATGAACAGGTTCCATGATGGTAAGCCATGGGGCCACTTCCCCAACTAAAGCCCAGAGAGAGAAAACGGCTTGTTCAAGATCATCCACAGCACTGGTGGCAGAATTAGTCTGGAATCTAGGCTTCCTATTTCAAGGTTGTGCTCTTAACACTTGCAAAGACTTCCAGAGAAGGAGAAGGAGAAGAAGAGGAGGAGAAATCAAGGCACATGGATTTTACCAGCAGACTTAGAGCAAGTCAGATAATGAGGAGAGGTAACTGAACCATGTGACAGAATGCACATTAAAAAGTATCAGTTAATTAAGTTATAAGAGCTAATTAGAAACAAGCCTAAGCTAAAGTCCTAGCTTTCATAATTAATAAGTTTCTGTGTTTTGACTTGGGGGCTGGTAATCCAAAGGTAGCCCAACAAAAAAAGTTTGCTACATATGTCTTAGGGACTTCACTGTTTGCACAGGAGCAGTGGAAAGGGTTATCATCTTAATCATCAGGAAAAAAATACCAAAAAGATCTTTTTACAGTGCATTCATGTGTCTAAATGAGCACCTGTAGGTAGTTGACAGCAGTATAATCTGTGGGTCAGGTGCACTTTGTTGTCTACTTAAACTCTATTCTTTTTCTTTCTCCTTCCCACAGACTCTTATTTATTCAAGATAGCATTATATTTTCCAGTGTCCTAAGACCAAGAATATTTCCCTGCCACCTTGGAGGTATCTGAACATTTTCACTTTCCCAACGAAGTCTCACTTTGTCCTGTATTGTGGATGCTTTCACCTCTACATGGAGCCTTGAGCATGAAAGCCACGTGTGAGGAGGGCTGAGCCAGAGGCCAGAAAGCCCAGCACTTGAAGGCGAAATGACATTGCATTGCTCTGCACGTATGGTTCCTGATCCTTAATACTGATGAGATGCCAGTTATACATCTGTGCTAAGGTTGTAAGTGCACCTGAGAAAGAGCTGAACTGATTCAGTGGGGTCCAGAAAGCAGAGAAGTAATATGGTGGGGCTATTCAGTGTGCCAAGCGTGTGAAACTATGAGATGCACCTGAGTCAAAGCAAGAGCTATGGATTTTCCTAAACATGAGAGGTGTCTTTCTCCCTCTTTCCATCTGTGTAGGCATGTGCAAGTGTATGAAGGTGTGCTTGCCAGTGTATGTGCACTCAGAGGCCAGAGGTCCATGTCAGGTGTCCTCCTCTCCCCATTCCATCTTTTTAAACCGGGTCTCTCACCAATTCTGGAACTTGCTGTTTTGACTAGACTGACTGGCAACTAACTCCTGGGATCTGCCAGTCTCTGCTCCCAGCCTTCCAAGGCTGGAGTTACAGATAAATGCATTCATGCATAGCTCTTATATGGGCATTGGGTATCTGAATTCAGGGCCCCATCCTTATATAGCAAGCATTCTACCCACCAAGACATTTCCCAAGTGAACAAAAATTCCCAAGGTATTTTTCTAAACAGAGCTTGGTAGTTGTTTCTTTAAGAGAATTAAGTTATCATACTTTCTAATAAAAAATTTCCAGCAGCGTAGGTAGGTCCATGAATGGAGGACCAGAATATGGACATTTTCCTATATCATGAGAGGGCTTCTCAGAAAGCTATCCAAATAACCTGCATATTAATTTAAGGAGTCCAGGTAAAAGCCTCCTGTGAAAAAGCCCTCAGAGGATTCATCTTTAGCCAGCTCAAGGGACTCCTGATCCCTTTGTGGGATTGGATCATAGCACCCTCTCTTTCAAGTTATTCATACCGTAGGTGGTGTAGGACATCTGATGGCTACCCCATACTCAGTAGGAGTGTCTCCATATGATGAAAGGGAATGTGCACGAGAGCTTTCTATATCTCATCTTTCCATGTCATCCTAAAAGCATTGTCATTCCCCACTGAAGTCTTTTAACAGCTATTTAAAGGTACAATTTGGGAAAAGGAGCAAAATCCATATTCCTATTTGTTCCCCCACATCAGCATTGCTCTTAGAATATGTATCTTACACACACACACACCACACCACACCACATGAGACTGTAACCTTGAAAGCAATGTAATTTCAAGCCCCAGTACAGCATGAAGCACCGTGAGTAAGTCCATAAATATTCATCACATGTCTGACTCATGGACTTGGAAGAAATCACTGCTCCCATGAAAAGGTCTAGATAACAGGTCATCAAGCAAGCTTAAAGCAACAAGGGCAACCTCAGGGTCCCCATCTTTAAAATGCCCCAAATGCATGACCACTGAATGCTGACTGTAAAAGACTAAGAAGCCCCGATGGGCAGTGTCTAGACAACAAGCTGTCACACTGAAAAGGTACTTTCACTTTCTAGACTTGTTCATCTTGTGCCTTCTACCAGTTCTTCCGTGCAGTACACACTGCATTCTTACATCGGTTATTCTGAAGTTCTTTTCTCTTGGTGTTGTTTGGGAAGGCCAGAAAGAAGGACTGACTGAACCAACAGGCTCATACAGACACCACCTTGTGTGTCAGACTGCTCCCCTCAGAGATGGGGCCTAGAGGTGACTCAGTTACAGCCACAGAATGGGAGTCCTTCTGAAGTTTTAGTAGCTACCCCCACTTTGAACATCATAGACATTGACATTAAAAGCAGAACTTGTACAAGATTTAAAAAAAAAAAAACGTGTCATATTTAGGAAATCTATTTGTCAAGGAAAGTCTTCATTAACTTTTTTTTTGGGGGGGCAGGGTCTCACTGTGTAGTCCTGGCTGTCTTGAAACTCGTGATGTGGACCAGACTGACCTTAAACTCACAGAGATCCACCTATTTCTGCCTCCTGAGTACTGAGATTAAAGACGAGTGCCCCCATTCCCTGACCAAGTATAATATATATGTATAAATATATATTACATACATACATATGTATATACATATTAAATACATATTATATACAAATATACATATATGTGTGTATATATATTAGAGAGATACATAGGTATATCAATATATATAGATGTATAAATGTATAAACATATAGATTAGATATAGATACATGATTTTAATCCCAGTACTCAGGGGCCCGAGGGCCTCTGTGAGTTCAAGGCCAGCTTGATCTATATAGATCCAGGCCAGTGAGATCTTGTCTTAAGTGTGTGTGTAGACTTTGATGACAGTCCTTGGCTTCTCGTCCAACAGGCATCCTGGAAAATCTGGCTTTGTGGCAATAACTGGTTCTAAAGCAGTGACTTGAAGCAATTTTCAGGCCCGTGTGGGGGGGAGGAAGAGGAGATCAGTGAGTTTATCAGGCAGCGAGGATATGCTTTTCAAAAACGCACCATATCCTCAAAGTTTAGTTTCCCCGTCATCATTTATATTCCTGAGGAATAGACGTGTCTCTCACTCTGCGGCAGTGTTTCGTGACATTCAGATTTACACTGTTCAAGTTGAAGTCTCTAGCCCCTTGCAGTCTGTCAAAAACAGCTTCTTTGTCCATTTGTTTTTGTCTTCCACACCCAGTCTGAATCTCTTTTGTAAATTTATACTTGACAACCCTCGTATTTCAGTAGCTGGCTTGGGTTTCACAATCTACCTTGCTTGCACAGCTACATTAGCTGAAACAACAAATTTAATCCATGATGTCAATAGTAAATTATAGCAGAGAAGTAATATATGTCTGACATCATAAAGGTCAAGGCTATGGTAAAAGCCCTGAAAATTCAGGAGCCATTGTGTTTGACCAAGAGGTAGACTCTGACTAAATGCTTACATTATGAAAATCAGATTAGCACTAAAAGCTGCATTTGGGTAATCTTATTTTCTTTTTTTAAAAATAACATCTTTTTATGAGAAATTCCTAAAAGCAGTAAGCTCTTCCATTCTATCCTGCACTGTGGATTTTGCTCCCATGGACATTGGCTGTGTAATTATATTTTATATTTGGTAGTGGATAAATAATTAAAACGAGAATTACTTTCCTGAAAAGATTCATTTAGAGCCCACATTTTCTATTACCATAGCTGCTGGCTGGGGGGAGGGGACATCGCCTCCTACCTACCTAAACTACCTTGCCATTAAAGTATCTAAATTACCTTGGTGAATTCTGAGCACAGAAGTGGTTGATGAATTGCTTTTGCATAAATGCACTTTCCCTTTGCTAGAATCTAATTTTATGAAACACTCATGTCATGTACATGAACACACATGCACACTTGCACGTGTGGGCATGAACACACACACACACACTCACACACACACACACACACACACACACACACACAAAGACACGTATACACCAAAGCAGCCTCTCAGGAAGAAAAATTGAAGACTGGAATGTTCCCTATATAATGAAGCGTTTTTAAATGTTGCCAGTAATATAAGCATCTCTAAGGAAAGCCCAAATGGTTTCACCTCCTGTAGGGAAGAGCTGTTCATGAATCATTGTTTCCATGCAAAGAGGTTTTATTTCTTTAACTGGGGCTATCAATTGTAGCAGCTGGGTTTTTTTTTTTTTCTAAAGTAACAAAACTTGATTCTGCTTTAAGCTCATTTATTACAAGTATAGGGGGAAAGATCCTTCAAAAAGACCCCAGTTGTTTTGTGGATGAAGATGTGGATGAAGACGGCATCCCTTTGTTCTTAGGTGGTCTGATCTGTTGTGGATGTTTCTAAGCAGCTATGGTGGGTTCTTGAGCAGCAGCAGCCTCTCTCACAAGGCTCAGAGGCAATTCCTTTTATTAATTAGAAGCATTTGTTTTAGTTTACATGTGTTCTTGCTTGGGTATTATGTGGTAGAAAGAATATGGCTTCTGAGCCTCCAATACATAATGTGGTGACATGACCAGGTGTTGGGCATTGCCTCATGGCAGATTTGGCGCCTCTTATGTACCTGAGAGCCAGGGACTGCCCGCCACCATAGAACTATTCCCTTACCTGAGCTACTCAAGGGATCTGGGAGAAGACGGGCTGATAGAAGAACTTAGTCTTATGATAAATCCTGAGGGGAACCAGATTCCCTGGCTGATTCTATGGAGGTTGAGGGTGACTGAGGCAGAGGGACAAACATGCCAGGCAGATAGAGCTTTAGTGAAAAGTTTTATTAGAAAGGGAAGCAGCGGCGGAGGCGGTTAAAAAGACACAGAGACACAGAGAGAAGACAGAAGACAAGAGGGAGACAGGATAAGTCCTGTCTGCCTGAGGGTAATCACAGAGGAGAGCAAGAAAAAGAGCGAAAGTGGGTGGAAGTTTGTCTTTTAAAGCGGTCCTTTGCACCTGGGCTGACCAGGGTACTGCCTGAGTGCATTCTGTCAGGTGACAGGGGCAGGCCAGGTAATGCCTGAATCCTTACACTTAGTCTTGTGTCCTTGGCTGGAATTTCTTAGATCCTACTGCCTCTGTTATTGCATAGTGTGTGCTGAACTGGGTCCTGAGTCCAGAGAGAAGATGTGTAGTTCAAGGTGACCCTGTGCCTAGGTCTGTTAATTTGCTTTATTTGCGATCACTCACCACCGTTGCTCAGACTGACCTGGGTTCAAGTTCATATAGCACTTCAAAGAAACAAAACGGCTATTAAACACTAAGGGTTATTGTGACTAATAAGTGTCCATTTTCCCAAGAGTTATTTAATTTGGTAATTAATGTTCATGAACATCCCTGGGAGAATGTAAATGAATATGATTTCTGTCTCCCAGAATATTAAATTGAAAATCATGACAAAATTATAGAGACTATAGCTCTATAAGCAGTCTCTCTCTCTCTCTCTCTCTCTCTCTCTCTCTCTCTCTCTCTCTCTCTCTCTCTCTCTCTCTCTGGTATGTATGTGACTGTGTGACTTCACTGGAGGTAATATGGGGCAGTGCGGAACAAGTGTGTCATTCATGATGGCATTAGACAGTCTACACAGAGCTCTTCAATACATTGGCAGCAATCCTGGCACTGATTTGTATTGATTTATATGCCCATGTGAGATCACTGACGCATATTATCTTGTCTTATATCATCATCAAGTTTAATTGTGATGCTTTTCATAGTACAATGGAAAAATTAATTTCACAAATTTTTATTACAAAGCAAGATGCCATTCTACAAATCAGGTTCAGATCAGTTTGACAGCAATTGATGTTTTTCTCTATATTAATATTGGGACAAAGATTGAATGAGTGATGGCAGCTGGCACTGGGGTCTGCCCATCTGCACTAATGGATTTCCATACAAGGGGAGTGAACAGAAGTTCTTAGTTTACTAACCCTGTTTGGCCTGGAAGACGTGGACCCTCTGGAATATTTGCATACTGCCTAACTGTCAATCATTGCATGCATTCTGTGTCTGAAGCCTTACATTCGACATTTCATTTCTCTAGCTGGTTCGGTGCTTGGAACAGCCCTATGGGTTAGGTGGTGTTATTTTCCCATTTTACAAAGGAGAAAATGGCTCTGAGAAGATCTGGGCACGAAAATCGTGAGTTCTGGGCCAGCTTGACCCAGTTTCAAAGTCAAATAAGACAACATGACTAAGGACAAAACTCTTGGTGTGATAGGCGAAACAAACTTTCCAGGCTGCTCACCCAGTAGGCTGGTTGCCAGTTATGGACTGATTTCCTTTGAGTCAACTTTTTCTGCTCTGAAACTGCACCAATTGGTCCAAACCCCACCACCATATCCCTAAGCACTACCTGATCCTGCCTCCTTGCTAGCTGGTTCACTTTGCAAGGTTCCTTTGATGTGAGGTATTCTCTCAGGATTTCTCTCACCCAGAGCCATCCTGGTGGCTTCTGCCTTTAATGGAGTACTGGGAATGCAAAACTCTTCAGTATCCCATTACCCATTTTTTCTTTTCTGCTAAGCATGACAATTTATTGACACTGTTTAGGCGCTAGTGTATAGTTACATGATTTTACAATTACTCTATATTCTTCATATGGCAATACACTTAGGTATCTAGATCCTCTGTGTGAATTTTCTGAAGTCAGAAATTAGATGACTTTTGCAAGATTCCTATGTAGAATGCCTTCCTTCCCCAAAGCCTGAAGAGATGATTGTAGGACCACTATGAATTGAGTAGGTTTGAGGTGCAAGGGGCATTAGGAGAGACATTCATGACCGCTGCTCAGGTTGCCAAGGTGATGGTGAATCTTGGGGGAAGTACAGGAGCCCTGATTTCAAGTTCTTCACTATAGACAGATTTCATTTCATAGAGCAAAAGTCTGTGAACGCCTTTACATGACAAGAGATCCACACTTGTTTTTTTTTTTAGCATAAAGGAGTTTATTGCAAAATCACATGTGATGTGGAATTGAGAAGAGATGAAATCTTAAGGGTGGAGGATAATGCAAGCTGCCTCAGCACACCCCTTCTCTCTCCCTTCCTGTTTCTCCCCTACTCTCTCTCATCTTGATCTCATGGCATCTGCTCTCTGGAACCTTGCATCTCCTCCCTGGGTCCACTATTGACACCTAGCTGCTCAGCTTCTTCCTTCCCTCTTTTCCAGGCTTTAGAACATAGCCAAGGAGCCAATAGTGCCAGAAGATGCCTTTTATTCAGCCAGCTCAAGGTGTAGAACAAATTTTGATTTTTAAAATCAAATTTTACATTATTGCCATGTA
Organism: Phodopus roborovskii; assembly: GCF_943737965.1. Classification (NCBI taxonomy): domain Eukaryota; kingdom Metazoa; phylum Chordata; class Mammalia; order Rodentia; family Cricetidae; genus Phodopus; species Phodopus roborovskii. The sequence continues at coordinate 29,680,643 of NW_026126418.1, read as the reverse complement.
GTCACAAAATTTTAATTTATTCAGATGATAGCCATAAGACTGCTATAATCTGTATATATGCCTGCAGTATGTTCCTACTTTTTAACTATGTTCTGACTTTCTGTAACCCCAGCTACATAATAGCTAGTCAAAGGTTATCCATAGACTTCCTTATCATAAATTGGAAAATATTGTGCAATGATCTGAGGGCATCTGTTGCTGTTATTTTTTTATTCAATTTTATATAACAAAGTCCAATTAAGTGAAAACAAACATTTATACACAATATTTGGGAATTTGAGCGTCGTTCTTTCCAAACTACTTCCTGCTGGTAAGGGGTGCTGTCTTGGGGGATTCGAAGAAGATTCAGATATCCTAGCTGTAGTCTGTAGGGCTATTGTGTCCAGCTGTTTTGAATGTAGGATCAGCTTGTACTCTGTTTCAGGCGGTCTGGCGTGATCAAACCACATCAGTCTGGAAGGAATCCACATCTTTTCATTTTCTGTGGAAACAAAAATAGAAATCCTTTTCCCCAGTAACTTGTCCTTCAACTTAAATTTCAGAGTCAAAGCATTTTTTTAAATTTATTATTTTACATGTTGATCCCAGTTCCCTCTCCCTCCCTTCCCTAGCCCTCCCTCCCTCCTTCCCTCCCTTTTACCCTCTCTGCCCTCTCACATGCACTCTAAACACCCTCCCCTCCCATCCCCCCATCCCAATTCCATATGTAGGGGAATGCCATCCAGTTGGGGTCATGTAGATCTGACAGGTCCTGTGAAGTAGGGACTAGGGCTTCTCTCCTGTCTCTAGATTAAGGCAGTTATCCCTCCATGGGGGCTATGTTTGCAAAGTCCTTTTGTGCACCAGGGATACATCCTGGCTCCACTGTCTGAGGTCTCTTAGACTGCTCAGTCCTTCTGGCTGAGACCCATATTCAGGGGGGCCCGAGTCAGTCCCATGCTGGCTTCCCAGCTATCAGTTTAGTGGCCCTTAGCTCCTCCTTGTTCAGGTAAGCTGCCTCTATGTGCTTCTGCCGCATGGTCTTGTCCTCTCCATCTGCTTCTGGGTTCTAGTTCGACTCAGTGTTTATGTATGGGTGTTTGCCCCTATTTTCAACAGGCATTAGTTGAGGGTTCCATGGAGAAGTTAGTTGTTGATCTCACTCTCCGGGAAGGGCATTTATGATAGCCTTTCCACGGAAGCTGAGATTGTTAGTTGGGAGCAGTCTTGTAGTTCTCTCGACTTTTCTTTGTGTTCAATTTTATCTTCAAACCAATATTGGCTCCCTCTTTTATGTTCTCTCTCTGTCTCTCTGTCTCTCTGTCTCTCTGTCTCTCTGTCTCTCTCTCTCTCTCTCTCTCTCTCTCTCTCTCTCTCTCTCTCTTTCCTATCTTCCATTCCTAACCAGGCTCAATCCTCCTGGTCGCACATGCCTTCCTCTCCTCCCCCTCATTTTCTCCTACTTCTCTCTCCATTTGCTGTCCTCCCCCACTTCACCTGAGCTCTGGGGGACTTGTCCCTTCCCAGTGTTGCTGTTATTATTTGTTAATATGTATTGATTTATCCAACTCTCCCCCCAAAAAGAACCAAACAAATACAACCTTCTTTCTCAGTACAAATGATGACTTACTGCTTTGTAATCTGTCCTAAGACCTCAGCTAAAAAGCACAGTGGCTAATCTATGAACCATTTTTTTAAACTGATTTGAACAGACCCATGGATCTCCCATGAATATCTATAGGGGAATTATTTTATATTCAGACAAATGACTTGTATTCTTGGGTGAGTCAAATAGTAGATAGGCACAGTCAAGGTACCCTTGAGATACCTGGGTGGGAGTAGGTAAATTAGGGAAGCTTTGAAAACACTTTTTCACTTTTGGATACAACAAAACAGTTGTCCATGTTTTTTTAAAAATGTGTGTGGCCTTTTCTTATTCTTAGAAAATTGGCCCTTTCTCCATCTTTGATACGCCCACCACATCTATTAAGGCAGTACCATACCTGTTTCATTCTCTTCCAAATATCTCTGCCAACACAGATTTAGATTTAAAATAGATTGCAGAAAAGAAGTTATGAGGAAGCAGAAGCACGTCAGCTCTCTGTGAGCTCTGGGCAGTGAGGCCAGATCTCTCAGGAATTCATCTTGTAAAAAGATAGCAACCATCCCTTTCAAAGAAGCTCAAGCCGAAAGAAGGATTTTTATGTAGACAATAAGCATAGTAAGGTATGTTTACAAAGAACAGTCTTCAATACTTCCTAATTTCACTTAATTAAGGTTAATAATTAACTTTGTAAAAATCTCAAAGCAAAGAAAACAATTAGACAAATGGCCTTAGTCCAGGAAATGCAAAATTCTGCAAGTGCCTAAGACTCACTGGAGGGTCTCACAGTTTTCTACGGGAAACATTTTTGAAAATTTTATATGTATTTATTTTATTTTACATGTATGAGCATTTTGTCTGCAAAATACCACATGCATGCATGCATGGTTCCTGAAGACTGCAGAAGAGCACATTGTTACACTGGAATTGGAGTTATAGCTGGCCTGCTATGTGCTACCATGTTGGTGTTGGGAACTGACCCCAATCCTCTGCAAGAGTGACAAATGCTAACTACTGAGCCATCTCTCCAGCTCAGGACATACAGGTTTTATACATCAAGAATGATCCACTAAACTGTTTAAAAACAAAAACAAAAGGAGACAAGCCTAGGGCAAGAAGGTACAATCTTTAAACCAGTTGCTGTGGGTGGAGGTATCTGTAGAGCCTCTACAGTACACTGCAGCCATGGCTGGAGGTAAGGTGAGACCAATGAGGTCTAAGGCGATGCCCAAGAGCCTGACATATCGGCTCTTATTCAACCTGCCTTGTGTAATCGACTTACATTAATCTAATAATGGAATTGATGCTGATTCCTCTTAAATTTATTTTAATTTGACTAGCAATGTGGCCTAGAGAATATATCAAATACCTGTTTCTTTCACTGGCCAGTTTTTCCTGCTACTTTGTTGGATCAGACCTGTGAATGTGGAGCCAGAAAGCCTAAACTTGAGTCCCAGTCACACCCAGCAGTGTGACCTCAGGGATGTTGATAACTTTCCCATCCATTCTCTTTGGGTATTTACTGATTACATTATGGGATTTTTATTCTTGATAAAGTGAAATAAAATTCTTTAGACATTTAAGCGCAATGTATGTTTTGCTTGCTTGTTCTTAACAAAACAATTAGTGTATATAACAGTACTTTGTAAATCTGGTGAGTATGATATGATGCTTCATCTGTCTTGGGAAAGTGTTGACGAGTAAATTTCAGATGAAATGCCTAGTAACACTTTCCTAAACCTAGGTTTGTATAAATGGAAGGGATCACAAAGCCTCAGCTCTGAGAGTCCAACCATTGACCCCAGGCTTACACTCATTGTAAGAGGGGATCTTAATTGCTTTGATGAAGGAAAACAATGCTGGATTCCTATAGCCAGCAAAGTTACGCAAAGTGTAATCCAGGGGCCAGTGCTAGCCCATTGACTGTTTCTACTCTGAAATGAGGTGTGTTCAAGCACAAATTTCTAAATCAGTTTCACACCCAAATGACTCATCAATAGACTTAACTCTCTGGACAGCTATCGGGAAATGGTGACCCATGAAGTGAGCTGTATATGATGAGAAGCATAAACATGCAATAGTTTAAGGTTAATTTGCAAATTATAACTAAAAACATCTATAAATATAAAATTCGTGTGTATCTGAAAACCAATCCACATTTGAATGTAACTTTACAGAATCGATGGGTGACACTAGCTTGCTTGTGAATAATTGAAAAAAATGTTCCAAATAAATTCTTTTTCATTTAATTTTGGGGAAGAAATGGATGCCCGATATTCTCCTTATTGCTATGAATATCTCTAAGATTGGTTTCTGTTTTAAGTGTTATTAAAACATAGAGTCAATTTGATATACATTATCCCCTATGAATAACACTGTCATCAATCTAACCCAGATTAGATAAATTAACAAGCAAGAAGAAAGCTCATTCATCACATTAAAATTAAATATTGATGTGTAAAGTGTTCATTAAATGTCTGTGTATAAGGCTCTAATAGGAAGTTTGCTCACTCATAATTTTATGTTATAATTGAAGAACTAGAAAAAATGTGACTGTAAAACAGTTTTCTCTGTTTGTCTCTATAAATGTTTCAGTGATCAATGCAACCATCACGACAAGCATTATAATCCCCCTGTGTAGTAAATTGAGACAGGAGGATCCCAAGTTCAAGGCTACTCTGAGCTACATAGTGAGGCCCTGTCTCAAAAACTAATTTCCTCTTGTTGTATATTATTTGATGACATTTACTGAAATATGACTTTATATCTTTTTAATCTAATGTTGAAGGGGAGCATTATTTTGTAGTTGTCTGTCTCTTTTTTTAATCTCATAATTTAGTTTTATTGGCTCTACAAAAATGACCAATCTCTCAGAAATTTCTTAAAAATCTGATTTTCCACAATAGTTTGCATAGTATCATGGTATATTATTTTTTGATTCATCAATGCGCCAAAAAATAAAACTAACAACTCCTATGAAATTACTACAAGCCTCATAAGATTCAATCACCCATAAAAGGGTTGCAATTGTGTCACATAAGGCTTTGTGTGGCTGAATATTGTTTGAGTTAGCTTTGAAGGCATCTTAAAAATGACTACTACTGTTCACATTCATAACAATGTCCTCCAACTTCCTCTGTACCCCAGAGTGTTAGAAGTAGAAGGCATCATAGGATGGAACCTCTTTTAAGTCACAATGCCCACTAAGCCTATACCCAGAGTGTCAGTATCCTGAGGAGGCAGGTGGGTGGATGAAGAGTAGGCATATGGACCTTTATTCTCAAAAACATTCCTTTTTGAATATAATTTTCTTGCTGATCCAATAACATAAACAATACTGCCTGCCCTGTGTTATCAGTTCTAAAATTAGAGTAAAGCTATAATTCATTACTCAACAGTAATCAGCATATCTTTACAACCTGGATTTACCAAAACTTGAAAAGAGTAAAAGCATAGAATGGTGGAAGTTAATAATAATAGCAGTAACAAGATTCAGTGTATAATGTTGTAGGAAAAAATATGTAAATTACATATGCAGGGCTGGAGAGATGGTTCAATAGTTGACAACACCTGCTACTCTTACAGAGGACCTGAGTTTGGATCCCAACACCCACATCACGTGGCTTACAACAACCTGTAACTCCATCTCTATGGTCCTCAGTGCCAGCCTTTCTGGGTTACCATGTACATGTGCACTCATGCATGCCCACACATGTACATGCACATGTGCTCACACACAAAAATAAATAAATATAAAATGTAAGCATACAGACACTGTAAAATCTTTATTTAGAGATATAACTCAAATAAAATTCATGTAAATGGTACAGTGTAATAGCTCTTGTCATCTGCACAGCACTTTGCAACCAACACCACAATCTAGGTTACATTAATATATTATTTTGATACAACTCTTAATCATGCTCACATATGTGTTGTTTTACTGAATGAAAAAATGAATTCAGTCTTTAGAGAATCAGTGTGATGAATCAAGATAAATTCATGGTTCTACCTATTGCTCTAGAAACAAACTCAAGTTGGATAAGCAGGGGTGCGGGGTGCAGGGACCTCACGGGTGCTAACCCCCTCCAGAATGTGGATGACACTAGGCCGATCCACACAGGTTCAGCTGCCACCTTCGGCTGGCTGGCCCTGGTCTACTCTAGCCTGGTTTCAGCTCGGGCTGCATCTGAAATGGCCACAATACATCCGGTGACAATTCTACTTCCTACCAACCTGGACTAGAGTCATACTGCACATCTCCATTCTTCACCCATCTTCCAAATCCTAAATTCCCCAAACCAGCTTCTGCTTTCAAAATTGCTTTCTCTTCCTCCTCCACCCCCACCTCAACTCTCACCTTTTTCTGTGACTCAATGGGGCATTTATTGGCACTCTTGGAAGTGCATCTGGGCCAACTGTTGTTGTTATTGTTGTTGTTGTTTTTGAACCATTGCTATTTTATTGGCTAGACATATAGCCAAGGAAGTCTTTCCCTAAATTCAAACACCACATTATCCTCCAAGTACTTTACTCAGAATATTCCAGGCACAGCCCACATGGAATTTTGTGGATTAAAACAATGGACGTGCTCATCTGGGGAGACAGAAGAAAATGTGAATGTTACTTTATTGGAAAACCTAAATGATTAAAAACAATAAATGTAGGGAAAATATAGCTCCCTAAGGTACACTTCATGGAAAGTCAAACATAAAACTGTGGTCTGTTTGAGATAGTCTGGAGACAAACTTCTGTCAGGGTTTGAGGAGCTGACCCAAGCCTCGGCAGGGTTAAGGGATGAGCCTTGTTTTTGAAGGGACCTGTAGTAGCTCACTTTCCCTCTCTAGTGCTCTTTTCATCTTGTAGACTGTTGAAGGCTGGTACTTGATTCTAATGAACAGTTTAACCGGGGCTTTGTGGCTAGAGAGGTAGCTCAGTGGTTAAGAGCACTGGCTGCTCTTCCAGGGGGGATCTGGGTTTGACTCCCAGATCCACATGGAGCCTTACAACCCCCTGTATCTTCAGTTCCAGAGGATTTGACACCCTCTTCTGACCTCCTCAGGCATGCATCCCAGCAGCTCACAAATACACATGCAAGCATACCAGTCATACACATAAAATATTTAAACAAACAAAGAACCAGTGGCTTCATTAACATGCATGTAAATAATTTCAACTTGCAAATGTTAGACCCAAACAACACTAGTTTGAATTTTCATTGACTATAATGAATCTGACATCAAAAACAGGGCTAAAAATTTCATCACATGAAATCTTGAATCGATCATAATTCTTCCACAACGTCTTGATTTCTTGGCTGGAAGCAGCATGGCTCTGCCTTTGACCCAAGGGTGAATACTATAGAGCACAGCTAGAACAAAGCAAAAGTGTACAATGCCACATAAGGATCGTGGTTCTAGGGGAGATCTCAGCAGAGGAAGGACCACCGCAGTTGCATCCTCACAGTGAAGCTTTTAGCTTCACTGATCAGTACTTGAGTCAGCAGGTATCAGCAGCAAATGGAAACATGCTTTCCTGTTCCAGCAGGTCAGAAGTTCTCTTCCGAAGGAAGGATATTGAAATGCCACCCCTGAACCTGAAAGGAGTCCTTGACTCACAGTAGTTTGACAGTTTTTTGTTGGTTTTCTTTTTTCTTTTTCTCTAAGATGCTGGCATCTGTGTTTTCTTTGATTGCTAAAGACTTCATTAGAGAAAGTTGAATATCCACAATTCCCTATTATTAATACATATTGTCTCTTATGAGTCATGAATTCTGCCAACTACGGTATCTGCCTCTATTTTCCATCCCAGTCAGTCATAAATCCTAAAACCTACAAGTGATGATGTGATTTGGCTCCTCCTGAGGGTGCTGGCTGGAACTCGGGTGCTCATGTCTCCAGTTTTATTGTGTTGGGAAGACAGACAACTCTTTCAAGTTGCTGATGGAGATATTGGCCATGGCCCAGCTCTCTTGGGTGATGATATGTGGATTGCTTACTCTAAGGGACTGCTTTCCCCTGGCCAGCAATTTCCTTCATGGCATCGTGTCCATCCTCCTGGAAGACTATGAAGAAAGTAGCAATACTCTTCTGGATAGTGGGAGGGTAGGAGTGGGGAGGTGGGAATGTATCTGTTGAATTTGAAAACACGAAAGGAAGTGAGTGACTAGAAACATGTTCCCCCCACCCCTTTCCCTCAACCCCTACCTTATTCCCACCATCCCTGCCCCCTTCCACAAGAACTTGTTAAACACCTTATGTACCTTCCATTTTACTAGGTATCGGCAAGTCCTAAAGGAGTTCATGGTCTGGCTCAGAAAAAGCAGCTGTAATCTGGAAAAGCAAAGCCAGCTGTGGGGTTATATTGTGTTAGTTAGCAGAACAATGGCTGTTATAACAACAAACCAGCACTTTAGTGACTTAACCGGAACTATTTCTCAGAGAAGAGGCCAAAGGCAGGCCTTATCTGAAGAAGCCTTCTCTCTGCAGCCATGAAGGAGTCAGGCTTCTCTCTTGGGGCTTGGCCTCCCTATATCTTTAGAATCATTCCCAGCCCTCCTGGGTAGCAGAGCAGGCAAAGCCACTTCCCAGAAACTCCACTCCTGTTCCTTCTCAGGGTGAAAACTTGTCATATGACCTTGGCTAGAATGGAAGAAGGCTGAGAAGCATGCTGTGTGAGCCAGGCAGCTGCATTCCACAGTATAGAAAGAGAAACATAACTGACAGTGACCACAAAGAGAACATGAACTCATCCCTCCCCCTCCCTCCCCCTCCCTCCCCCTCCCTCCCCCTCCCTCCCCTCCCTTCCTCTCCCCTCCCTCCCCCTCCCTCCTCCTCCCTCCCCTCCCTTCTTCTCTCTCCCCTTCCCTCTCCGTCCCTCCCTCCCCCTCCCGCCCCATCCCCACTCCATACCCCCCCCCTTGTCTTCTTGCTCCTGTCTCTTTCTCTTCTTTCCTTTCTGATGATGGAAGACAGGAAAAACAGAAGGACATACATAAATAAGTTGGAAAAAGGAAGACACATTTGTGAGTCCCAAGGTAGGGACACACTGCAAGCAGATCCAACCTGTTTCTGCTGTGAGGAAGCAGGATACTGTTTGTACCAATTCTCATTTTCAAATTCTCCACTACAGTGTGATCTGCCTCATTTTCTCCACCTTTTCTTTCTTTCTTCCTTTATTTTCTCTAGAATGGCTCATAAAAATTAAGTCTAAAACAAATACGCTTCTAAGAGCAAGTTTGGATGTCCTTCTATACTTCACTTGCAAAGCTCTTTGTAATGGGTACCTTCTTACTGTCAGGGAAATGAGCCACTACCTTGAAGTCAGGTTTGTTAGCTCCCCCTCCCCACCCCTGAATCTACTCCATTTTTCTTTTAGCACAAGTGAGCACGGTTTCTTTCATCTTAATGTGGTCAGGGAGAAGATGAAAGGAAAATGTCCTTAATTCAATAGTGAAACTTCCCAGTTGTTGGAGCACTTTGAAATACAAACTAATTAATAAGCACAGCTCTCCTCCCATGCAGTAAGGATTGCTCTGTCGTTTTCCACAGCTGAGAAGGCTGCCATTAAAGCAGCTTGCCCCAGGCTGTGCACCAGGTCTGAGAACTTGGAGGCACCAACCCAGCATTCTCTCAGGACAGCATGCTGCCCCTCTGGAGAGTAATCAGCTTTTATCTGGGTTGTAGCTAACAGAGACTTCCTCAGACTCTACAGTGCCCCTGGCACCAGCTAGGCAATTAGTAATGTTCTTGTCACCAGCTTGGAGCAACCCACCAAGGAGAATAGAGGAAACGTGATTCACTGGATGGCCTTCCCTCGCACGAATACTTTGGGAGATTGAAAAGACTTTGGCAATAATCACAAGTGGTGTGCTAAAGTAGGAATCGGAAAGACAGAGCATTTTGTTCATATCCTCAGTCTGTGAAGAGCTTAATGCCACACTTATTATCATTTCACAGGTAGAGAAATTGACCAGACATCACTGTTCCCAAAGGTAGCCATTAGTGAATCTTTCGCTAATGCCCTTATTTTGGCTGTAGGCAAATAACACTGCAGCTATTTCAGTAAGAAACAAACACACAAAAAACCACCACCAACTACAAAACCACAGTAGCATTTTGTACGAGGGTTTCCCTGAGTGCATCTTCTCAAATAAAGCCAGTTGGTTCTGAAGGGCCCCATAGTTGTACCATTGTGAGCTGACTAGTGTGGTGATAGAATCTCTAGCTATCCCATGGAGCCCAGAATGCTTGCACTATACTATAGTTAAAATACTCATTTTCCTAAGACTGTACCCTAGTTTGGTTATGAGATATAGGGACTGTCATTGTAAACACCATTGGCTGTCAAGAATAAGAGAAATCCTTAAGATAGAGCATGGGTCTCTTTCTTCCTCCTTGAAGCACTATTTATGCTAGTGAGTGATTAACAGACATGACGAAAGCCAGTTCGGATATTCTGGGCTTATTTTATTTGGGAATATAGATAGAGTTGGTCTGGATATCACAACCCTCCATGACCTTCCAATTTTAACATGAAAGTCAGTGGCTCCGTGGGGGGGGGGTGTGGGGGACAAGTGTAAACTGGCATGTGGTCTCCCTATTAGAGAAGTGTCATGTATTGAAGATTTTATGGAAAACAAAAATTCAAAATACCTCATTACATTTGTGTTTTGTTGCTGGTTGAAACTACAGAATTTCAGGAAGATGAGGTTAAATACAATATTTTTAAAAATTGGTATAATTGGTGTGAACATTTCAATTGTATGTGTGGATCACATGTTCCCCCAGGAAAGTACAGCTGTGAAAAGCTAACATGAGAGTTTTCTAAATACAAACGTGCAATCTTTTGCCCAGTCAGACCAGCGGACCTTCAGAAACCTCTGCTTGTTAGGAGCATCTCTCCTTAGAATGAAGAGGAAGACAGTGTTCAAATGATAGGATGCTTCCTGGCTTTTAAATCTCATCTACTGTTTGACCTTTTCGCATCAAAAAATATTAAGGAAAATATTTTTCCTTCCTCTTCTCTTCCTCTCTTCCTTTTTGTTTTTCCAGGGTTAGAGGGCCTGTGTCTGCTATTTAACCCTTCATTACCAAACCCCATCCCCAGCAAGGAAGGCGTCTTCCTCACCTTCCTCTTTGACTTACTCCTACACACACCTGGGGACAGCTCCTTGACACTTCTCTTACCACTCGGGCCCCAATACCTTGCCATGCTGTGTGCTATTACAGCCAGATTACACACTCCAGTCAACTCGCCTCTTCATCCCATTTCCAGTGAAGTTCCTTACGACCAGAGATCTTGCCTTCATTGTTCTACTTCTGCCGCCTATCACAATGACGGGAATGCTTTCATAATTCTGTGATTTGATATTGGTGATAAGAACAGTTGGGGCAGGAGAGATCACACTGCTCTTGCAGAGAACTGGAGTTCAGTACTCAACACCTACGTCTAGCATCTCAAAACTGCCTGGAATTCCAGCTCCAGGGGATCCCGGTGTCCTTTTCTGGCCTTGGAGGGCACTGCATTCATGTTCAGAAACCCCCTCCTATGACATGAATGGTCACGTAACTGAAAAATTAGTTGATGCTTGATTGGCAGTTTAGGGAAGATGTGTTCATTGACTTGACCACAGTGCTTTGGGGATAATTCTTCGTCAACAAAGACTTTGCCTAGAGGCTGCAGAGAAGGTTTAGTAGTCAGCAGTGCTTTCTGCTCTGACAGAGAACCCTAGTTCAGCTCCCATCACCTACACTGGGTGATTCCCAACAGCTGTGACTCCAGCTCCAGGGTACCTGGTGCTTTGCTCTGACCTCTTTGGGAACCCATATTCAGTGCATATTAAAAATAAATCTTTGGTTAGGACTGGACAGATGGAGATGGACACACGCCTTTTGCCCTAGGGTAGGGAAAAGAAGCCACCAACTGCCCAGCATCTTGTAGCACTGATGGTCAGGCACCATTATGGTGAGCAAGTATGTGGTGGCTGTGGGAAGCCTGCTTTGCCACCTAGGGCCATGGTGATGTCTGTCCTGGGCTGTTGCCAGGGACTATATCTGGGTCTGTGACCCTGCTGCAGCCTCCGTCTGTGTTGATGTCCATGGTTCCTGTTACCACAGAGGGCTGTGAGGATGCCTGGGGTCTAGGCTACCACATATGGCTACATTGGTGCCCAAGGGTTATGTCACTACAGGGATCATCCTGATCTGAGTGGCCTAAGCAGCTACCTGTGGCCTTGGAGACATCAGGCCTTGAGCTTCAGCAAGGGCCATGTCTGGGTCTGTGGCCCTACCTCAGCCTGTGACTTACCTCTGGGTCTGTGGTTCCGGTTAACCATCGAAGACCATGTGACCACCCAGAGTCTGGGCTGCCCACCTGGAACCATGCTGAAGTCCAGAGACCATGATGCTGCTGGACCCATGCTGATCTGAGAGGTCTGGGCTGTCACCTAGAGCCACTGTGACATCTGGGCCCAAGCTGCTACAGATGGTCATGTTTGAATCCATGGTTCTGAGGCAGCTGGAGTCTCTGTTGATGTCTGTTGCCCGTGTTACCCCCATGGGAACAAAGCCCCATGGGAACCATGTATTGAACCATGTGTTGAAACATGTATTGAAGTATGAGAGTGATGCTCCACTTGTCTGTGGAGAGCCAACCCTCCCTCACCAGAGAGCTGCCCCTGCCCCTGCCCCTGATGGAAAAGCACCCCCTCACGCTTGGAAAAACTGGCCCCACCCTTCATCAACAGCATGGAAGAGCTGGCTCCACCTCTCACCACAGTGGCAGGATATCCAAAAGGAGTTTCGTGAGGGTCCAGTATTGATGGTGTACCGGAAGCCTTGAAGCTGACCAACAGCACATTATACAATGAACATTTGCAAGAAAAGCTGTTTGAATGAAAGAGTCTACTACATGAGACACAGCACCTCCAAATGCCAGTAAGATGAATACAGAGGCGATGGAGAGGTGGGAAAGACAGAGGCAGTGGAGTGGGCTTTTTGCTTGCTTTTTTGTTTGCTTACTGTTGGTTTTTAGTTTTCTTATTTGGTTTTTATTTTATTGTTATCTTACTTTTATTATTTCCTGTTTAGTTTTCCTGTTGGTTAAAAGGTAAAGAGTAGCTACAGAGAGACTGGAAGATTAGTGGTATTGGGGGGGGGAATCAATAAAAGATGCTTAAAATATATATCTTAAAAATCTTTGAAAACAACTTGTAGAAGTTTTAAAATCAGTTTCTCTAGGTTGTCTATGCCTTGTATTGTGACACCCATGCCATATTCGACCTCAGTGTGTTAACAACAACAATAAACCCATGCTATGAAGTTGGGAGGGGTGGCGGGGTGTTAGAGGAAGCAAATGTGGCGGATATGATCAATCCACACTGCATAAACATGTAAAATGTTTAAAAAGAATCACCCTTTCATTTAATACTTTGAAGCACCACATTTTATTAACCACTATTTTTTTTATAATTATTCCCATTAACTCAGGATGCTGTGAAAATAGTATTGATGACTACAGAATGTTATGTGAAAATTATAAAATGAAAATAATAAAGTAATAAGTAACTCATTTGTATTTGTACAGTCCAAGCTAGCAAAGTTTATGGCAAAAAGGCTGTACATTTACATGTTCTGGGAGCCGAGATGGCTTCTACAGAAAACTTAATGTTGTGTTTAGGGCATCACATGACCTATTGCTTAAACCCAGACATGTAGAGAGTTGGTGGTGTGCTGTAATATTCACTCGAACACAAAATGTGTAAGGCAGACTGTTGTGAACAAACCAGCACATGTGGTCACCCATAGTTATATTTAATGAGGATCATTTCCCAGACAAGAGACGGGTGGGTGAGTGGGTGGGGGCATGGGTCAGTGGATGACCCCGACAGGGTGATGGGAAGGAAGGGACCTACACTCGTAATGGAATTCCCAGGAGTTATGGCCACCACCTAGGGAGAGAATGCCCTCCAGAGTCTTCTCTACAGGTGAAGCACACACTGTATGAGCCCCCTTGTGAACTTCCATCACCCACCTCACATCCAGAAATCAGCTCAGATGGCTTCTTTGCCTCCTCTGGCATGTGAGCCTGGGTGCATGCGGATGGCAGCCGGGGGTGAGGGTGGGGGTGTCTTCCTGGATCAATGTTAAACTGAGCCGATACCTTTCCCCTTCGTTCTGTGCTTACCAACACAGAAGCTGGAAGGAAACAACCCGGGACCTGCAGTTCTTTAAAGACACATGCCTGCCGTGGTTCTCAGTTGTTCCTTCCAGCCTTGGAGAACAGTTAATAGCTGTGTTCTCTTGATCTGAGCTTCCAATGAAAACATGCGCATGCGTTGTTATCTTCACTTGAGAAATGGGGAAATTGTGATTCTGAGCCATGAAGAGATTTATCCAGAGCGTGAGCCGAGGTGGAACTATCTGAGATAGTCTGCGGCAGTTTCCACTGCACCACCCTGCTTCATAGAAACCTCTCAAGAACAAGCGTGGTCTGCCCTAATGTCTCTTACAACAAAAGCTTGAATTATTCCCCAGTAATAAATGTGTGACTGTCACAAGGTCTTTTACCTTATGCCATTCCTTTGAGTTGTTCCTTAGGTCAATGTTATCCCATGTAGCAATAAGCACAGAAAATCCAGGGGACTTCTGTGCTACTGGCTCTCCATGATGCCGACTGGCATTATTTAAGATTTCATTCAAAACCTCCTTTAGGGTGACTTCTGTGCACCTGCAGTGCCCGTTCAAGAAGATCAACAAATGGCTGAAGACAGATTTCTCAGCTAGAGGAAAGAATTATTACCTTACCATCAGTCTAATGAAAACAGAGGTGAAATACCAACCTGCACTAGATAAACAGCACACTGAGCCATCCATCACGCTCAGCCACGCTGAGCCCAGCGCCCTAACCAACTCCACCTGACTACTGCGCCTGCGCAGACAAGCTCACAGCATCAGATCGGAGACATTTACTCACAAGTTTTGTCCAAATGAAGAGCCAGACAGGAATTCTTTAAGCTATTCCTTTTCCCGGTGTGCATCCCCTCTTCTCTCAGACAGCAGTATCTTTGCAGGCTTTTGCTTCTCACTTGTATTTTCTGGTGAACTGTGATTGTCGTCCAGGGCCCTGTTTCTTCAGAATGGTCCAGTCAGCGTTTCCCAAGGCGACTTTCTCAGGACCCCCTATTTCATAATCAGCACATTCCTCTGCCCAACAGAAACCCCTTCTTATTCACTCTGGGCACAGAGTTCGAGGTGCCCAAAACTTAGGGTGAAAGATATCATTACTTTTTTTTATCCTTACAGTGTGGGGAGAGGTAGAGAAGTCATTATTAGTGGGTTCACTTGAAAGAAAGGAAGCAACAACCTAGACGAAGTCACACAAAGTCATAGAACAAAAGCTAGAACCAAGAGCCGGTTTTTTGGAGGTGTGGTCAGACTGCAAACTTTCTGCCCTGTATCCGACTGTTTGGATTCTGTGTTCAGATGTCCTTTGCCTAAAAACCAAATCTCTAATAGTATCTACACAGCCAGATCCCACAGAGGACCTCTCCCCACCTTCTATGCTCACCCATTCTCTTCTAGAAGAAGTGCTGATGGTCCGGTGGACCCTTGATATCTCCTCCCAGGTAACTTAAATTTAGAGGCAGTGACTGGATGTGGCTTCTCCTAACCTCAGAGCCCAAGGCAAATAACTAGGATTTGGTTTCTAGCTCTAGATCTAGGCTCATTTTGTTAAAGGTCCTCAGTGTCCAAAATCCTGAGCCATTTAATGCTGTGATTCTTGCTGCTGTTGCTGCTGTTGCTGCTGCTGCTGCTGCTGCCAGCTGCAGAAATAGATGCAAGGGCAGGGGGAATTCTTTATACTAACCACACAGAAAACTCAGTGAGATCAGAATCTGGTTTTAATGATAATAATAGCCATGTATCACTTCCTCGCTCAGGGCAGCACCCCACAGTTTATGGATGAAGTCAGATTATAAGACCCACCCTCTTAGCCAAGAGTTGCTTTCCTCTTTCAGTTACCCAAAGTCAACTATAGTCCAAAATGGAAAGTTGCATCAACCATGTGTGCCCTTATGAATAATGAGATGAAATATTACTGTCAGTCCTTGCCAGCCCAGGATGGGAATCATCCCTGTGTATATTACCTACTGATTAGAGACTCAGAAACTATGTAGGCTATCAGACTGACTGTCACAATACAACAGTGTTGTGTTTAATCCTTATTTTACTCTTCATGGTCCCAAAACACAAGAGTAATAGTGATGGCAAAATTGATATGACAAGAGAAGCCAGGAGATGCCTCATTTAAGTGAAGAGATAAGTGTTCTTGACTTAAGGGGGGAAAAATCAGATGCCAAAGTTGTTAAGATCTAGAGTAAAAATGGAAATTGTGAAAGAAAAGGAAATGTATACTAATTTTGTTTCTGCCCTTCAAATACCATGCTACAGATACAGGAAATAGTGTGCATAGTTAAGATGGAACTGGCATTAAAATATTCATATACAAACAGGAAAAATAGCCTACACATGAAGTTCAGTCCTAGTCTCTGTGCCAAGCATATGTTGGCGGTCTCAGAAGAATCTCCAATGGGCTATCCCATGTTGGCTAACTTACCCCATGGGTGCTTGTTATTTCTATGGTTTGTATCAAAAACTTCATTGTGCATTGTGACTTTTTTGTGCTGAACATCACCAAGCCTGACTTAAATGTTGACCTTTTCCTTTTCTGGGAATATTTATTGGAAAATAAAGGACAAGTATAACAATTTTGAAATGTAAATTTAATCCTTTGAAAATTGTTTGCTTGCTCAAATGCACTATTTCCAGTTAGTAGCCTTCAGAGACATACTTTTAATGTTCTCAACTCAATATCTTGCACAAGTGTGTGATGTTGTAAGGAAGTCTGACACTTCAATCAAATTCCTACCAATGTTCTGATCACCCCCCCAATATATTATGACTTTTATTGACTGAATAATAACATTGATAACACAAACCCCAAAGTAGGAAGTATATTTCTTTCTAGAAATTATTTTACTTTTCTGTGTGTGTGTGTGTGTGTGTGTGTTTGCACACATGTGTGCAGGTGCCTGCAGAAGCCAGAAGAGGATATCGCATCCCATGGAGCTGGAGTTGCACACGGTGTGATCTGTCCCATGTAGGTGCTAGGGACCCATATAGTGTTCTGCATGAGCACTGCACACTTTTAGCCAATAAGCCACCTCTTCAGCTCCAGGAAGTAGAATTCTTCAAGAAGGAAGTACATTGGCATTTTCATTTGCTTTACAAGATAAGAAAATACTGTGAGCTTTTGTATCTTTCACATGATGAATAAAAGAAAGTAATGCATGTTTTGTTAACAATGGCCTGCTGGAGAATGGGTTTAAAAAATCTCTAGTGTTGATATCTGTTAATCTTTGAAATAAAGATTCATAACCGAAAGATAATTGAATATTAAGTAGATTTGTGTGATGCTCATGATGGGATGGGCATTAAGCACTTATCATTTAATACAGCAATCCCACAGAGGCTTAGCATCCCTACCCAGTACACAAAAGAAGAAAGCAGACCCAAATGCTTTTCAAGGTATTCAGAAATGGCATCATTAAGTTAATCTACAAGAAATTGATGACTGAGGGGATGTGTTGACAATTTATAGTCAGAGATGTAGACTAGCTCTCTCCAAGGTGCAGCAAACCTTTCATCCCATCATGCTGTCTGTGACTTTTTATGATTGTGGTAGTTTGATTGTAATTGGTCCCTATAATCTCTTAGGGAGTGGCACTACTAGGAAGTGTGGCTTCATTGGAGTGGGTGTGGCCTTGTCGGAGGAAGTGTGTTACTTCAACATAAGGGTGGGATCTAAGGTTTCATTTAAGTGAAGAGATAAGTGTTCTTGACATAAGGGAAAAATATCAGATGCCAAAGTTGTTATGATCTAGAGTAAAAATGGAACTTCCATCCATGAAATTGTGAAAGAAAAAGAAATGTATGCTAATTTTGTTTCTGCCCTTCAAACATCATGCTACTGATACTGAGTGTCTCAATTACCTGTTGCCTGCAAGATGTAGGACTCTCAGCTACATCTGCTTGCATGCTGCCATATCCCAATAATAGACTGAAATTCTGAAACTATAACCTAGCCTTCTCAATGAAATGTTTTACTTATAAGAGTTGCGATGGTCATGGTGTCTCTTCACAGCAATCATCATCATCATCTAGTTAAGACAACGATTGTGACAGAATGCCTTTGAGAAACCAACTTAAAGGGAAAGTGGGTTTGTTTTGGCTCATAGTTTCATGATTCCAGTCCACAGTAATGTGCCTCTGTTTTTATAAGGGTGCACTGTAAGGAAGAGCATCAGTGAATAGGTAGGTGATGTAGCAAAGAGCTTACCTGATAGTAGAGAGAAATGTGGTGGTGGAGGAGTCTGGGCACAAGGTACACCCATAGTGACCAAACTTCCCCAGAGACCTATGTCCTCCAAATAGGCTCATATCCTTTTCCCCACAACCTCCAAATAATGCTATCAAGTTATGTCTCTATCAGTAGCTCAGTCCATTGATTAGGCCAGACCCTTCCCTGTCCAGCCACTTCCTGAAAGTCCTACTTTTGACTACACTGAGGACCAAGTCTTGAACACATGAGTTTTTGTGTGTCTGTAGAGGGCAAAGAAATTCAAAATACGCATCAATTTTACTTGCCACCAGAAAGATGCAGACAGCAACTTTCAGCAATCAGTGGTTTTGCAAAACATCTGACAACACCTTCTTGATATCATATTATCTAAGAATCTTATTGTTTAGAAGTCTTCCAAGGGAGAGTGACTAGTAACAGGGCACAGTCTATGAAGTCCATGGTAAAGGCATATGACATTCCATATAACCTACCTATTCCCCAGTGACGGAAGTGTCCCCACCCCTAAGGCATTCTAGACAAATTACAAGTCTCTGCCTCTCTCATTACCTATCTTGTGTTCCAGTGCTGTTCACCCAAGGTCACATATTGTATTCCCAGGGTAGGTATGTTTTGAAAACCAGTTCCTTAGTGTGTTAGTGAATATGATTTTAAAGGAAAGAAGTGGAGATGGTAAGTAAGCTCTACAACTTAAAAAAATATATGTTTTTGAAATGAAAATACAGTGTTAATTTGGTACTGGGATTATTAAAGGTGACCTCAAACTGTTATGAAGCACGGCAGGCTGTGTTCCTTGTAATGTTGGGCTGTACCCCTGCTTTCTCTGAATCATTTTGTCTCCTACAATTACGTATCAATTTAAGTCACTTGATGTCTAGAGGTCAGCCATTTGTCCCATTACCAAGGCTTCTGAGGTGCTGCCCAACCACCATCTGCCTCTGAGCATGTACACTTGGTGGAAGAATAAAGTTTAATCAATCAGTACCGGAACTGTGACTAACTATGTTAGCATCTCACCCACCATGGCTGTTCCATAAAATGGAATAATAAGAAGAGCTGAGGTTTTTGGATTTTTCTTCCATGGTTGTGAAACCTGGAAGTAATCCAGCTGTCGGGTCAAAGACAAGCTTCACCTGTACTGGTTTAGATCCATCATGCATGCAAAAGGGAAAGATAAGGTTACACCCAGTGAGGTGCTGAAACATGGGAAATCGAACAGACCCAAGGGCCATGTTAATTAAAGCAGAGCTCAGCCAAGTAGGGCTTATCAACCAAAGGGACTGTTGACTCCCCAAATGTGCACAGTTCAAGATCAAACTCAGCAAACCCCTGCATATGGCTGAGAGGTACTTGGAGGGTCTGTTTGAAGCTGAGCCTGAGCTTTGCTGGCATCCATTCAAATACCTACAGTGGACTTTGATCATAGAACTGAGGGTCACAGGACAAAAGGGTGGATTAGAAGGAAGCAGAGATTTCAATCCCATATCAAGAAGATATCACTATTGTGAAGGGCTGTCAGTGACCCACAAACTGTCTTCAAGCCACAGGTCAGAACAAGGGCCATCAAAACCTGCCTCGGCTGGTATCTTCCAAGATATTTTTCAGTTCCTAGTTCCCCTTTGCTGAGCTCATGAGTACCAGTAGCGATATATCAAGTATCATTTATTTCTCTAGTGTATTTACATTTTCTGTGTCACAATGTGTTCTGTGCCAACAGATTTTTTGATGTGGCCTAGATTCTGGGTAAACTTAGTAGGGATTTGTTTTTTCTTGGTAAGGCAGAGTACGAACCAAGCTCAAGGAGGGAAAGCTGGCCTCACTTTCTTACGTGATGGTGTTTTGGTGATTGTGTATTTGTTCAGCCCTATTTCTTGTGAACCTCGTTCTTAGATGGCTCTATCCATGGGCTCTGTGACTGGCCAGCATCCAGGTGTTGAAAGAAGAGAAGCTGTTGTGTTAAGGGTGTGTGGATGGAGTGCGGGTGGCCTGGGAAGCCATCAGTTCTGCTCGGTGATGCTCTGCACTTAGTCTGGGCCAGATGTTCTACACAAGAGGAATTTCTGGAACCTGTGTCTGTGACCTCTGGAATCTTTAGCCATAGAGTAGCATATTAAGAAAGGACTTTTTTACGCTTGGACCCTCTTCCTGGCATTTGCAGTACTCTTTCTCAATGCATAAAGCATGCTATGCTGTATCCCCTGTGGAAGTAATTACTCTAGTTGTTAATTGTACTAGTAAAGAAGTATTAACTCATGACCACCCCAATTAGACCAAATGCAAACCCAACAACCTATTATATGTGTTTAATCCACCCAACATTTTGAACATTACAGCTTAGCCTCCCCTACTCTCAAGGTGCTTAGTGAGTTTGCGATGACCTATGATTGCCTACAATCCATCTCATACAAAGCCCATCTGAGTACTGTACAGAAAGTACATAAAGAGGGAAAAAATCTTAAGTCAAATCATAGGGCTATCTGTAATTGTCAAAAGTCAAAACCGCTGAATGATGGCATTAAAGCTGCAACTATTTTCTATTCTGCCTCCATAATTATCCACATCTGTTCTCCTTTACGAACATGAATGCTAACTTAAAATTCTTTTGTGTACCTGTATGTGTGCATATGTGCATGGAGAGCAGAGATCAACTCTTAATGTCTTTCCTAAGGAGCCATTCATCTTGTTCTTTCAGACAAGACCTCTCTTTGGCCTCGTTCTTACCAAGTAGTCTAGGCTGACTGGATCTTGAGCCTGGGAGCCTCTTGTCTCAGATCCTCAGCACCAGCATTACAAGTGTGCACCATCACAACCAACTCCTTTTAATGTGGGTTCTGGGGATGCAGCTCATGTTTGTGCTGAGCCATCTCCCCAGTAAAACAAAACCTTTTGGTGATCGAAATGACCCACTTCCATCCTCTGTCCCATCCACACATGAGGGTCCAGCAAAGGTACCATGTGAGGTCACTTCTGCCTTTTGTATGAGATTGATATGTGGCACTTGGTGTGTTGGATCTTTGCATTCAATAAGCTGATGATAGCTGAGCTTGGCTCAGTGTTGGACTACTATCACTAAATACATCATTGCAGTTGTCATTTAAAATAGCCCTTAAAGCATAAAATGACAGTCTAGTCTTACCTGAGGTTTGCATGTTATACAATAGCAAGTAACAGTCCTTCTACAGCCAGCGGCACCTACAACCTGATTTCTCTGTCTTTGTTTTTATGTTTTTTGTTTTATGGTCAGCATCACATGGGAAGCTTCCACCACAATGAGCTGACCCACTACCCCAGCTGCTGTGCTTTTCCTGTCATGATGAAGCCTCTGAACCATGAGCCAAAAATAAATCCTTTCTCCCTGAAGTTGCTTCTTGCAGATGTTTAGTCATGGCCAAGAGAAAAGTAACCAACTCACCCACTGGCCTCCATACTGCTCATGGATCTACCAGCCAGGGCTCTGGCTTTCACAAGGTCCTCAGCCTGTCTGTTTCTCTCGGCTAACTGTATGGCTTGACTTTACTTCCTACAGTTCTCCGCTCCAAAGTTAACTATGTTAGCTGTGTTTTCCATGGTTACCCCATCTAAAGCTTCCCATACACTTGATAGTTTCTATTCTCTTTTCTTGCTTTATTTTCCTCCCTAGTATTTATTGCTTTAATAGTGCATATTTTTTTTGTTGCTGTTTTTCAAGACAGGGTTTCTCTGTGTAGCTTTGGAGTCTGTCTTGGAACTTGCTCTACAGACCAAGCTGGCCTTGAACTCAGAGAGCTGCCTGCCTCTGCCTCCTGAGTGCTGGGATCAAAGGTATGCTCCGACACCCAGCAACACATATTGAGTATTTTATGTTTAGCTCATTTAGTGTTTCTTGTCATAGTCAGAATGAGAGGTCAGACAGTTTCTGCTTTGCTCCTTGTTGCATTAGAACACATTGAAAATAGACAAGAGGAATATTTGAATGAACAATTAATGAATTGAATGAGTGGTGGGCCAGGGCAGGCCCTCTGCTTATCACTCACAATGAAATAAAACATAGTTGAGAAGTTTAAAATCTTATGAAAAAGACAGGGATTAAGTAAATAGTTAACATAAAATGTATCCACAGAAAATACTGCCCATGCATTTATAGCAGCTTTTTTCATGACTGCCAAAACCTGGAAGCCATGAAGATGTCATTCAGTTGACGAGCTAATAAACTGTGGTACATCTAGACAATGGAATGTTGCAATCACACACACACACACACACACACACACACACACACACACACACACACACACACACACACAAATGAGTATAAAGTCTTGAAAAAACCTGAAGGACTGCGTAGTGACGGTGCAGCCTTTAATTCCAGCACTCAGGAGACAGAGGCAAGCAGAGCTCTGTGAGTTTGAAGCCAGCCTGGTCTACAGATCCAGTTCCAGGACAGCTAGGGCAACACAGAGAAACCCTGTCTTAAAAAATAAATAAACAAACAAAAGGAAAGACCTGGAGGAAACCTAAATGCTTATTACAGAGTTAGTGGAAGAGTCCGTGTAAAAAAAAGCTGCATTCTAGATGATTCCGACTAGATGACACCCTGGAAAGGCTGAGGCTGCAGCAGACAGTGGGAAGAACAGTGGATGTTGGAAAGTAGGGTACAGAAAGGGGTGAACACAACAGTACGGGAGATTTTGTAATGGGTAGTAAAACTGTTTCATGAGTGAATCCTAGATGTAAAGGACTGAACTTGGGCATTGATGATGATGAAGGCCAATCAATTATAACTGATCGCCATCTAATTGAGTGGTATCAACAACAGGGGATACTGAGAGGGAAGAAGTTTTTTAGGAGGGCTTTGAACTTTTTGCTCCGTAGTGTGCTACAAAAGAAAGAAAAAGCAAACAAATGCACAAACACTTTGTGAGGAACTCAAAGTGTCACCACCAAGATCAATGTGCTGAAAATGGAAAGGGTAGTGTCTATACCATGGGGAGCACAGCAGGGAGAGGGTTGGACCTGTCGGCCTTGTGTATTTGCCCCGCAGAAAGATGGGCAAACCAAGTCCTGGGCTTTCCAGAAAGGACTAGAAAAAATATGACAGGCTGCAGGGCCTACACTTATAACAGGAGGTCCCAGGGATCTGAAGCTGGGTCTCTAGAGTTATACATGGCTCAGGAGGAGGAAACTGGTTCTTGAAGATCTGCCAAAAAATCTTGAGCATCAGGGAGTCAACAGAAGGATTTTTTTGTTTGTTTTTTGTTTCTTTGGTTGGTTGGTTTTGGTTTTTTTGAGACAGGGTTTCTCTATGTAACAGCCCTGGCTGTCCTGGAACTCACTCTGTAGACCAGGCTGACCTTAACCTCACAGAGATCTGCCTGCCTCTGAGTGCTGGGATTAAAGGAGTGTGACACCACTACCTGGCTCAACAGAGGGTTTTTAATCAAATTGCTTGATCGGGATATTATTTTATTTAGGAGCCACAAGACAGAAGGTTATCATGAAGCAGATCTCAGTACAAACACATTGTCCAACGTGCCTGAGTGAAAACCAGCCACCTGTGGCAAAGCCAGAACCATGGAATTCCCTCTCCCTGAAACATTTCAGTTCTGGGACACACAGAACCCATCTTCAACCAGGTCCCCATCTATTGGCAGTATTCTTTTCATCCAGCCAAACTTCTGCTTCCCTTCTGCAGAACCTTCTGTTCTCTTGGAGACTTCTTTCTTTGATGTACTCAAGTGCTAAGGTTCACTCTTTAGCTCTTTATGGTCTACCCTGTTGAATCATCTGATGCTTTGTACCCAAAGTAGAATGCCCTGTCTTTGCAGACAAGCCCTTGTACCCCATCTACCTCCTCTCACCCACCTAGACAGGAGATGAAACTATGCTGGCTTCTCCAAAAATGCACTAATTAATTTAGGTCCCGATTTCAGACTATTATTTGACACTCTGAAATCTTAGAATGATGCTTAATGAGTCAGACTCTATGATGAGTCAGACCTTCTGAGTATAAATATGTCAAGAGGAAATGCCAGAGGAAGAACTAAGCAGACACCAAACAAACAAACAAGGCCAACTGTATATAACATCAGGCAATTGCCATTAAGAAGAAGAAGAAGAAGAAGAAGAAGAAGAAGAAGAAGAAGAAGAAGAAGAAGAAGAAGAAGAAGAAGAAGAAGAAGAAGAAGAAGAAGAAGAAGAAGAAAAGAAAAATATCCAATGTAACCTGAAAACAAGCTTCAGTGAAATCTGGGCAACTGAACAAACGATTGACACCTCCCTACCATCAGGGTTGACATCTAGAATAATTGGCAAGATATATAATAGCTGTAGTTTGGGGACTTGATTTGATTTCTTTCCTCTCCATCTCATTCTCTCTGCTATTGAAAATATTTAACAGGCTCCTTAGTGATTACTTCCTGCAGGAGTTACTCCAGTATCTTTTCTTTGGCTGTGCAGATCCATTAAATGAGATAGCATAAAATAATGCATTACCCCTTACTTCTAGTTTAAAACCCTGAGTTTACTGCAATAAACTAAATTTTGAGTGAAAACTGGATGGCATTTTTTTTAAGCCTTTTGGACAGCAGCAATAAATGAACTTAGATCAAGCAGTTTGTTAACTGTCTAGGTACTCATACGTAAAAGTTACATCAGGTTCTCTCCACCTCAACCATGCACCAATTATCCCAAGTTTATTTTGTGTATCAGTCACAGAAGGATTGGGGTTGCCAATCACACAGCTCCAGTTACAAGGGCGTCAGCACTTCTATTCTAGGTCTTTGTGTTCAAGAGTTTATAACTGGGCCATAAAAACTAATCACAGGATGAATCTTGGCATGGCAAAGTCACTTCCCAGAAGGATAAAAAAAAAAAAAAATCCTCTGTGTACTGTTGGCTAGCATTTATACATTCTCCACAGGTTCCAGAATGGATTAGCAAGGATTTCCCCTTATCTTATGAAAATCAGTGCTTCAGGGCTTTTGGGTTAGTTTCTAACTTGAAGCAAAAGTAAGTGAGGTCTCCCATGATACATGAAAATAATTTTCTTGAGGTAGAGATGGGAGAAGAATGACAGGCTAATGCCTGAGACATCAAGTTTTCCATCCAGGGTTCTAACCCAATTTGTAAATGATATGCAATCGTTGATTTAAATGCTCTCCTTTCCTGGACCCACCTCCAGGATTTTAAACCGATAAAATGTGAGAACAAAGTGTTAGCCTTGCTTCCTTGAGTACCTCCAGCCCCAGATACTTCTCTGACTAGACTGTGTTCCGGAGAACTGTGGACATTATGCTATTGAAACTTACGCTCTTACACTTCGGTGAGGCATTAAATACAAACTACATGAGTGAGGAGACTGAGGCTCAGACTAGGAAAACAACTTGTTGGGGGTCACAAGAGGAAGCTGGATCACAAACCAGCCTCGGGGACAGAGGTTAGTTCTGGATGTATTCTACTTAGCGCTCACAGAATAGGTTTTTTTACTGAGGCATCTCCCCATAGATAAGACAAACTATGCACGGTTAGACATACCGAAACTTCATTTTGTAAGCATGAGATCTGTGGGCCTAAGTGTGTCCTTGTCAGTTTCTCTGGCCATTTTCAACTAGAGATGTTAAAGCTGTAGAGTTAAATGACCCTGATGGATACTATGTAGCCTTAATTCTAATATAGAAATATCTTGCTCTCACACAGGACATGGTCTCCCTGGACCTGGCTCAGTGGTGTGCCCCAAGCCCAAATGAAGATTTGAATTCATGTAATTTGAGCTGAACGTGTTTTTACATAATTGCTAATTGTTTTGTTGTTGTTTCAGGGAATTGTTTATTTTGTTTTAGTAGTTTGGTTTTTTTAGACAGGGTTTTTCTGTGTAGTTTTGGCTGTCCTGGAACTTGCTCTGTAAACCAGGCTGCCCTAGACTCACAGAGGTCAGTCTGCCTCTGCCTCCTGAGTGCTGGGATTAAATGTGTATGCCATCATCACCTGGGAAACTGCTGATTATTAAAGTTCGCTTTTGATCACCCCCCTATCCTGAAGCAGTAAAAGCCTTTACCAGGTTTGCAATATTTTAAAATTCACTTTTCCTTCTTACACTTAATAACTTTAATTCAAGGAGACAGAAAAAAAAATTCTCAAGGGAAAACCTTCTTCCATCTTTCACCTTTTAGATGAAATTTGTATATGATGAATTTAGTGACTTATAAGTATGTAGATCACATTTATTGACGTTTGTAAATGTACAGCTGAGTTTATCATAAACTCAATATACAAAGACTAAATCAGTTTCTGAATTTGTCAGAATAACTATTGCAACATTGATGCTATAATATCAGCCATGACTACAAATTATATTGTTTTCTTTAGTTGAACATTATTTTCTAGGCTTTAAAAAGATATTTGAGATTTTGAGATGAATTTTTTAAAAGTCTAAATTCACATCGATACCAAATACATAGACATATTTTTTCATAACTTTTCTTGTCCCTTGGGTCAGCAGTACCGTTTATAGTCATCGTAAAATTTCATCCCTAATTCCTTTCCATTTGCCAGAAGGAAAATATGGATGCTATTATCCAATTAAAATCCTGATGCTTTTAAGGTAGATGTTATGTGGTTTTTGGAGTTTCCCTAAAGATAATTAAAAAAACAAAGGGCAGCTGGGTGACTTCAAAGTGGTTTTAAGTGCTCTGAGCCTGTGGGGACTCTCAGCTACCCTTTCCCCACCTGTCATACTCTCATGCACTCCATGATGTCATCAAGGGACATTTTAAAGGTTTGGGAGCATGTGACTAAAGGTGGGACTTTGATTTGATACCAACTGGGTGTCACAGTTGTCTTACATTTGCCAAGGGGAATGCATGAATCCAGAGTTCATCCTTTTGTTTGGATGTACTGTCCCTTGCCTTGGGAGACATAGGTGTGTCTTTAGGGGTGGATGTTCAAAAGGTGTTCATAAAGGTCTCCAGGTGACTCACATTATAGAACTAAAGAGCAATCTGGCAGGTGTCCACACCCCTCCAAGAGCTGACTCTGTTACTGAGGCTACACTTTCTTGCTCAGAAATTAAATGGGTCAGTGTGGTTTCTATCCATTAAAAGAAAATGCAGAAACATCAAACCTGCACCCTGATTCATGGTGAAAGAATTATAAACAGAATTTAGGCTGACACTCCTTTTAACACACTCAACTTCTGACTCATTTCTTTACTTCATCATAATCTTAAACCAGAACTGTGTTACAAACTAGTGTTTTGTTTTGTTTGTTTGTTTCTTTTTCACTCATTCATCAGCATGTCTTCTGTCTGGTGTTGCTAATCAAAGACACAGGTAGGCAATCTCTCTGTCACTGAGCTATGCCCCTGCTTCTATTCACCGGAAAGCCTTTACTTTGTTTACACATGCATCCAGTTCTTTGAAAAGAAGACCTCACAAATTCACAGCTTGCAAATGTTTGCTTAATAATTTCTGTGGAGAGTTTTGCACTATGCAGACTCTCTATTTGAGATCAAGTTTTCAAAGAATCGGGGGTCCTCCAAAGAGCTCAGACTGAGTCTTCAGTGGGAACTCAAAAATTAATGAGTGGGTGGAGTGACTTTAGACAGCCACTTGAATACTTAGAAGTAACATTCCTTTGTAATGAGTGTTACAGTTACAGAGAGCTGAGTGTGCCCCTGGGCCAATTCATAAAAGTAAGTATTGTCAGTGTTAGAAGCAAGTCACATGTATACTAACACTGGTGTGTGTGTGTGTGTGTGTGTGTGTGTGTGTGTGTGTGTGTAAGACATACATGGCATTTTCTTTTAAAACTAGACATTTTCTAAACTAGAGATATTTAATGGTAGGTTCCATGCCATTAAAGATGATAAAGTAATAGGCCCTCTTCAATTAAAAATCATACTTTCTTTTAACGGACACTGGAAGGTGGGTTGGTAACTTAAGTGGTTTCGCCAACCTTGGCATATTTGGCACCAGTTACTGTTCTATACTCTGGCAAGAGACACTAATGTCTGAACACCAGTTACTCCTGTTCTCCAAAGTCATGAGTTTTGATATATGGCCCCTCATTATGAAATCTTACCTCTTTATAGCTTCATCCAGGTGAGTGTATGGCTCCAGGCTTTTCTCCAAGGCTCTTGGACCTAGAGGAATGAGGTTTGGAGCAGGGGTCCTCGGGTGCTGACTTGCAGAGGGGGCATCCCACAGCCTCAGGGGCCACTGTGCTCTGGGATTCCAGAGGCTTCAGCTTGGATATGGAGCTGTGGAATCTTTCATAGGAGAAACAGTTGCAACTGTCAGGGGACTAGCCAAACAGGTGACAAACCACTGTACTTCAAAGATAGGAAGGCAAAATAACCTACATAAAAAGCAAAACAAAACAACAACAACAAAACAAACAGGGAGCCAGTAATTCAGCATCACATTTGTTCTAGTTTAATGAAGAGTGTTGGGTGGGTATTAACTGGCCCTGGCCAACCCTCCTCTAAATAAATGGCAGCCTTTTCTGCTGGAAACCCACATTTTCAAGACTTTTTTTTTTTAAAGATTGCCTGAGTTCACATCAGATTGAAGTTACTATGTAAAGACGTTCTCTGGGCACCCCAGTCTGGTTTAAAATTACATTTCACCACAAGGTTTAAGAAACAATGAGAATGTTTTAAAAGTTTCTCTGAACACCAAACTCAGGGAAGGCAGAAACTGCATAGGGTATCCTTGGGAAATGAGTGGATGGAGTATATGAGATTTAAAACCATCTGTGTGAAGTCCCAAGTTCACCAGATTCCCTAAGTGCTTTTGGCCAACTCAGAATGCAAAGCCTAGGTAGATTTCCTGTCGATTCTTAGGGCTGAGGATGTGGCATTTGAAGCTTATATCAAGGGCTACTAAACTTCTGAGAGTTTATTAAATTAATTCACTGAGGATGAAGGGAAGGCTGGTGCGAAGGTGGTGAAGGGCAGAAAAAAGGACATGTGCTGTTTGATTACTGCAGGGCCTCTGCATCCTCAGTGTCTGGAAGAGTTACCGGACAGATGCAGAAGCAGGGAAGAAACAGATGAGTGAAAGCCAATCCGACCTCAGAACACACACTAGAAAGTGTCCTTCGGTGTCTACACTTTCAAAAGCAAAAACCTGAAAAAGGGGTGAGATTGGAAAATCCCTGTGTAACAAAAAGCCTAGCCCAGATTCCTTCCTTTTATCAACTTAAGCCTCCCCCAGCAAGGCCAAAGTAAGCTGCTTCCGGCTTACAAAGCAAATCAACTTATTTCTGACGTGTCACTCTAAACCACAAGGTTCCTAAGGCTGAACGGGGGGGGGGGGGGGGGTGAATTATGAATGGAATTAACTCTCTTGACTTGGAATTTCCTCACTTTTACTGGTTTTTAAACTAGTCTTTTATACATTCATACATAATCAATAGAACCAACACATGGAATCACCCTTTTCACAAAACACTCGCTTAGGAGTGATTTTGCAGCTAACGAAACTCAAATGTGAACTTCTAATGTGGAAAATGTAGTTTTCTCTTGTGGCTTTAAAGCCGCTCTGGAAAAGAAGTCATGAGCTGGCCACGAGCTTTCTGCCAGAAACTGAAGCCGAGTCTGTATTTTAAAATACAATTTTCAGTACTCACTTGCTTTTCTAAACCAATCTGCTTCTCATATGCTTACTAGCCACCTTAAAAACACATCAATTTGGTATTTGATTATTGAGTTTTGAAGTTGCAGAAAATCATTTAGAGACTCATAAGTACAGAACACAAGAAGATCCCTCTGTGCGAAGGGACCTTAACATGGTCATGTAAAGAATAACTGATAGACTTCATGATTTAATCTCAGCTATTAGCCATTTTATACCTTAATATACAGTCTTCAGTATAAAACTTGCACTGTCTTAACATTTTCCTACAGTGTGTCATGTCCAAATTGATTTTAATAGCAGTCCAGGGGCATAAAAAGTGAGCCCAGGGTCAATGCCACGTTCTAGAAAGAGAAATGAACTTGGGCTGTTTTTTACTCTAAGGCATGTGTTCATATCCAGTTAATGGCTATCAAAAAAGATTAACACACAGTATTTACCAGCTTTTTTTTAATGTGCAAAAGATAAAATATAATAAAAATATTTTATCTGACAGCAGATGTAGTTAAACATTTGGAGCATTTAAGAGAAAAACTAGTAACTAAAACATTCATACTGATTTTGAAGCTGACTTTGGAAAAATTAATTACTTGACATTTTACTGGTCTTATTCCTTCAGCAGTAAAATGCTTTTTTACAAACTCCTTGCCTTTTCAAGTTCTAACAATTTTGGGCTAAGAATGTTCTTAGTTTCCTCACAATGCATTAAAATGTTTTGACCATCTTAACAGATCTAAAGACCTATATAACTTCATATCAATTACTGCATCTTTAGATATGAAAAATAGTCACTGAATGTTTTACTTTTTGGAAGAGGTGATAGGTATGGTAAAATTGTTTTTTACAGTATGTTCTTACATTCATTTAGAATGCATGCATCACCAAGTTTCCTTATAAAAACTTTAAAATTTAATATAGATTGTATTCACAGGCTTGGAAGCTCACTCTCCATTAAATGCCTTGAGTGGGGTTTTATCAGTCTTCTTTAATTAAAAAAAAAAAAAGGCTGGTTACAGCAATCCTATGTCTGGCTGGAGAGAGGTAAAATAGTGTCATATTTTAATATTTATGAATATGCTTTTTAAATTGAACAATGGATTAACTTTAATCCAAACTATAAACAAAGAACAAAATAACAGGAGTATAAAGTCCCCTTTGAGTTTCATAAATGAAAGAAACTAAGTTTGCAAATTTTAAATGAAAACTCTCAGCCTGACCCATAATCCTAGGCAGTAAAAATCTTGCCTCTGTACCTCTGAGGGTATATTTACCCAACTTGTGACCCAACAGCGATCAAGTACATTCACAGTTGCTGTCTGAAGTGCCACCTGCTCCATCCCCAAAGGCACGCGTGGGCACACACACACACACACACACACACACACACACACACACACAGACACTCAAAGAGGAACTGTATTATTACATCCATTCCCTTAAATTCTGTTTGTGCTGGCCCTCAAAGCCTTTGATAGCAAAGACCAAACCACATTTAAGTTGACTCATTTGCTTTTTTAAACCTGATGTTCAGACTTATTTAAAATTTAACACCACATTTTGTAGATGACGGGAAACACTGTCAATTAAAAATAGTTAAACACCCTTTCTCATATAGTAAGAAGTTTGTAAAACCAGGGTCAGTCACGTCCTCTGAAAACTTCTCTGGAGCTGGAGTTAATACAGGACCTCTGCTTATCTAGACAGGCTTAGGGATCCTATTTGCCCTTGAACACTAACCTTTCCATTTCCTAAGCAACTGTCCTTGCTGTCTGGAAAGTTACAACTACTAACTATCTTCATTCTAATAACCCTCTTAAACGTCTAGGAACCCTTAGGAACCCCTGTGACCCCTTTAACTCATCACTCCCAGGATTTAGTCGGATTTAACTAAAAACACATACTTGCTGGCAAAATGTCTGATTCTTATATGCAGCCTTAGACCTCAGACATCCCTAAGGAGAAATAACGCCACGAAACACGACACTGCCCACTCATTTCTCATTTCACTAACTTCCAATTAACACACAGACACCTATCTTCAGAGGCAGCATTGCCATCATTTGGGGACTACAGAAGTAGAAGTGACATGTTCATTCTCTGTGCCTAAAAGGCCCTGATCTTTCACTGGGCACCATGGCCAGTATCTTTCTTCTTGGATGATACAGATACATAACTTTTCGGACCTCGCACCAGTCTCTTTACAAACCTGCGCATGGCGCTGCGGGGAGGGGAGATGTGGGTGGAAGCCACTTCACTCTTGCAAAGTGAGGGCAGCCAGCAAAGGCCAGGGCTTTGCGTTCCAGCCTTTTCCCGCCCATCAGAGTCCACTCCGAGTAGCGTAGCGTAGCGTGGAGAGGAAGGTGTACTCTTTCCCAGGCGGAGCCTCCAAGATGGGTTTTGAGGAGACCCTTCCTTCTCCGTGGGCCCGGCGGTCCATACTTGTCCCGGGTAGCAGGGAAACCCGGTGTAGCTGCCCTCCTGAGCCTGTGCGCCTGAGCAGCCACCTGGAGCCAGACGGGTGGCCCGGCACTGCAGGGAGGCGGGGAGAGGGGACCCTTGGGCGGAGGGTCATTCTGATCTCTTGAATAGGGCTAGGCAGGGGAGAAGTCACTCCAGAGCTGGCGATGCACTTGTCCCCAGCGGGTACGGACTTGACCCCCCACGACAGCCGCTGAGCGCCCCGATGGTGGCCCGCGACAAGCTGGACATCGTCCTCGCGGCTTCTTCGACCTCGCCTTGGGTGGACCGCCACTCCGGGAGTTCTGGCCTTCCCCCCACCCCCACGCTCGCCGAGGTTTAGCGTCGCGGTGGACAACGCATCCACAGTCCCAGGCTCCAGATCTGAAAGAGGGGACCGAGCGCTGCCTGCGGCAAAGCTCGACCTACACTTCATTTTCTTCCGATTTGGAGAAAAATGTCACAAGAGTGGGTGGGGGGTACCCTCGCACTGTAAATATGATTTGGAGGGGGCGAGGCGAGGCGCTCAAGGCCCCTGGCGGCGTGGGCACCCTACCGGAGATTCCCGGTCTCGCAGCGCGCCCTAGTGGACACCCTAGCCCGCGCCGCCGCCCCCCGGACGCCTCCCCGCGCCTTGCAATCTGCAATATATTATTTCTTGCAAAGTATTGACAATGTGCGAGACTCCGGTAACCTCGGAGCTCTTGTCTGTAATCAGCACATTTATTCACAAGGGGGTGGGTTCCGAATTAAATCCCCATGACCCTGATTAGGTTACAGTGTCATTTTCCCCTGGATCCTCTTTTAAACCCACTCCACACTGCTTCTCTGACTATTACATGCTAATTTAATTTTACTGTGGACGATATTTTCAGCATTTGCTGAGGACAGTAAATTTTGTAGTTTATGTTATTTCACTTTTTATGACTTTTTAACACTTAATAAAATTTTATTAGAGCACTTTTGTGTTTACAAGGCCACAAAACTCTTGGCAGGTTGTCAGAAGTCCTTTTTATTATGATCCTACTGATATACTGCGAGTAATGAAATAATCATGTCCAGAAATGTATCAAAGGCCAGAGGGATTATCCCACTTAATAGCTCCACAGATGCGCCCAGAAGAATGCGGACTGCGGTGGTGGGACGGGCTGGGAGGTGGCAGGAGGAAGGAGGCAGTCCCCCACTCCCTTCTTTTCCATTTCTGTTGCTTTCCTAAAAGGCTACACTCGGGGTCATGTGACTTTCCGCGGTCTCAATAAAAAAAAGAAAGAAAGAATTTATTCTATTGCAAAATGTGCTTTTCTTTTTATTCTCCTTGTGTGGGCTTTTAAGGCCTTCTAGTGGTGGTGGAGCTGGCTCGGCGGATCCCTGTCAGTCACTTTCCTCTCAGTACTAAGTGTACTTTCCTGCCATTTAAGCAGCCGTTGGTGACATTGGTGTTGAGCCGTGCAGCTTCCCCAGCTCACCCTGAAGGCTTTGAGAGGGACCCGGGAGGGCGCGAGTTATTTTAAGGTCTGTACCCTCCTGCATTCAACAGTGTTTGCTGTTGCTGTTTGGTTTTATTTTGTTTTGCAAACCAGAGAACTCCGCCTTCTGCTTGACAGAGAGCCACAGTGTTGTCTTTATTTCGTTTTTATTTTTTTAATCATTGAGGGGTTAAGACTTGCAACGAGGAGGACTGAGATATTGCAGCTTTTATTTCCTTCTAAAAAGCCAATTTTCTATTTCTTTTAAATACCAGTGTTAAGTTCAGCCTTGACAAAAGAAGGCCATTGATACTTCCTGACCCTGGAAGCAAGGTGGGTGGTTTTGGTTTTTTTTTTTTTAATTAAATTTTCTGTCTCTAGCTTCATATTTCTCTTTCTCTTATTTCCTAAATAGTGTGCCAAAGTGATAAAAGAGATGAGAATTGAACTCATAATCGGGGTGATTTTGAAATGGCTATTGCTATGCCCATAACAAGTGTTCTTATAGACTTTGGATTTGAAGGACTTTGGCAATGGTTTTCAAAAGTGTGTGTGGAGGGGGGGTGTCTTGTGTTCTACCATTATTTAACAGGACCCCTAGGAAATATGCATCTCTCCCTGGATCACCTCCATCATACCCTATATGTAGCCCTCCTCTCCTGATGAGCATGAGTCTGCTCACGAGGGCTCTTTGATTTCATCTTCAAGAGAGCAATCTTAGCTTTTGTGTGTCATTTGTTAATCATGAACAAAACTTAGTACTTGATCTAGTAGCCTTCTGTGTGTCTTTGATGGTTTAGGCTCTGAAAGGAACTCAATGAAGGATCGTGTTCACCCTTAAAGAAACCGATGCACTTAAACTGTTTCAAACCATCTTGCTTTTTTATGGATGTTTCAATGTGCAACTGTGTCAGGCTTTTTTTCCTTCTTTGCATGATTTCACTAGCAGTGGAAGGGCCCAGAGAGGAAGTGATGTTATGTTCTGAGGAAATACTCCTTCTCCATTCTGGTTATAACTGGCAGTTTGTGTTCCCTACCTCTTATTGGTGGAGATGGAGAAAAGGGTTCAGAGTCAATCACTCCAAATTTCACAGGGCTTTAAATAAGGGGATCGATGCCTGTGTGTGAGAACCAAGGGGAAACTATTCATTTTCATTCAGGGAGCTTGTGTCCAGCACGATTTAAATAATACTTCAAAGGCTATAATGGCTTTCAAGTTAAAAGTTGGTTTTATTAGATTATGAAGTAATCTCTTTGTGGTAGATATATTTTATACGTTGGAGTTTTGTAACTCTTATTTCAAAGAGG
This sequence comes from Phodopus roborovskii, assembly GCF_943737965.1. NCBI lineage: Eukaryota > Metazoa > Chordata > Mammalia > Rodentia > Cricetidae > Phodopus > Phodopus roborovskii. Next base: position 29,645,796 of record NW_026126418.1, on the reverse strand, counting down.
TGGGGGTGTGTTGGCTGAAACAAAACAACAATGTCCCCAGCATTGTCTTGACAGTATCCACAGAGACACCACACTCCCTTCTGGAGCCTTCAGCAGCAAGAGGAAAGGGAAGAGGGAAGCTTGGTTGTTGCACCCAGAAAGATGAGTCAGGGAGCCAAGCCAGAAGTACAGAAGGGTCCCCTCATTTGGCCAGGTGCTGTCACAGGACAGGTGGCCTGTCTCTGAGTTAGCTCCAGAAAGCCCCCAATGGATTCTGTTCCCGTTCTTCTGTACATTTTGTGTGTGGTGTTAAGAGTACTGACTAGTTTCTTTGATCTGTAAAATGGAGCTTGATTCATTTTGTTGAAAGGTTAAGAGTTCATTCCTATAGACAGAGTAATTAGAAATTACCCAAATGCACCTGAGAGCAAGCCCTGGGAAGACTGGCCTTCCATAGCCTTATGCCAGGAGCCCAGCCTCACGACACTGGCACAGGGAAGCTGGTAGATGGGTGTTGGATACATGGTTGTCAAGAGCTGCTTCCTAGACTGTCCTGGTGGAGGCGGGTGTGATAACCAGGCAGTAACAGGAGCTGTACAGGTCTCACAGTGGACCCCATTCTCCTAAGGATGGGTAGTGCATTATTAAAGGAACAAAACTTATAGGATATATGAGGAAGGGACTTGATGTCCCTGTGGATACTCATAAGGCCCCTGCTGACCATGCTGGGTCATTCAGGATCATGTTTCAGCCAATCTCTTCCCTTTTCTCTTTTGAAATAAGAATTACAAAATCTCCAATGTATAAAAGATATGCCACACCCCCAGAGTACACCACCTGCTGCTCAGTACACTGTGTGTTTGTGTGTGTGTGTGTGTGTGTGTGTGTGTGTGTGTGTGTGTGTGTGTTTTATTAGAATATTTGAATGGCTTATGGGCTGTGGTCCAGCTAGTCCAACAATGGCTGTCTCCAACAGAAAGTCCAAGAATCCAGTACTTGATCAGTCCACAAGGCTGGATGTCTCAGCTGTTTTTCAGTATACCTCAGAATCTCAAAGAAGTAGACGCTAATGCCAGTGAAGGAATGGACTTGCCAGCAAGAGTGAGAGCAAACAGGCAGAGACAGCCAGCTCCCTCCTTCCATGTCCTTTACAAGGACTGCCAGCAGAAGGAGTGACCCCGATTAAAGGTGGATTTTCCCCTCTCAAAAGATATGGGTTAAAAGTAGGTCTTCCTACTTCAAATGATCTAATTAATAAGGAAATCCCTCACAGATGTATCCAGCCACTTGGATTTTAGATAATTCCAGATGTGCTCAGGTTGACAACCAAGAGTAGCTATCACAGGTCGCTTTCCTGGGCAGGTCGTGTTCAGCTGCTCTCTTCTGTTTCTGTGTGTTTCTCTGTGGTTTCAGTTACCAATTACCAAGTTATGGAGTTGTTGAGGGAATGAGTTTGAAGTTTGTTTCTTTGGTTGAGTCTTTATTCCACTTTCTGCTTGAATGCCAGGTGATTGACAAGACAATCTAATCCACCACACACCTCAGAGCACGCCACATTACCATCTGCTGCTCAGTACACAGCTTGCCAAATCCCTTGCATACACGGCTTCACATCCTCTTCACTTTAACTTTCACACGGGGTGTTATCACAACTCCTATTTAATGGGAATATGAGGGTCAGAGAAGTCAAAAGACTTTCTTAAGGTCACACCGCTGATACATGACATGCTGGGAATTTAAGACAGGTCTGTGGAAATGAAATGCAGTTAAGCACTACTCTACATTGCCCTGTAATGTGTTCCTAGATCCCCTAGTCAACTTAGCCATTTCTAAGTATTGTATAAACTGTAAAGAAATAAAAACAATGAGGCTGGAACCCAGGTCCACTGTCTTTGAATCACCTTGAATTTCTGCCAGGAAGTAGAGCACTGGGTACAGATGGAAGGTGCAGGCCTGCCCCAGGGCCTTGCCCTGCCCCAGGGCCTTGCCTGCCCCAGGGCCTTGCCTGCCCCAGGGCCTTGCCTGACCCAGGGTCTTTCTCTGACCCTGGGCCTTGCCTGACCCAGGGTCTTGCTCTGACCCAGGTCCTTGCTCTGACCCAGGGCCTTGCCTGACCCAGGGCCTTGCCTGACCCAGGGTCTTTCTCTGACCCAGGGCCTTGCCTGACCCAGGGTCTTGCTCTGACCCAGGGCCTTGCCCTGCCCCAGGGCCTTGCCTGACCCAGGGCCTTGCCTGACCCAGGGCCTTGCTCTGTTCTGAAAGACTTGTCCTGCCTCAGGGCCTCTCCTCAGCTCACTCTACTACTATACACAATGTTCAGAAGGATCCAGAAAAGAGAGAAGTAGTTTTCCTTCTTTTGGAAAACTGGATTCACTATAGTTTTAAAGCTATAGTGAAAAGACTTATTAAAGACCAAGAAGCCATATATCACACAGGTGGGTGGCCAAGCAGTTTTTCACTTTGACCTAGGGTTCTTGAGGAACTTTAGAGGTCAAGGCGCTTGGTGGGATTCTGACCCGTTTAGGGAATGAATTGTTTTGAGGAAGGAAGCCTCAAAACATGTGCAAGTTTACTAGTGAGCACACAGAGTCACACGTGAGGGACCTGACTGAAGTATATGGTTAGCTGCACACCTCTGAAATAAAAAGCACATAGAACCCCCAAAGAGGAAGCTAAGTAGCCTGTGTTTTTCCAGGGATTGTTCAACACCCTCTGAATAAAGAATTCACCCAGAAATAAATTTTGTTGAGTGGAAGACAGCATTCTGTATCCTGAGTTCTCTGTGGGAAAAGGGAGTGTGGCCTGGAAAGGGGGTGTGGCCTAGGGGCTGTGGTCCACAGTGATCCTCTGCCATGGCTCAAATCATCAGAAATCATCTTTAGCTTGTCTGTTGACAAAGAAGTAGGAAAGAAGAAGGAAATGAAGCCTATTTTTATGTTTTGTCATGTCTTCATGAGGCCCATGCTAACTGAACGAATCTGAAAGCAGCTGACCCTGAGCTCAAGCCAAAGAAACAGCAGGCTTTGGTAGCTTCACAAGGAAAAAAAAAAAAAAAAAGCTGGGTTTGTCACATATCTGTCACATGTGACTGTGAACAATCAATTCAGCTTTTCTATCTCAGAGAGAAAAATAACTAGGCTTTCAGCTCATAATTATGAGATTTGGGAAATTAAGAATATGTTTAGAGCTGATTTTGAACCCTTCATAATGAAGTCCCAAAGAAAGCCTATTCTAAAATAGTGAGAAACTTAGTGTCTTGATAAATATAAGAAAACTAGAGAAGCCACACCAACGCTAAAGTCAGAGTCAGCAATATAAAAGCCACAGGGCTACGTACCCTCAAAGTCGAGGTTGGAAATCTTTAGAAGGAGCAGGAAGGGAGTAGATACTCAACTCACATTACAATAGATACCTTAAGTTGTCACAGCTTTTCAGGATCTTAAGTCATTTTCTTTAAATTGGACTTCTCTTTCCTTCTGCACTGACAAACTTGACAAGTCAAACTTTATTGCTACAACAGGTTTTGAGTGACAAGTACATCTCTTCAAAGTAGGTCTGAGTACTTTCTGATTATTGGACGAAAAGGATGCAAGCTTTTCCCTTTTTATGTGTCTTTCAAACCAACTGCCCTGATGTAAATAATATCTTTTTTTTAATGTCTCTGCCCCTTTTAGGCTAACATCAAATATTTCATAAACTATAAAAGCCATGACCCTAAAAGGATGCTAAGGATGAAATGATACCTCAGCTTTTGTTGAGGCTGATGGCCTGCAGATCAGACTGCATTCCTAAATGCTTCAGCATCAGTAAGGCCAATAAGTAAACCATGCCCAACAAACTAGCCAGCAGGGCCAGCTCCAGGACAGGAAGCCGGGGAATCCTGTTGCTAGGAGACGCTTGTCTTTGTCCAGCAGCAGGAAGATGTCCTTGAGCATGGCTTCCCCCGTGGTTGGCTTTGGACAGCAGTGAATCAGACTGTCCTTGTTAGTGCCATCCTCTTATCAGCACCAGCTAGTCTACCAAGGGGCAATGCTGGGCCCTGATCCCTTGGAAAGTTTCTCACACCCTGTTTTGCTTCTTAAGCCAGTATTTTATACATCTACTTTGCACCATGAGAATATTAAAAGAGTAAATTTATACCTGAGAGAATGTTATGAAATGAAATCACACTTTAGATTATGTGCAAGAGAGTACAAGAGCTGTGGGGGTGTGTGTATGTTAATTAATGGTAATTAAAAGGGTTTCATAGGGGGAAGGTCCCAGAGAAGGATGGTTCTTTCCAGCGAACACTAACCAGAGATTCTCCAGGAAGGTACTGAATGGCCATGAATTTGGTTTCTGTTCAGAGAAATATCCCCAGCCTAGCGCAGTGCCTGGCAAAGAGCTCTTACTTGGGGTTCAGGAACTGCAGGGTGCAAGGGAAGAGGTTCTGGGTGGTGTGTGATGAGGACATGGGATGCAGCTGGTATTTGGGAAATGTCAGGTGAGAGAAGGTAAAGTGAGCTCAGATACTGTGTTGTACCTCAGGGTATCAAATGGGGTGGATAGTGCAAGGTCAGCAGCAATTGTGAACACTCTCCAAAACCAACCAGGAAGCAGCTTCAAGAAGGGTGGAGCTGCTAGGAGACCAAAGAAGAGATCAAAATCTTATGATCCTCATACAAATCCCCTTTCAAATGTTCATCTCCCAAATAGTGCAGCTCATTACATATCAATTATAACTTCATCAAGCTGCTCAAAACACATGATCTCATTAGAGATCAGTATTAGACGATTTCTCATTGATTCCTGTAGACAGATGAGGAAATGGAGACCCAAGGAGGTTGATGTCTTCCGTGAGTTCTTATATTGCAGACGGCAAGCCAAGGTTTTGTGTCATCTGCCTCCATGTGCCCCATCGCTCTGTCCCAAAGGAGGAAGGAAAGCTGCGTGTGGCTGTGGGGACCATGTGAGAGACAGTGGCAGATGGCTGCAGTGTGACCACAGAGCTGGTGGTGGGGACCAGAGGGGGTGCTGTCCAGAGGGGGTGCTGTCCTCTCTCCTTCCTCGATTGCTCCATTGTCTCTACTTCGCTTGCTTACTTCCCTCAGCTCAGTTTTCTGGGGGGATGCTGGGAACTGAACTCAAAGCCCTGGGTATGTTAGGCAAGTGCCCTACCACTGAGTGGTGGTACCTCTAATAGTCTTTTAATTTTAAGACAAGGTCTCTCAAGTTTTCACAGGCTGGCCTTGAACTCCCACCACACCCCAGGCTAGCCTCGAACTTGAGTTCCTCCTGCCTCAGCCTCCTGGGATTCTTGTTTCTCCCCAGTGTCTCACCCCTTAGAGATGGATGGTCCTTCTTCACTGTATGTCAGTCAGCTATGGGACACCTCTAGAGTTTGGTAAGGCACAAGGAAACACTATTCTTGTCTGAAACAGTCTGCCTGTGGCCCCTCTTTGGAAAAGTGTAAAGAGAAAGTAAGGCACAAGAATGCGATGCATCACCCACAAAATATCACTAACATTTGGATAATGGGTGAGAATTACACGTAAATATGAGTTCAAAGATTTCCCCATGGTCCTCTAGATCTAATATCAGAAATATTTACCTATGTTCCTGAACTCAGGTAAGCACCGAACACTGTTGGCTCTCAGCTTCCTCATCTATGAAAATGAAATGAGGCCCATTTCATGCAGTATTGACGAGCACTTAGATTGTACTGCTATTCATTTATTTATTTATATATTATTTGTATGCACTGCGTACAACATATGAATGCGTGTATGTGCTCACTTGTGCATTGAAGGCCAGGCACTTTAAGTTAGAGTATTGTGGACATTAGAAGCAGGTGACTGTGACCTTGAGATCCTCATTTAACCATTTGAATGGCATTGCTAGTTTTAGGCTGTTACTTAACCTCTCTGACTCAGTTTCCTCATCTGTCAAATGGAAACAATGAGACCAATTTAATAGGTTTGCCAGGGTGACCAAATAACAAAAATCATATGAGTCACTGAATATGGTACTAGGCATCTTCCCAGCTCTCGATATGAATGGGAGCTTCCAGCGCCCCCAGAAGCAGCATTCCTTGAGGTACTGTGTCCTAGGCTGTGGCATTAAGGAAAAGCAGCCTGCTCTCTTTAGCTGCTGGACTTCCCAGACTTGAGTGTCTGTTTACAACACTTTCCCTTTAACAATCACTTTTTTTCCTTCACAGCTCCAACGCCCATGTTTCTTTTTGTAGCAATGCATATGTGTAGGGATATTCAGCAAATACTATTGAAGATTTTTTAGGGGATGTCTGTTGAATAAACACCATCACATCCATAGCCCATGTTTCTCCTTCCAGGGAAGATTCCTTGCTTTATGAGTGTTGGAGTGACACAGGATGGATGGTTCTTTCAGGTTGAAGACTGCTACCCATCCTACCCATCCTACCCATCCTACCCATCCTACCCATCCTACCCATCCTACCCATCCTACCCATCCTACCCATCCTACCCATCCTACCCATCCTACCCATCCTACCCATCCTACCCATCCTACCCATCCTACCCATCCTACCCATCCTACCCATCCTACCCATCCTACCCATCCTACCCATCCAGGAATTCCTTTTGGTTAGCAATCAACTGGACAAAGACAATCTAGTTAAGTAGTGTTTTATGGAAAACATTCAGTTGACTAGAGGTTTTTCTGATTTGATTCCTTCCTCCCACTTCCCAGTTCCCACCTCCAAGCTCCTGTTGGTCTGGCAAGATTAACTTGTTGTTCCAAGCATCAAGTTTTACCTGGCAGCACTTTGGAGACAGGGCCCCTGTTCAATGTTCCTTTTGTTCCCAAGCCTCTGTCAACTGTTCTGGAAGATTTGACAGTCTCCAGGTCCCCTCCAGGGAGCCTTGCTGTTTCTGACAGTCATCCTACTGAGGAGCATAGGTTTGCAGTAAAACACTAGTCAACTAGATTTTTTTGTCCAGATGCTTGCTATGAAGTCTATAATCTCAGTATGAGCTGTTGACTATGTGGTGCCCAGGCATAAAAGTAAAGTAACAAAGGAAGTCAGGAAGCCTGCGGGGGGATAACAGTTTGGATGGTGGGGCATCTCTCCTGGTGCTTTGTACAAGTGGCTGGAAGCAAGAAGACTTTTCTTTAAAGTAGACCAGTATAGAGGCACCTGTTAGTTTTCCAGTGATTCCTGGAAGGTATAATTCTCTCTCTCTCTCTCTCTCTCTCTCTCTCTCTCTCTCTCTCTCTCTCTCTCTTGCTCTTTCTCTCTCTCTCTCTGCCATATCTGAGTTGTAAATGTTCCTTTATGACCAGGATGCTACCTCCAGGTTCCACCAGGAATACTAGTACCAGTCATAATTCTGAACAGGCTATCAGGGCCTGGGAAACCTCACTGACTTCACAGACCTTGCTCTGTATCTTAAGTCACCAAGACAGCATCCATTCCAGGAATGCTATGAGACAGTGACCACCATGGAGTTTGTCTTGGGACATCTTTCTCTGGGTTCAGGCTGTGCACCTCCTTGAATGTACTCAGCTTAAGGAACATGTTCTAAACTGGTACCATGCTAGATTACCAAACCTGAGAAATACTTGTCCCCTCAAGCACCTTCTACCTGTCCATCTATAAACCCTGTTCATCTAGCTTTTTATCCATCTATCCACCCACGTTTCCCATCCATCCATCCATCCATCCATCCATCCATCCATCCATCCATCCACTCAGACATCACTTCAACACATGTCCTATACATGAAGGAAGGTGGAACTGACCACATTTGTTTTCTTGATTACTTTATCTCCAAAACTTAGTCCAGGCCTAGCATAGGATAACCATGGAAGGAACGTCCATTAAGTAAATGAGTGAACACTGAACAAATGAATCCCAGCTGTGTGCTGGAACAGGCAGCAGTGATATGACCCAATGCAGCTCCTGTTTTTGCTTCCATGTTCAAAAATATGTCCCAGGATAGCTCTGTACTCATCAAAAACAACAAAGCAGATTTTGAAGTTTCTAATGATATATGTATGTTTGTTTGTATAAACATGTGTATATATATTCAGTTGCCTTATTGTTTCACAATGTAGTGTATGAGATAAAAAGAAACGCTCAGATCCCTTTGGAGGGAAGTGGGAACACCAACAAAAAGCCCATTTTGTATCTGGGGCCTCTGATTTGCCTTCCTGAAGTGAATGTCACCTCCAAATACTAATGGGTCTAAGAGACTTTAGGGACACTGATCTTAATGTGCTGCTTCCTACTGGTCTTGTTAGTCCCTAAAGTCATCTGTAAGGAGTTATTGTATTTGGCTTTCTGAAGCCATAATTCTTAAGCATGGACATTTAATTAGTGCTTGTTAAGATGTTTCCAGTGCCTTGGCTGCATCGCTCACCCCTGCTGTTTCTTCCTGGTCAGCATATTTTTCTGGAAGTTTTGTTCCTAAGCGTGTTCATTCAAGGCTTCTGTTTGGAGACTTGTCACATCTGTCCACATGAAGCAACAACTGGAAGGACCACAGTGTCCAGCCAGCTGCACAGGAAGGACCCTGTGCCAACAGGGGCTACTTCAAGAAGCCTCTGGCTATGATACTTCTGAGGGAAAGCTGAGACCTCAAAATGGGTTTGGAACTGAAACCTATAGTATTATATATTGAGGCCCTATACAAGGATGTCACAGAAAGGAGAAGTACTTGAACTATTAAGACTAAACACCTCTCTAAAAACTTCATTTAAAAGAATATGCCTAAAAGAACATGCATTTTAGTCTCTGAGAAACAGTTCACAGACACTGAAAAAAATTCACTAGCTCTCACTAACACACCAAATATAGTTCTATTTTGACAAATATCTAACTTCATGAAATTAATGAAAATTTCAAATGGTTTCACACAATGAAACATATGTACTGAGTTTATTTCAGATTCCTAATGCACATTTAGACTAGATTGTCTTGGTACTTTTGATAGCTTATGAATCACAAACATGTGCCAAATACAAAAGAAAAGCATTTTAAGAGTATTTGCAAAAATGAAGAAGTTAAGGATGTGTGCCTTGATAGGTTAAGAAATTATATACATATATGCACTCATATATCTCTATACATTTACACACATATGTTCATCTGTTCAGATATGTACATATATATTTTCCTGAGAAAGCTTTCCAGTAAACATTCACAATGAAAGAAAAATAGCTTCGGGATGGTTACTGTTTTAGTCACAAGTAGAACAGATTGCCTTTATATTTGAATCTTAATAACTTTCTTTACAATATTCTCCGATTAGGAAAAAAGAACAATAAAGGTAGCAATGGAGTTAATCAAATGATGAAGTCTCCATATTCCACAAGTTAGGGTGCTTCTACTGGAACCCTGCTTGCCTCCATAATCTAAACACTTAAGTATATTAAAGGCTTCAGTGATGGATTGATGTTTGGCCCTGGGTGTCAAAACATTTCCTGCTGGGCCCTCAACCACCAACAAGCTTTTGTTTGTGAGGAGTGGGGAGGAGGTGATGGGAGGATTGGGGGGGGGCTGGGTTACAACTCATGACATCAGAAGTCTTTATCAATTGCAGCAACTCTTTGGTTCACACTGATGGTTGTGATACTGTTGTTGACCCTCTATCGTTTCTTGGACTCACTGTTTAGTTGTAAATGTCTCTGGCCCAGCTGCAGTCTTAAGGGTAGTTGCATCCGCCAGGCAGACATCTGGCTGTCAGTTATAATTGCATCACTGCTCCCACCGCTATTATCAGATACCCTTGATCCCCTTTGAACACATTGCTCTGACGTACCAAGACTTCAGGCCATTGATGGGAGAGGCAGAGTCAGTTCCTGGCTTTGGCGTAGTTGGGAAAGATTTATGAAATGAAGAGGGGTCCCCATTCTGCTGGAGGGGTGGCTGTTTTCGTCAGCACTCTGTTTAATGGTACAGCCATTTCCTCTGAAGCTTGTAGAAGTCACCCTTTGAACATGGAGAGAAAGAGTAGATTCAAAAATTATTTTCATGGTGTTGCCATGTTTACTGTTTCCTGTTGTCTTTGCCTAAAAGTGTTCAAACCAAAATTAGTGTTGAGGGGAAGACCATTTGAGCCAGGGATGAAAGGAGTGGGGGGTTTTGTCTTCCATGCAGGTTCCTGTGTTCCCTTTGATTTAAGCACTGTAGGCCCCGGACAGGATATGACACCAATTAAAAACACGAAACTTAATTTTGGGACTAAATAATCCCAGAACCCCTCTTCTAGTACCTGATTGGGGGCTATTGACATGACATTTATTTTTCAACTGCAATCTTAAATTTATTGGATTGGCTTTGTTTGAGGTACATAGAGCAACTAATAGTGGCACATGCAGAAGCCTAGCAGGATCTCAAATTGTAAAACTAAATAACAAGGAATATATTTCACAGAATGATAGATAGCTCAGGCCAGAAACTTAGGCACACTCGCCCCTTGAGTTCCAGACCAACCCTTAGTGGTGGGAGGCAGATACTGTTTTAAGATTTAAATTTCAAATCCATTAATTACATATGAAAATGTAAAACAGGAAAAATGAATGCTAACTGCTTCCTTGCCTTAAATTACATCTCTCGAGAGAAAGCTTTAATGTTAACTGAAAATCAACTTTAAATAGTATCACAAAATAACACATTCACACTCAAGGAGATGAAAAACCATGTATCAGATAACATATTTAAATTATAAAGTTGCATGCTAGTGTTTAATTTCAATGTCAAGAATCAAAACAAAGGCTTGCAAATATAGGCAGCTGGGTCAGCTGCCCATCTTTTCACATTGACATGTTTGACTCTAGCTAATGATTCTGTGAGAAAGGTATTAGTGTTTCCAGGTCAGCCCCTGGTGGTCTATAGCACACATTACATAGCCTGCTGGTGGGTCCAGCAGGGCCATTTCTCATCTGCAGACAGTAGCCTTTTATAATTCCTTCTGGACAGGGAAGGAAGGAGTTTTTACTTTAACCTGTTTATTATACACTTGAAAACAGTGCAAATGTTTATAGAAAGAAGTCAAATTAAATTTAGTAGGTTCATAGGTTCAAAGCTAATCCTACCACACAATACCAAACTCAAGTCATTATGTTTGAAAAAAACAACGTCACTCGTGGCTTCTGCTCTTTGTGGACAATTAGCACAGGCTTGGTGCTTTTCTAGCCTGTCGGTCGGTCTCATTTCCTGTGAGCAGTTGGTGTCCCGCTCTATCTCCAAGGAGTCTGGGTGAGTCTGAAACCCTGAAGAAAAATGAGAATCTCCACACTTAATAAAAGCCGCAGCAGCATTTGGAATGACTGAAAATAAGAACAGAGGAAGAGGAGGGAAAGATGGTCTGACTTTCTTCCCATTCCCTTAAAAAAGAAATAAAGGAGCGCGGGTTGTGGGTGGGGTGTGGGTGGGATGTGGGGAGACTCCAAGGTGAAAATGGAGTATGGGTTTGCTATTAATTTTTAGACGATTTTAGAAACAAAAGAAAACAAAAACCCTGCCAAATCTTTAACATTTCTCAACTCATATTTGGAAAGCAGTGAACGCTAAATTAAAAGAAGTCGTTAAGGCCAAACTGAGCAGCTCTGTGGTGAGCCTTAGAGGGTTTCCGGGACCCTTTGACTTAGGTTTGCATTCACTCTCAGTCTGAGTGCTTGTTCTTGTCTGGCGCTTTCTGTCATTTCCTCACACATACACGGGTGATTCTTTCAGCATTTTGTACCCACCCACCCACCAATACAGACGCGTCCAGTACATTTAAACAAAAACAAGGCACTTCCTAACAGCGTGTTTTAAAAAGCAGCTTGAGTTTGAGATTGGAGACTAGAATCCTCTCAGTGACAGATCTGGCAGACACAGCGTGTTAACTGTTTCCTGAGCCACCATTTTATTGTGTGCGAGCCGACAGAAAATGGTGAGGCTGCGTTTGTTGTATGAGGGTTCCTTCGCGTGCAGTTAGTTAGCGTCTCATCACAGAACCTGTTTGTGCACCAGCAGGAGAGCCAAATTTCTCAGACCAGGGGATCGCTCAAACAAAGCACACACACAGTCCTTCCACCCACCCCTTAGAGGATGTGGGCAAAATTTAAAGATGTTACATACAAGGAGAGCAAAATTCCTATGGAGAAAAAAAAATTAATGCAACAGACGTGATGTTTTGGTGAGATATGACACCAAATGAGCACGTTATTAATAGACCTTCCTGCCTCACAGTTTATACTCTACCTTAAGAAAAGGATCCAAGACAGGCAGAACTGAGGGCAGCAGTATGTCACTTGTGAATAAGTACTATTTCCTGATCAATACTGGTCATTGGTAAGCTAGCTCAGGTAAACTCATTCTACAGATGGTTGTACAAGTGAACCAAGGCTCTAATTTAGAACAAAAGTATCATTGCCTTTTGTTTGTGTCTTGGTTAATTTCTTAAAAATACAATTATTAAATAATGTACCTTTGCTAATAGCATTTGGCTGGGATTAGCTGCTTGCTTCACAACCAAAGCTAAAACGATCTCAGACTCCCCAGAACTGGATCTTGAATTGAAGAGAAAACTTGACTGGAAGAAGAATTGATCTGCTAGTACTGACCCCTGATTACCACTCCCTTTTGTCTAAAGAAAAATACTGTCTTCTCTGTGAGTTTTAGGCTTTTAAGACAGGGAGGAAAATAAAACAGAGCAGAGTATTTTAATTTTTTTCTTTTTGACTGCAGGTGGCAAACATTTAAGAATATAAAAATGATAGTGTTGTGTAAAGCAGACTTGCTGAAACACTGTTTATGGCACACACAATACTCTTTTCTGTTATTTGGTGTGCAGAGTTGTAAATGGGAAAATGTGTGAGCTATCAAATCTAGTAGCAATAGGAGTCTTGAAGCAAGGTTTATTATACCAATGCCCGAAAAGCCTTAGTTTTTTTTTTTTTATCTCGGTGTGTTAAATTTTGGTGTTTGCAATAGTATTTTAGCTCTGAAGCTGTTTATTGGAAACATCTTTGAAAAAAAAAGTGGGAATGGACAGATGTCCATAAACAAAGGGCGCCACCTGGTGGTAAAGAACAGATTAAAATGTTGATTTCAGGATATTGCTTCAAGGACAAACTGATGGAAGAGCAGTGTGTGTGTGTGTGTGTGTGTGTGTGTGTGTGTGTGTGTGTGTGTGTGTGTGTGTAAGAAAATGCATTATTCTTAGAACTTGAATTCCAACCTTTTTCTAGTTCTCCAGCTAATAGCATTTGATTTTTTACTTCATATTCAATCCTTCCAAATTTACATTGCAAATATTTTATTTCCAACACACACATCTGAACAGATACCAAAACATAACCTTAAGACATATTAAGAACAATAGAAGCAAAGTGCCTACATCTTCTAGGTACCTTGTCTTTTGTTTGTTTGTTTTTGTTTTGTTTTTTTGTTAAATGGCATTCCAGACAAATTTAAACAAAGGAAGCATCCACGGCAACACAAGGCTGTTCTCAGGGTGGCTTTGTGGCTCACCTGGACAGAAAACGGTGACAGGGACATTACACAAGCTCAGTCCCTGAAGGGAAGAAATGGCGTTGGAGCCATGGCTAAGAACAGGGAAATGTTCATCTGAAAATGTCAGCTGTAGCTGAGGTGTTGAAGAATTTAAATCTATGTATTGTGACTCTCCCACCTTTTCAAACTCTAAAATTAGGGCAGGAATTACATATATCAGGCCCTATGCAAAATGTAAAATAGGTTTGCCATTTATGGCTCTCCACGTAAGGTGTAGATTAAATCTTCAGCCTCCAATAAAATTGTATTTCTGTAATAAAACTGCTGCACCTTGACTCGTGACTACATTGAATTCCAAATTAAACACCCCATTTACTGTACTGTAACAAGAAAAAGGGTTTGCTACACTGAACAATATTACAGATAGGGAAAAAGTCTTCCGTTTCTCTTTACCACCCACACAGCCTTCACCAAGATCGGTTCCTCCCCACCCCTCTTAAGAACTACAAAATGCAGGGGGAAAGGAAATGTGTATGCTTTGTCTTTCATTGCTAAAATGTATATTGCTCCCTAAATTATCTAAATCAGCCTAAGTAGTGAGGCCTAAAAATAGTCAGTCAAGTAGTGTATTTACTGCAAAATGTCCTACCACATTCCCCAGATAACTCAGGCTTCTAAGCAGGAACATCTGGTGTGCTAAAGGCTAGGTACATTTCTTTATGCATTATATATAATGCAGACATTTTCTCTATAACATAGAAGCACCATTCACTCCGCCACACATATAATACTGCAGAATCCATTGGCGCGTCAGACTCAGGAATTATGGTCTAGTTACTCTCATTCAACATTGATTTCAAAAAGTAAAACCGGATGTTTATTTTCAGACAGCCCAATAGGTCAATTTTTCTTGCCATATCCTTTGACCTAGCCAACACTGGCTTCTGACATTTGTAGAGTGGTATCATTGGAAAGGAAAACCACAGAAGGTGAGAACTGAGAGCCTGGGTACCGAGGCTGCATTCTCTCACCATCTGAAAGGCAGGTCATCAGGTCAGGGAATCGAGGGTCTACTTCTGCTCCTTCTCACTTAGGAAAGCCACCCTCTAGTGGACTGAGACAGAAATGTCCTCTCTAGCAGTCACATACAGGTCGTCGTTTCATAAATATAGTCCCTTGCTTCCTATCATGAGATGGCAGGCATTATTAACCTTCAAGCAAGACACAGAGAGATGCATGTTGGTCATGAAGGGATTTCTAATAGAGTTTAATGGTGTAGTACACAGAGTAAGTTGTGTTAGCAATTTCCATCCTGCTGAAAATGCTAATTGTTATGTTTCATTTGATAGGAAGGCAGGAACGGTCACAGATTTAACGGTTCAGGTGGGAACTTGGTGTGTAGAATTCTGAAGTATATGTGAGGGGAAAGTTAGAGTTGTTAGTGTCTGACCTATCCAGAGGGAATTGAGGGGTTTGGACATTGGAGAAATGAGACTCCATGTCTGCTCAAATCGTGGAAAGAGTAAGGAAGTACAAGCAAAGTTAGTTTCCTAACAATGTGTCTCTACAGAGGGGTACAGAGGCCCATAGCACTGTGGTGTCGAGCATTGACATTTACACCACCTTCAGCCTTCCATGGTTCCTCTAGTGGCTCATTGTCATTTTTTGCCAATATATAAAGGAATCATGGGAAGAGTAATTGGAATTTTTAGCTCAGAATCAAGAGAAAGATAATTTTCATTTCCTTGATTGCTCTCTCATTGACTTACGAAGTCATTGACTGCACCCTGGTGACAGGATACCTTTCTGTTCCTACAACCCTGCTCTCCATCTTGCAACATGGGTATTTCATGAACTTCCATTGGCTATATTGGTTTGTGGATGCTTTGGCTGGGGTCCTTATAGGGCAGATGCCCACACAGAGGTAGATGATGTTGGGCATCTGAACAATGTCTTCAGTTTATACTTTGACTTGACTTTGATGACTCTGAACTTGGTGACTCCACCTAAACTTGTTCTAGAAGGTCATAGTCTCACCTCTTACTGACTTGGGAAGCAGTCTGCTAAATGCAGTTTGGTGGTGAGCCATGAGAAACCTTGTGTTATACATGCTTAGCCTAAATTTAAAAAACATCTAAACACAAGTTATCAAAAACCGTCCACTAGGGAGTCAAGCTCAGATAGACATGGACTGTTTTGACAGCATCATCCCAGGGTCCATATATGAATGGCTTTTGTCATTGGAATTTTTATAGACTTCTATAAAATGGATGCTGTGTAGAGGAAATATAAATAAATGATTCCCGGTGCTATGCTATCAGTGACCAGCATTATTTTTTCATCAATAATGATAATTACACTAATTAGTCCAGGCATCATACCTGTGCACAGCTCTTATCCCTATTTTACAGATGAAGTAAGTAGCTAAGACACTAAAGGTTAACTGCTTGCCCAGAGCCATAGAGCAACACGGCTAATGCCACAGTCTTCAAAACTGCTTTGGCTGGACCACCAACATTTTCTCTTCCTTGGCAATGAAATGCTTATGCCTCTCTCCAAAGAAGGAAAATTACTCATTTCTTATGTCACAGGAGATTGGTGTTGATGAACAGCGGAGCCAAGAGGCCACCTATTATTGGGTACTTTTGCTATCACAGGGTTCCATGTAGACCTCTGAGCTGAGCCAAGAGACACCCATGTCAATCAGAACATGGCAGAGAGAGGGCAGACACTAGTATGTACCGAGTCTGAAAGGGTAATTTGTAAGACAGGATCTTCTTGTCCTCTTTTGTCAGAAGTATATGGGGGTCTCCTCTCCACACACTCAAATATTTCAGTGAAAACTGCAATTATGCATTAACAGGCAGTTTTTTCAGGCATGTGTTCAGAGAATAGTGTGGGGAATTTATCCCTTGGGATTAAAAGAAGGGAAAGAAAAAAAAAAAAAGAGCCAGCAATGACTGACTTGAAAACAGATGGTTGTGATACAGTCTGGTAAAAATGTAAACAGGAAAACATTGCTGTTGACTTCTTTGTTGGGAGTCAATAAGAATTAGTTATTGTGTAGAGATGAATTACAGATTTTTTTAAGTCTGGCTGTGAAGAACCTCGGTAAAGTGAAAGTAACTGACATGGGTGAGGAATCAATCGGTGACTCCCAGGACTCCTCATTAACATTCTTCGTGATTGATATAAAGGACTGAAGCCCTCGGAGAAGATCATTTCTGTAGCCTTTGTTGTTTCTTTTGTCATAATTTGATTTAGAAATATTATACCCTGAATGGGTTCATTTGGAAAGAGGCTTAAATTTTCTCTAGAGCTTGGAGAGCTAATGCTCTTTTCATTTCTTTCTTTTGTTGTCAGTTTTGCTGCATGCTTTGCTCTAGACATATATACTAATATCTTTTTGGAATACTAACTGGTGTTTGTATAAACTCCTTACATCTATTTGTCAAGGACTTTCTTTCCTGATTGGTTACTGTAGGGTCATTAAAGAACTTAGTGAGTCCTTCATGTTTGCCTAATCCTGTGCCAGGCTATCACAACACAACCAGGAAGCAGGCACACTTAATTCTGCTGCTATTCAGCCCCATACTGTTGCTGGAGAGACAGGAGCATCAACAAGCGTCTCCCTCCACTTAAGAGGAAAATGCACAGGCAGGAGGGAGGAGGACGAATTCCTTGAGAAAGCAGCAAGCTTTACAGAGGACATATTAGAACTGGCATTAAGCATTGCCCTGGCTGCAGACGCGTCCAGGCTTTCTACAATGACATCATGAGAGACAATGGAAATTTAAGCTTCTGGCTAGTACTTTGGGTCAGGTAACTGTACGATTTCAGGCTTTTAGGCAGCTGGGAGATAAAAGGTGGGATCCAGTCACGATCTTGAGCTCTGGAGAGGTAGCCTTCTTTTCAACATACATCAATCATAGAAACCATGGGCTGTATTCCTCCAGGGTAACATGCTTTTGGGAAGAGCAGTCCCTACTCTAATATGTAATTCATCTACTTGCAAATACTTCTTAACGAATGAACACAGTGTATGTGATATATCCTAGAAGTCCCCAACGTTTCTTTCATTTAACAATGGTTATTCACTAAGTTCTTATGAGGCCCTAGACACTGTCCTAGATCTTTGGGCTAGCAGAACAAACAATATATTTAAGTTCTCTTTGTAGGACATAAAATCTGGTGGGGAAGGACAACATCAAATGGATAATTACCCAAATTACTCATTGATGAAAATGTGACAAGTGCTATTACAAACAACAAATGCTGTTTTCTCTTCTCAGCTTCTGTTCTTTCTTCCCGTGACAGTACCATGATTTTGTTTTGAAGGGCCACCTTTCGACACTGCACACAACCTTGACACAGTTGTCAGTCAAGGCACTCTACCCCTTGCTTGTGATACAAGCCACACCATTAAGGTGTCTGCCCCATTCCCCACCTGGAATAGCCCACTCTCTCCTACTAGTTTCACAATCTAAATGTCTTGGAAGATTGGAGTTGATTTATTCTTGGCCTTTTCTTACATTTTATCCTATATCTTAGCAGCAAATTCTTAAGTTAATGGGTTTCAACAACCTACAATCAATTATAGCATTTATAACACTGCCCCAAATGGTGTAACTCAAATAAGAAGTAAATTGTGTGATGACTTGTTGGTTTACTGGAACTCAAGACTAGATGATCCATTCAAAGGAGATGCTCAGAATATTCTATTTTGAGTACCATGACTTTGATGGACATATTATTTCCTGTTGTGTCTTCAGTGAGTAACATTTCCATATTAGTAGTATCAGAAGTCATACTGATTACAAAACAGAATCCAACTATTACAAACTCCGATGGTGTAAAAGAAAAGCTACACCCTGAAGAAAGTCCAGAGGTAATAGCTAACGCATGTTAATATTCTGTGAGTATAAAGGTCAGTACTAGTTTTCAAAGCTAATGGATCCTGAAATGGAGGTGTAATTAAATCATTTAAAGTTATACAGATATCTAACTAAAGAAAAGAAAATCAAAAGTTGACCCAGAGAAAAGATGGAGAGAAGTCAATAGCTACCCATGGTTCAATGTGTGTGTTGTGTATATGTGTTTGCGTGTGTGTGTGTGTGTGTGTGTGTGTGTGTGTGTGTGTGTGTGTGTGGTATTACAGTGGAACTATAAATAATTAGAAGAAATAACATAGAAGGCTGTTAGCAGTGACTTCCTGTAGGGGAAGTTGGTGGTAGAAGAGCATCTACCTAGAGATCATAACTAGACATATGCCAGCTGATGAAAATCTAGCATTGCACAAGTCTAGGAGTTTCTAACCTGGTGTTAGTCTTAGGAGAATAGTATTGTCCTCTTATTAAGACAGTGTCATTTGTGGCTAGGAACTAACCCTTTCATAGATTTCATCATGGGCCAAGTTCTCATTTCAATACAACACATTGAACACATTGGATGTATTACTGAAAATATGTGTGTGATAATCTATAGAAAGAGGACAATGATAATAAGGATTGGAGACTGTGTTCACAAGGAAACGAGTAGAGGTTGTTGATTCTGGGAAAAACAAAGCAGATGGCAGGAGACAAAATCAGCAAACCTTTGAAAACAGAGGTGGTGACTTGGAGACTGTCCGCCAGGTTTCTCTACCTCAAAGGACAGACAAAAGAAAGTGGATTTCAAAAGTTATCCCGGGTCTCTTTAAGGCTCCAGCAGACCAAATGACTTTCTAGTGTGTACGTGTGACATACTAAATTTAGGAACAGGCTATCTCAAAGACTTCTGGAGAACTTGAGAAATAAGATCAAACCATTCATTTTCAAAATAAGGGTTTGTGTCGGTCTTGAGACATTCTTAGAGACATGGCAAGCACATTATCTGATTAGAAGTCTTGGATTTACATGTGGAGAAAGGTCAATACTGGGATAGTCACACCCTGGCTGTGGTTCCCAGGTAATGTCTCATTAGAGGAAAAAGAAATCAATATTCACATTTTTACCTCTGAAGTACTGTGCTAACTACAGTTTCCCTAAAAATATATGTGCACACACATATTACTTTATGTATCATGTTTTAAAAGAAATTCACATATTTTAGAAGAATTATAAAACTCTTACTTTGTACTGGCATTAAACATTTATTGATTATTTCCCTAATAAAAAGAATGTTTTTAATGTTGAAACACTTCAGAAATACAGGATGTATGAAATCTATAATCTTTTTTCTCTATGCATAGTAAGCAAAAAGAAAAAAACCACACACACACACACACACACACACACACACACGAGTTCTGCCATGTCCATACTGCAGCAGAGTGCACCCCCCCACAATACACCCCATCCCCACCCATGTTTCCTTTTGGCACGAATCTGCTCTGCTAGGCAAGTCTTTCCATTAACAATCAGCTGCATCTTTTCCTCTCACTGCAGCTTGGACTGCCATTGTCAATCTCCGACACATAGGTATGGAAGCAATGATGAGACATGAAGTAATGTCACAGTGATCTACCTGACCAAGATCAGGCCCGCTCCTTCATGAAAGCGGCCTTTGTGATCTGTATCTAGGAAGCTGTAGTCCTGGAACCTTCCAGATGAAACACTAAAGTTAACACCGGGGTGTTGCATCAGATATTGTATTTAACATCTCTGTCAGTCGACTTTAGACTTTGGCTATCAAGTGGAACTCTGCGGAGTGAGGGATGACAACTGGATAATTTAATCACTAGTGGCCACTCCAGCAGGAGCTCAGAGCTAAGAGAAGCATAAGCCACAGTGGATGGGTGTGTCTTACTGGACAGATCTTTCTATGCATTCACAGACTCGATTAAGATTTTATTTCACCCATAACAGTGAAATTCTCACTCTGCCCATCACCTCTCTTTGTCCCTTTTGAAGCCTGAACTGGGTTGACATTCTGGTTTGTCTTTACTTTGCCTGTAAAAGATCATTTGTCCACTCTAGCCTCTCCTTTTGATAAAATGGCTGCATGGACTTTGGGGGAGAAGCCATCCTCATTTGTCCAGCTCCTAACCCAACATGCTTAAGTGATTAACCCCTTTCTGACCACCAGTCCTTGCTGATTGTCAAGGCTGGACCTGAATCTGCCCTGAGCACACATTCCAGGGGCATGCACTCTCTCCCTGACTGTGCATACTGAACTGGAGAGCGTTCAGAGTTGGGGAAAGCATTGTGGAGGGTTTAAGCTTTTGAGATTTGGATCTTCACATGAAGAATACTCAAGCCTCAGAGACTAGAAGTATTGCCAAGACCATCGAGCTGCTTACCAGAAGATCTAAGACCAGAGCTCGGGGCCTTTATTTCCTGAAATCCCACTGTTTCCTCCAGAAAGTAGTCAGGGAAGTCAGCAGCAGCTGCATGCAGCCCCCCCCGCCACCCCCAGCCCCCCAACCCCCGCCTCCTCCTCCTGTACTGTATGAACATGTCAGGGGCACAGATGTGTTCTATGGTGAGACACCAGTTCCCACAAAGGGCTGCTTTAGGGTTTAACAAAAATCACTCTTCTGTGGGTATTCTCTGTAACTGAGTGTGGCAATTTTTCAAATAGATACATAGCATCAATGTTGACACAGTAAGAACAGGTGTTTTTGTTTTGTTTTATTTTGTTTTTAAAGGGAGATATACCTGGACAAAAGGTTATTTTTTGTTTCCAAATTCCCAAAGAGCAAATGATTCCTGATTTTCATTGTTTTCTTTATGTTTAAAATGAACCAACCATGCTTCAAGAGATAGCCCCAACATTCTTTAAAAATTTCAAAATGCACTTGTGGACATAGTAGTCCAGTGGTGGGATGTTTTTCTAACCTGGTTTGATCTACAGTCTACAAGAAGAAGAACCCAAAACAAAACCCCTAATGACCTTGGAATTCTGCATTTAAATATTCTAAAGAGTTAAGATTTGAGTACTTCAGTTTTGAAAGATTTGTAGCAAAGCCTTTCCATGCCATTTAATGGCACAGGCTACCCACAGCTAGTCTCCCTTTGGCAAGACATGAGAACACCATATTTCTGAGTACACAGCAACAGTGACATTCTCAGGACCCAAGAGAGCATTTAGATCAAGGGCTCTTAGAGGTTTTGGTTATTGCTGTAGTACAGCTTTGTCTCGATCCTACCATCGTCCTGCCTCAGCATCCTGAGTACTGGGATTACAGATGTGCACCCCTATCCGGCTTTTTGAGCTCCTTTGTCTGAAATGAGTGGTATGATGTCCTGAAAGGCAGAGAACAACAGGAACTGATGTAAAGAAGAGTGAGGGGCCACTCACGAATCAGGAAATTGGCCAGTGGCAAAAGGCCAAGTGTTTCCTACTTTTTTTCTACCTCTGGCATTTACTTACCTCCTGAGTAACTTTCTCATGTGCTAGACTTTATCTCTTACTTGATTTGTTTAACTGGCAGGAACATTAGGACACAGACATTCTTGAGGCTTTCAGGATGGGGGGCAATTAAAAGATATGGAATGACTGCCAAGATTGTTAAAGGCACCTAAATATGAATATTTTGTCCAGCTGTACTCTGCCAGGGCTTTGACAGCTTGGTTCACACATGTAGCATTTTTCATTCTTGTGTATCCAAGGATGGACTCAAGCTTGTTAAGTAGCTTAGGACTTCTAATTCTCCTGTCTCTATCTTCCAAGTGCTGGGATTTATAGACATATGTTGCCATGCCCAGTTTATTTATGTTGAGATGGAACCCAGGGCATTGTGCCTGCTGGGTAAGCACTCTACCAACTGAGCTGCATCCCCAGTGCATGTTGAATTGATATGCATAATAAAATTAGCAAGACTCTTAAGTAGATTATCATCTTTCTTTCTTGTGTAGCTTTTTTCCCATCACCTCTGATGTTACTATATGGGGACATGACTGTAGTATGCCCTCTCTTTGAGTGAAGGAGGACACAGAAGGCCAAAATAGCCTGATATTTCTTTCTTGTCATGTTTTCTGTGTCCATGACCCAGAAAAACCACCCATTCTAGTCATTTCTACAGTTGACAAAAGCTCCATTTATAGAGCCTTGAAAACATATATTATAGATTTTTTTCACATTATAGATTAAGGAAACAGGGAAGAGTATCTCTATATATACACATATTAAATACATACATACATACACACACACACACACACACACACACACATATATATATATACATATATATATATTTGAGGAAATACACATGAACATTGGGGAATATACACATAAAGGAAAATCATAGATGTGCACTTGAGACACCAGAGAGAATCAACTTATTTTATAGAAATAAAATGATGAGGTAGATGAAGGAAGAAATTGAGAATCTGCCTGGTTGTGGGGAGGAAAATTCTGGAAGAGTCTCAGAGTTTGGGAAACTTTCATAGAGCAGATTCTGGGGAGGCAAGGGGTAAGGAGCTGGTTGCATATTATTCCATGTACCACCTTGCTGCTGCCCCACAAAAGCATTTGCCTGACTTTACTGTTCTGGGTTGGGCCTTTTCAATAAGACTATAGATGTTTTCATTGACATGAATATAAAGGCTCCCCTAGACCATGCCTATAAGCCAAAGCTGAATGCCATGTGTGGCACTCTTGCCTCTGCTGGCCTGGTTGCAGAGAGGGGTCTGGGTGGGAGAAGTATGGCTAAAGAAAAGCAAAAACATCCTCATTTTGAAAAATCACACAGCCCCTCTGGACCTTCTGTTCTGTGCCTGTAAAAGGAGGCCCTTGAAATGCCTGCAACTCTGAGCATCCGGGCATCGAGCCTATCAGCTACCTCACCTGTGGCACAAATATATTTTTAGAGCAGCAGAGAATGTTGAGTTTGTTAGAAACTGTTTGCATGAGAAACTGATAGATAAGGTGTGTTTGCCTGCCAGCTCAGACCATGTGCTGACCTTCGTCATCTTCACGGACCTGGTTAGCACAGCAGAGACTTGATGTGCCCATCTAGCTTTACCGTGGCACCAGATCCACTCCGGATCCCACCCAGATGGTGGCAGTAGCAAGGCTGCAGTGTTGCATGCCAAAGGGAACCAGGAGTATGTCTGTTTCCCTCTCTTCAGGATGGAAAATTCCATTCCAGGAAAACAAGGCTGTCCCAAACTTGGGCCTCCACTTTGTGCACGAAATGTAAGTTCTCTGGCCACCCTCATCTGTAGGACTCAGAGTGTACCAAGGAGGTCCCTCCCTGTGATTTGAATTGCCCCATTAAATTCACCTACAGGGAAAGAAAGTGTTGGAGTGTTTTGGCTCCTATGACCATTACAGTTCATTGTATTTTTTTTTTTAAAAAAAAAGAAGAATTGAAGAATTAGACAGTATTAGCATGAAAGATTTAATAGGCTAGAAATTATAAAGAAGGAATTAAACACGGAGGAGAGACAGCTAATTGAGCAAAAAGAAGAAGAAGAAAGGCCACATTCTTTGACTCCTAGAGATTTCTGTGGGACATGGAATTCCAGATTGGAGGTTAGTGATGTTGACACAGCTGACATGCGAGTATAGAGTATACAGTTGATGCAAACGTCAACAGCGAATTTTTTGTATGTGGTCAAGGTGACGTTTTGTCATTCATTTTAAATAAATAATATGAATCATTTATTAAAGATTGGTTTGTACTGTGAACAGTGTTTACTGAAAATGAGCAAATAGCACAAGTCACACACCAAAGGAGCTCTAAGGCTGGAGTTAGCGTGTCTAACTGCAGAGACCCTGTTGAGCACAGCGGGATCTTACCCATATGGAAATCCCTGTGTGTTCATAGGGTGACAAACTCCACATGCTTCTAGTTACACTAGCACTGTTAACAGGGAGAACTTCAACATTTCTGAAAATCAGATGTTATACACAGACCCCTCTCAAGACGCACTACGGACAACCGAGCGCACACACTTCCTTCTTACAGGTAATTTTAAACGGGTTACAGCCAGGCACTGGTGGTGCACGCCTTTATTCCCAGGACTTGAGAGGCAGAGGCAGACAGATCTCTGCGAGTTCAAGGCCAGCCTGGTCTACAGAGTGAGGTCCAGGACAGCTAGGGCTGTTCCACAGAAAAACCCTGTCTCAAAAAGCCAAAACCAAGACAAATACAATGGGCTACAGCAGCCATCAAAGCGATTTATTTTCTTTCCATATTAATATCGTCTAATTCTTTTTTTAAAAAATTACAATGAGCTGTAATGGCCATAGGAGCCAAAATATGATGACCCTTTCTGCCTTTTCCATAAAGACGGAGATACTCAAGCAAAGCAACCATGGAGGGGGGTTCCTGGATGCGCACTGAGCCATAGAGGGACTGGAAACTCACCCAGATGAGCCTGAGCGCAGCCACCATCTTGCTCACTGTTGTATGGAGGTAGATCTGTCTCTTAAGCCTCGAACTAAAGCTCTTAAAGAAGCATAAACACAAATACCTTCGATCAGAAAAGGGCTGCTCAGCAATCTTAAGAAGACTATCCTTAAGAGGTCCATTTTAGACAATTATTTTCTTTAAGATAAGCTTATCATTTGCATTCGGTGGAATGCCTGGGTGATGAAGCATACAACTTATCAACCTTTAAAATGGTATTAACAAAAATAAAATGTCCAGAAACTTCAGGAAGTTGACTAGCAATCTACATTTTCCATGGATTATAAAAGGACACAGTATAAGTTAAAAGTATGTAAGCTAAAAACCCCAGGTTACTGAGTGCAGAAAAACAAAATAAACTTTCACATGTTTTGAGAACCATTGCCTGGTCTGAACTATTTATAATACTTTAGAGTGCACTAGCATTTTTTTTTTGGTAATATAAAAAGTAATAGAATTTTAGTAATATGAGGTCCCACTAGAGATATTTGCTATTAAATTGTTGCTGAGTGTGCTGGGGTTTGGGGGAGAATTATCGAGTTTGCAGATTAGCAAAACTGGTTTCAGCAATGTTTTAAAATTGAATCAGTGATGCCTTAAAACGGGCTATATCTTAAAGATTCACGAAAAGAATTTAAGAATAGATGAAAAGATTGGTTTGTTATTGTCAATCTGGATCTGTTAATTAGTGTTTTTATGCAAACTGGTTTCTTGTTTGTTCATCAAGTAAGGGGTGAGGTCAAGACAGAGCTCAGATGCTGTTTGAAATTTGGAGGTGACACTAATCTTACGTTTTTTTTCTTTATTGCTTGTTTTTTGAGGTGCTCTAGGAATCCAGTATGTGGCTCAGGTACATATTGCTGTCCCTGTCTCCTGAATGCAGGGATAACTGATGTGAATCACCAGGGCTGACATTAATTTCAAACAAGTATTTTCCCATTCTATTTTTGCTCTTTTGTTTCTGCAATCCCACCCCACCCCCAACACACACACACACACACACACACACACACACACACACCCTTCTTTTTAAACCATTATCTAGGCTACAACACAGGTTGGCTGGGTTCCATGGTGTGAGCCTAGCCTGTGCTTCTGATTCAGAATGGAATGGATATCTTTTAGTTTCACCCTGCACATCACCAGCTTGAATTCTCTTCTCTTCTGAACACTGTGATCCTTGGTGGGACACTGAAAGAAGAGATGTGTGACAAGCAACCTCTTCCACTTGTCACAGGGAGCTTTCTGCTTGTGTCCTCATGGGCCCGTGTTCAGGGAAGGGTGAAATTGAGAGCATAGTCAGGCTACTTGATGAGGGCACTGTGATGCTCTCCTAACTGTGTCTGCCTGCCAGTTTAAAACAAGTCAGTGATATGGCAAGAGCCAGCTTCTTGATAGCTGCCAAACACTGCTTTTAATAGTTTTCATTATCCTATCCTATACTCTAGTGATAGGGAAATGCTGTCTGGAAGTTCAAGGGGAGACATGCTGGAAGTTTGTCAGTAAGAGTTTTCAGTGACCAGTTTATTTTGAAACTATTGTTTAGCCCGAATTAGTTATTATGCCATAATAAGGTAGTTAGCCTATATGATATGATTATTCAAAGGGAATCTGTAATTAATTATCATGAAATATCTGTACTAGGAAACAAGTCCTTTATAAATTGGACTAATTTGCATAGTAGTAATAATTATATTTATACTTATTAGTGGTGGAGCTTTCGTTAACGATTCACATTAATTGTTGTTAGAGGGTAATCTTAGGTTTGCAAGCATTCTGAGAAGTTCTCCGGGTTTGCTTCTTGAATTCAGAAATGATTAGGCTAAAACTCCACCGCCTCCTCCAGAATGTTTCCTTCTTTCCCATATCCTGGGGCTTTCTTTCCTTTGAATTCTGGAAGAATCTATTTAGATATTTGCCTCTTAGCCTTGGTTTCTCTTAGGTTTGGTTTTATGTGTGTATCTGGTCTCCTAAATCAGAGTTTCAGACCCATCTAAGTCAAAGATTGGACTTAACTGCTCCATTCCCTTCATAGCCTCAGGGAGTGGTCTTTCATAGAAGATGCTCAATATGTATGGAGGAAGATGAGGTAAAGTTGACTTGACAATCCTTTAGTTCCTAATAATCTTCTCTCAGTATTTGGCCAACAACCTGAACATGTTAAAAGGTGCTCAATGTTTGGAGATCACCTAGCCCAACATTCACATTAAAAGACAAATGCACTTACAGATGACATATTGCTACTTGCCTGACAGGTTTTGGGGCCAAATTCCAGTTTCAGATTGCATTTTCAGACCCCTCTATTGTCATTGGATATTAGTTCCCATGTGTATGTCCCACTTTATTTTATGTGAATGGGTGTTTTTGTCTGCATGTGTGTCTGTGTACCTCCTATGTGCCCATAGACCCCCTGGGACTTAACTTACTGACTTTGTGAACTGGCTTGTGAGTACTGGGAATCAAAGTTGGATCCTCTAGAAGAGCAGCCTCTACGCCATTGTCTCTCCAGCCTGTACATGCCCCACTTTAGGCTCCAGTTTCAGAGGCAGACTATACTACCCTTAGGTTTATTTACTGGAATGGATCAGTGTCCTAGGTACCAAGCCAGCATTCTTTCTTTGTATATTCATAGGTGGAAGGAAGGTTATACTGCTGCCCATACATTTCAACATCACCCAGAGGTTCTGCAAACTGACTTACAACATCTGGGTTTCTAATTCCTTGAACATGTTTTTCCCCTCTCTCTAAATTCCATGTTGCTTAGGTTGCTCTCAACAGAAGGGTTGGAAGCCTATCTTCTTCATTCATTACTGATCCAGACATGGAAAAGTGGGTCAGTGAACTGTCTGTTTCATTGAGAGGAAGGGCCGTTTTTAAAGCATTCTCAGACATGTAGCTAAGCAAGTCTGAGGCTCTCTGGCATTACATAATTTCTCTACTAAACAAAGGATCTCATGGAGCTTGCTGCTCACCCATGTCTTACATTGAATTGGGGTGGTACTTGTTCAAAGGTCAGCTGCACAGTTTCTTCAGCTTCACAGTATTCCTGTAGATCCTGGGAAGCTTCAGTTCAGGCTGTCCTGGGTTGTCAGTCACTGCCGGCAGTGTTCAGTGAAGGGCAATGCAGGGTTTTCCTTTATGACAGATATTATCTCTTTTCTAAGTGTTGTTCAAGTTATTTGAAGTGAAGGAAAAGCACCACCCTGACAAACTTTAAACAAAAAGATGAAAAGATCTTAGCACGAATAATAGCAAAAGGCACACAAGAGTGGAAGCTTTTGAACTTCAGAAAGCTGGGATGCCAGAGTGATTTTCTTTAACCATTTCAGCTCACATGTGTATGCGATCAGAGAAGACTGTGATCTCAAACCTCCTGGGTCCCATGGGAAGTCTTGACTAAATAGGCTCTCTGAGTAGAAATTAACATTGCACCATGAATGCCAACATCTCGTACTGGGTGATTGCCCTATATATTTGTCTCCAAAAATTCCAGTGCCTTGGAGTCCAGTTTGGGTTGGGGGACCAGAAGGAGGATCCAATGAATCATTCAGTATTGAAAATGTAGTTATAAGTGCAGCCTGTATCATTAAGAGAAGGAATGAATTAGAAACAGGCTGTTGAAAATTCCTCCTGCAACCAACACTATCTAGAAGGAGTCCTCTACCAGCAGAGAGGTTTGGGAACCTTGGTGCAGGTGGTCACGAGAGTGACAGGAGCTGCTTGGGATCTGTAGTTTCAGGTCTCACTGTCTCAAGGACAAGTCCTAAGGCTAAGTACTACTTATCTGTATTGATTGCTGTACCTTAGAATCTGCAGTGAAGCTCCCTCAAAAGGTTTTGAGAACTTACTAATTTACTATCTGTTCAGTGAGGACAGCAAACGCAACCAGGTTTTTTTTCCTTTTTATTTCATCCAAGAAGGTAATTTCACATGTAGCAATTTGAGAGGACTATAATTCAATAGCAAAGCCCTTCAAATAGAATACATTTTTAATTTTAGGAAAGAGACTTCATCATCACATTTAAAACAAAATGGAACTTTTCTTTCATCTGGACCTGTGAAATGTTTGCACAGAACTGCTTTTGGATCATGACTCCAGAGTGAGCAACATCACTAAACTCCCTAGCAAAGTCTGGCTCCCAACCATGCAGGCCTGTGTGTGTTAGATGCCCTGTGTAACATTCTGGCTGAATGACGCTTCATCCTGGTTGAAGTAGTGTGGTTACCTGAGAGGGGAAGTGTGAGCTAAAGAAAGGCTAGGTATAGATGGTAAAGGAAAGACAGAGACATAGGATAGTGTCTGGAGGGCAGATTCAGTCAATACTGAATTGCCATTAGTTTATTTTTCACCACTTTTATATACCTTAACCAAAAGGGGAACATGGTAACATGTATGTGGAGCAAACAGGCTTAGCTTCCTCTTTTCTCTAAGGTAACCACACCTTAGATTCAACTTCTCATTACCTGGCCTTGAGGATCAGGAGTAACACACCTCAAACCAGGTCTGTTTGTTATTTAGAATAAGACAGCCAAGGCCAAGACCTAACATCCTACTGTAGCCATGCCTTTGACCTTTAGGTCTTATGACTTGCTAAGGACAGTTTTGAACTCTCCACCCTTGAGCCAAGATGGAGTACAACCACCTTATGGGCACGGATATCTAACCAACTGAGTTATGTAATAGAGAAATAAAACAAGATAAATTTACTCTCCTTAAGGAGTTTCAAGCTCTTACTAAAGAATTTGTTATTAAAAAAAAAAAAAAAAAAAAAAAAAAAAAAAGCAACAACAAAAACTAGCCCTACCAGGGCTTATATAGAAGTCTTTAGGCCCTGAATATGGTTCTCTCTTTCTATTCATCCCATCATTTAACACCTTTCTCTCTTCTTTTTGCTTTGTACTATTCTACCAAAAGATTCATAAAGTAGTGGTGAGTTATCCAACTAGATAAAACTTTGACAATGAGAACTCAGCAAAGTTGAAAATACTTTGGGTACCAAACCCAAGATAGTGTGCTCAGCTCATGGGTTGACCATTTGGTCAATGTAGTTCACCACAAAGATGGTTCAGCTCTTTCTCCCTTCTCTCAGAACACCCCAAATATTAACATGAACAACCATAAATAAAAAGGAAGGGATTAAAAAAGAATGACCTTGGAAATAAATTATCCTAGTTTTTCTGCCACAATAAAATTAAATGAACATTTACCAAGTGTGTGTACATATATATTTGCATAGCCTATATCTATTTTTGATTACTGGTTATGATTTTTGTGCAGCTGTCAAGGCAAATAAGTTATAAGCCATTTGCTTTGAATAGACTGGTATGCATTCAATGTCATACTAAGTTAAATCCAATTGTTTGCAAATTTAAAACAGAAAGGCTTTGCTTCCATTTCCCCTAGGTCTCATTTAAAGGTACACTGCTCACTGGAGAGCTTACTGTTCACAATCACAAGCTAAACTCTAAGGTGTCTTTACTACAGTGATGAACACTGAATATTTAGCCAATGAATAAATACATGAATTTAGTTAATGGATTAAATTAATGATACCATCCTGTATTTATGTGTTCATGATTTGTAAAGTGATTTCACATTTTGCTTTACGCTAAAATTTTGGAAAAATTAACTTAGCATGTTGAATTCTTCTTTAAAGCTTGGAAGACATTTACTATGTACGTCCCTGGTCTACGGTGAAACCATAATAAAAATGTGCTAGAAAGTGTAAATGATTAGAAAAGCAGAAACATAAGCTGCATACAAAAATCTTAATGAATAACATGAAGACAAGCTAAGGATACAAACAATGGTTTGACATGTGCTAGTATTATTTTTATATAATTGGGGGCAGAGTAGACCCTTAAAGCTTAGTTCTACCTCCAATTAATGTTTATTGGCTTTGTGTGTGTGTATGTGTGTTCATTCGTGCATGTGCATGTGTGTGCATGCATGCATGTGTGCATGTGTGGGTGTGTGTAAGAGAAACATGAATTTTGTAGCTTTTCTGTTCTTTCAAAAACATGGCCACACCATCTGGAGAGTTAGTTATTTCCATCAGAGCTCCAGCACTCGGCATGATGTCAGCCATTCCCTAGCTGGATAGTAGGATTCTCTTCCTTGTGGGAACCATGGATTTTGATCAACAGAATATCAGTAAAAGTAGTAATAGGCAATCCTTTCAGGTAACCCACCCAATAGACCCCAACTGGACCATTCAAGCAGTGTTCTTTCCTTAGCTAAGGCTTTAGATGACAGAAAGGCTTTCTTGAAGAATAGTGGCAAAACAAATATCATACCAGGAGTTCACACAGAATCAACTGCTGTGATTTCTGAGACATCTATGTAAAAAACCATTTCAGTCACCCTAGGGGGTAGGTGTTGTGTGAGGGTTGGTGAATGTTACGTTAATAGTGAGTAAATGACCAATGTTATAACACATCCACAGGGAAGAAAACCAAAGAGTGTGCACACACTGTATATGTCCCTATGAGATGTACTCTTCTTGTCCACACACACGTGTCTGAATTCTACCTCAAATTTCCTGTCTAGAGTTCTGGCTCCCAGTCCTGCAGTGGCCCAGAGACATGACCAGATCCTTAGTATTTTTATCCTTCAATGCTTACTCATGAAGATTAAAATGGAGATTGAAGTTGAGGGGTTTCTCCAGTGCCTTTTAAAAAAAAACACCAATGTGTTCATAAAAATACATGCTAAAGAGAGGCACTTGAAGTCTGGCCCCACCATGGGAGATAGTGATTCTGTCAAGAAACACCTAGAGTCTGTGAACGCAGGGTTCTGACTCCTCTTCTGTCATGGAGGAACTGAATACCTACAAAGGAAGTCTCTTAAGCCCTCTGCCTGTCAGTTTCCTCGTATGCAAATACTGCCCTTACACAGTGTGTTTAAGAAGGGTATGACAAAACAACTCCAGGAAAGAAAGGCCTCTGTAAACTATGAAGCAATGTCAAAATGGGCACTGTTACCAGTGATGGAATTTTTAAAATACTTAGTATTTCTGTCATAAAATTAGTGTTCATTGCAGGAAACTTTACAATCATGTGAATTACAATGCGCTGACAACCCAGCTAGGGAGTTGTGCTATAGCTACAGATACGATTAAGCCTCAGGCATCTGCCTCACATTTATGGAGCTTGGACCATGCCAGTTCAGGAACTGCTTTGGCATTCTGGGTAACCACAGACTGCCCATAACACTAACTCCTAGGGCCACTTATGGACTTTCTTCCCAATGGCTCAGAGGCAACCAACCAGCAATACTGCAGATCCTATAAAAACTATGAGACAGCCTGTGTGCTGGAAAGAGACCTTCGGGATGAAGATCTGGGGACAGAGCTCCTGTCCCAAGCTCTGTTAACCCTTCACAGTCTTGTTTTGTTTTTGTTTTCTGTTTTGTTTTGTTTTGTTTTCGAGACAGGGTTTCTCTGTGGATTTGGAGGCTGTCCTGGAACTAGCTCTTGTAGATCAGGTTGGTCTCGAACTCACAGAGATCCACCTGCCTCTGCCTCCCCCAGTGCTGGGATTAAAGGCGTGCGCCACCACCACCCAGCCCCTTCACAGTCAGATGCTGCCTGTCATTCTTTTTCTTTTTCTTTATTTCTTTTTCTATTTTGTTTTTGTTTTTGAGAGCCACTGTCATTGATCTAGAATTCACTAATATGCTAGTGAGCCTACCCTAGGGATACCTGTCTCCACTTTCTCAGCACTGGAGTTGTAGGCTTTGCCCTACCATGCCAAGTGTTTTAAGTGTGGGTACTGGGGATTGAACTCAGGTCGTCTTGCTTGGGCAGCAGTCTCCTGGCTGGCTGAGCTATCTCACCAGCTCGCTGTCATAACACAGTCACGCCCTGCACCTGTGTGAGGGAAGAGGACTCAACCAACAAAGGTCGTCCTAAGACATTTCATTGCCCTGGTCTACATTGCCCTACTTCTTACTTCCTCCAGTGGTCGGAACAACTCTACAATGAGCCTAGCAATCAGACATGTTGATGTAGTTTCCCATGAGTTTGCAAAGTAGGCCCAGCTGGTGGAGGAG
This sequence comes from Phodopus roborovskii, assembly GCF_943737965.1. Taxonomy (NCBI): domain Eukaryota; kingdom Metazoa; phylum Chordata; class Mammalia; order Rodentia; family Cricetidae; genus Phodopus; species Phodopus roborovskii. The sequence goes on along the minus strand of NW_026126418.1, from coordinate 29,612,958 downwards.
ATAGAACCAAATGTGAGGGGAAAGGATGGAAATGCAGCTGTTGGGCAGGGACTAGAACTCATTTTGCCTTTAAAGGAAACAATGTTTCAGACATTTAAAGTGTTGCTCCCAGTGATGAATCTGAGCCCATATGGGGGCTGTTGGAGCTTTGTGGAATGATGCCTTTCTTTCTTCTTCTATTTTTTTTTAAGATTATTTATTTTTATTTTATGAGCATTGGTGTTTTGCCTACATGTATGTCTGTGTGAGGGTGTCAGATCTTGGAATTACAGACAGTTGGGAGCTGCCATATGGGTATTGGGAATTGAACTCAGTTCCTCTGGAAGAGCAGCCAGTGCCCTTAACTGCCTAGTCATCTCTCCAGCCCCAGAATGATGTCTTCTTATATTTTTGGTTGTGAGCCTAGCCTTTAATGGCTGAGACATCTCTCCAGCCCAGAATGATGTCTTCCTAAGTGGGGCATCAGCATACTAACAAGGGGCTTTGATGTTGGGGTTCTTCAACCCCAAATCAATACCAGCTTTACAGTGGTTCAAGCAGGCTTTTGAACCATGCTAGCCTTTGCCTGTTTAAGGCAATTTACTGGAAAATTGGGTCACATTTCATAACAATAAAAAATAGAATGCTTTTTGTTCATTTAAGCTGATATTTTCTGTTAGAAAACTGTCCAATATTAAAATGTGACTTTCCAATAAAATGGGTTTGCTTTCACTTTAGGGTGAGAGCTCTATATATCAGGATCTGAAAAAAAAAGAAAGAAAAAAAGAAAAAAAAACAAGTGGCTATTAAAATGAATTCTTAAAAGCATAAGAAATCTAAGAAGTGGATTTCCTCGGAACGTAATTAAATATAAGTTGAAAGGTAACTTGCCAAAATGACAGTTCTTTGCTAATATTACTGGAATTGTCTTTCTGAATGAATCAGTAATACAATATTCTTTTTAATTAAAGGAAGCTGATGTCCTGACATTAAATTCCACACAAATATTCTGGTTATTTGATAGTAATTTATTGTAGTTTTACTGGAAACTTTACCCTCTTAGTTCTTAAAAGGTTTCTAGGCTCAATTAGCACCTTTTCTCCTAATAATCAATATTGATTTTGCTGTATTCACTTTAATTTTTTTTTACCTAGAATTCAAATTTTAGCTATTTTTAAAGGATGTAGCTCATTTAAAACTTTAGTCTAATAGGAAGAGCTTTGTTTCCACCTGAAAAATGATCTGTTTGTTTGATTTGGACTCTATGTTCAGGAAATAAATGATTAATCTGAGTAACATAAGCACTTTGGCTCAGAATTGGTGGCAAAATGTTGATAAGCAGGAATGCATGGTGTATCTGTTTCCAGTATTTCTTAAAATTGGGTAGCGTTGGCTATTCTAAATCACACTGCAAAGGCTGTTTTCAGTCTGTGTAGTTTTCTCTGTACCTTACCATAGTCGATGCATCTCTCAACTGATTCCCCTGCCCAGAACCTGTGTTAATTTTTCAGGAGACATTGCCTGCCTGGGGACTTGTGAGGTAACCCTAGTGTGTTAGGAGACCATCTCTTGAGGACAATGGGCTGCAGTCAGGGGCTGTGACAAATTCTTGTCCACTAGACCGGCTTGACAATTATCTGGAACCATCTGTTAATTTTACATTATTAGTTTCCCCTCCTCATTGCCTGGCACTCTGTGATAACATGAGGCTCTTCGAATCGGAAGGAAAGCCATCCCGTTAAATCCCACCAATTTTGCTTGTAGGATTTCTGTACTTTTTGACATGGCTTTCAGTTTTATCTTCTTGTGAAAATTTTAACCTTGAGCAGGCTTTTTCCCCCTTCTTTCAGTGTTCAGTGACACTAGCAGAAAAAGAACCCAGTTTCCAGGGATGGTCTTTTCTAGTGATGCATTTCACAAACATCTGAGCTACCTTGGCTTGGCCGGGAAATGTCTGCTGCTACATTAGTGATGGGATGGTGAGCTTCATGTATCGCCTGGACATTGATAGAATGAAATCACTTGCTGTCCATGAAAGCAGCTTTTTTTCTCTGGTGTCCTAGAGGCACCATGGGAACCTAGTGAGCCTCTATCATAAATGTCAAAGCCAGAAATAAAACAGACTCCTATCAATGGTGTGTGTGTGTGTGTGTGTGTGTGTGTGTGTGTGTGTGTGCTGTACCTGTATTTAATGGGTCCACTGATACTTGATGGAAATGACCAAAATTCAGGCAGTTGCATAAAGGATGTCTAGGGCTCCAGTCTGCTCCATTCAGTGACATCCAAAACTTCCGATGGCTTGGGGCCGCTAACTCAGCCCCAGTAACCCATCAAAGGTGAGACTTTATTCTCTCATAACAGTCTTGTAATGTGATCTGCACACATATCTGCGAATCTTTTCCTAAGCTGTGCAGATGTGGCCATAAAAGTGGCATGTATGCCATTGTGTATTTCCCTCTTTCTTGCAAAAAATAAATTTGCTTTGCTTTCTGATTATAGCAGAGTGGTTGATATATGTATATATGTATGTATGTATATATACACATATATATGTATATATATATATATATATATTATGTACTTAAATATATATATTTACCGGTGCTCACCCTCTTAAAGAAAATTCAAGCTATGAAAACAAACAAACAAAACAAAAACAAAATGGGCACAATTTCTTTCTTATTATTAGTTTTATAGAAGCCTTTTGTTTTGAAAAGATATTTGCATTTGATTTTTTTTTTTTTTGGTGGTGGGGGAAGGATCTTCCAATGTACTTACGATATCCTTTATTGAATCAAAATTAGACGTGTAGATGTTTCTCAGATAGACTATAGTCATATAAATTAAAACACAGATATTATTAAATAATTACTTTGGGAATTCTTTGGGGTAGGGAAAAACTGCAAACTGCAAATGGATTTGCTGTGCAGAAGGTATGCATACATTTTTACCTGAAAAGAAAAAACGAACAGGCTTTGGATTATTGTTCACAAAAAATAAACTGCATGGTTCATAAAACTCTTGTGTTTAACCTTTCTCCTCTAAGGGACGGGGCTTGTGAACAGCATATATTGTTCAGCTCACATTCAAAGCACGCTGTGGGTTCCCAACAATCCCAAGGATAGGTGTAAACAGATAAATAGTCACCACACACCACAGAGTTCTGTGGTTCATTTTTCATTTTTTGAAATAAAAGCCCAAGAGAATTTTTGTCAGGATAAATTGGGAATTAAAAAAAAGTTCTCTTTTGAAGTGAATACTTTGAACATGGCAGATTTGTGGGGAATTTTCTTTTGCCTCCGACTCCTTTAAGATCTAGAAAGCTCTGCGAAGCTACAATTTTAGTACATAACTCTATAAACGGTGTTTATCTGGGCCTGAGTTAAAGAAGGGCTTTTGAGCCAGGACTGGCGTTGTTTGGGTTTTTGTTATTTTAGATGTATTATCTTGTTGAACAATAAATTTAAACATAATAAATTAGTTGACATTTCCTTTAATTAGCCCCAGCTACATTCCTACAGAAAAGCCCAAAATAGAAACACTTACATTTCTTCCTACAGGCATCTAATTCCATTATTATCTGAAATAACTCCTTCCTAATGATTCTGTGGACAATGCTGCCTATGTTTTCCTCCTCCGTGCAGACTTTTTATAAAAACATAGTCTACATCAAAACAAACAGTACATTCAGCAAGTGTTGTGATACAGAGAAAGGCAAGCTAAAGACACGAATGAACCCAGGTCCTGTATTCATAACAAACCTATAGACTCGTTAATGTAGAGCCCATAAGAGATGGCACATTGTGTGTTGAAGTACTTTAATACCCTTTTTGTAAATACCACCTATCAGATAGCCAAAGAAGGAAACTTAAACTTGAAGAGAAGAATTCAAAGAGGCCTAGGAATACCGAGCTGTGTGTGTCATGTAATCCCAAAGATAAAATGTGTACTGACTAATGACAACAGGAGGGCTAACTACTGAAAAGAATCAATGGTTAGATTATTGGTCATATTTAAAAGAATCCTTTTTTATAAGGCCAAAGACACCCTACTGGTTATGATCTTACATCTCTTATTTAAGACAAAATGAAGCAACACGTCTACCAAATCCCTCCAGACACTGTAAATCCTACATAAGATGCCCCAGAATTAAGGAGCATTAGGCAGACTTTGGGACGGTACAACCACAGTGCTATTATCCACCACTCTATAGGAAATGGCTTCTCTCCTGTCAGGAGAGGTTTATTTCCCCCGTCGTCAGCGTTTAACTCATTCTCGAAATCTACTGAGGTTCGACCTGGTAGCTTTCCCTTGCCAAAGGAATTCTGCGCAGAGAATTACACTTTACAAGATGACTGATGCATGCTGCTCCTTAATACAAGCCTCTCTGGTTTCCAAAACTCAATTTTCTTATACTACTTATACAATTCCTTGAGAACCACTCTTGCTATTTCTTTTTAAATCCTCATACGTGCCACATACCACATACCCATGAGCGTAAATAACATGATGTGAACTCAGATACACATCCTTTCCCATTCGTTTCCGTTCTCAGTGCCAACTTTGGCTCAAGAAACAATGCCGCTCAGCTTGGTATGAAGGAAGCATCCAGTACATAATGCACAGAGCAGTGCCCAACTGAAGAGGAAACACTTCAGTATGGCCAAGGGTGAGAAAAGAACAGTCATTTAGGAGGTATCATATGAGGGCAGCTGTGAATCCCCCTGAGGTGATGGGGAGCAGTTTTCAAGTTGGTCACATTTCAAAAATGGCCCAAAAATTAGATTAGAGGACAACCATGAGATGAGTTGTTCAGAATGTTGTAGGCTTGACCAATCAGAGATCACCAGCTTTGTTCTTCATTGCACATGGTCCTGGCCTTCTCCATCAAAAAGTCTATAAACATTGATCTTTCCCACCTTTCTCCAAAGCATGCCTAAAGCATTCAAGAATTCAAGGTGGACAAGCATCAACTTGCTATTTGCTTAGGATTTTTTTTAAGCAGCAAGTCTGCCATGTGGCTCACTGGATAGGTTTATTTATTGGATCCCCAATTGCATTGGCCTCAGAGAGTGAATACAAAATCCGTGGTGACAAATTTACTCTCCTTGAATGGATTGCATTAGTCTAGATCTTTGTAAAGCATTTTCCCACCTGGGAAGGTAGTTCTGAGTAAGTCCCATTCTTTCCAGTGTCTTGGTGTTTGACAGGGAAGGGTTTCCAAAGAAACTAGATCTGTCTTTTTCAAAATGCAAAGGTCAGAAGTTTGCTGCTGTCCATTTGCTAAGTCCTCCCTGCTTTGTGCATTTTAACACATTGGAAATATGGCAGGTGATAGAGGACAAGGACAAAGGAAAAGAGAGGTGGGCCTTTTGCCCTACCCAGCACTTTGGAAGTTTGTGGTTTCCCATGATTAGGGGTTGACAGTTCAGAATAGGGGCCCAAAGGTAACAACTTAGAATCACTTTAATGACGGCTATTTCCAGGTCTGAAAGCCCCTCAAACTTTTAATATGTTCAGCACAGCTTCAGAGTCCCAGAATCTTAATTTCTTTCTTTGTAAACACCCTCAGAGGCAGTATTCTAACATCAAGTTTGCACACTTTAAAACACAGTGACCTAGTATCCAGCCATGGTGCCATGGTGTTCATGGTTTGACTCTAGCCAAATTGATCTCACCTCACAGACCCCAGTGACATCTTCTTTAAATAGGAAGTAAGAATGGTGGTACATTAGAGGATGTAATAAGGAAGGATTGACAATCTGGAATGCAATTCCTAGCATTGTGAACATGTTCCAAAACTGCCCATGCTCCTGCCATTGCCTAGGACTCTGCACACAGCCTGCCAATGACTCTGCTTGGGTAGAAAGGTTGCTAGGCATGGTTTGAGAAAATCCAAGAGACACTAACTCACTTCCCAACATGGAAACAGCCATGATAGACTGTTGTGACAAATCCCATTAAGGACACCATACACATCAATTTTGAATCTTCTCTGACTCATGGTTGAACCTGGAGCACAAAGTTAGGGTTTCTACAGACAGGTCCCTGCAGGCTTTTAAAGAATAAAAGGGAAGAGTCTCACAGAAATGAAAGCACACAAAATTCCTTCTATAAAACAATGCAAAGCATAGCTGTTGATATATATAAGCTGGAAATGAGTTGTATATGATTTGGTTGTTTTTGATAACATCTAACTCTTATTGAGGTTCATCTAAGGCCAGGCCCTCTGCTGAAAGCTTTATGTAAATTATTTCATTTAATCATCAGGAGGATTCTAAAAGGCAGACACTATTAATTTCCCAACTTTGAATCCAAGGATTCAGTCTCAAGTCTGTGCCCTTGATGACTATCTTAAACTACCATCTGCAGACAATATTTACTGTCAACTCCTTTTTTTTTTTTAACATTACATGTTTCTTCAGCACAGCTTGTTGTATTCTCCAAAGACTTTATCCTTTTCACCACTGTACTGTGCTGTCAAACACATTTGTAACTTCACTTATTAGCTGTTATAATCCTTTAGACTGCACCAGCCAGTTTCCCACCATGTTTCTTAGGCTCTATGACTTACCAAAAGGATGTCATGGTTCTCCCTTATGGTGGGGAGGTCATTACTATCCCCATTTTGCTATAAAGGAAACAGACCTGCAGAGTGTCTGTCTCTGCACTGATGAACAAGATTAGAGATAGCCTGAACTCAGAGCATTTTGTAGTCCAGATAAATGATGAAATAATTGTTAGTACTTTAAAATAGGAATAATTCATCTTATACAGCCAAAGCAAAAATGATTTTCATCCTGATGGGAAGCCATGATGTCATCCCTCCTGTCAGCTCATTCCTAACTCCTTCAGTAAAAGCATGAGTGAGTCTTAGGCATTGCCAGGTAGGCAACAAAAACTAGGATGGGGAACCTGACCTAAGGGGAATTATTTGATAGGGGAAATTAGCATCTCTGATGAAGGGCAAATAACTAACTATATAAATAAATAAATAATCACAACAACATCAACAATAAATGGAATGCCCACAAAAGAAGAGTTCAGAGGCTGAGTCCTTCGTAACTTCTATAGAAAGAGGTGCCCACCTTAGCAGAGCAGGGCTGGTATCAGGCAAACTCAAAGCTGGCTCTCTCTAGTAGAGGACTAGTCAAGAAAGGAAAGAATTAAATGCTTACCTTAGAACAAGTTTGAAAACAGTCACTGTCTATCTTTGTTATAAGTTGCAGTTTTTCATTTATACAGTATGGAATCTTTTATGAACTCAAATGGAAGGTTTCCTACCATAAATTAAAAAAGTGGTTTTCTTTTCCATGTTTACCCTTTCACTCATTTTAAAGCTGTCCCATGTTGTTCGGCTACTACATTGAGCATGCCTTTCTCGAGCAAAACATTTAGGCATTTTCCCTTTAAGAAAAGATTCTGAGTCTGTCTTTCAGATGGGCATTCAATGCTACATACCTGCAGGACTGAGATAAATGGCTCCTGGAAACATTTTCCTCTTGGAAAATCACAGATGAGACTAAATGAGACATTTTATATATATAGTAGCAAACAGTCATAGGTACATTTCATTTTGAAAGTCCCATCTGTCTTGCAAAGCAAACAGTCCTGACACTGTAGAGCCATTGCATTGTTGCAGACTCAGGGAGAATCAGGGACACAGGACAGGATAAGGAGAGACTTGCTAGACTATTACCATTTGGGTGTTTTGACAAAGCAAACATACCATTGAAACTATAATGATGTCTCTTGAAATATATGGCTGGGGCATTTTGCAAAGTATAACTTGGACACCTTAGCCCTTCATTAAGTGTAACAGCAGCTCTTACAACAAAAGTGAGACCCAACAAAGCTTTTTGCTGGGATTCATATTTTAATTGATATCATTATAGGTAAAAGTTTGAACATGATGGGAATAATCATTGTGGTGTTTTCAGTATCTTATTATTCATTTTACATCTTTGTGTCTGCTATGTGCTCAAGTCCACAGAGTCTGTAATGTTTACATTAACAATGTAAATTTAACTGTTGCCATTAAAAGAAAGAGCTAATTATGTCCCTGCTTGCTGACTGGCAGTGTGACGGCGGGCGGCATGAGCAAAATGGTTGCATTGAAAGATAATACCACCGGGAAAATGTATATAGAGTTCACCTGAGATGAAGCAACCCTGAGATTGCAAGGGTGGAGGTGAGGAGGTGATGAAGTGCCTCATCCCGTTTTCAAAACAACAGCAACAAACAAAAATATGTTGCAACCTTACACGTTTACTCTGTGTCTCCGTTTCAACAGCTTTTCTTCTGAGCACTCTGGAGATGCAGTCTTTCTCAGACATCAGGTGGGCTTTGCACCTTTTTTTTTTTTTCTTTTTCTTTTGTTTTTGTTTTTTGTTTTGTTTCCACCTTCCAATCCAGCAAGCTGAGCTTTGCCCATTTAAGATAAGCCTGCACATTTAACAATAAAGAAAAAGATTAAGTGATGACCATGACTTCCATTATTCTCATTTGATCAAAACACTACCTAATAGCAGAACCAGGAAAGGACACAAAAATCAGGCTTATTTCAACCTCAGGTAAGGAGAGTCTTTCCCAAGAGTTCTAGAAATAGGACTATTGTGCTTAAAAAGGGAGAGAGGCACGTTGAGGTGTTAGTCTTGGTGAGTGTCATTGACTGAGCTAAGGTTTTCTCATATGGATTTTCTTCTCAACGTGAGCCTCTGTTCGCTCACTGTGGACAAGCTCAGGGGGAGCTGTTGGCAGAATCAGGACAGCCCAGCCTCAGTGTCCCTGGTTCTGACATAGCGACTAGGTTGTTTGAACATCCAACCTGGGGATCCAGACTGTAAAGTACAGGGACAAGTGATTGGTTGTGAAACAGAAAATGGGTGCTGGGGTGGTGTGTATGTGTGTGTGGGGGGGGTTTGGCTCAACACATTACTTGAAAATAAGTTCTGAATGTAATAAAAGATGAAGATATGTTCATTGAGGGGTTGTTCCATATGTCATGGGAGGTGACTTCATTTTAAAAACAATGTCCCTGCTCTAAGGAAACTGGTTGCTTAACTGAAGCTCTTTATCCTCACACCATTAAATATTTACCTCAATTTCATCAAGTGACAGTTCATACATCTGTGCTAATGAGTCCATTTATTAGGAATATTTTTCTCACACAAATTTACCGGTGTCCTTCCACGTTCTCAAACCTTCCATTCCCTATTTCACCATGTCTAAGGTGTCTGGATCCTGCTCTCTGCTCTAATCTCCCTTCACCGGAGAACACATCCTCATGGAAATAAGTAGCAAACTGCATTAGCCAAGACCATTGTCTTTTTCTCCCAGCTTGGCAAAGCATTGCTATCAAGAGACAGAGTGAGGGCCTCACCTCCTAAAAGGATATGCAGAAAGTCTTGCTTAAATTATCCTGGAATTTGTCTGTAGGACAAATGCTTTTCTCTTTTTGAAAATGCTGCTTTACTTAATGTTGTTATGAGCAGGGTTGTATGATGGTTTACAAAGTATGTGACCTGCTATGTACTAAAGGGCTCTGATAACCTCACATACAGTCTTTCATAATCCCCAGGCTTATTTTCTGACCGTCCTTGAAATAACACTGATCAATCACCTTGCTTTGGACCTTTGCTATCTTCTCTTGGAAATGAGGTAATAGTGCTGTTAGGTTTCTAATGTAAGAGTTAAATGAAAACTATACATGTGAACTGACTAAGAGAATGGCTTGTTGTCTTCAAAGTCCAGTGCCCGCTCTATCCATGTCTAAGAAGCATGGAGTGGTACTGGGACTTTCCTGTAGTATTGGGGCTTAGTATCTCCAGCCAAAGGACCACCTAGTAAGTTTTCTCATATCTGAGCAAATTAAACCGGTTATGCCCAATGTGTTTCCTTTTAAAAGTAAGCTGTGTTGTAAAGGTCACAAATTTCATCCTTTCAAGTGTTCCAAATTCTCACAGAACCTTCTGAAAGTTCTCAATGGACACACAATATGATTTGACACAGCTCTGGGGAGATGCTTAAGTTGTTACCAATTTTTAGGAATCTCAAATAATTCCATGGTTAATATATTTCCATTCATTTTGCCTATGTTCTGGGTGATTTCTCCATGAGGAACTTAAAGAATTGAGAGAGATGACTGAGATGACAAATGGGTGTTTATGGATCTATATTGTCAAATGGCTTTTCAAGGTACAGTGTATTGTATGAACATATTTTCATCAAACTCTAGCTTAAGAATGAGTGCTTTTCCCTTTCAAAAAATCTTCAATTTTAAAAAATAGGAAAGGCAGCATGATAGATTAGTAGACTAGGAGCCCAAATTTGCAAGCATCCTTGGAAGCTAATAGACAAAGAAGAATTGCCATGTTGGACCCAGGAGCTGTATATTAGAATGAAGAAGTATGTTTAAACAATCTGACTCACAGGAACTCTAAGAGAACAGAAACAGCCAACATTTATTGAGATCCTTTACTGATGGGTTTATTCATAGCCCTTCACATGTGTTGCTTTTACCAAATCCTCCCCTAACCTCCATTTTAAAGTTGTGAGAACTTCCTTGCATCAGGAAATAAGCATCTGGAAGCTAGTCATTCAAGAGGGAAGGGACAGCACATATAATCATCCCAACGTTTCTGCTTTGAGTTCTGGGTACCAATCACAGTGTCTTTCCTGTCAGCTACATAAGGAGAGGCAATCTCCACCCTTAGCCTTGCAGTTCAGCAAGAAGAAAGCAGACTAGTAAGGCATTGACCTGGTCTCCTTCTGAAGCCTTGGGAGATGCTGAGGCCACCAAGATGATCAGAGAGCTTGCAGGACAGCAAGTCCATCCCCAGGATGAAGCAGCCACTGCTGAGCAAACATTGCCAGGAGTGGTGATGGAAGCAGAGGCTAACAGACTGGCCTCTTGTCAGCACATAAGACAGACTCACAGACATCCCTGTCCCGATCAGTCACACTGACTTTCTAGCATGCCTCTTTCTTTCCTTAATAAGTGTATTTGTCATGGTCACTGTATGACCTACCCCCTTGAGCCTCTCCTCATACTTTAACAAAAGAACACAATACTGGCATCTTGGAGGGTTTGTCTCTGAGGCTATAGTGTCAGGGAAGCTGGGAGTGTTAAATGTGGCCCGGTACTAACCATGTTGGGGTGTTTTCACTAATTTTACACCTGAGCCAGGAAGAGCTGGTGGCTTCCTCTGACTCAGAACTGCAATGCTGTTAGCTAGGACAGACTGTAGGGTGGAAAGAAAGGGAAGGAAAAAAAGCAAAGAGGAAATGTAGGCATGCTTCCCAAACAGAACTGGGAGACTGAGCAGAACCGTATGACCTGCTGTAAACAGAATGTTGGGCCGATTCATGGAAAACGCTTCTATGGAATGCTTCCAGGATTGAGCCCAAACCCCTCTGCAAGCCACGCCCCCCCCCCCAGGACTCTTCCTCTTCCTTCTAGCCCCTCCTTGGACATACTCTAGTCTTGCTGACATGTTTCAATTCTGGAATTATATAACTTTCTTGCCTCACAGACCCTGGACCTGTTGATTCCCATGCCTTGAGGGACTCTCTCCTCTTTCACCCCACCTTTCCCAGGAAGTATTTCCTGCCCACCCAAGACCTGACTGTGCACCTCCTAAAGGAGAGCCCTGTAGATGCTGTACGCTCTGTTCTTATTAAAACGCTCCCTCCACTCACCGATATTCACTTTCACTTGCCTGTTTCCTCTTGTCAAGTTGGCTGGGACTTGAGGCTGTGTCTTATCTGTTTCTCATATCCAGGTCTTTAAAACAGTACCTGATTCACAGAGGCCCTTCATCGCTTGTTATCACGGAAGTCCCGCCTTCAGCAGCTTCCTTATATGCTCCACATTTAATGATAATCCCACAGGTGTGTGAATCCTGGAAATTTCCTCATCTCAGTTGTAGGCATTGTGAACACATACTGCTACCACACGGCTTGCATTCCCTGTCTCTATTGTTTCTTCTCATACCCTTTTACAACAACATCCCTACCCATTTATATGTCTTTGGGCGCAGGCCAGTATGAATACACAGAAACAGACACACACACACACACACACACACACACACAGAGAGAGAGAGAGAGAGAGAGAGAGAGAGAGAGAGAGAGAGAGGCGCACAGTGCACTGTTAAACTAGAATTCTGTATTTAAAGCTACTTACACACTGAAGGTGGTCTTTATACACTCTGCGTTTATTCTGAAAACATAGCTATTAACTCGCTGGTCTACTCAACCTTGGTAAATGATCAATGCAAGTTCAAAGTGGATTGTTTATGTACCACCACCACCACCCTACACACACACACACACACACACACACTGTAAATAGCATTTGGGCTCACAGACCTACAGAGAGTTTTCTCAGAACCATCTGACTGGTTGGGGAATAAGAAAAGATTGCATTCTTACTGTAGTGGTGGTTTCCAAGATCCAGCTAAGACCTGCAAGGATAAACATAAAGTGTATCCTAAATGTGGCCTGCTACTCTTGGGGTAGCTATGGCTGTCCTTGGAGCCTTACACTGATCATGAAAAATATGGCACTCTTTGCACAGGAATAGACTATTAGCTGGGTAAATGGCTGGAGTTCAAAGAGTGGCTTTGTTTAGAGCCACCTGGTGACATTCCTCAGTCCCTGATCCAGAGTGGGAGCCACTACCTCCTGCCCCCTTAACCCATGGCTTGTTACATTAAGGTGGGGAAGTTTTATGTGTATAATTTGTGAAGTTCTCTTGAACAGACAGTGCTATATAAATGTGGAATGACGTTATTAATAAGAAAGGTTGGCTAACCTAAGAATACTGGAGAATTAAAGTAATGAGGTTCTATTTTTAGGCAGACTTGCCAATAACACACAAGCACGATATGGCTGTGATTTAGAGCTCCCTTCAGCAGTCCCTAACTCCAAGGCACTCCTTTTCTGGGCTGCCTGTGCATAGGAGTCAGCCTCAGGGAACTCTGTAGATAGACCTTGCTCTTTCAGACCCAGGACCCATCTCAGACAACCTGCATTCACAAAATACAGATCGGCCTCTTCAGTCCCTTTCAAATTCTGAATGCTGCCTTTGAAATGATTTGTTTTAAAAGACTGTAGAATGTGTTGTGAAATGTTATATGTCTGCAATTGTACAAAGACCTATGCATTTGTGAGACTTGGTGATATTTGCTTTCAGAGGAGAAAAGGCATTCCACAAATGCCCAGAGTTCAAAGTGATTCATAACTCGAAGCAAAGTCCTACTCCTCAGGGAAAAAAAAATAATTAGCTCTTCCTCCATCCTGATGTTCAGGTCAATGCTTTGTCAATAACAGTAAGTCTTCCTCACCAATTTACAGCAGCCTATAAAGCTCATTATGAGTCATAATTACAGATGCAGATTTATGTCAAAATGTACTAGTAAGTCTTCAGTTCTGGTGACAAGTCACCTTATGTCAGGGAGAAAGCACCTATAAGGAGGCACTCTCCTTGACCCCCGCCTCAGGATTTTTCCCTCTCCAGTTTGGGGGTAGAATTGTGAAGATTTGCTTTCAATGAAACAAATATGACTTGGGTGTGTGATGGGTTCATGGCTGAAGGAGGAGATATCAGCTGTGTGCTAGTTAATGGGGGAAGAACATTGCCACTGTGGAAATCTGTTTTCTGGGGCTATTGTCACTAGGCAGAGTGAAGAGCACTCTTTCAGCACCCACAGGCCAGAGCTTGTAAATCAGAGAAAGGTGAGCATCCGAACAGAGGGACAGGTTTTTAAAGGACTAGAACTTCTGCAGATGGAAGTCAACAACCTGATTCCAGGAGAGGAGAGCAGATAAGAGCAGAGCAGAGCAAAGGACCACATTTGCCAAGTATCTTGTAGTTGTTGCAGGTCCTGTAAGAAATCTCGATTTTGCAAACATCAACTAGACTCCAGAGAACTGTCTGCCTGGTGGTAGAGGTATAGAATGTTCTAGCAGCCTTGGAAGATGTGCCCACGCTCTGTGTGTGCACAAGCAACTGTCCTCTCCTCCCCAACTGTACATCTCATGCTATATACCAAGAAAAGACAAAAGATGTTCAATATGGCAACTCTCAGTCATGGTTAATGAAAATTAGCCACTCACCCTGTGACTGAGCAAGTCCGCTTTGGATGTGCCAAAGAAGCAAGTGCAAATATCTAAGAGGACTTCTGCACCAGGAGAATCATCACAGCTTCATTAGCTGCAGTCCAGTCTTGTAGACAGCCCACACATCCAGTGAACAAACTGTTAGGTATGCCTGCATTCAGCAATAAGGAACACCCAAACTATCAATGCCTGTGCAACACGGATGAGTCTAAAATATGTTGCATTACTTGACAAAGCCAGACACAAAGGCTTCCATAGTGGAGGAATCCAGTCTCATGAATTTCAAGAGCAGGTAAAATTAATCCATGAAAACAAATTAGAATGCTGAGCTACTTCCATAGGGCTGGGGGTTATTGACTAGGAAGGTACACAAGGGAACCCAGAGCGATGAAAGTGTTTTATATCCTAATCTGGGCCGTGGTTAACATGGTATATACATATGTAAAAAATTCATTGGGCTGTACAATAAAGATTTGTGCATTTTACTATTTGTAAATTATAGTTCAATAAATAAAAGTTTTAAAAAGCTGTGTGTAAAAAAAAAAACACAGAGAGAGAGAGAAAAAGCTCATTTTCTAAGAGTAAGCTTGAACATAGAACATCAGATAGATGTTCCAATGTGAGGAGTAAAAGCAAATGGATAAACAACAAAATAAAAAATAAGAATCTTTTACACTCTCTCAAATTTACCATGGGACATGAAAATGTTGGGGTGAAGGAAGCTAAAATCATAAGAGGTGGAATGTTTAGGATCGCACCAACACTCTTCAAAGGTGTGCTTCCAGAATGTTCCGTTCCAATCAGGAAGTGCTTCATTTGCAGGTTTCTGCTCAGGAAATGGTGTTGTTTAAACATAAAGAGCCAGGAAATAGACATTTTCAATTGCTTCAACTCCTATCTAAGCAAGAAATCAATTACTTGATGATATTGTTGGCCTAAACCTTCCTTTAGTAAAATGTATTTTATCCTCTTGAATCTTAAGACTAATTAAAGCAGAAAGCTATAGTGTTTTATGACCAAAAAAATGGATGTAAAATGTAAGTTTTCCATTTTTCAGACAACACAAGTTGGTCCTTTCTGCGTTTTACTTAGGCTAAAAGGGTACAAATTGTTAAAAGAAATCTGCACAGGGGAGCCTGCCTTCCTGTGTCACTAATGAAGCAAAGAAACTTATGTTTTCAAGACATTATGACTGAATGTCCACGTGACATCTGCTACTCATTAGAGCATTTCTGTGATTCTAGTTTGTCTGAAATTGCTACTGACATTTATAAAATGCCTGCTGAATTCTAAAATGGACCCTAGAGATCACCAAGTCTTTCCTCCCCATTTAAGTTGAGGAAACAGAGATCAGGGAAGGTTAAGTGGCTTGCCTGGGCTTGACTAGTCTGGCTGACTTCTTGTGTGCCTTTCTTAAACTCAATGGTAATGGAGGACTCTAGGATCAAAGAGATATTGTTAGTACATCATTTATGAGCACAGTGCCTTACAATTTGGGGAATTCAGCTAAAGATTGTCTTTGGGACCCAGAGAAGGTCCTAGGCATGGAACTTTCATTGCTCATGTGTAGGTAGTTTGAGTATAGTGAAGCCTTTTGGCCACTGTGACTGAGCCTGTCTGTCTCCTTTACCCACTGATAATGGTTAGAACCTCAGGAGATGTGGCTTGAGCCCTGTGTGCCTGCAATCATGCTTCACTAGTCACTAGGTGGGTGTAGAAGTTTCTTGCACTAAAACCTGAAATTTTTCAGGTACGAAGTGTAGGGAACTGAGTCCTGAGAGATAGTTTAGCAGCTAAGAATGCTTCCTGCTGCATAGTTATGAGGCCCAGACCCATGTAACAAGCCAAGTGGCCTGTGCACATCTGTAACTCCAGCTTCAAGGTGGGCAGACACAGGAGGTCTGTTGAGGCTTGCTGACTTCTGTCTAGCTGAGAAAACCATAGCCCCAGGTTCAGGGAAAGACCCTGCCTCAAAGGAGGAATGGGTGGGGCTAGAGGAGAGCACCAGATTCCTTCCTTCAGGCCTATTTGCCAGCTCCCCAGCCACATCCATGTGGGCACATACACCACTCTCACACACTAATGAATAAGCACACAAGTCTTAAAAAGTAAAAGGAAAGTGGTGACAATAATATAAGCCACTTCACATATTAAGTTAGATGGTAGAGGCCAAGTCAGCCTCGCTTAAAATAGTCATTATAGCATCTGGGGAGTTTTGAAAAGAAAATTATCACCATCCTGTTTTGTGGGTTTGTTTTTCCTTGCATATACAGTTCTCTGAACCAAACACCTACCTGTTTCTTTCCATGGCAGCCATTTCCAGTGCCCCTCTGGGCTCCAGCATGACCCATCACAAACTCTTCTGTTTCCTGCATCTCTCTCATCTTCCTGATCTCCCTGTGTGTGGCTTTAGGTCACAGTGCACATTTTAACACCTAATTATTTTGTTCTTAAAATGGACTTCAATGATTTCATTTGATCTAAGTTTTCAGAAGGCAGGAGCCACAAACAACATTTTTTATTTTTTGCACCTTTAACAGAACCTAGCACCATTAAGGGCATGCAGCAAATGGTTGGAAAATCACCTCAACAAAGGAATTAAAAAGACACCTTCAAAAATATTAAGCACGGATCCTGGTGAGGGCTGGTGAACTTCTTCCCTTCCTTCCTGCAAACATTTTTAGTTAGCATTCGAAAGTGTCAAGTTGAGTATGACATTTTCATACCTGTATTTCATCATACAGTCTCAGTGGGAATAATCCATAAAATCAAATGAAAGTATTTTATACAGTGGGACCATTATATACTCACCTCCAAAATTCTTGCCTGAAGTAGAGTTGTGACTTTTACTAGAATCCAAATTAAGCATTTGGCATTTCCCTTCAGTTCTCCTTAAGTGCAGACAGGTTAGTGTCAATATCAAAGGCCTGTTTCTGATTTATGTGACAAATAAGGACCCCGGGACCAGACAGAAAACACAAAAAGGCACTCAAACTCATGCCCAGAGTAGTATTCTCCTGAAGTACAAAGAAGCAGAAGAATCATCAAAAACAATGACTTGTGCTTACTGTTTTATACATTATATGTGCTATATATATATATTATAATAACTACATATGTGATAGTACATGCACACAAACACATATATGTACACACACACACACACATATGTGTGTGGAATGGTTTGGATGGTTTGGATTTACACTGAAACTTTAACTTTTTTAAGGTCTCCATCCAATTTTTAAACTTTAAACAGCAATTTGTTTTCCTGATTACATAAAACATTGTCCACCTTAAGCATTTGAATTTTGGTGTAATCTCTAGCTAGTAGTAAACATACATTGAAAGGAACACATAGTTCCCACACATTGTAGCTGAGTTATTGGGATTCCACTCTGTAAAGAATTTTGCTAACCCTCTTTACTTTTCAGGGTGCCGATATTTGTCTTCAGTTGTTAAAACAAGATGCTCGCATATACACAGCTACACAGCTGGAATAAACAGTGTGTTTCTGGCATTTTCTTGTTTCTCAATTGTTTAAGAATATGAATACATGTGGTATATAACTTGGTGTTGGCCCAGTCAAGGCAATTCACATAAGCATCACTTTGCAAATAATTTTTTGAAACATTATTGATCTGCCCTCTTATCAGTGTTCAAGCATACAGTATGTTAACTATTATAATCTCCAGAGTGTGCAATAGAGCTCTTACAGTCATCTCTTCTATCTGACTGTGATTTTGTGTTCTTAGGCCAGATCTCCTCAGTTCCACCCCTGCCAAGGCCTTGTAACCATGACTCTACTTTCTCCTTGTGTAACCTGACATTTTATGGTGCACTGTGACATCATGCAGCGTTTTCTTTTCTATGTCTGGCTTATATCGCTTCACAGGGTGTCCTCCAGGCCTCTCCACATTGTCACTCCTGCTAGGTTTTGTTATTTTTAGGGATAATTACTATGTACTCATTCTGTTCATTGAAATGTTTAGTCTGTATCTTGACTACTGTGAATCTCCGATGTACAATGCTTGAGTGTCAGAGAGCTCTTTGACACCATGATTTCATCTACTTTGGATATACACCCCCAAGTGGAATTGTCGTACTGTAATGACACATTGAATTTTCGGGTCTTATGTGCTAATTTTTCATCATTTCTCTAACCACTCAACACTTACTGAGTGTTAACCATGTACCACTCTGGGGCATAGCAAACAGACATCAGTACTCTCATCTCAGTGAAGTTTAATTCTATGTTCTTCTTTTGCTATGAGCCTCTTCAACTTGGGTCTGTTACTCGTTTTGCCTCAGTTGCCACCATAGTTTTTGAAAAATGGTAGTAGATTTATATCACACTTGTGGCCACAGTGGGGGGTTAATTTTGGTTTTATTTATTTATTTATTTATTTTCATTTTTTATATGGACATGTGCAAATTTTCTTGTTGTAACAAAATACCTGGCAGAAGGCAACTTAAGGACAAAAGCCACTTGAACAGAAAACAGTTTATTTGTCTTTGAGAACTGAAGCAGAGACCATGGAGGAGTGTTGCTTACTGGTTTGCTCCTCATGGCTCCTTCAGCTTGCTTTTTTTGTTTTTGTTTTGTGTGTGTGTGTGTGTGTGTGTGTGTGTGTGTGTGTGTGTGTGTGTGTGTGTGTATGTGTGTGTTTGAGACAGGGTTTCTCTGTGTAGCCCTGGCTGTCCTGGAACTAGCCCTGTAGACCAGGCTGGCCTTGAATTAGCAAGGATCCACCTGCCTCTGCCTTGTGAGTGCTGGGATTAAAGGTGTGCAGCACCACTACCCAGCAGCTTGCTTTTTTAATATAACCCAAGACCACTTGCTGAGGAGTGGCACTGTCCACTGTGGACTGGACCCTTCCACGCCATGAATGAAGAAAACAGGCTTGCTTATAGACCAGGCAAATACAGACATCTTCTCAGTTGAGGTTATCTCTTCCAAAAAGATTGGCCATTAAACCTGTCAGACTGCCTTAATCATTTCTTCATGTTCAGAAATAGAAATTATTTGTTGTCCTAACTGGCACATTTGCTATTTTACTAAAGCTTATGACAGTACTGGAATCTAAGAGTCATAGAACAAACTTGCTTGCTCAAATATGAGATATAGGCACAATCTATAGCTCACAGCTTTCTGACTGCTATCAAGGGTGGCGGTTAACAAGGTGTTGCTCAATCCTACACCAAAACTAGCAGCAGTCTATCTAGTGCTAGGAGAAGAAAGAACCACGGGATTCTGGAGTGACAGTTATTCTTTTAAGGGAATGTGATTTGATGAGGTATGGGGAAGGTGGTAGTGACCAGGATTAAGTGGAATCTCTTGGTTATATAAGACATTATTTTCTGAACGGTTAATAGTATGATCATCCCAACAAACACAGGACCTTTGCCAATAGACTGAGCTAACACAATGAGGGAACATGCATCTGTTTGTTTTACGGGGCACTGTCAAAGCGCTACATTCTCCCACCTCACAGAGGCAGTTGGCTGCTTCAGTATCACAGGTGCATTCCGGGATAGAGGACATGCAAGTGTGAAATCTGAAGCAAAAGATACTTGAGAAGTCTCCTGTTACAGTTGTAAGTGGGAGCTATGGGTTCTATTGGTTGGTTCCATTTTTGTGAGTATGAAATAATTTCTAGCTCACCTCTATTTTATGAACGTAAGTTCCAGAAGATTTCTTTTCTTACTCCAAATTCATAGCAAGATAGGTAGCTTCCAATAAAAACTGAAAAATAAAATACTTTTAAAATAAAAAAGTGGTAAAAATCTGTAGAATGTTTTTCTTCTATCAAACATGAAAAGGTAGCAACACTATCTTGTCCTTTTAACTCTATGAGGCCAGTGCATTTATTTTTAGTGATGAGTTTAATACCCTTTAAATGGGTAAGGAAACTGAGGCATGAAGAAGAAATGGCAAAGCCTTCCCAGGCTCTCATAGTCAGTATCAGAATAGAATGCTATAGCCCATACCTTTAACCACTTTCTTTACAATGCCTCTCGGGCTTTGGCAAGAGAAAAAGCAATTCTATATTGTTCTTTTTTATTTCATGCTGTTTATTCAAAGGTCAAATTCACATCTCTTCCAGAAGGATATTCTGTGGGTTTTTTTTTTTTTGGAAGGTGGTTCATGGACCTTTGTAAAGATCTCTCTGACTTAAGGTGTGCATATCCAACTTCAAAAGTTGCCCCATTTGAGGGGCTTAGAATTATCGGGTACTTACAACCTTTAGTAAATGCCCTTCTGGCTTGGGGTGCCATTGGTATTTCATATTTAGTACAAGTGTCTGTTACTTGCCCTTAGAAAATATCTTGGTTTTATGTCTCCCAGACTGCTTGTTGCTGAAGGCAAAATGTGAAATGGAGACTGTTGGAATTTCACTGCACTATCCGAATAAGGTGCAACTACTGCATTAAAAGTAGTGGCAATGTTATAAATCTGAGCTTTGTTTGGGGGAAGAAAATAATAAAAGTAAAACATGTGACAGGACAGACTGCATGCTGCCAAGGTGAAGAAAGTTTTCCTAAAGAAACAACTGAACACTTCTACAAGAGCCGTGTTTTATTTTGAACTGTAGTTAAAATGTGACGGCATAACACTTCTAAAATATTCATCCCTCAGTTGGCTCATTGGGAGACAGTTGCTCTTCTTGTCAGGCCCTCCCCGTTCGTCTACTTTTCCAATATGTACATCTTTTCATATTAGAGTTACTCACGCTTATTGTGGAGCACCTAGAAACACAGGAGTTACTTTAAACGTAATAAAACAGGAGCAACTACAGTGAACACTTTAGTATGTATCTTTTCAGTATTTATTTATACACAGTTTATACATAAAAGTTAACTTTTAGCACACTTATGGTATGTGTGCATGCGTGTACATGCACACACACGTGTGTCACAGCATGTATAGGAAGCGAAGGACAATATGTGGGAGTCAGTTTTCTCTTTCTACTATGTGGGCCCCAGAGATAACATTTAGGTATTTAAGTTTGGCAGTGTGAACCTCTACTTGCTGAGCCATCTTACCAGCTTCAAACGCACACTTTTAAATGTATTTTTTCCCATCAGTACACCACAGAATTGTGCAATATTATTAAATATCCAAAGCCTTGCTTTTACTGGTTATTTAGCATTCTTTGTGTGATTTGGAAATTGAAGTATTTCCATTTTCAAGTAATATTGCAATGAGAATTTTTATAGCTAAGCGTTGGTACACATTTATGATTTTTTTCTTAGGGTACATTCCTACCAGTGAATATGCTGCCACTAAATGCTTGGAAAATGCATGGCCAATTGCTTCTCCAGAAAGAAATCAGTTTAGATTCAAACGATACGGTATCTCTGATGTTTCTTTTGAAACGTCCAGTTCTGCTCTTCCATATCAGTAAAGCAGGGCCCTTCCTTAGCTGCTTGCACAGTTAGACAATCGATGAGCTGAAACAGATTCCTAGCTGTCCATCTTTACGTTTTATTCTAGTGCATGTTGCTAAGATTGGTGTAAGGGAGCGAGAAATGGCAGGGGACATGGGGCAGAGAAAGAACTCTTTACTAAGCCAGCTGCCCCAGACACGGGGCTTTCCTACCGTAGACTGCAGCAGCGAGAAAGGTTGATACTTATTGCCAGCTGTTTCCTACACGCACTTGCTTTGGGAGCCCAGCTTCGTGGTGTGGGAAAGGAAGCAAGCAGCAAAGGGGCCAGATAGTGGAGTTGTTTCTGAGAATATTCCTCCAACAGTGACTGGGGTTTCCCTGCTCTGTAAAACTCGGGCAAAGGTGGCAGGCTGGGGGAAGTAAAAACGCCTCTGGTATTTCAATCCCAAAGACTGTCTGTAGGAGCTGAACTGATATCCTTGAAAGGCAAGACCTACCCTTCATTCTCAATGGATAATTCAAAATAAGAAGTGAAATCCCAAAGTTTTCTTTTCAGAAAACTCCTATAATAGTTGGTCTACTCCCCCACACACCTCTCACTCCCCCACATCACTCACCTCCTTATCCCTACCTTCCCCTATATCCCCAACTCCCCCCACCACATCTCCCCCTGCCCAACCAGAAATATCTGTATTGAAAAGGGCTCTCTGTGGTAACTGTTTCAAACCTAGGAAAATGAAGGATTTATTCAAATTAGAGGAGTCTCTTCTGGATAAAAATGTGTTGTTTCATGACGCTAGCACTTCATCACTGAGGCATGCCAGAAGGCTTTGACTCTATGCACTCTACTCATAGAGTCACACAGAACAGAAATACCATTTTCATCTTGAGCAAGTAATTTAAATTATGCAAAATCCTGGGACTGGGCCAATTGAAGCTTTGCTTCACTGACCACTAGGAAGGAAAATGGAGCTCTGCTAATAATATAGCACCTTCACCTGCAGAGCAGTCAAAGCAAAAGCACATCTCATAGACTGCACACAAACACAGTAGCACCTCTCTTCTTCCCAAGTAGCTGACCGAGTGATCTTCATCCAAGGGACATGTAGATCAGGGGCACCACACATTAATCTTAGGGACAACTGGAAGTCAGTCAGTCCATAGACTGAGTGTAAATGTTCAAAAGGAAAGCTTTCCATCTAGTGCACTCTTTTACCATAAAAGAAACCAGTGTGCTCAAAGGTAGTGGGATTCCAAACACAATTTTTGCACAAATGCCTCAATTGAAAACCGGTCCATTGCACATTATATGCCTCATAAGGAAACGAATGCAACACTTTGTGATTCCACAACAAGCTTTGTCAATGTGTCTATTTGGTGCTTTAATTTGACTTGCTTACTATTGTCAGATCCATGTGTCTCCTGTCTAGCCTTTAATGATTGGAGTTGCAGTCCAAACACAAGAATCATGTGACTCAGTGGTGACATCCTCGCATCATGGAGATTTCACTGGGGTGATCCTGGAAGTTCTGTGGGTAGGAGGACCTTCTTTACCTAGAATGAGCCTGCTTTTAACTGGCTTCTCTCTACTTCAAGTCCCTTTTAAGTAATTTAAGAGGAGTCTTCTTTAGACATAGTGCCAGGATTAGCAATAATACAACAGTGCCAGTATTAGACATCTTAGCTCAGCCACAGACACTATTTTTATTGATTTGTATGTGTGTATTTTAAAACTAAGAGTTATACCATAGAGTTTTGTTTTTGTTTTTGTATTTACAATTGAACCTCTAGCCACTCAAAATTAGCTTGTTTGCCAGTGATCTATTATATAGGCACTAAAAAGCTTTCAGCCTTGGGACCCACATAGCCCTGCTGTGTTTTGTCCAGATGAGCCTTGATACAGCTGCCTCTGCTTGCCAGCAGATTCTCTTGCCCATGATTTCATGCAGGAAGACGAGTCCTCAAAGACGCATCTAGTCATCTCTGCCTGTCAAAATGAGAGGCCTGCATTTGGCCTTTTTCTTTTAAGTTGTCTTAGACAACATTGCTCCCCAGTGAACTTAATTTTTCCAAGTTCATGAACTAGCTTGATTTAGATTTTTCTGGAAATATTTTAGATGAAGAATTTGGAATTGATGACTTTCAGACCACCACCAACTTCTGTTTTTTTTTTTTTTTTTTTTTTTTTTTTTAACAGACGTGATGTTTCCATGTGTTAGCTGGGCCCTGATCCTCCAGAAACTCTTGCAAGATGCCATACCAGAGCGCCTCTAGCTTCTTGCCTGGGGTCCTTGCCCTTGGGCATGGCAATCTGGGTGTTTTACACTGAGTGCTGCCTGTTTTTAGATGCATGCTGGTTTAGGATGAGGTCTAGCTCTTCTGAGAGCTTTTAGATTCCCTCCATTCTATTTTCAGAAAATGAGAGTAGAGGTCCTGAGCCCAGCATATAACTAACCCGTGTTCAGTCCATGTCTGAAACAAATGAGTAAGCCAGTTGGAGGGAGAAAGATGGTCATTAAGTGACTTAAAGACCTAGATTCAAATTGGACTCCTCGACAGGCATCGCCTTTTCTCTGGGCTTCCCCTTGTCAAACTACATGTGGAGGGTTGAACTAGATCAGTTTTGAGACCCACCCCCTCCATTTCTGCCTAGAGTTATAAACAGAAAAACATACACTTTGCTGGGAGAAAATGAAAAGGGAAGGAGCAAGCTGGGAATGTCAGATTCAAACAGGTCAGTAAGACTCAGGTCACCAGCATCACCCAGAATCCACAGGGCAGCCTGCAGGGAAAGCTAAGCATCACAGATGCCCTTAGAGTGCTTTCAGCACTTTGTTCTTAACAAAACTTAGTAATTTTCTTAATGTTATCCACCGGCAGAACAGAACTGATGCAAAGATTTGGGTCTGGAGACTCCCTTGCCCCCTAGACTCTCTCTCTCTCTCTCTCTCTCTCTCTCTCTCTCTCTCTCTCTCTCTCTCTCTCTCTCTCTCCCTCTCCCTCTCTCTCTCACACACACACACACTGTGCTGGAACATGTGTGTGAATGAATAATAAATATTGCACACATACACACGTACTCAACTTCTGCAACCATCATGTAGCCCAGCTGCCAGCAAGGTCAAGTGGCAAAAGGGTTCCACAGAGTTGGGGTGGCTCACTCTTTCTTCTCCCAAGAAGGAGGCCCATAGCCTAAGTCTCATAATTTCTGTACCAGTCTCTCATGCATGAAAGTTTACGGCCTCTTGAAAGGTGAGTGAGTAGCTTTGATTCATAGGAAGTCAGAAACAGCTTTTTAAACATTTGGGGATCAAGATAGGTAGTTAGTCTGCCTTGTAAAATTTTCTTATGGATGTCACCATTAGAAAAATTTATCTGAGCTTACTATTCTGCAGAGCTCATCTAAAACCCTCACGTCTGTGGACTCAGATGTTAGCCGAGGGTTTTAGCATTGATCCTAGTTGCATCTTAATTTGAGTGGTGGCGGAAAGCTGTGACTTGCTTTGCTGTCACCTGATTTCAGCCATGTAAAATAGGTCACCAAGCTGTGACATTTTATGAGGTTATTTATTCAACCTCTTTCTCTCTCCCTCTCTCTCTCTCTTTCTCTCTCTCTCTCTCTCCATCCATCTCTCCTCCCCTCTCTCCCCCGAGATGCAGTTTCATGGGTTATTTTTCTTCTCTGTATTAATGAGTGAAGTTCAGAGTGCTGAATTTTGTTTATTGAAGAAAGTGGCACCTAGGAATTCTGAGCAGAGGAAGAATCTTAAAATATGACATTTTGAGGTGTGCCAGCCTTGAAAAGGTAATTTCAATTTCAAACATTAATACAAAACAAAAAAAACCTTAAAATCAAAAGTGTTCTTAAATTTACAGTAGACTTTAAGTTGATATAATATGTACATGTAACTTTCAGAACAGCCTAATTTTGCTTTAACATCTTATGTGTGTCTGTGGACTGTATATGCATATTCCAACATAACCAATTTGTATTCCTTAAAAAAAAAAAAAAGTCTTATTCAGTCACTATGGTTTCTAGACATCTAGACAAGATAACTTTCTACATATCAAAGATAGTTAACCAACAGCAACTGTATGTCCATTAAAATATTAATACGTTCTAGCTTGCCCTAATTATTTATAATAATCTCTGTGGAGACTAATATCTTTAAAAAGTATGTATGTGTTGATGATAGAAAGCAGGTTGAAAAGCACTGATTTATTACAAGCCTTCATTAAGGTTAAAAGCATTCCAGGGAGATGAAGACATCTGCCTTGTATTTGCACATCGCAGAAGAAAAGTTCAGGCCAGGAAGAACACAAAGGAAGGGGGAAATGTTTCGAGCTGAATTCAAGCCAGAATTGGAGAAATCACTTCCTGCGTCATGTCCTTAAACATTTTCAGGAAGGCAGTTCTGTGTGTGGGACTATCACTTATTACCATGATGCCCCACATACTTAATCCTATGTATTAATGATGGCAGTTATGCCACTTGACCATAGACTGAATTTCCAAAAAGTTCCACATACAAACAACATGTGCATTTCTTAGGCTCCCCCCCCCCTTTCTTTAAAGAAAACTACTATCTAGGAAAAACATAAGATGGGTTAGTTACACAATTATGCAGAATAAGATTTCTGAAATGGACTGTTTCTTTTTCTTTTAAAAGTAGGATGGGGTAAGGTTGGTAATTGCAGGGTCTGGTCATTTGATATCTTAGAAATCAAAAGAAAGAACCACAGGAGAGAACCTGGAGTTAGCTGTTACAGGATTTTTATCTCTCTCCATGAGTGCTACTGACAGGGACCATACATGTCACTTATGATAGCCAAGGAAAGAGAACATGGGTGGTTTTCTAAGGAGCTGTGACCTCCTATGTATGTGTGTCTACTTGTAAGCTCATGGGCAAATCTGATGTATTTATGTTTAATAAACACTTAGAGCCACATGTGAGCTTGGGGACCTGGGCTTTCCCTGTTTAAAGAATTATTATATGTGAGTATCCAGGCTGACTTTGCCTTCCAATTCCAATCAATCTCTGTACTTGGTGATGTTTGTCCCCATACAAAATCATGCATGAAAGTGTAAATCCCCCTTGGAAATTACTGAAGAAAGATGTGGTTTCTACATAAGCATGCAGTGAACCTGGTGAAAAATAAGGTATCACTTAAGTAGTGAGGACCATTCAAGATGAATCAGTGCTTAAGAGTTTTTGTTGCTTAGTCCTGAGGACTGGAATTCAGATCCTAGAATCCACCAGCTCCCTGATGCCTATAACTCCAGCTCCAAGAGATCTGACTCCCTCTACTGACCTCTCCAGACACCTATCATGTATGTGCACATACATACACACACACATGCAGACATATGCACACACACAAATTAAATAAAATAAATTTTAAAAAGAGATATTCAGATATTTAAGTTCTAAATCTATTAATCTATAAGGGATGCTGTGTGTAAAAATAAAACACGAACCAGCAAACACCCATAATGATGTAGTAAAATAAATGCAGCATCAAAGGGTTGGGATGATGGCTTAGGTGAGTGCTTCTTGTAGAAGTATGAGGGCCTGGGTCTGAATACCCCACATCTACAAAAAAAAAAAAAAAATCCAGGTGTGGTCTTGCATACCTATAATCCCAGTGCCAAGGAGACAGAAATGAGAGGGTCCCAGGGGCTTGCTGACTATAAGTTCCAGGTCTTTTGAGAAAATATATCTTAACCCCATGTCTCCAAACTATAAACTAAGGAACAACAGAGAAAGACACTCAGTGTCAATCTTTGATCTAACACATTCATGTCTACCTACCAGCACATGTGCATACACACATGACTGTATACACAAACACACAAATAATAAATAAATAAATGCTCCAACATATAACAAGGCAGGCATGATGGATTTATTTATATCCATTCAGAAACACATATGCAATTCTAGAGTTTGCGCATTATGATTCTTGTGCCTTGCCCAGCTGCAATGATAATAATATCAGACCATGTGTAGGATATTTCCAGCTCACATGTAATGTATGTGCATGCATTAAAGCCTTATCTTTTTAAAAGGATGAGATCTGTTTGGAATTAGATTCTCCTGAAGGGCCCTCCCTCTTTAAATATGCTTCCCCTTCAGAGTTTTTGAGTTGTTGATTCTGGAGTAGAATCTAAGGGACTTACTTGGCAAAGATGAGATGGAGACTTGTCAGGGCATCTGAGCTCTGGACAAGTCTTCAAATGGACTACCGAAAGGTATGAACAGAGTACCACAATGCTATGTACCAATCAAAAGATGTACATTGACAAGTAATCTGGAATTTGTGACTTTCCATTAATCTTATGAGATTTACAAAAATGCATTCATTTTGGTTAGCTGCTTATCACAATTATTTTACATTTTAAATTTTGATGAAAATAAATATTTCCAGTTTAGTTTAATTGTTATCACATATGTATGTTACACAGAATAAATGTGTAATGTATTCATGCTAACAGTGTAAGTTAAAGGATAATAATTCAATCAAATAAATTATTTCATTCCTCCAGTGTCAGAAACTTTTAAAAATTAGTTATCTCAAATTACTTATTACATGTTGGGGCTCAATGAGTATTATTTCCCTTATGTAGGATCTCCTTAAGTAGGTAGGGTCAAACTCCATCCCATCCGTTTAAACATCCTGATGCTAGGATCATAGACCACACTAGCTATGATCTAACATACATTTAACATAGAGCAGTGGTCAGCAACCTATAGCTCATTGATCAGTCTGTCCTGTAGCTATTACAAGGAGGACTATGAACTGAGGGTGCCTTTATATTGCTTAAATGTAAAGAAGACAGTGGCAAAACAGAGGAGTAGTTGTGGCCCATAAAGTATAGATTCCTTTTGTTTTGAATGTTTGTAGAGATATTTTACTGACCTACATCTAGAGTACTATGGGTTATGCCAAAATAGTACATCAAAATATGGCATGAGGTGGGAAATAAAATATAGCTTTTATTGTCACATTGACCTTGCTATAAAGCCCGACTCTACTAATCACCTGGAGCAGCTTTGACAAACTAACATGATCTTTCTGTGCACACATGTCCTCACTTACAAAATGCAGGTGTTTAAAGCCCCCCAACTCAGGGCTATGTGTTCTTCAATTAGGTCTTACATGCAAAGTCCTCAGAGGTACAGGACATGGCCTGTGAGTTACACATTAGCTACTGTTTCCACTCCGTTAGCTACTGTGCAGACTTTAAGAGCAATAGTACACTAAGTATCCATAAGAACACACACAAGACAATATATAAGTGTTTCTCTGTGATAGTAATCGGTAAAACAAAGCAAAAGGCGGTGTGTTTTTGGTGTGTTTTTAAAGAATGAGTAAAATGCAAAACCTGTGCTCTGGGCCGAGAAGGAGGAAGGAAGCCCGGTATTCGGTGAGAGCAGCTGTGCCACTTCCATGGGAAAGTGAACAATCATCCTTCTGCCACCTTCCTGCACTTGCCAAATATTACAAAACACTGCATGAATTTCAGCTTAATGACTGTACCTCAGAAGCAGTTCCTGCCTTCCCCAAGGTGCTTATCCCTAAGATAGGATAACGAGATGAGCTATGGCTCCAGGGGCCACCAGAATTCTGCCCGTATTTATTTTGGTCTCTGAAAGTCGGGCCCTTCAAATTCTTTGTACATAGTTGTATTTAATTAGGACTTGAGCTAGCCATAAAACGTGCATTAATTGTCTGTTATTCCATAAATGATGGCCAAAAGACCAACCCTCGATAGGAACAGCTTGGGGGTAAGCACCATTTGGTCTGTTCATCTTCCAGGGCTCCCTGCCCCAAGCAAGGACTTTCTGTTCTTATCTCCTTTTATCCCAGAGAACTGCTAACCCTGCACCATCATATTAAGTACCAATTAAGCAGAGATTTGTCATTCCTGCTCGAGAACATTGAGCTGGGCTGAGGCCACATATTTCACTGACTTCTGACAGAAATTATTTTAATTAGACTGCTGCTAGCAGCATTTAAAATAGTCTGTATGGCCAGCGAGAGGAAGAATGGCTCCTCAGTCAGATAATTTACTTATTTTTCTTTTTCACTCACCATAAATCTTAGGGTTGTGGTTATTAAGCATTTGGAGGGGGAGGGGCAGAGTCAAGGAAAGAAATCAGCTGGATTTTATCTTACTTTAAATACCAAAAAGAAAAAAAAAAAAAGAAGAAGAAGAAGAAGAAAGAAAAAGAAATCTTCCACAGTTTTAAAGGGGCTGGGGAGTGTGTTCATGCAAGATCTGACACCTTGTGGCTGCTTGACCTTGTGATGTCTAACATGTTTGAGTGATAAAGAGGGTCATTTACCCTTCATGTATCATCAGGTGGCCTGTTTCCTTTTCATATGTGTTGGGTCCCATCCACTGAAGACACTAGTTGGCAATTGTTAGGTCAATCTGATAATGAGAAGCAAACAGAATCAGTTTACTAAAATGAAGCCTAACAGTTTTACCAGGATGAAGATCTGGGTGAGGTGTTGCACATTCACAATGCCATTTGGTAGGCAGATGTGAGATGATGGTCTCAAGTTTGAGGACAACATGGTTGGTCTATATAGCAACTTCTAGATTAGCTAGGGCGATTCAGTGAGACCTTCTCTCAGACAAACAAATGTTCCCCCAACAGACACTGAATGCAGGGTGTGTTATATTTAACAAATTCACTTGCAAAGACCACAAATGCAATGCACGCACATTTTTATTCCTTTTCAAAACTGTTCTTTTAATTAGATTTATTTGTTTTATTAGAGAGAGAGAGAGAGAGAGAGTGTGTGTGTGTGTGTGTATGTGTGTGTGTTGCCTGCATGGATGTATGTGTATTATATGTGTGCCTGACCTGTGGAGGTCAGAAGACAGTTTTAGATTCCCTGGAACTGGAATTATAGATGGTTGTGAGCTACCATGTGAGTCCTGGGCAAGGAACCTAGATCCTCTGTAAGAGTAGCAATGGCTCTTAACCACTGAGCCAACTCCCCAGCCCTGTTGCCTTCAATTTTTTTTCAAACAAAAAATTATTCCTTTATTCCAAATATTTCTGATCAATATCCAGCTAATGGGAAAGTCACAAAGATCTCCTTATTTCTAAACATTTTGATTTAATTGATGAGAAGTAATTAAGCATGTATTCTAAAGCCATGTTTTTAACACATGACCATCAGAATGTTTTGCCTTTGACATCTCACACGTGGGGTTCAGACCTCCATCTACAAAGCAGCCACAGCCCCATGATTTTATACTGAACTGAAACTTTTTGAGTTTTCTGGCTTAATTGAAAACCTTCCTTCTTGACTAACTGCAAACTTCTAAAATATGACTCCAAAGACCAGGTCATGATGACAAGTTTGTTGATCCTTTACATTCTGTACTAGTTAGGGTTTTTATTGCTGTGATAAAGACCATAACTCAAAGCAATGTGGGTGATAAAGGGTTTATTTCATCTTACAATCCATAGTTCAATATTGTAAGAAGTAGGGCAGAAACTCAAGTTAGGGGTGGAGCAGAAGCCGTGGAGGAGTGCTGCTTACTGGCTTGCTCTCTATGACTTGTGCGGCCTGCTGTCTTGTACCAGGGTTTGTTGTCTAATATTGTTTTAACTAGGCAAAGATGTGTTACATTTGTTTATGCTGTAGAATATTACTTTAACTGTGTAAAGGTGTGTTACATTTGTTTCTGCTGCCTTTGTTAACTGTAAAGATGTGTTACATTTGTTTGTGCTGCATTTGTTTAATTATATAAGGATGCATTGCATTTGTTTTATCTTGCCTGACTAAGGCACCTGATTGGTCTAATAAAAAGCTGAATGGCCAATAGCTAGACAGGAGAAGCATAGGTGGTGCTGGTGGGCAGAGAGAATAAGTAGGAGGAGAAATCTAAGGGTGAGGGAGAAAAAAGAGGGACATGCCTGGGACCAGAAGCCAAGAGCTGCCAGCCAGCCAGCCAGACACAAAGGGAAGTGAAAGTAAGATATACACAAGGAAAGAAAGGTAAAAAAGCCCCGAGGCAAAATGTAGATGAAGAGAAATGTGAAGTTATAAGAACTAGCAAGAAACGAGCTTAAGCTAAGGCTGAGTATTCATACCTAAATGTAAGTCTCTGTGTCTTTTCTTAGGAACTGGTTGGTGGCCCAAAAGAAAGCCTGCTGCAAGGGGTGGTACCACCCACAATAGGTCGGATCCTCACATAGCAATCATTAATCAAGAAAATGTTTCACACGCTTGACTACAAGCAAATCTGGTAGGAGCATTTTCTCAATTGAGGGTTCTTCTTCTCAAATGACTCCAGCTTGTGTCAATTTGACATAAAACTAGCCAACACATATGCCCACTATTTATTATTGAAAATGAGTATCTTGTGATTTAATGGGACAATTAGAAGAATACAGCTGATTTAGATATAGCACTCGGGACATTCATTTAACTGTGGACACCCAATAGACCTCTATAAATCAATCACAAATGGGTTCACAATCTCCCCAGTACACAATTTTCACTGTTCATTAAAAAGTATTTTTGAAAGCAGATGCACAAGAAGACATGGTTATATTTCTTGGTATAAAGCCTTAGAAATTCTACTGGAAAACATGCTCAAAAGTAATCAGGACAGCTATTGAGCTGTGAGAGTTCAAAGAGACTACAGTAGATAAATGGAGTGAGTTCAGTGCTGAACAAATGGCACCCACACCCACCTGAGCCCTGGAAGTGGTCAGTCCCCTCACCTGGGTGATGGCTCCCTGCACTGTGTGTCTAAAATCAGTGGTGCCAGAGGTGAGAATGGAGCTCTTCCTTCCATCCTTAGCTAGGAATTAGCAGTCTTTTGGGGTGGTAACAAAGTCATAGTCTATTCAGTTTTGCAGTTCTTCAGAGTTTTAGTTTTAATTTCTTCCTCTTCTTCCTTCTCTCCTTCCTCCTATTCTTCATCCCCATCTGACCCTCCCCCTTCTCCTACCTCTCTCCCTCTACTCCCCCACCTCCTTCTGTGGTACTAGGGGCCACGCCCAGGGCTTTGTGCATGCCAGGCAAGTGTTCTACCTCTGAGGTATTTCTTCAGGAACTCTTTAAAGCTGAATTCCTTTCAAGGCTTTTGAGTGAGTTTAATTGTTTATAGTGCTTACCACAGACTTTTAAGTACTACAGACACAGACCATGTAGGGGCGAACACAGAAATTCCAAATGAATGTTTGTAGTTCATTTGTCCCACAGCTCAAGTGAGGGGAGGAAGGTCATGAGCTTGCAGCTCCCAGGATAAGTTCCGCCACGTTCTGAGCCCAGCCATCCTCTTTTTAGAACATAGATGGCATGTTCTATTTTCTAAACCTTCTAAAATCAATTGCTTTTGTCTATGTAGGGACACTACTGAGGCGGCAGTGTTCCTTGATGGTCTTCTTCAGAGTCTTAGGAAACAGTGTCATCCATCAGTGCAGTGTCACCTGCTCTACTTAGCATCAGTAGCTTCACATTGTCCTTGAAACTAAAGAGCAAGCCATTAATGGGAAAAAAACAAAAGCAATTATAGGTATGCTCCCACCATGAAGTCAAATAAACCCTTTGGTCTTTTTCCTGAATTACTACCAGATAGATTCACAGCATCCAAATCTTTAGGTCAGCTTCTAGCCCAGAATGCTGTTCCTAAAATTACTGCTGCTACAGCAGAAAACTTATTAGAAATGCAGAGTTTGGGCCCCATCCTAAACCTAGTGAATCATAAACTGTAGGTTGGGCCCAAGGAGTTGGAGTTCCATAGGCCTCTGGGTAATTCTGATTCAAATTTTGAGAACCATCACAACGACTCAAATTCGAACGCACATCATAATCACACCAGGTCCTTAAAACTGTGTGTGTTTATGCCTGTGTCTCAACAGTGGAACTTCTAATTTAGTTGCCTTGGGGTGTGGCCCCTGAGTTAGTCTACTTTTCAAAGGTTTCTTGATGTTCCAAATGTCTAGTCGGGATCAGAACCCACAGTAATAGTCCAGGTAAAAGTTACCTATTACCCATTTGTTGGCACTAATGATCTGTCACCTAGGTTCATACTTTTCACAAGTTGGCTTGCCACTCTTTGTCCTCCTGAATTATCACTGCTCCTGAGTGCTTTACCACATACCCATGAGTAAGGTTTGTTTTTATCAATATTTCCAATTTTTGAAAGTTGGTTCACATTAAAAATTGTTCTTCATTCTCATCCTAGTCATACACAGATCATCTCCAGGATATTCATGTTTTCACGGTAATCAATGATGATCAGAGTCCCAAATGGACACAAGAAATGTAACTTTTACATCACCTATTGTGGCAGGGGTATTCACGGCAAAATCCTTTTGAGCAATTTCTCCCCATCTCAATTATTTTCCCATCAGGAGAGTTACATAGCATGATTTCTGTATCTCCGCTGGTAAATCAGGCAGATGTGCAAACAGTCCCCTTACACAAGGCTCACACATAAACGTCTCACACATTCACTGTTCGGTCCAACAGATACTGGCTGAGCAGACACCATTCATCTAACCGAAAATCAAAATAAAAATACTCTACTACCCATTCCATCAATGGTTCTTTAACGGACACGAAGACAGCTAGTCTGGTAGAAATTTCAAGAACACTCCAGAGACCCATGTTCAAGGGTCCTTTCTTTTTAATGCCAGTGGCAAAGAGAAAGAATATACAGGGACATGCCATGAAAGCCACAAAACTAGGGTGGCAGCTTAGCTGTATGTCCTGTGGTACAAAGTTACAGCCAATCAGACACTCTCTGCATGCACATCAACCAATTATTTATTTAGCACCTGGATGGAAGGCACAGTACTGTTTCTATGTTATCGCACCATGGCAGCAGAAGCAAGCAGCCACTGACACGTTTTTTTTTTACAGGCATTGGTGGCCCTGTTAGGTTTGAGCAAGAGCATTCTAATTTCCTGTGTAGTCATACCTGCTTGACCAATGCCTGGGTTATTTAGTGGCAGTTGACTACTGTGTGAATAAATGCATTGTCTATATATGCAGGTTTCACTATGTATGGTGTAAGAAATGGGGGAAATAGGGAAAGCTTTTATTTAGTTTTCTTAATGAAAGGGGTTATTCAAGGGGCTAATAGTCCAGTGAGATTTGGGAAATGTCTGCTATCCTGTGTCTCTCTTCTGGTGAAAAGTCGAGAAAATGCACGTGGGAAGATTACAGTGGGAATTAATATTCCGACTGACTTCAGCACCCTTTCCCTCCAAAACAAACAAGGCAGCCCGCTATTTTCCCAGTGAGCTTTGCTGCTCAGCCCACTCAGAGGTCAGGATCCACTCGGCAGTGCTGACCTGCTTCTCAGCGGTCCGGGTTAGAGGTTGATTGTGGCTGGTGGCCCCCAGTTTCCAGGGCTCCCTGCTCTCAACTTTTAAAGCTATCACAACTTAGAGGCAGGGAGTGTGGCCGCTGCTGATGCTGGGGAGAGAGGGTGTGCATGTGTTGGGAGGAGTGTGGGCAGGAGGAAATTGACAGGAAATGGCAATATAGCAGCCTCATACCACCCCAGACTTGGCTGCTCACAGAGGGGAAAGTCCTCCCTAATCACCAAGGGGTGCCAGAGCGCAGTAGGTGAGGATGATGGAATGATACAGCATTTCCCGTGTGTGTTTTTCATTAGACTGGTTTTGTTTCTCTTCCAAGTGCCGGGGAAACAGAACAGAAGCTGAGCTTGAAGCTCGCCTCCCCTGAGAACAACAGGCTGGCTAATAGGAGGGGCACCCTGCGTGGCTTGGGTCCTAACGCCTTCCTAATAGAAATAATGATTTGTAAAGTTCTCTTTATACCCCGGGCTACATAATTAGTGACCCAAAGAGCTCAAGTTGAAGACGGCTATTCTTCACTCCCAGCAGTTTTGAAAATTTGGCAAAACATTAAATGTTCCGTTCTGGGACCCAAACGGGTCTGTGAATAGCCCCAGCTCTGGCTAGTTAGGCTGGTCCTTGAATCACTCAACACTTATTACATAGAAATTAAATGTCTTGGTGTCAATTAGTGAGAATTTGTTAGCAGACAGATCCAATGGACCTCCCCTTTACCCGATGGGGTAGTTACCATGGGAAATGTCTAAACACCCTGCATTGGAGCTGACTTGGTGTTAGGTGTGCAAGTTGTGTGACCCTCTTTTACATGGAGAATGTGTGAATTCGAGGCCAGGGCTGAGCATCCATTCTCACCCATGTCTCAGAAAAGATAATTAAGATGAATTCAGAAGGAGGCTGGCAGAAGAATTCTCTGCAACCTAAGAGATAACCAATCTAAAATGCCTGTTGTTAAATGGGTCATAAAAGCACTGAGAAATCAATATCTGACTTTCTGTTTCAGGAGCATAGCTGCTACCTGCAGTGTCAGATCAATGGGCTGTGGTCATGGTGTCTGAGATCCAGATCCTCCACTGATAACTCTGGACATCATGCAGGTAGGGAGCTCACAGTGTCTGTCTTTTTTGTAAACAATTGCCACCCCCACCCCCATTGCATCCCCGTTCCAATATTGGGTGCCCCTTACCAAATATACCATGTGTTAAATAAAACAAAGACTCATTTTATTAAATATCTAGGAGAAGGGCCCAGGTGACCTGAAAATGTAATTAACCCTCTAAATAAGCAGATTGCTGGCTGAAAAGCACAATTGATAGATGAACCCCTTCAGCTAAAAGGGATTGCTTAATGGACTGAGCAACACTCTTGGACTCACTCCACCTTGGAATCACAGGTCCTGAGTCAAGCAGCTGCCCTCCAGTGTGTCCCCTCCTAAGATAAATGATGCTCCAGAAGGCTGCTGTGAGGAGAGCCCAGGGGTGACATCAAGGCTGTGTGTGGCAGACCCTTGAGCCATGCTTCTCATGAGACAATCACAGACTCCTAGAGAAATGTTCTGAAAGCTTCCATCAAGAGGATAAAGTTATTTCTGTTTTTTTGAAAATCAGATATTAATTGCATTAGAAAATGAAATAATAATCTCAGTAGTAAAAGCCAAGATAAAAATCACAAAAGATTGCCATTTATAATCATAAGTGTACTCCTACCATCAAAAAGAATAGCAAAAACAGACTAGATTCTAAGAAAATCATTACCAAGTACAACAACCTTCCTATTTTTGAACTTTATAGCCTTCTTTTCTGAAAGGGTTTGGGTGAAATTTCAGTAATGTACAGTTTGGTCCTAATTCTATAAAACTGACATGCTTCGGGTTTAAACATTTTGAGCATTTTATATTTATCATCTTGATCTTGTGCTATGCTCAGTTTATAAAATGGAATTAGGCAGACCATTCCCTAAAGCATGTGTGACACTCCCAGAAACCAACACTGTTAAAATATGACCTCTCTCTCTCTCTCTCTCTCTCTCTCTCTCCAGAGCAGATTGCCCAAGTGCAGTTATGTTCCCTTGCTGCTGTGGGTGTCCAGGGCCCTTTTGCTTTGTGACTGAGGGCCCATCCTTAAGTCAGAATCTCACAGCTAATCCACTCAACAGTGTCACATTTACTGCTGTCTCAGAGAAGTCACCTGAACAGGTCCTCTCAAAAAAAAAAAAAAAAACCAAACCAAAACAAACAAACAAACAAAAAAAAATCCCCCTCCATTTAGCTTTTCTCAGACATAGATTTCAAACTATGAAATATAGAAGTCCATCTTCTCATTTCCTGGGGAGGTCAAGGCTACCATTCAAATTCCTATCTACATCTATGAAAGAATGTCTGTAGGCCATGACTACTTGTAGAGATAAATTAGCTTCTAAACTGTAGTTTGATTGTTTGATTCTTGGTGATGCATGGGAAACAAAAAAACAAAAACAAACAAACAATAACAACAAAAGACTCAGGACACAAGTGGCACTCTACTGTCACAGACTCATCCTTGACTCAAGCAAAGGATGAACGTATTAACTCAGTTTATTCTCCTAGAATCAGTACCACAAAGACGAGTATTTAAAATGGTCAGTATCCATACTGCTTAGGGATAAGAATAGAGCCCTTATCTCTGATGTTTGGATGGATAGGGGGTGGTGGAATCTTTACAAAATGACTTGAAGTACCTAAGAACTCAGAAAGTAAAGAGTCGCTGATGTTCTTTGTAGTTCAAGGCCTAAGAGCAAGCCTTGATGCTGTAGGACTCTTGCAACATCACTCAGTTATTAGCAAGTGCATATAAAAACAGGCCAGACACCTATAAAACTGGTGAAAAGAATGGTTCCTCATATCTTAGTTTATCAACTGACGGTGGTATTAACACATGAACAATTGGATATCTTGGTACCTACAATGACTTAGCAGTTTTTCAAAGGGGTATTCACCTGTGGAGTGATGTGTGGAAACACCAACTCAGCATTTAGCTGGTGGCCTTATGATGTAGGATGCAGATGTTGACTAGAGTGAGTTCTACACCCAGTGAGGTGCTAAAGTATGATGAGCCAGACTACCTTGGCTTGATTCTTAGCTTTGTCAATTGTTAGCTGATAAATTCTTGCAATGTTAGGTAATCCTATGCCTCAGGATTTTTTAATTTATAAGAGACAGTTGATTATGACATTGCACTTAGAGTTGTGAGGGTTAAATGAGTTGATGTAGGTACCTAGTTTAGCTTGATGTTTGGTACAGGGGCAGTGGGTTGATGCAGTGACTATGGCAACTGCTACTTCATCTGCTAGACACTGCTCTGTGTTGCCAAGGGAGATGAGGCGAGGTCCTCTCAGCAGTCATACTTGGTGTGAAGTCACATTTCTCACTATTACCCCAGAACACTGCCCTTACCACCTCACCCACAAAGTGGCCACTCCATTCACCTTCTAAAAGCTTTCAGTCCTCCCTTCCCCATTTAGGCTCCTCTAGAATGTTCTTCCTTCTCTCAGTCTATCTGATTTTATCCAGTCAGCTTGGTATTCACACACGGGTAGATGAACTCAGCCTCTTT
The DNA here is from genome assembly GCF_943737965.1 of Phodopus roborovskii. Taxonomy (NCBI): domain Eukaryota; kingdom Metazoa; phylum Chordata; class Mammalia; order Rodentia; family Cricetidae; genus Phodopus; species Phodopus roborovskii. The sequence goes on along the minus strand of NW_026126418.1, from coordinate 29,574,509 downwards.
GTGCCTCCACTCTGCTTTCTTCCCATCATCCCACCCTGCCCAATACTCGGACTACTAAAGGGGATGTGGGAGGCAGGAGAAGAAGTCTCAAGGAAGGCCATGAATGATTCTATGTTTAAAATCTTTATCTCTGTTGCAGTAAATAACTTCCTAAACTATCTGAGTATGATCCTATGAATCTTTCTAATCTGAAGGCACTGACTGCCTAGGACTCGGTCATGGGCATCTATTGTGGTGACAAATTTATTTTTTAAAAATATACTATTTGCTGCTGAACACACTGGCAGTATGATAAAATCATTGCTTTATTATTATTTGTTGTCATTAAATTACTATAGCAATCTACATTAAGAAGCTTACCAAAGCCTATATTTCTCTTTTTACAGAGCTATCAGAATGAATTGAAATTAATTTCAACTATTTCTTTAAAAAGAACATCCAGTGTTTCCTTGTTATTCACTACCTGGTCGACAAAGACAGATTCTACTTTTGAAATATTATGTGGCATTACCTGATACTGTTTTCCTGTAAAAGAGAAGAAAGACTCCTATTTTTCTGCTTAATGAGATAAGATAAGTGAAGGCTATGGCACTCGATACATCTTGTGGTTTTTATGATATCACCCAAATTTGCAGGATTTATAATTTACAGCTCACAGGAGTGGGCAGGGGAGGGTACCAATGGAGGTGACTAGGCTATTGGGTAATGCTGCTGAAAGTGATGGCCTCAGATTCCTACCACCTGCTCTCCCTTGGACCTTTTGGAGTTAGCCTTCCCCATCCTGCCTGGGAAATACCAAAAGACTATATTCACCAGTCCCACTTGTATCTGAGTAAAGCCACATGCTAGGCCCTAGCAGAGAGATATGTGCATTATTTATTATGATAGTTATGGAGTCTTCTTTCCCCTTTGTCCCTAAAACCATAAGCTCTTTAAGGATACTAGAACCGCAGTGTGAATGGAAGAAGTATGGGCCTTTCAATTTCCACAAAGGGAAGGCCATCTATCCATCATGTCTCACACTATTGCATGATTAGAAAGCAAACATCTTTTATGTTAAACTGCTGTTTGTGGGGTATATACAGGTACACTTTGTGCAGGAATATGTACATGTGTTCACATGTGTCTTAGTTAGGTTATCATGACTGTGATGAATCACCACAGCCAAAGCAACTTGGTAGGGCAGGCAAGGGTGATTGCTTCACTTATTTTTCCAAGTAGCAGTCTATCACTAAGAGAAGTCAGGGTGGGAAAGCAAGCAGGGCAGGAGCCAAGAGGCAGGAGCTGATGCAGAGGCCATGGAGGGATGCTGCTTACTGGCTTGCTCCCCATGGCTTGCTTATCCTGCTTTCTCACAGAACCCAGGGCCACCAGCCCAGAGATGGCACCACCCACAATGGGTTGGGTCCTTCTCCGTCAATCTCTAATTAAGAAAATGCCCTACAAGCTTGCTTACTAGGGAGCAGACCTGTCATGTCACACATGAACACGACAAAGAGAAACAGAGCTGTGTGGAAAGAAAATTCCTGCTGAGTTCCAGTTAACTTACCTGGTTATGGTGGTTTGAATGTAATTGGCTATCGCAAGCTCGTAGGGAATGGCGCTATTAGGAGGTGTGGCCTCAGTGGAATGGGTGTGGCTTTGTTAGAGGAAGTATGTCACCGTGGATGTAGGGAGGTTTTCAGGTCTCCTACCCTCAAGTTATGCCCAGTGTGACACACATTCCCGATGCTGCCTGCAGATCAAGGTTTGGAGCTCTCAGGTCTTTCTCCAGCACCATGTCTGCCTGCCTGCATGCCACATGTCCTGCCATGATGATAATGAATTAAACCTCTGGAACTGTAAGCCACCACATTAAATGTTTTCCTTTAAAAGAGCTGCTGTGGTCATGTGTCTTCACAGCAATAGAAACCCTAACAAAAACACTGGTCTTGTGGCATTATTCAACTTATGAGCTATAGTTTCCCTATCAGGAAAATGGGCATGATACATGTATTCTCATGTCTAAGGCCTGGGGAACTGACCCATCTGTGATCTAAAAACTCTTGAAAACTGTCTTCTTTTCAAGTGTCGGTTTTCTCCTCTAAAACCTGCATGGGTTTTTGTAACGAGTACGGTTTTTCTGCCTGCCGCCGCTGGTCTTGACCCGCCGCCACGCCGCCAGCCCCAAATAACACACAGAGACTCTGTATTTGATACAATACTGTTGGCCCGGTTACTTGTTACTTATCGGCTAGCTCTGCCTTAATTATTAGCCCATTTCTGCTGATCTATGTATTTCTCTTACCGGGGAGCCGGCGGCATACTGCTTTCTCCAGACTCTCCATCTTGACTCCTCCTTCCTACTTCCTATTTCCTCCTTGTCTCCTAGTCCCTCCTATCTTCTTTTCCTATTGGCCAACAGTGCTTTATTATTAACCAGTATGAGAAACATATACAGAATGACATCTCCCATCATCTCCTCTTTTCTGTTTAAATAAAAAGAAGGGGTTTAACCTTAACACAGCAAAATATATCACATAACAGTTATCAAATAAGAATCACAGTTAACAATATTTAGTCCATTAACATTTAGCAAGATTAAAGGAAACTATTCTATCATCTATCCTATATTTGTGAATCTAAAGTCCTATATGTATCTTATCTTTAAACCTAACTAAGGAAAACTATAACCATAACTATTTGTCTTCAACTCCATTAAAGACCACAGAAGGATAGTATATAAACTCTAGAAATGACAGAGACAACTCACTGCCTGGTCACCCGAAGTTCTTTTGTAATCTTCCATCTTCAGCCCATAGGCCATAGTGTGTCTAGCTGACTCTTCAGCAACGCAGGAAACTTTAAACTGTCTTTTTGTATTGGCAGTTTGACAGTCACTTTTCTCTGTGTCCTGCATACTGTCTCGCAGACTCTTCCATGAAGCAGGAACTCTGTAGCAATGTCCATCTTGAATCAGCAGTCACTTTTTGTTGGGTCCTGCATGTCCAGTTTATACAGCATAAAGTCAAACAGTCCAGACAAGAGCATTATCTTGTCCAAATGGCTAGTCTTGCCATATTGGAAGTAAACACCATAAGGAGTTTCTTCAATGTCCATCTTCCTTTTTGACGCAGGTGGTGTTACCAGGAGCAATTATGTCTCACTGTCAAGTAAAACCCTAAACCATTTTAAATGCCATATTCTGTAGGTCTTTGAAAGGTTTGAAGAATGCCTATTTATCTCAAATACATCTCTGTGTATCTTGAAAACCTAACTAACTTAACTCTAAGCTTGGACTATCATAGGTAATTATCTATAATCTGTACTACATTATACAATATGTTTCTGAATGAACTATATAAACACAATACCTAAACAAAAGGAGAAATATATACATCACAAAATTGACCTTAAATTGTATCAATAAATGAAAATCCATTCCAAAACAAAATAATCATATCAATACCATAATTCCCTTTTTACCTTTAAAAATAATCGGCTGTGATCATTACCCATTTATAACCAACCATTTAAATGAAAACAAACATTTATAAACGATATTTGGGAATTTGGGCGTCGTTCTTTCCAAACTACTTCCTGCTGATAGGGGGCGCTGTCATGGGGATCCTAAGAAGATGCAGAAATCTTGGCTGTAGTCTGCGAGGCTGCTTTGTTCAAGCTGTTTTGAATATTGGATCACCAGCGACTCTGTTTCAGGGGGCCTGGCTTGATCAAACCACATTAGTCTGGAAGGAATCCACAGCTTTTCAATTTCTGGGGAAACAAAAATAGAAATCCTTTTCCCCAGTAACTTGTCCTTGAACTTAAATGTTGGAGTCAAAGCATTTTTAAAATATATAAATTGAATTAATCCAGCAGTATTTCCTTCAACAGTTGTTGTTTCCTCAGCAGTCAAATGATATAAAGACAATGTAATGCCATACAGTATCCAGATTCTCTCTGAGCTTTTCATCTTTATGTGGCTTTATTATTACTCTGTTTCTTTTACTTTTTATTTTTTGAGACAGAGCTTCTCCTTGTAACTCTTATCTGCCCTGGAATTAACTTTGCATACCAGGTTTACTTTGCAAATCACAAGAGATCTGCTTGCCTCTGTCTCCCAATTGCTGGGATTAAAGGTGTGTGCCACCACACCCAGTTCCTCTTTGTCTATTTAAAACCATTTTTTTTTCATGTCTACGTATATTTTAAAACACACTGTAAACCTTTAGAGGTTTTTCTTAATATGAATCTGTCTTTACTGTAAATTTTTATCTTTTTCTGGCCATGAGTCTTTATCTGTTAAACAACAACATTGTTAAAATGAAAGTATTTGTTTTTGCCACGGTTTACCAAAGATGGTGGCGGATACTTTTACCGCCAGCACTGAGAGCTATGCTCACCGCCTTGGTCTGTGCTGCCACCCAGAAAGCATGCTGCCGGCTTGGAGATGTGGTCACTGCCATTGCCATCTCTCATACACACCAATAAATTGTTAGCAGAGTTATTTGAAAGCTGTGCGGTTTTTTGCCGCTCAAGCTGAGTCAGGAATCTTCCCTTAAAGGAGCCGCGCGAATATCTGCTTGTCTCTAGCAAAGCAGAGTTCAACTGAGAAAAATGCTGTTACCAAGAAACCTTGCTTATCTCTGTTCTTTTGTTTCTAAAACCCTTTTTTAAGCTTTTGTTAAATTTTAAGTGGAAGTTCTTATTAACCACATGGGCGCCATTTGTAACGAGTACGGTTTTTCTGCCTGCCGCCGCTGGTCTTGACCCGCCGCCACGCCGCCAGCCCCAAATAACACACAGAGACTCTGTATTTGATACTGTTGGCCCGGTTACTTGTTACTTATCGGCTAGCTCTGCCTTAATTATTAGCCCATTTCTGCTGATCTATGTATTTCTCTTACCGGGGAGCCGGCGGCATACTGCTTTCTCCAGACTCTCCATCTTGACTCCTCCTTCCTACTTCCTATTTCCTCCTTGTCTCCTAGTCCCTCCTATCTTCTTTTCCTATTGGCCAACAGTGCTTTATTATTAACCAGTATGAGAAACATATACAGAATGACATCTCCCATCAGGTTTTTGTTTGTTTGTTTGTTTGTTTGGCTCATTCATTTATTCATTTATTCATTCATTCAAAAACATTTACTGGGACTGAAGAGATGTCTCAGCAGTAAGAGACCCTTTTATTTTCTAGAGGACTAGAGTTTGGTTCCTGGCACCCACATCAAGTGATGTAGAACTTCCTGTAACTCCAGCTCTAGGGAGACCCAATGTCTATGATCTCCATGGGCATCTGCACTCCCATAACCCTCACAGGTGCACATGCATGAGCAAACACACATATAATTAAAATAGTTATTTAAAAAGTATTTACTAAGCACCTGCTGAAAGTGATGTGGGGTGAACAAGACAAAGAGTTTCTGTCCTTACAAAGTTCCTATCTTGGTATCTGAGACAGGTAATGAGCTGCACATAACTGCCAGTCTACGCATCCCTCCAGGGATTAATCTAATTGGGGCTATGAGTAAATGAAGGTAGAAAAGCTGGGATCAGGTGGTTCGCACTTTCTGATGGAGAAGCTGCAGCACCCTGGAAGCTCAGAGTGTTTGTTACATACAGTTGAGCAGGGAGTTGGGGTTATTATCCATACAGACAAACAAGGAGACATGTAGGATGAGGCTAACAGCCAGCTTGAGGCCAGCTAAACATGCACATTCTCAACTTCCTCTTGAGCCAACCTGAAGTCTGCCTCAAGGCCTAGAGACCACCAATGTCCTGATGACCTGGGCCATTCCAGCTTGGCACCACCCCTGGGTCCCAGGATGGGATATAAGAAGCCTGCTTATACCCTCAATAAATGAGTCAGCTTTTGCTTTTCACCTGGCTCCCAGAGTCTGTGCTGTTGATTTCATGCCTTATCACTCCTTCCCCCAAGAGGTTACCTGTTTGAACTCATTCCCTGCAACAGAGACAGTCATACAGCTGAACAAAAAGAGAGGGTTAGCTAACTTCAGTAGGAGCAGTCTCTGTAGAGATGTCTTCAGGCCAAAAATGTCCAGGGAGAAAAACTTATGAAGTCATTTTCTGCATCCATTCTCAGCATCTGCACATAGACCCATCCCTCTGAGCCTCACTTGGAGAAGGCTTTGCCTCTCTCAGGGTCTGAGATACTGGAGTCAATGACATGGCTGTGCATGTCAAACAATGCACATTCATTCATGACTTCTCTTGCTCCCTGCAAATAAACCAGTGCCCAGCTACTGCAGTGAGATGACATGGGGCTGAAGTGTATACATCACTGATGTGGTGTCCAGTATAGAGTAAACATCAAGAAGTGTGAGCTGTTACCAATATCATATAAATGTGAAATGTAAGTAATTTCACCCAATAGCATCCAATAGGTATATGGTGAAGACGAGATGAAATTAGGGTCCATGCTGTTTATGGCTTCCCTTTTCTTGGTGATTAGTTGGGCATAATCAATGCCTCCTTGTCAGTAAATGAGGTGGGAACATTTGAGTTAAAATAGGCAGCTTGCATCTTCAGAACACAGAAGCCCAGTCAAAAGCCTTTCCCCATCCCATGTCAGTTTGCTAAACACCTAGAAGAGATGTGTTGGCCTTCAAGTAGGAGCTATTTAACTTTGGATAAACTGAGTGGGAGAAATTAGCAGCTTTCAAAGGGCCATTTTATTCAGTCCTTAGCCCAAAGAGGAAGACAAGAACCTGGGCCATAAATAGAGGATCTGACAAGACTCACACCAGCATCCATCTATCAAAGCCTGGTATGGAGTAATGCCCTGTACCACTCTTACATGCAAGAAGGAGCAAGTAAGAGAGAAAAAAATAAAAATACATGCAAGGCACATCTACCTTTTGAGCATCTTGCCATATGATTTTCATAGAACCAACTAGGCAGAAAGCATGGAGGATGACTCAGTCACTGAAGCATTTCCTTTACACATACCAGGAAATGAGTTCTATCAACAGAGCCACACAACAGTGTCAGTCACAGTGGTCTACACCTGTCATGCTGGTGATGGAGAGGCAGGGACAGATGGACACCTGGGCTCATTTCACAGCCACCCTAACCTACTGCTGAGCTCCAGGTCACAGAGAAACTACCTCATAGGAGGTGGATGGTGTTCTGGAGGATGACATCTAAGGTTGTCCTCTGGCCTTCACATGAATGTGTACACCTGTGTATGCTCACCTGAGTGTGCACACACATGCAAACACACCCACACAATGCACCCACACATATATGCACATGCACATTCACATGTACAACATGCATGTGTACACACACATATAGAAGTAAATAGAGCAAAAGGTCTACTATTATTTGAGTTAGACAAGTGAGTGACCATATAATTTAGCATCCAGTGTGGGACTTTGTGAGGTACTGAGGGAATAGTATTAGACCTGTATCAAACAGAAGACTGTCCTAGTTGGCAATGTGGGACACAAGTTCATCCCAAGACACTCGGGCTTTGATTTTATTGATTTTTTTTTAGTACTCATATATCTTTTGGATAAGAACGAGATTATGTTTATAAAATGTGCCTGAAGTAACAATATGCTTTTGTGTCTTGCCATGGTGACTGAAACATGGAAACTATCTTGGATCCTCCTAGCTTTGTAAGAAAGATCCTACAGTAGGACTTACAGGGGCCAGGGAATTATGTACAGAATAACCTCAGACATCAAAGAAACTGTAATCTAGCTAAAGAGGAGAAGCCATGTAGAATCAACCTTAAGACAGGAAATGACTGTGCTGTGAGATAGGGCCTCAGAGTAGTACAAATCCAAGTGGGAATCTGAGGAGACAGCTTTGAGAAGGCAATTTGAGTTGTCCACTTCCCTGGGTGACAAACGTTGACATGCAATGTTGAGAAAGGCGAAGTAACTGAGGATATGAACAAAGGTTAAGACTGATGGCCTGGTTGGAATTTGGGAATGATGAGTGGTTGAAAATAAACGTATTTGGAGGTAAGAGTCAAGGGGCACTGTGGTGGAAAGTTGTGAGTACCACAGTGTTGAATGTGAAAGATGACCTTGTGATCTGAGAAAAAAGAGTAAAGAAGGCTTGTCACAGTCAGGTCAGGTCCTATGCTCAAGCAGTCTACATGGCTCGGTATTCAGGATCATACTCTTCTTAGTGGGGGAAGGACTCACTTTAAACCCCTACCTGTGCTATTAAAAGTAGTCCCATTTCTTGAAATGAATTGGCTTCACATAGTGATGCAGAGGTGGCAAGTGGAGAAAAGTTCATGAAAGCCTGTCGACGCTTCAGATTCTCTGAAGACCTAGTAGGAAACAGGATGGGTGAGACATTTTACGTGGGAGGCTAATGGATGGTCCCAGTAGGGTCTTCTGGGAAACTAGTTGAAAGAAGTACAGAACCTTCTTCAGTGGGCCTCAAAGAAAAGAGAAGAGTTAGGAGATTGCTGGGTCCTGTTGTCTGGGACCATTCCAGAGTTCTGGCCTTCCAACTTCTGGGTACATGGTCCAAACTCCAATAAGAGGAGCCAGGTGTACAGTTCCTCTGGAACCATAAGAAGGTGCATCAAGGCTGTCTTTAAAACAATGGCCCTGAAGGGGCACAGCAAAGGGAGGAGTCACCGTTCTATACAATCACAACAAATTAGTAGGTTCCATGGAGAACTAGATTGTAGTGGTCCTTCAGAGTCATCCTACTTGGAAATGGGGGAAGCCTTTGAATACCATCCCCTTATAGCCATAGACAAGTTACACATGCAGAATTCTCTGGAGAGAAAGCATGAGAGTACATGAAGTGGGTCTGTTCTGTTGGGGACAATGACAGGACACTCACTTGAGAGATGGCAGCTGACAACATTTCTGGGACCAGTGAGAATGATGATTGAAACAGTGAAGGGGAAGTCTAAGGCATCTACCATGATGTGTGCCATTCCAGTGACTCTCAAATTCACATGGTGCATAAAAATCAGATGGGGTGCTTGTTACAAATGCAGACCGATGGACTCCATCTCTGGAGTTCCTGATCCGTTTGTATTTCTAACAATTAGTCAGACAAAGCATTTCCCTAACTTGGCTCATCATAAGTCTCATCTCTGAGATTCTGATACACCAGGTCCCCATTAGGGTCTTGGAAGCCTGGGCTGGGCATGTAGCCCAGTTGCTGAGCTGCTTGGCTAGCATACACAAAGCCCTGGATTTATTTCCCAGCAAGGTATATACCAGGCCTGTAAACCTAGATGCAGGCAGAAGGATCAGAAGTTCAAAAGTCATCCCTCACTACATAGGGGGTTCAAGACCAGCCTGACCTAGAAGACATACCTCACTTCCCCAAAAGGGAAGCTTTACTCCCAACAAGGATCCTGAAGATTCCAATGGAGAAAGTCCATGAACCACACTGATGATTGTGTCCTACAAAATATGGAGAGGAAGCAATTCCCTTGATGTGAATCTGAAGTAAATGTAAAGGATATAGTATAAAAAAACATGTATTTGCCACCTGTGTATGTGAATAGATACATAACTTGAAATGTTATTAGCAGCTCAGGGAAAATGTCACTAGGAGAAAAAGGTAAAATTCCTCCATAAGGTGAAAATTCACGGTGATTCTTCTTATTTATCATTTTCAAAATGAGGTTTAATTTTCCATGACAATAGCTGTATCAAATGGCACATCACAAACACATAATTTTCCTTTGGAAAAAATTCAATATACCGTTCACCTCCAGGGCCTCCACTCTGCAGTGGGATGGTTTGTGTAATTTCCCACCTTCGTGGCATTCTTCGAATTCCTATTGGTAATTGTGCATGATTTGTTATGAGGGGAAACTCACATCAATTCAAGCATCGAGTACTGCAAATTATGAACACAAATAAAATGGGGCAATTGTCTGCTTCTGCTGCCTTGTCTGACAAGCTCATTTTATTTATTTTGACCTTGAAAATGAAACCAGGTTATAATCAATTATGCAGTCACTATGAGACAGATTTGAATATGGTCTTTGTTCAACTTGTTGACGTTGAAATTATTATACTCCAAGTAAATAAGAGCATTTACAAGACCACTGCATCTCATTCTCTAGGCATCAGAGTATATTATTGCTACAGCAGAAGGTTGTTAGTGCTCATTTGTTAATTCACAAACTTATTCACTGTCTGCTGACAGCCAGTAGCCTCTTGGTGTATAACAAAGATTTAGTGAATACATTAGTAGTAAGTTCTCTAGAACATAAGAACTCCTCAGCCATTGTTTTTAACCATTTTTACAGTATCAGATATGAATCCCTTCTCATGGAGTTGGCCTCAAAAATCAATCAGAGAGCATTTGGATGTCCCAATAACAGTCAAGCCACTATTGTACCAGGGGGTACATATTGTCTAATAGACAGATACCATAGTTTTTAATATTCTCAGGTAGGTAGAGACTCTGATGCCTTTTTTCCCCAGCAGCCTGTACTACAACCCTGGCATTCTGAAAGTTGGCTGGCAGGAAGGAAGCTTCAAGTTCCATTCTAGTTTGACTTCTCTGTAGTTTGCACCATGGTGAATGATGTCTTCAGCAACGGGGTTTTAGCAGCTATCTCTGGTTGGCAACCAAGAGGAATGCAAAGAGCCTGTATTGTTTTGGGAATCTCTGTGACCTCCCTGACCAACAACTCATGAGGAAGTATCCCATACCTAATACAGGGATTTTTGTTTAATAGCCTATGGCTATTAGGCTCAGCATTATTTAACCATGTGGGCAATTACTTTTCTAACACTCTCTTTTTTTCAGTTAGCTCATTGTTTTGACTTGTAATTTTAAAGACTTATTGAGTGATTAAAAATAATTCATTGATGAGAATAAGAATCACTTATTTGGAAACTGGCTGTACATCGTTGCTGCTGTTGTTGCAAAAAAATATCCATCAGCACCATCTTACTTTCTTGCTTGCATTGTCAGTCATCTCCAAGGCCCCCATAGTGCATTTGCGGTTGGAAGTGCTAACTGTAACATCTGGGCTCTTCAAGAATGCTCACTTGGCTTGTGATGGTAACTCTTGCATCCGCCAACATATCTATAGCCATTTCCCAGGGGAATGACCAGAGAGGATGATGTCAAGCCCAGGTACTTGTATGTTCTTATAAAAGAGAGAAACAGAGTCATTGGACCCTGTCAGGTGAATAAACAGAACTGGGATTTAGTGACCCTGTTTCTCTGATGAGCTAGCAAAAGTCTAAATATCCCAAAGAGCAGGCTGAGTGACTAAGATGCAAACCCTCAGTCACCAGCTTCTCTAACTCCTTTGTGATCATGAGCAAGTTGATGGCTCCATCTGAACTTCAGTTTCTTCTAGGTACCTAGAAAGAGGATTGTATCAAACAGAACTACCAGCCCAAAGAAGAGGGATTAATACATCTTTATTTTCTCCTTATTTATGAACCCATTGGATTTATCCATGGCCAGGAACAGTTGCTAGGGTAGTTCTTGCCATGAAACAAGTGACAGTAACCACAATAAAACATTCTCTTTTACGGACAGGACAGAGTCGAGCGGACACAGACAATGAAAGCATATTTGTGGGATGAGCCTTGCCAAGTCACTTTGATGTTTTGTTCTACAACAGCAAAGCCAGATGGAGATGATGAAATGACGAGCTGGGTGTAAAACTATGAGGCAAAAGTATTTTTTTCACATTTCTTTTACCCACATGAATATTCAGCAAGTTCCAGAAGAGCAGAGCTCTGACTCAGGGCTCACAGATCAGACAGCCCTGCCCAGACCTCCAGAGTCCTTATGCAACATTTGACTCAGAGTTAAAGACAGCAGCAAGTTGTATGCATCTGATTTGGAGGCCTCAGATAACACTCCGGCTTATCAGACCCTGATCAGAGGGAGAGGAGTCCAGAAACACATGGGAAGACCTGGCCCCTCTGACCTTCCCACTATGATGTTTAGGAACAAGTAGGCTCAGGGCACGTGAGGAGAGGCATGAAAGAGAGGTGAATGTGCCTGAGTTCAGTGGGAGACACATTTATCAAACCCATCCCACATGCCAGACATTGTGCTGGGAGCAGGGAGAGCATTAGGAATATCACAGAGATCAGAAGGAACATGGTCTCCAAAGCCAGACCTGTTGCAGAACACAGGCCTTTTGTAAATTAACATCAACACATTCAATCTGTGCATGACCTTCCTTTTATGTGTTGCAAACTGCAAGCAATAATGCAGCTATTGTTTGTTTTGACCCCAGACATTATGTAGAGTATAATCACAGTGGTTTTGTATTCAGTATTGTACCAGATTTGGAAACTCACTTGTCTAGCTTTAAAAATCATAGCTCAAGTTATATGTCATCATAGTAATAAAGATGATAAACAGCAGAACCCTGGAATTCCGAACTTCTGGATTGATATGAGAATTAAACAGAATAATTCCTAAAAATCACAAAATTTATGGCCAGTTCCCTGACTCATATTGGGCAGTACCCAAATCCATGTCCAAACAGAGGATAGTTGCTCCAACCAGACCAGCCAAGTCTTGAAGATAATTAGGCAACCATCAATAAAATGATGGAATCCCTGGGTTGGAAGGGACTTTAAAAGGTCCCTTGATCACATCTGGGAGTTCAACCACATCTGTCATTACTTCAAGTCCAGTGCTCTTACTCTGTCTAAGAATGTTTAGGATGAATCAATCTTTTCTCCTGCCTTTCACTAATGCCTAAAATCAGAATTACACTTTGATTTAAAAAAAAAAACAATGTTGCATATGTATGCCAGCAAGAGATATTTCCCTCCTAACCTTAGTCGAACTTCAAACAGAAAATGTCCTCACAGAAAGGCTGGCCAGATGCAGGTATATATCTCTGGGAGTTGTCCTGGTTTCTTTTTAAAGCAGGCAATGAATATACTTCTTGACACATGCACATAAGATTTGTAGCAAAAACACCTTTCTTTCATGTAACTGATTTCCCTTTAATCCCCAACCTTAATGTATATCATCCTTGATGCATACTCTCACGTGGGCTTTGAACTAGTGAGCGCTAACTCTGAATAATGAAGAAAGAATTGACAGTTTACTTTATAGCTGAGTTCGGGGTGCATGGGGTTGAGGGGTAATGGCAGTATAACTGTTCACCTTTCACCTGGACACAAGCAGGTAAAATAGGGAAGTGCTTAGTAAGAGGCAACAGTAAGTTAAAACCCAGAGGCTGCATGATCCTCACGCATTTGCATTCCTAAGTCTATAAGGCAGAGGCAGTGTTTAAAATAAAAAACCATCACCAAGACAGAAAAACTGCGAGACTTCTATCGCAGCATACCGAGGTGCAAACCTTTTAATGAAAGATGTAATTCTTGGGCTGTCTACATCTTACTATAGTCTCACGCAAAACACTTTAATGCCTAGCATAAATTATGTTAGACTTTCTTAGCATGTATTACATTTTTTAATCATGGTGTTTGGTTCTATTTTCTGTTTGAGTCCAGGAGAGCAATTTCCAAATAAAGCCTGATGCACTCTGTTTGTCCTCCCTCCCTGTGTCTGGTCCCCCCCCACACACACTCCTATCTGCTTCCAAGTCCCCTTTCTGCTCTGTAGCCGGCTCCCGCCTCACCTCCAGGGTAACTAGAGCTCCTGGTGTATCCTTAGTTGGAAGGTGCAATGTGGTGATTGGTCAGAAAAGAGAATAGGGGCAGCTTTTCCCTGGACAGGATGCTCGAGAGAGAGGTCATCAAAAATGTTCCAAGCCACTGTGCAACAGGGCAGCTACATCAAGATGGGAATGTGGAACAGAACCCCACCCTCCTCCTAGCAAATATCGTACTCACAATGAGCTGTTCATACCCACCTGACTCTTGAGGACACAGCTGAATTGAGTTTTAATTGTTCACATAAGAGACCTGGGGTAAGGGATGGCTCAGGGAATAAAATAAAGCTCATGCTGTGTAAGTCTGAAAGAGTAGTTCAGGCCCTTGTCACCTACATAAAAGCAGGGTGGGTATGGTGAGTGAGCTGCTGTAATCCAGCACTTTGAAGGCAGAGAAAGGGGACCCTTGGGGCAAACTGGATGGCTAGACTAACAAGAATCAGTGAGCTCCAGGTTCAAGGAGAGGCCTCACCTCAGTAAATAAAGTGGATGATAGAGGAAGATGTCTAAGGCCAACTTTTGGCTTCTGCACACACATTTGCCTACACAGAGATAAACATGTGTGTGCTTTCTCTCTCCCTCCCACACACATACTCACACACACACACACATACCATATGCATGTGCACAAAAGGCTGTTCACACGGAAAGGACAAAGCAAGGGTCCAGTGCAGGGGTATGCTGCTGCTCGGACTCCATGCTGCCGCTGTAGCCATCCTTAGGAAGCACTGAGAAAAAGGACGTTTTTAGAACATACTATACTGTTTCCTTTTCTTCCTCTAAGACAAACTTCACCATTCATATGTGCCCACAACATTGTCCTTAAGCTTTATGTGTGTGTGGTACCTCACACATAAAGCTCAGTGCCTTGCATCTGCTAGGCACACACTCTACTACTAAGCCACATCCCTAGGCCTCACATGCTGTTTTCACATCAAATGTCACAATGGAGTATGGTTGCTGCCCAATGTCTTCCTTGGCTAGATATAACCACATCTGACTTATATACCTGAGAATCCAAGGGCATGGAAGAGCGATGTTATGCTCAAAGTCAGTAGAGCAAATGAATAATGTATCCCATGGGAAAGATGTGAGATATATACCCTGCTATTTAAATAATTTATATTTCTATTTCATTGTCTCCAAAGCATATATGTAGAAGTAGGAAAGATACTCCTTGATGGTGACACAATTCTGTACTCTATGTTCTAGATAATATGCAATGATAGTGAAATCCTGGATGAATTTATCAATTTTTAATTCAGGAGGTTGGCAACATGGCTGCATTTCAGGTTTTGCTGGGGGAAGGGAATGCATAATTTAACATATTTTTCTGTAGGATTTCCCCTTTTTGACTAATGGAAAAAATATGCAGTTTTTACTTATTTATCTGTAACCGTGGGTGGGCTGTATTTTTTCAGCTGGCTCTTCCTATCTGGGTTTAGGGCCTAAATCGGGGCTTGGTCCAAGGTTAGCTGAAGCCCTGGATGAGACGCTGTTGGCTTGTGTTTCAGTGACTATTGATTCTGGGGCTGTGCCAGGTCTCTGGGGATTGGAAAGATTCCCTATCTGAGGCTACTTGGCTACAGAAACCCTTCCTCCAGCCCTTGCCAACTAAAACACAGTAGGAGCAAGTGTTGTGTGGCAACCGGGTATAAACACAACAGTTGGAATGCTTCAGAAAGAAGCCTGGATTTCCTGGGTAAGTGTATTCAATGTTAAAACAACAATAACAGTGTTAAAAACACATTTGGGGATTGTTAGAATGCCTTGCCCACTGGTTCTCAGTATTACTTAGAGGCTTATTAGACTCAATGGTGTCTCTGAGAACTATTTCCTCAGGGCCTGTGCTGGAGACTACAGACACACAAGTAAGATCAGATGAAAACCTGAACTAAAACAACACCTCAAATAGGGTATATACAATGTCAATTAAGTCCTTGGCTTAGCTTTAAAAGTATGAGATAATGAGAGAGGCATGGGAGGAGACTTGGATTTGACTTTTGAGTATAAACTCTGAGCTTGAATTAAGCATTCCTCTAAGCCCGAGGACAAAAGATCCCATAATGTTTTCTACCCTAGGACTACCTGGATGAGTCAAGGGCATAATCAACCTCCAGCCCTGGAAAACATGTCAAAATCTTAAGCCAGTCATGGTGATTTATGCCTGTCACCTCAGTGCTTGAGAGACAGATGCAGGTGAATTGCTAATGACTGAAGGCCCATCTATTGGTATGGTAGTGTGTGTGTGTGTGTGTGTGTGTGTGTGTGTGTGTGTAGTGGGTGTGTGGTATGTGTATGTGTGTTGTCTATGTGTGTATGTTGTGAATTTGTATGTATGTTTATATATGCATGTGTATGTGTGTTATATGTGGATATGTTTGTTTGTGCATGTGTGTGTGTATGTGTGTGTGTGTGTATCTGTATGTGTTGTTTTTGTGTGTATGTTGTATATTTGTCAAAATCTTAAGCCAATCATGGTGGTTTATGCCTGTCACCCCAAAGTTTGGCAGACAGATGCAGGGGATTGCTAATGAGTAAGGGCCCATCTATTGGTATGGGGTGTGTGTGTGTGTGTGTGTGTGTGTGTGTGTGTGTGTGTGTGTGTGTGTGCCTTAGCCTTAGTTCTGAGGAATATTACCTTATTTGGAAGTCAGGTCTTTACAGATGTAAGCAAGTTGAGATGAAGTTATCAGGATTCACTCTTCCAATAAAAGGAGTCACAGAGAAACCTCTGTGAAGGGCACAGGTGTAACAAGACAAGGTGTATTCAGGACTAAGGAAACTGATAAGGAAAGAGCCTTCCCCTGCAGGCTCCACCTCACACTGATGGTCTTGAGGACAAGCCACCAACTTTGGTATTTTGTTAGAACAAACCCAGGAAATGAATACATATTCTTGCCCCATGTCTCCTGTGCATAGGCACCTCCTGACTTCTCTGCAAGAAAGAAGGTGTGTTTTACATACAAGATATACTGTTAGCGGACAAGACAATGAAAAGGAGCAAAGTTAAAAGGTAACTTCCTGTGGCCACGGAGGAGGCTGGGACTCAGGCCAGTGGGTTAGCCTAGTCTCACAGGTCTAGCCCCATACAATATTTCTATGAGTTTGTATACAGCCATGGTTCCCCCCTCAATATCCTAGAGTCATGTTGACTGTCTTCTGATGCCCAGTGACTCTGCCCCCTCCCTGGGGCCCTTCTAGGATCTCCTTCAGATTCTAGGATGTCCAGGGATTGCATGAGATGCACAGCTGAGCAGCTGTTTCATCTGAAAATGCCTTCTCAATTTCTGATTCTCTCCCTAGCAACCAACCTTTGATGCAAGAAAAGAAGAAAATGAGGAGATGGGGCCTAAAACTAGTAGAGAAAGGCCAGCTGCTCACAGAGACACAGTGGAGGTCAAGCCCTGATAGCAGACCAGGCCAGCACAGCTGCTGGGGCCAGTTGGTGGTACCAAGGCTCAAATGAGCCTCCAAAGCAAGGCCCTTAAGCAACATTGTTTCCGTCATTATTGCTGGGAATTGGGCAGTGAAAGGCAGCATTAAGAAGAGTGATAACTGCTTTACCTCTCAGAGTGTCTCAACTTGAGCCCTACAAGATTACTACAACCTGTGTGGCACAATTATAGCCACTTACAAAAATAAATCACAAACCCAGAAATAAAATTATTTACTCAAAGGCTTATACCTAATAAGAAATATAACCAGGGGTCAAACTCAGGTTTGTTTATTTGTTTGCAGCACTGGACTCTTGACCACTGTCCTCCAGCCCTCACTAAAGAGTTCATTTTGCCACACATAGAGGAGAACTCATATTTGACAGCAGATTTTGCATATCACCATTGGCTTAAGTGTCCACCACTTTTGACCAGGTCAAGGTACCTCAAGTATAGCTGAGACTAGGTAGTGATGAACCCTAGAGTGGTACTTCACATTCTGCAGGATTTTGGAGGTTGGTGCATCACAGAGTAGTTAGCCTGAATGTTCATTGCAAGTTGAGTAGAAGATGGACCATACCATGAACTGGCATTTTGAGTGATTTTTTTAAAATCAGAAACCCATGTTTTCTATTGCCAAGCAACCTTAAAAGATTAGGTACTGTTCTTCCTCTTTCCTACCCTTTTCTCTAGTTGATATAGAGGAAAGTTTCCAGGTATGATTCAGATTTGTTAAATAAGATTTGCCTTTTATCATCTGGCCACCTGTAAGAGTTAGAATGCTCTTAACTCTTGTATCTGTGTTTAACCCAGTCACTTCTGTTTGGTAAAAACCAATGCTCTCAAACATTCTGCCTCCTAAAAATCAGTGTAAATCTGATTCTACCAACATGTACCAGGATAATAAGATCTGAGAGGTTATCATGGTACCAGACATGATATGAACAATAGCTATAAATGTGACCAGTGATTGATTCAACCATTCACAACAAGATTCCTGGGGAAAATGAGCTATTTAATTTCCTCATGTACTCCAGTATATTCTAAAGCATCTTCAGTTTGGGGATTTTTGTGTGATAGTATATGCATTATTGGAGCCTGAAGAAAAAAAACTCAATTTTGTTACTGCTTCCATTTCAGTCCCAATGCTCCATCATAGAAAGGCCCTTGGTTATTAACCTGCATGTATCACCTGTGAACATACACCTAACACTTCCCTAGGCCTAGGAACACAAAGTCCTACAAACTAAGTGGCTTAAAAAAACAGACACTTACTTCCTCTTGTTTCTGGAATCCAGAGGTCTAGAAAAATTCAAGGTGCTGGCAGGGTTGACTCCTTCCAGAAGCCACTGAGAGTAAATCTGCTCCATGCTTCTCCCTTGGCTTCTAGTGGCTGTAAGGTTGCCTTGGTTTGTTAATCTTCACTCTGATCTTGTGTTTCTTGCTTTTTCTTCATATCTCTGTCTTCACATGACTGTTTTCACAAAGACACTACTCATATTGGATTAGGGATTTATCTTAGGCCTGTATAACCATGTTTTAGCTCTTTACATCTGAGTGGCTTAAATTCGGAAATGCTAGGGGCTAGAGCCTCTATGTCTTGAGTGCGGGGGGGGGGGGAGGTGGATGGCATAATTCAACTCCTAACAATATCCAAGGAGACAAACATTAGTGTTCACTGTAACTATTAGTTACAAAATACAGAAACTATAAGGTAGGTCATGGAGATTTTGATTATAAGAAATAATTTAGCTGGGTATGGCAGTGCACGCCTTTAATCCCAGAACTCAGGAGGCAGAGGCGGGCAGATCTCTGTGAATGCAAGGCCAGTTTGGTCTACATGGTGAGTTCCAGGACAGAAAGGGCTACACTGAGAAACCCTGTTTCAAAAAACCAAAAGGGAAAAGTGGAAACAAAAGTTATTTATGAGTAAAATAGTCACACCAAAATGGAGCAGGCATGATCATGTGCCACAGAATGACATTTCTTTTTAGTCAAGCTGTGTGTGACTCCAAAGAGTTCATTACCTCGTGACTGCACACCCATCTTAGTTTATATACATGCACTTAATGATGCTTGTACAATGATAACATCAATTAACTATGCATTTCTTAGAACACGTCTCTGTCACCAAATCACACATTACTGTATAAGGTAGAAGAGTTGAATAATGTCAATATGCATATCATCCAGCTTCAGAAATAGAACCTACCAGTAAACACACACCTCTATCGGTCTTGCCCTAATCTTGTACTCCTTCCTTCTTTATGAACAAAACAAACTAGTCCCCTGCTTCACAGAGCCAATATTTCAAGGGGGAAGAATGAGAGATAAATACCAGTAAAAACTGAAGAAAAAAATATCAGACCAGGAAGGTGGTGGATTAAAATATGATGTGATGGCAGACAGACATTGAATGGCTGTTTGCATGAAAATGTTGTGGAGGTCTTTCACTAAGTGCTAATATTTAAGCTGAGATCCAAGTGAAAGGAGGGAGTTGAGTACATGAAGATGAGGAAGAAACACTCTGGAATAAGAGATGAGAACATCCAAAGGTCCCCAGGCAAGACAAATTTGGTTGGTAAAATCTGAGTTGGCAGACTTTGTAAGAGAAGGTGAGAGTAGGCGGCAGAAATGGGCTTTCAGAACCAGAGGGACAGCATTAGGCTTTGCTCTTAGAGCTGAGAGGCAGTGATGGTTGTTCACCAGGAAGTCGAATGACCTCATATGAGGAAGGAAGGGCTGATGAGAGAGGATGTGATGGGGACTAGAAGCTGCAAGTGGAGATGGGCACAGCATGGCTGAGACGTTCTCTGGAGGATCATCAGGGCGAAGGCAGGCACTGGATGTGTGAAAGACAGGCAGAGAAGACAGAACTGCTATATTGGGGCTGAACAGCTGCATGAGTTGTATTTTAGAAAGGGAGAGAAAGATTTACAGAAAATCAAATTTAAGGAGGGTGTGAATCACAAGCTTGTTCTTGATGAGATACTTACTTATCAAGTGAGGATTTTAAGAGATTTACATGTGTGTGTATGTGAGCCTGGGTAAGTTCATGTGCACCATGTGTATGGAGGAGCCCAGAGGGAAGCTAAAGGAAGGTGTCAGATTCCCAGGAACTGCAGTCACAGGGAGTGTGAGTCACCAAATGGGTGCTGGAAACTGAACTTGCATCCTCCATAGAAAAGTGTAGAATCTTAACTGCTGAGCCAGCCTTTCAGCAACCTCGAGTGAAGATTTTAATATCTACTTGCATTATAATCTTTGTTCTTTGTTTAAAAAAAAACAGTCCCATCCCTCACTGTAATAGCCAGCTTTGCATTAGCCAAGATCTTTTCTCTAGTTGAACAAATTTTGTGACCTCTTCCCCTTTGCTTCCTGTTTATTAAATACTCCATTCCTCATCGTGTGTTTTTGGCATTGGCTGTGTAAATGAGCCAAAAGGTCTACCTCAGGTGCCATTTCTCAGATGCTACCTGCCATATTTTTTAAAGCAGGGCCTTTCACTTGCCTTAGAATGCACCAATTAGACTGGGCTGACTAGCCAGTGAGACCAGGGATCCTCCTGTCTCTGTATCCCCAGGGACAACATCACCATGCCCCTGCTTCTTCTTGTCCTCTCTTTTTCTAAACATGGGCTTGAACAGCAAGGACTTTACTGGCTGAGCTATGTTCCTTGCCCCCACGTAATTTATTCTTTATTTCTTTGCTCACCTGCAAAATAGACCAAACTCACCTTACAGAGCTCTACTAGATTTTAGAATGAGGTGATATATGTATCCCACTACTTGGCACATGGCAAACTCTAGGTAAATGTAATAGTCTTTGACTTCCCCACCTGAGGGGCTAAATTACAAAACCCACAAAGGACCCAACTTCAAGAACTGACTTAAGATCTTAGAAAGCCTCTGTAGAAATTTCCCTGGCTTCATTGCTTACATTAAATCCAAACTTTTAAAAGCTATTAAGAGGCAATGGATGATTTGACTCAGCTATGTAACATGAGGCCGTATAATTAAACATATATATCCTGAAATTAATTTTACATCCGCTTTTATAATACAGTTCACTTATATAGAATAACACATGGCTTTTGATTGAACAGCTGACTACTATTCAATCAAACAGCTCAAGATCGACCATAAAAATGGGAATATGCAGCCTCAGCATCAAATCTGGTTGTTGGATTTTAATATTCACTATCATACTCTTACCTGGGTGACATAAAAATGGATGAGAGAAATATTAAGAAAATGTAAACGTTTAAGTAGATCACAATTCTACTTAAATGATATTGGGTCATCTAAATTTATTGTAAACATGACAAGGGAAATTTAAAGATTTGTCTTTCAAAGTATGATCACCAGGGCTGAGATAATTTTGGCTTAAAAATTTCAATTATGAAAATAAAAAAAAACTTTTATAGGCTTTTGACTTTATTAGTTTTCATATTTCTTCTTTTATCTTCAAAATAAAAACTACTGAACTTTATGACAGAAACATTTCTGAATCTCAACTACAAACAACCCACATTCTTGCACAGTTGAGGGAGGTGGGTAGGGGAAAGACTATCTACAGACCCAAAAGATAACCAGTTTCAAAACTCCACTCCAAATCGGAAAAGTTCTAGTGGGTAGCTTCAGATAGTTTAATTATTGCTAAGCCATGTAAGCAGTAATGGTCTGTACCCTATGAAAACTGCTTTAAATAATAGCTATAGTAGTTTGCAACAATGTTGTGGTGTAATTTAACTAATACTATTAAAGGACAGTCATGAGTAGTCCTTTAATGATCTTTGTACCCCCATTAAGTGTGTCACTGTCCCTAACATTCCTGAAGCTAATTGTAATTGTCTATATGAATGCATGGCGGTAGAAGGACCAGGTAGAAAGGTATAGTAGACAGTGGTATGTGTGACCCAGATTCCCTCCTTTGAATCAACATGCCATTCTCAAAGCTGTTACAAGTATCATTTATTGATTACCCAGAGCTGAGATTCTCCCGGGAATTTGTCTTTGACCAAATGGAAGCTGCCTTGCCCGGGGTTGCATGACCCTGTCAGGGGAAGTCCACATCTAAGCCTGGACAATAAAAATATTTAGCAAGCACAACTCTGGCTTAGATGTTCCAAATCAGGGACATCTCTGAAAAGACATCCCAGCTCCAGACCACACCTATAGGATCGTATGAGACTTCTGTTGTGATGACATCATGGCTCACTTCCTTTCCTCAGTGCCTGACAGGTGTTGCTTCCTGCTACATCCGCTTATGAGCCTTCTGCATGTCAGTCTGTCTGTCTCTTCACTGAGAACATGACCTAGAACTTGCCTATATTCCTATGTCTTCTATCTCTGGATCCCCTCCCTAGTAAGCTATAGAGGGGAGAACACACAAAGGTGAAGATCCTGATAACTCTCGCAGGCAGATTCTCACATGGATTGCCTTTATTCTTACAGGAGCCGAGGAACAAATCAGATAGATGCTCATGGTGAGTCAGCTCAGAAAGGGTGTGTAAACCTAACCCTCCAAGTCTTGGGGTCAAGTGTGGAACTATTATCCTCTCACTACCAGCGATCTCTATGGGGTTGGATACAGTGAACCTTGGCTTCTGCCCAGGCTCAGAGATGTGTGACTTTTACCTCCTGGGTTTCAGAGGACAAGGGGAGCAGTGAAAGGTCAGCCCCAAGTCTGTTGTGGTCATAGCAGACTTGGAGTGTAGCAGTGGTAAAGCACAGGCCTCCAGTTTAGAACGGAGTGAAGACACCGCATCATGGGTGGCCTTCAGCATTCCCATGCTCATCATTTAGGTTGGGCTCAACCATTCATCACATACAAGCAAGCATAGTGTTGAAATAGGCCCTGTTGACTATGGGATTAGGTGACTGAATAACTGAACCTTAGGTTTTCAAATATTACCATGAAGCTGGCAGAAGCTGATGCAGCTGGAAGAATGAGATGGCTTCATCCTTATCTCCTTGTAATGACTCTATGAAAAGTAGAATGAAACAGTCTATAAGCAACAATGTGGTCAATAAAGCCTTTTGAATATAACAGAACGGCCCACAGTGGCAGAGAATGTTTCTTTAACATCAGAGTGACTTATTTTTCCCAATGCAACAATTATTCTTACATTTGATGACCCCTAGGAAGTTATTTAGGTAGGATCAGCTATCAAAGATTCATTGACTTAAGTGACGAAAGACACCAGGAGGGTCAGGGAAAAGTCTTTAAATGTCATTAGGAATGGCTGGCGTCCTGCTGCTATGGTTTAGATATGAAGCGGGCCCCCACCAAGGCTCATCATACTTGACAAGGTGGTACCCAGTCGACGATGAAACTTTAAAAGGATGTGGCCCCCCTGGAGGAAGAAGGTTGCTAGAATGTGGCTTGGGGTGGCTGTATCTATTCAGGGGGTCACTCTGTGCCATGCTCTTCTTTGTAGGAAGACACACAGCACCTCCACACCTCCCTGCCCTGCCTCACTGTGAATCAAGAAGCAGTAAAAGCAAGGGCTGTGTACCAAAGTCTCTGGAGCCATGAGCCATGAGCCCAGATAAAAGCTTCCTCCTGAAATCTGTTTCTTTGCAACATTGTGTCACAATGATAAGAAAAGCAATCAGCCCATCTGATAAACCTGCACTCTACTTCCCTGACGTGGTTTCTTCTCAGCAGCATTCAAAAAATACTTAGGATATGAAACAATTCCATTCAACCGGTAAACTGATTTCATTTGATGGGGTAAACTCTGTGGAGAACTCGTTTGACTGGGAAAGTTGCTATGCCCCTCAAAACCCAAACTATTATCTGACAAGCTAAACAGCCCATAACTCTCTTTGCTCTTATTCTTGCCAAAATTTAAACAGTCATAAAACTCACTAGGTTTCCCCCTCTCCTTGACCATTAGGAAACCCAGAGCCTATTGCCATATTTAATTGCAGTGGCAATTTTCAGCCTAGATTTTCCTAATGAAACCATCTTCTTTCCCTGCCCCCGCCTTTATCTTACTATCCAACATACATTAACTATATACAATTTCAGGAAGGTATTTAAGGGTTTATTTTCAAGCTAGGTGTGGTGGCTCATGCCTGTAATCCCAGTACTGAGGACTGAGGCAGGATGAATGCTGTGAGGTGGTGGTCAGCCTGGGCTAGAGAATAATTTTCAAGACAGCCTGGGCTATGCAATATGAAGCTGTCTCAAAAAGTCAAGAATTAGAAGGAGTAACAAAAAAAAAAAAAGTTTATCCTTAGTAAAAGCCAAAGAATATTCTGGAAACTATTTTTATCTAGTTGGTTTAAATAATTTAAGTATGATGTGGAGGGGGTGAGGGACAAGTGATTTATAAGTTTGTAACTGATTAATAACTGAGCAGCAAGGAGAATTAAGAAGTTTAAGTTCAATCCTTCTCTGAAGATCACAAACTTGCTGAGGAGTGTATGAAGAAAGAGTGTATAGTCTACCACAGAGAGGACCTATGTGGAGTCTAGTTCCAAAAATGAATACACATGCACACGGGTCAGTTCTGTCAGATAAACTGCAAGTCTTATCTTCTTTGATTACTCTGCTTAAATATAATTTAGATATTAAAGGATTCACTTTACAACACCGACAGCCAAGGCTTCTGTTGAGTCTTTGAATTGATTTGCTACCGCGGATGTACTTTCGGTGCGAGCCTAGAATTTTAACCTGCCTGACATGAACTTAGACCATATGAAGGCATTAAAAGGTCTCCTTCTGTTTGCCGGTATTCCTAGCGCCTTCAGTGTATTCATATAAGATGAAATGGATCTTTATAAGAACTGATATTATTTGAGAAGATTCCATTTATAAACACCTGTATCAATTTTAAAATCTAGTCCCACATTCTTTATACGTTAGAATCTAAGACAACGGAACATAGAGTAAGATACAGTGTAGAGTTTGATGTAAAAATCAAAATCATAAATTCCAGTGTCTTAGTTTCTTTTTAATAATGGTAGTTCCATTGCGAGTTAGCTACATCTTCAGGGTAGCTGCCCCACATGCTGCGACATAGGGATCCAGGCTCTTCATGTCTTTTAGTTTCAACATTTCAATACATGCTCTTTGCATCATGGCAGGAGAAACAAGGCTCAGTGTTGTTCACTGACTCCTGACCTCCACTTGCACACTCATCTCAACAACTTCGGGGCCCCTGGATATTCAGTGAGCGGTGGATGCCTCTGCCTCAAGGAATGTTTGGTATGCTAAATGGGTGTGCAAATGCTGTGTACCTCATTTGGTATAAATATAGGTAGAAACAATGACACTAATGTGCAGTTTTTGACTAATGGTGCATCCTTACTTACACATCTAAAAGCAAAACATAGCTTTGCTTACTAAAATAACCATCTCTCCCAAATTATTTAGATGACTTACATGAAATCAAGATTTTTTTTGGTTAAGACATTGCTTTATTATTTAGATGAGAAGGGGTCAGTGACATATTCCATATTCCATACAGGCAGGAAATGGGGTTTCACCTGAATGAGATTGCTTATGGTGCCAGGCACCAGAATTCTTTCGGTCTTCTGAGGAATTTGCAAATCTCTGCCCTCCAAAAGGAAACTAGGAATGAGAGGCATTGTTCACAAAGACAATGGAATGGGAATGCTTTTCTCAAAAATGAATAGGACTATTAAGTGAACCTCCTCTTTGTGTTGGGAAAAGGGATGCCAATAGGCTGGCCAAGAGCCAGGGGGCAAGGATCCTGTGCAAAGAGCTATTAGGGGCACCAACCACGTGGATTAAGAAGTGGAGAGGGAGAGAAAGGCAGGCTGGAACCTGCCCAGCACTTTAGTTTTTGCAGAAGCTTCTTTTGGGAAGACCTTTGTTTATCTTTAGGTCAATTTCTAGGAGGAAAGCAACAGATCCTGTTCATTAGATAGATGTGAGAATAAAAAAAAAAAAAAAAAAGTAAGGGGATTCCAATAGAATACTACATTTGGGCAGATACAGGTGGGATATCTCAAATTGTTGACTATGACTGTAATACTGTAATCTTTGACGCTGCTGAGAATTGGGGTGTTAGAAGATGAAGTTGGGGAGGACCCTGGCCAGATTTTCCTCTAAAGCCAATGCCAAGTCATTGTGGGGTTTGTTTCATAACAAAGGATTCTATTTTCATCTTAGAGACAGCTGGAGAGCTATTGCAGTAATGCAGTCTAGAGATGCTGGTTTTAGGGTCTTGGATGGTGGTGGTCAAAGAGATCAAATACTTGGCAATAGAGTCCAAGGAAGTTGAGCCATTGCTGGTGGGAGTAGGAGTAATAAGTGAATTGGGATAACTTCCAGGTTTCATGCTTGGGAAACTGGATAATGATAAGCCCACATTCACTGGTGAAAAAAGAAATAGCAATCCCAACTATAGATAAATAATAGGACAGTTCTGTGAATAGTGACTCTGAGCCATCTGTGGCCTAGAACAGATACTCAATAGTTATGCTTTTATTGTGTGCCTTTTCAATTCTTAAAAGAGAAGAGAAATGACTATTTGCTAATATCTGGGATTAATCTACATTGTGTTGAGGTATTCTGGATAATATTATGAATCTGTTAGAAATTAAAATAACAAAGGATCAATCTCCACTTAAAGTTGTCTTCTTTTGAGACTTGGAAGCAATCCTTATCATTCGGATCCCACTATTGTATCCTGTGAAATAAGCTAGATACCCTGGTTTTGACTACTTGGACCACGGCTAAGCGTTTTTTATTTGTTTGTCTGATTGTTTGTTTGTTTTTCCTATACTCTGGATTCTGTACCTGTACATCATTCATAAATTACATTAGCATTTACAAGACCCACAGAACAGAGCTCTTCCCGCAGTTAGCTTCTCACATGCCACATGCAAAATGCTGTAATGCTGACGGCAGTGTGGCTGCCTTCTCAAAGCAGTGGTGGAGTGTAGGAATGAAATGAAGTCCTGAGTGAATGTGCTGTCGGCATGATCACTGCCATGTCAAGGGCCTCAGTGCCTCAGGCCCATAGGAGTGGCAACACCTTTCCCAGCTGAGGTTTGGAGGGATGGTAAGGCCTTCTGGTCTGGGTGCAGATGTTAATAGTGTGTGTTGGAAATGTCCATAGTTGCTTTCTTCTCCGGGTGTTCCAGCTGGAGAGGGTTACTCCACACACACTCTAGTGAGTGGTCCTAGCGAGATTAGCCAAGCCTGCCCTCCTTGTTAAACTCTGTCTAATAGTCCCACCTTCCTGTTTAGTTGTATATAGTAAACACACCGAGCTTCTGGGGTACTGTAGCTTCTCCATCAGAGAGCTCAGACCCCCTGATCCCAGCTTTTCTGTGTCCATGTGTCTGTTCTTTCTTCATTCCCTTGATGCTCCAGTTAGGTCAATCCCCAGAGCTGCAAGAATATGGCAGTGAAGACATTGCCTCTGGGATACATAGGCAATCACTTTCTGTGGTTAGAAATTATTCCCACCAAAGTCATGTCCATCAGTTATATTAGAACTATCAAATACGTTCTTAATCTTCTCTTCCGGTCTTCAATGAGACATTGTATCAGACAGAGTCCTCTAAAGCAACAGGACACACACACATAACACAAAAGATAATTTATTGGGTTGGCTTACATAATGGGGGCTGCATAACTCAGCAGTGAGTGACTGCATTTTGGAGAAATGCTTGCTTGAGCCAGGAAACTGTGTACCTCAGCAGTCCCGGCCCAGCACTGCAGGCCTGGAAGTTTCATGAGCTTCATTAGCAGTGAGTTCCTGTCGTGAGGTCAAAGAAGTGGGAACTGGTGTATTTAGCCAAATGATAACGGCAGCAGCACTGGTAGACATATCACTCAGAAAGGAAGTTTGCAGGTGTGCACAGCTGCCTTCCTCCACAGCCCCCTTTCATTCAGGCTGCCTGTCTATTCAGAACTAGTCTCCTTCCCTCAACTGAGTCACTGTCAAGGATGCCAGTCCTCCCTGACCCACAGACAGACACATGGGTACATTTACTAGTCTGGGAAAGACATCTCTTCTTCCAGTCAAGTTGACAGCCAAGAGCCGTCACAGATGCCAAATTCTGTTTGATACATTAAAAGCATTCAGTCAATATATACGGGAAAATTCTTGGTTTATAAGTACATTAAGTGGAGACTATTTTTAGAAAGGAATCCTTCGGAATCTGGAGGTGTACTTCAGTGGTAGAATGCTTGCCTAGCATGTGTGAGGAATTCCCAGCCTTACAACACAGTTGTTACGGCTCCCTATACCATAATCTCACAGGCTTGTGACTTTTTCACAGCTTTCACACTGATGGTATAATGTACCTTCTCTGGTGAAAAATATAAATATAAGGTTTAGTGCCATTTCTTTTTTTACTCACTGTCTGAAAATATCTAACTTCATCATATATCTATAACCAAGAATTCCATACACATGTGTTGAGGCAAATAGTTCAACCGTGTTTGCAACACAACTTCCCGCAAGTCATGTGCTAATGGGGCTTCTTACAAATGAGGAAAACATAGAAGGAAGGAGAAAAAAAAAACACACATTTAATTAGAAACATTCAAATTTATTCTTAATTTAATTCAGCCATCCAGCAGCCATGATTAGATTTGCATCATGATGTATCTTCAATACTATCTATTTTCATAAATGTAAACTTTCTCGAATATTGCTCTGATGGAGCCTGACATTTTAAAATATGTCCTATTGTCCTTTTCTGTGCAGTAGACCAAGCATGGAGTGTTCACTCCTATATCATTGTCACCGTACTATCAGACCAGATGGCTACTTCATCATAGAATCAAGAATTAGGAATAATTTATGCTCTCCCTTGCTCTAGAATGTGAAAATAGGGAGCATTTGCTGCATGTAAACCAGAAAGAACAGCTCACAGCAGCAGATACAGCCTGTGCAGAGGGCGTTTGCTCTGTGGCTTTTTTTTTTTGTCTGCAGAAACCGAGGTGCATTCATTGCACGGAGCACGGAACTCCGAGCCCACAGAGACATCGTGGAAAAACACAAGTGGATGCTCTACTGGCAACCACACCAAGCCTGGAGCATCTCTCCATCGAGGAAAGCAAGTCGAAGAGAAGCAGTTCTAAAATGGGAAAGATCATATCTAACCTCCCATTGTTTCACATTCAAGGATCTCTCCCTCCATAGGGGGGAAAATGTTGGCTTAATGTTCAGAGCGGTTGTTTTCATGTCTGTGAACATTAACTGTTAGAAACGGAAGAGCTATTTATCCTCGGCTTGCAGAAGAGAACAGTGGAATTTTCTCTTTATTGGTCTATAAATAAGCAGCATCTGAACACACCCTTTATTGGGAGAAGAGCCACAGCAACTCATTACACACACCAACTGGCTCGTCGGAATCCCTTTATTTCATATTGCTGTAAGCGTACAGATGGAGGCATAGACGAAGGCATGCCTCTCAAACTCTCACAAGTGTCAGGCAGCCAGTATCCTCTAAAGGAAAGGAAAATGTGTAGAAAAGCATAAACATCTCCTGTTGATAGAAGTGTCATTTGACACAACCTTTGAAGTGACAAGTCCAGTGGCTGCTGGCTTCTATGTCATAAAATCATTTATGATCAACAAACTCCTGTGGGGCATTTGGGCTTCATCTGCATAATAACAAACCAACTGGTTAAGACTGTGAAACACAAACAAGGACCTGTTCCAAAATTTCAGTTCAAGTCTGCCGGCCAACGATCTGTTTGCATCAATTTTTATTTATCAGTTATTTGTGGTTGTGAACATACAAAAAAGCCATTGGAAACAAGTTAATTATATGGCCAATATAATCCGCTCTTGGCATTTAAACCTATTTAACTTGCTCGCAACTGTTGGCTCCTTCAGGTTAGCTACCCCACAAAACAGACAGTTATAGCAGGCAATTTTGTTGTGTGGTAAAATTCAAAGGGAGCCAGTGTGAACAGGAGAAGAGACAGAAAACTTAGCAAATTGGAAACAAGAGTCTTCTGGCTCCCACTGAGGGAAGGAGTTCTCTCTGCTTGTTCTCTGTACATGATGTGAGTCTCACACTCATATTAATGATTATAACTCTTCCATCAATATCTTGGACTATTACCAGTGTCTGAGAGAAATTTTACTGGCTGCTGCAGTTCATTGAGAATTAATTGGTATGACACACTTACTCTACATGAACTTGGAAAAAAAGTCTATCAAGTGAGGGATTTAATTCATTTTATGTTAATTATAAATTATGCCAGGAAACACCGTTATGGATGGACTTGTTTCCAGCTCTCAGATTGCATGTGTGAGCAGTTTGTACTTCCGACACTCTGGGTACTCTGACTTTGACCGATCAGCTTAACAACCTTAGGAGAGGCATTCATCTGGCCCTCCCAGTCCTGTTAGCAACATGCCGTGTTCTTAAGCAAATTAAGCCAGGAGGAGGCAGCAAAATGGCCCACTTATCTTTATTTGTAATTTAACCAACATTATGAGAGACAACCTCCACGTTGGGCTATTTAAAATTGTATGTATTTAAATAATTCCCTAAGTGTTTTGAGAAATTGAAAGGGAAGAGGGTTGGGGTGGGGCTCCTGCCAAGTCAAATGGAAAATCGAAGATTATTTTAGAAGGAGCTCATGAAGACTTGCTTTGTGAAGGCAGCTTCCTGAAGGCTGTTATTTTCATTTCCTGTGCTACCCTGCCGATGAGTAGATTCTTCTCGATGCCCCTCTCAGCCTGCTAGGCTCATAGTTTTATTAAAGGAAGCCCATCAGAACTGGGTAGTTGTTATTCAGGAGCATAGCTCACATCGTGGGGGATGGCATTTCTTCCCACTCGTGCTGGTCCAGTGCTTCTAATAGCAACCTGGAGCTCAATTTCCCCCTTAAGAACATTGCATTTCATGTGGAATGTCAATTATTAAAATGCAGTGTCCCGTGTCTTACTTCTCACTAGATGAATTCATTTGCGAAACTTGCTAATTTATGCAAATGATCCTTAACCTGTAACTGCCTGGAATCTATTTCACTGTTTCTAGGTTTGAGTAGCTTTTGAGCTAGATGAGGAAGGAAATCCATTACTTCAGAATCTGTTAGTTTGTAATCATTATATTGGCTATTGGGCTGTTACAAAAAAGAAATAGCAGCACCGTTACAATAGGTAAAAAGGTGGTTTTAAGTGGAACCCAGATGATAGCTAAAGCCAAAAAAAAAAAAAAAAAAAAAAAAAAAAATCTAGAGATTAGATTGGAAAGATCTGCTGTCTGTGCCAGCTGACATCTCTGAACAATGTTAGACTCTGATGCCCTCCTCTCTTGACACTAACTGGTTAATAGTCCAAACATGGTCCATCAGCTGCTAGCGGAGCAGATTCATGGAGTGGGCAGATAAATTTCTGTATTTTAGTGAATACAAAACACAAAGGGATCCATGTTATGTGAAAGAGGGTGCAACTTTTTAGGGAGTATGTGAAGAAAAGGCATGTAGGAAGGCTGAGGCAGGAGTTTAAGAACAGCCTGGACTACTTAGTAAGATCCTGTCTCGGAGAAACAGTGTGGTGGTAGATTACTGTGTTTTCACACATCTGCACATGTGTAAACTTGTGCCTGTAGAAATATGAGGGACACGGGGTGGGTTGGGGGGGAGCTGCCTGGTACGTCTGCACTTGTGTGTGAGTTCATGCAAACCTCTTCTATACAGTTTTGGGGCTCCTCTCCAAACTGATTGGGCTTTGTTTTTGTATTTGCATTTCCCTGGCAATTGTATTTTAATCAGCACTTTGGAGAACATGTTCTGCAATTTTTGCCCTCACAGGCCTTCACTTACTGTTACATATACTCTTCCTAATGAACAGTTGAAACATCTTTCTGCAAACCTTGGAGCTGCTTTCCTTCCCTTTTCAGAGGTCAGGAGAAGGATTCTGGGTCTAAAATCACAAGACACAGATCCATCATTTTTACTCAGTATTCTTTATCCCAATGAGTTTATAAAGGCCAGTTGTAGATTAAGTTAGCTGGAGAGAGCTAACTAGGGAGAAACCTGGTGGTGTGTGTGTGTGTGTGTACTGTGTGCCTGTGTGTGTACCTGTGTGTGTATACTGTGTGCCTGTGTGTGTATGTGTGTGTGTACATGTGTGCCTGTGTACATGTGTGTATACCAGTGTGTGCGTGTGAGAAGGGAAGGGTGAGCTCACCCTGAACCATCAATGCCAACCAGTCAGCACCCCTGCTAACTTCTGCATCACTAACAAAACTTGACTATCCTTGATCACCCTTCACTCACTGGAGCACAACCTCTGATTCATCTGGGTTTACATTACACATACATGGTTACCAGTATACTCTTCCGGTTGCTAGAATTTTTCTCTTTCAAGTGTACTGGTAGTTGCAAAGTGGGAAGGGAGTGTTTAGGAATATTAGAATGGATTCTTTCAACTCTGTAGTGAATTTTAATTAGAGAGAGAAAATAGAAGCTGCCTTGGGTAAAATGTGCAATTTACCACTTCAAGGACCCTTCCAAATTTCAAATTTTAACAACAAGAGAGCCCCTACTTTATTCCCCACTTGCTCTGTTTCCTTTAGAACCTTGTCTCTTTAAATCTACTGAGGAAGATATTCCTTCTGGCCCACAGGATGCCAAAATGACTCCATGATTTATTTATGCAGCGCTTGGCAGCCCATAGTCCAGATTGTGGCTGAAGCTGAATTTTATGGGCCTTCCCCCAGTGAGTATATTTTAAAATTATATTAAAAATATATTTTTTTGCAAACCTCAGTCGTGTTTGGTCTCGCCTCAGGCCCTGACAACAGTGGTGAGAGAAGTCGGGAATTAATATCACTAAGGGCCTATCTGGTGAAATTTTACTGTGAGGACTTACATTAGCTCTTAAGCTTTCAGTAGGAGAAGGAAAACAATACTATTCTGACTGAAATGTTTTGGTGGTGAATGAGACATTTTTCTATTTGTAAAAATGTACCCGGTCATTCAACAATTATTCCTGGTACCTCTTACAATATCCTGGGGATAATCTTTAGCATGGGGAACTGTGATTAAAAAATAAAAAACAAAAAACAAACAAAACGGCATCCTGTCTCTCCTGAAACAGACATCTCTGAGGAAGAGAGGGGATGGGTGATAAGCAAGTAAATAAATACTGTAATAATGTAGGTAGACAGAATGGTTCCAAATCACAGAGAGAGAGAGAGAGAGAGAGAGAGAGAGAGAGAGAGAGAGAGAGAGAGAGAAGAGAGAAAAGCCCACCAGAGACTCAGAGACTGTCAGAGACTGGAGCTGGGATCTGCCTTAGGAGATGCTTGCCTTTAATGGTCAGCCTAAGATTAGGTTAGAATACTAGAAAATCTGGGAAAACAGTTTCCTAGACAGTTTTGGTTTGGCAAAATCCAGGAAAAGAGGCGCACATGTTGTAAAACTCAAGTGAGAAGGATTTAGAACAAAACTCAGGAGCTGAAGGCATCAAGATTCACAGTGTAGTTCTGGGAGCATCTCTGCAGGTCAACATTGTCTGTCTAAGCGCCTCAGAACTGGTGGTTTATTGTCGAAAGAAGCTCGAGTTTCTATCATTCAGAAATAAGGGTGCCAGGGGAAGGAGGGCTATATCCATGAATGACAAAAGCGACCCAACAGGCACGAGAGCCTGCCATCCTGGTTGGTCCTGATTAATGGTGATAGTTAGCATTTGTAGTCCATGATCTCTTCTTGTTTGTTTTCGGTTTTGTAGTATAGTTCACACATTTACATCATCTGTTTCCTATAAAAGTACAGCAATCCTCATAACTGATGGACGAACTATCATTAAAAAGTGGTGAGTTTAGTCTCTTTACCAGCTAGCCATTTCCTTAAAAAATGCAGATACTTCAGCATTTTAAAGAAGTCATTTTTTGAGATTAAAATTATATTACTTCTCTTGCTAGTTGAAATTTTCTGGTAGTTCATTACTTTTTTGGGGGGGGCAAGTTTTGGCTGCTTTTATGTCTAGTCTTAAAACTAAAGTCATGTCTTCAAAGTATTAAAAAGTAGGAAAAAAATACTTAAAAATACATGATTGGGCATCGGGGAGGAGCTAGACGAGATGGCTCTACTGTTAAAAGTCTGCTTTTCCAGAGGGTCTGAGTCAGATTCCCAACATCCACATTGGGGAAGCTCGTAGCTGCCTGTAACTCCAGATCCCAGGATATCTCCTCTGCAGGCACCTGGACACGTGTGTGCATACCCATGCAGAGATACACATACACATATAATTAAAATAAAATGAATAATTTTTTTTAAAAAAACTATGTGGGTAGAGAAAGGGTCCACACTGATCTACCTAGCACACTGCTTGAAGCTGCAGTTTGCAGAGCAATCAAGTAGAGGATGGACTCAAGTTCAAAGACACTGTCTGACTCTTATTGCCAGCACAGAAAACTAAATCTGACTGCATTCACCACTGACCAGTGAAGGTCAACAGGAGCCTGGAACTGAGTCTAGATTGGAGCTGCTTTTTGTTGCTGCTAAGGTCATAACCATGGACAAATGCTACCAACCATTAGAACTCTGTGGAAGCTCTGTTGACCAAGGAACAAAACCTTCATCATTCAACTTAGACTCACTTAAATCATTTAATAGCCCTTTTAATAAACAAAGACTTATTTTCAAAGCATAAAATTTCAGGAAAAAATTTTACGCATAGAGGAAGGGATGTAATTATTACCATGAAATGTTAATTCGAGTGTCAAAAACATTTTACTTAATTTATTGGGTACGGGAAATATACAAGGATATTACATAAAACATGAAATAGATACTTCCCTGCTTATTGAGTATCCAATCAATCATAATTCAAAGAAAACCTTAAACACTGAAATTAATGTGATTTATTATGAGTGAACTTTTGAGTGGTCATCTTTTTTTTGAGATTTTATTTTATTTGTTATATGTATATATGTTTGTTTATGTGTCTATGTATTACACATATGCAGTACCCACAGAGGCCAGAAGAGGGCACTGGATCCCTTAAGACTGGAGTTATAGATGGTATGAGCAGCCCTGTGGGTGCTGGACATTGGACCAGGGTCCTCTGGAAGAGCAGCCAGTACTCTCATACTGAATCATCTTTCCAGACACCAGTGAGTAATCATCTTTTTTTTAAAGACAGGATTATTGAGCAAGATGAAGCTTAATGGTAGAGCATTTGCTGAACACATGCAAGCCCTTAGATCCAAGCCCCAATATAAAAATAAATTGCCACAAAAAAAAATTATAATCTCTCTACAACAAACTGAAGGATCAAGTTTTTTAACTGAGATTGCTTTCTGGGGGTGGGAAAAAGTATGTATATGTTCCACAGAAGGCCCTTAAGTGTAAAGTTAAATGAGAAGTATAGTAATGTTGCCGCCTAAAAGCATTCTGAAGGGAAGGTTGAACCTCACTGGCGTTCATTGGGTCAGGTCCACAACTAAGATTTTTGTTGATCCCTTGGCAGAACTTGACTATAAAGAAACACATCATGGAGAATGTGGGAGACCTTTCATGCTCTTCTCTAGGTAGAGGCATAGTGCTTTCAAGACAATGACAGATTCTGGGCTCCATGGATGGATGTTGTGGGTAACACTCTGAGGCAGTGGGCATCTTCGTCCACCTCCCACAAGCCAGCTCCCCAACTCACTTTTTGTCTGAGCCTCCTGGAACACTTTTTTTTTCCTTTCCTCTTTAAAAATATGTTTATTTTTATTCTTTGAGAGTTACATGCATGTGGATAATGATTTGGGGGTCCTTCTCACCCCCTACCCCCTGTCTCATGCCCCCTTCCACTGAAACTTTCCCCAGTAAGCTCCCTTTCTACTCTCTTGTCTTGTGTGTAGGTGACAGACTGAGTCTACACAGGGTTTCCTGCATGACTGCATGAGTGCAGTTAGAGTGTAGGACTTTATAGCTTTTCTTACCTAGGCAGAGTTCGAAATAGGTCAACCCGTAAAATTAATGGGAACATCTACCGTGGGAACCAACTAAATCTAGATTTGAATCCCGAACTTACAGCATTTTGCATGAAGTTGGGCAGTTATTATACTATTTGAGTCCCAGTTTTCTTATTTGAGAATAGGAGTAATAATGTCTATAGAACAAGGTAAGCATTAAATGAAGAAACAGCACCTAGCATCCAGTAAGTGCTTCGAAGTACAAGCTCCCTTACTCCTTGACACTTAACAACCCTGCCCTGTAAATTCATCTCCATCTCATACATCACTTCAAGTCACAAATATGCAGAGTTGGTTTTATGAGCCAGTTTCATCTGACTGCATATTTTATCTAAAATTTCTGAGCACGTTGCTAGTATGATGAAGCCACCCTCAAGTGCTACTTTGAATTTCTTTTTTCTTCTTATTTGTTTATTTTGCTTCAAGATAGGGTCTTACTGTGATGCATAGGCTGACCTCACCTCAAATTCGTAATCCTTTCACCTCAGTGTGCCCAGGGCTGCCAGCTGTGATGTTGTAACATTTCTGTATGAATGGAAAGGCTCAAAGCAGTGTTGACCTCCCTTGACTGGGCTGAAGTCAAACCCACTCTATCATACAAAGCATGGCATAATGGAGGATGGGGCCTCCAAATACTATCCCCCAAAGTGAGGTTCAAATCCACTTGGTAGTTCAGACTTCATTAAGATCTTTGACGTGCTAATGCTACAATTCAAAAAGTGAGGGCTAATGCCTGCTGAGTTCTGGTGCTAATACTACTGAAAATAATCAAATTTCTTTAATCCATTCATTATTTCTCCATCTGGGGTAGTCTTGTCACATTCACAGAGAGAAGGGTTTCCTTCCATTCACTTAATAAGGCAGGGTCTAGGAAGCAGGGCTCTGAGTAGACTTGGAGATCCCTGGCAGAGCCTCCTTCTCCATCAGCTATCTAGACAGGATCAGTGTTGCTCCTTCAAGAGTCATACAGTGGAATAGGGGGAAGTTATAGGTAATCCCTTCTTCCAAACTAGCTGGAAATAAAAATTAAATGGGCCTTGAGCGTTTGTGAATCTCAGCGTTTCATTGGGCCCATGGAACACTAAGTGGAGCTCAGAAACAGGGTGTTAATTCAGGCCTAATCATTTAATTCCTCTCTGTTATGTGCTGTATTTATTGCCCTCCTGGATCTGTTTTCTATGGCCTGATAAAGAGAGTGATTCTCTGAAGCTCAGTCAGGGACCGTTTTATTTATATCGTTAGTTAGTCCAATAAAAGCACGGGTTTCAGATTCCTGCTGTTATTTTCCGTTTTTTGCAGCCCTGTCATTAACTATGAAAATGCTGATAGCATTCTCATCTCCTGGGCTGGAGTTGCTTTGTGCTTGAGTGGGAGCTTGTGAGGAGTGGGGAAGGTTAGGACTAAAGAGACAACAGGAAGTCAAGTTTAAGGAAACCAGATGCCACCTGGGAGGCAAGTCAGGCTTCAGCAACTGACAGGAGCTCTCCACTACTGTGTGTGTTCATATTGTGAAAACTTGACAGTTGTTTTGAAAAGGTAATCTTGTCCCTTTAAGCTGTGAATCCAGCTGTGACCAGGAGCAGTTTCCAAACTCACTGACATCACACTTCACATCAACTTTCTGCAGTGCAAGATGGAGGGACACACCGGTGAAGCTGTGTAGGTCTGTAGGGCAAAGGGGAAATAATGAAACCCAACAATATCCATGTCCAGCCTCCTTTTAGCGGTTAAGTTTTAACTGCATAGTTTTAGTATCTTCCCTGAGTCGCTAAAGTGTTAGAGAGAGAGAGAGATCGTGAGTTAGGAAGCAATGATGGGAAACAGATTGAGGTCACTTGAATTAACGCAATGGTAATCAGAAGATAACATAGGTATGTTAATATAACACACTGTGTAATTGCTAGTGCTTCCAGTGGACTTAATGTGTAGCTATCCATGTAATAACAGATATTATTTCATAGCAGATATGCAATTAGCTTATCTCATTAGTGTGTAGTACATAAATGAAGCAAATCATTATTGTTGTTTTAACACAAAGAGGTGTGAATATTTTAAGGCTGACAGACTTATTTCAGCCTGACTCAAGCTCGCATTTAGCATAACAATGTAAAAAAATATAAAGACAATGGTTTCTATGCTTTTGCTAGCATTTAGATGTTTGGAGTGATTAACACTGCAGAGTTATATTTGGGAATATGGCTGAAATTGCATCGACGCAATTTCTTGGAAGTATATACATCAATAACTCTAAGTTCCTCCTTGACTCAAAGCTAAGAAATGCATTCCTTTTGCCAACAAAGATTTGTTGACCACTTCCTATGGAGGAAAACAACCCACTTAGCCCAAGCCTTCAAACCCTGCAAAAAACCCAGTGATTGTAGAAATTTGATCTGCTGTAATATGGCAGAAAAAGGTGGCTAACATGTCCACAGTCCCAAAAACCACCTGTTTTAAGTGAAATGAATGACCTGTCCAGTAGTCCTAAATGCAGAGAGATGTGCTTTTGTGTTATGGAAAAAGTAGGGACAATTTATGTGGGAAGAGCTACTACACAGAAACAATGTGGAGTACAGTAGAATGTATGAACCACCTGCCTTAGACTGTTACCATGGGCTTCAAAACAGTCATAGGACAGTCACTTCTATCCTACCAGTGTTTGAAGTCAATATCAAAAGCCATGGAATTGGTCTCTAGGAAACCAATGGCAGAGTCAAGCCTTCTCATCTCATGAAGTCATGATAGGAAGAAGTTACATAAATAAATGGCAGAAGGCTTCGTCGTTCAGGTTCCTATTCATTCAGTGTGTGTGTGTGTGTGTGTGTGTGTGTGTGTGTGTCTGTGTTTGGTTCTCCAGTGTCAAATCTCCAACTTAGATTAA
This sequence comes from Phodopus roborovskii, assembly GCF_943737965.1. NCBI lineage: Eukaryota > Metazoa > Chordata > Mammalia > Rodentia > Cricetidae > Phodopus > Phodopus roborovskii. The sequence goes on along the minus strand of NW_026126418.1, from coordinate 29,535,647 downwards.
TTTTTAATTAATGGATTATTTTTTAAAGTTTAAAGAAAATTTGTGAATATGTAGGAGAACTGTAAAGAACAGTGACAATATTAGAGGTCAGTGGACTGGGAGTAGAAGAGGACAGCATGATAGCAGAAGCTTGGATCTTGGAGACAGGATGTAGCTGAAGCAGATGATCTCCAGAGGGAAGCCACGGGATATGTGTGTGTGTGTGTGTTAGTGGACAGTCTCCAGATGGGAAAAGCCTTAAATGCACAGTTATCTTTGAAGTGAAGGGTGACTGACAGGTTAAGACAGGAAAAAAGGTGTCATTTTATGAGAATTGCCTGGTAGTTTTCAAGAAAAAAGAGCTATTGCTGGCATAGGCACTGGTTATGAGCCCAGAGCAATTGTCCAAGCATAAGGGAGAGCTTACACTCCTCAGGAGAATGAAACACCCACACACACACAGAAACACACACACACACACACACACACACACACACACAAAAGAATTGACTAATTCCCTGTCCAATTAGGGAAACTATTTTTAAATGTCCCGAAGCATTCAAATAAACTCCCTGCTCTCCCTTCTTGAGAAATACTACAAATTCAACTTTGCTTTCAGCATACATGAAAGGCAAAATTAGGTTATTATGTAAAATCTAGGGTAGTAACCCATTCCTAGTTGGTGATTGTCTTAGGGTTTCTTTTGCTATGAATAAACACCATGACCACAGCAAATCTTATAAAGGAAAACATTTAATTGGGGTGGCTTACAGTTCAGAGATTCAGTCTGTTATCACGATGGGACATGGTAGCATGCAGGCAGACATGGTGCTGGAGAAGTAGTTGAGAGTCCTACATCTTGCAGACAACAGGAAGTGGTCTGGGACACTGGGAATGGCTTGAGCATATTTGAGGCCTCAAAGCCCGCCTCCACAGTGACACACTTCCTCCAACAAGGCCACACCTCCTAATAGTGCCACTCCCTTTAGGGGCCATTTTCTTTCAAACCACCACAGTGATCAATACATTTTTCTTATGGTGTTGATGGGAAAACATTCCCATCAATATCTAGCTTTTTTCAAATATCAATATTATTGTTAAACCATGGTTTATAAAGCTGATTTCACACTTCTTCATATCTTTAATATACCAAAGTAGATAAAATAGATAATAAACATGGTGGTCAGTCTAGGGTTTTTCTTGTTTTATTAGCCACATAAAGCAAGCACAGCATAGAATAATATACTAGTATGAATGAAGAATGGTGTTTTGAACTGAAATTGGGGTCTTTGTTATCAAAATTTTAGGAAATTATATTTGCCAAGGGTTACAATATTAACCAAGTGTACAATGGAGATTTAAGATGAATAAATTGTATTATTCCTAGATAATCTTGGGCTAAATGCCAAGCTAAGACAAATTAGCCATCAGGGAGGGATACTGAACACTTCAGTATAAGTTGTCATGCTGACTGAATAAACTTAATCAGCAGGCTCTTTAACACTTCTGGACCTTGGTTTTCTTATCTGGAAAATGAGTATAGTATAGTGCAGTGCCATAGAAAAACCCTGAATATGTTGGTTGAAGGGACACTAGCCCACTCAAGCATGTGGCTCTGGCAGGCCTTGCCCTTCTCCTGCATTATCCCTGCCTTGCTAAAAACTGTTAGATTATATTCCTAAAGCTAGCTACTGAGGTCTACTCCCTTATTTGGCCACATCTTCCTCCTGAGGCTGACCACCAAGGTACAGTGATCAGACGCCCACTTTGGTTCAGCTAATTATCACATCCAATTAAAATTCTAACACGGGGTTCCCCCTTTACCTTCATAAACTGACATTTGCCTGTGTGCCCGTCTCCTCTCTATCCAGAAGCAGTCCTTTGTCCCTCCAGGATGAATAGCCCTGTTCCCTTTCTCTTGCCCCCTTCTCCTTCTCCCTAATCTCCTATCTCATTTACCACCACATCCTAGCCCATTCTAACACAGACCTACCCTTCTTTTCCTCTTCAAAAATTATACCTGCAAAGTTAATTGCGGCTGTTTTTCTGCCTGAGTCAGAAGGCAGCCATTTTAACTTTTCTTCCCTGCTTAATAAAAGATCTTTCTGTGAAATCAGGTGTGGTTAGTGCCTAGCCAGGGGTCCAGGAGGAAGCCCCCTCTGTTTAGGGGTGCCCTTTCGTTCCCAAGCCCTTTTGTGTGTCCTTGCACTCTACAGCACCCAACATTTCCCTATGTTCTTTTGGCCACACCTCATGTGTTCCATTTACCAATATCCAAGCTACCTGTCCTGAGTTCCAACTGACTGTACTCAGTGACCTTGGCTTGGTGAAGCTGCTACCCACAGCACACCATTTTATGTTGCATGAACTAAGGATGTTAATACATGTAGTACCAGTCTCTCAGGTATCTTGTTTGAAAGGTTTAAAAGGTCTACTCCAAACTGTGAAATGGTATTACTTTTAATTTTCTCAACTGGCTAGGGAGAAAGATTCTAACAGAGAGATGGGGGAGGGGAGTCAAAGTCATGCCTGGAGAGAGCTTGGCTTTCTGATGGTCCCTGAGTGGATCCATCATCAACTCCTGATACTGTGGCTGCTTCAGCAGGAAGCCTGCTTCTCAGATCACAGCTCTGCTCATCAGAGGTACTTTTCTGGCTAATGCACATGTCACAGCCTCTTTCACATGCAGTATGTGTAAGCAATGCTCTTGTTGGCGTGTGTAAGCTTTCTACAGACTCCCCACACACAAAGGGCTGTGTCCTGGTTTCTAATGTTCTTCTTACAGTAAGAGCTCACTGGTACCTCCTCCTGTGTTTATAAACATGGGCATCCACTGACAGGCATGCTCCCCACTGCCAGAGAAAAGAGCTTCCCTGCATCCCTATGTGATGAGCTCTAACCACTCACACCAATCCAGTGGTGCCACTCACATCCTTAGGCCCTGGCGCGTACCTACAGCTGTGCTTACTGAAGTGAGACTGTAATTTGCTACAGCATGCCAGAGTATTAATAGACAATTATTTATTGCAAATCTGAACCATTTATACTGTTTACTGGCTGACACAATGTAAAATTTTGATCCAAATGTTAATGTGTCCATGACATTGCATAATTCTGTTCCATGCATGGTTTTTCTCTTCTAAATGAATCGAATTTGCAGTACAAGGAAATGACATTTTTAATGGATGAATGATTTACAGCCTCAAACTTAGAAGGCTATTATTTGTGTAACTAGGGGAGAATTGACTAATTGCAATAACACAGCAAATTAGACAAATTTAAGATTGTATTGGGAACAAATTCATGGGGAGAAAATGGAAATAACTCACAAAGTTCTTAAATGGTAATTGAATAAATCTCACTTTAGCTTTCCAGGGCAATTGTATTTTGGGGGGAGATCTGGTACCTTTGAGGCCAAGCTGACTTATGAATATTTAATGGAATAGAACATAGACAAAATTACCTCTTCATAAAGAACTATATGTGTGGGAAGACAGCACTTCCAAATCTCCAGGTCGCCTACACAAATGTTTTCAGCAGTTGGGTGAAACCAAAAAGCCTTATGTCTGTGTGATGTGCCAAAAAAAAGGCACCAGTTTTTAACACATTTACCTTCTATTTGTTGAGCATGCAACAATAATGCCAAGGAAGAATGATTTCATAATAGAAATCTTCATGGTTTTTCAAAATAATTTAAAAACAAAAACATGCATCAGCAAAAATAGTATCTTTTTCTTTCTCAGGTGTTCCTCTTAGGTTGTTTGTATCGATTCCTGTTATTCTGTTACTCTACCCACAAAGAGATTGTTAAGATAAAAAGTGCCTCAACACAGCTCTAATTAAATCTCTGAGAGCTAGACTGAGATGTTGAAACCCAAGGACATTCAAAGTGAAGATTCCTTCAACATTGTAGTCTACAGGGATCTTGTAAATTAATGATGAGAAAAAGACTAATTTAGAGGGGTGCTCTAAGAACAATAAAATATTTGTGTGTCCTTCCAAATAAAAATGGTCTTCTCTTGTACAGATAGCAGATCCTCCCTCTCACTGGCATCAATGATTGCTTCCTTATTTTCCTTTCCTGCTCTGGCCATTAGTAGTATCCCCTTCCAATCTGCTCACTATAAGTTGGCTAATTCTCTTTCTTAATATGTAGCTTATTTTTGTTTCTTTCTGTTTCAGCTTCTGCCCCCAATGACAGAATAAACACATGCATGTTTGTGTGGTGGACAGTAGTCTGTCTGAATGCCACACCCATGTCCCCTTTCATCTTGCTTGTTGGTTCCCCCTTTCTTGAGTTCTCCACTTCCCAAACAGTTGGCTCACTCTACAAGGAAACAATAAATTCCCATGACTTGTAATCCTAGAACAAATCACATGCCTGTCTCTAATGTTGAAATCTCTGTATACTTCTACTTCCTCTCTCCCATAATGCCCTTTCCACTCTGGTTAGCTCTTAATGATGCTTCAGGAATGAGTTCAGAGGGCATCTACCCTGGGAGGGCTCTGCTGAGCCTACAGACCAGTTTGTTGATTGCCACTCTCCAAGAGCCACCTAGACTTCTAAACTTATCACTGCACAGCTATGCCCAGTTGACACACTGATTCTTTACCACCTCCTCTAGGCTAGAAGCTCCTAGAAGGCATGGGTGCATTTTGACTGGGTGTGTTCAAAGAGTAAATACAGGGTGAAAACGTGAAATGTCTCCTGATTACTCACTTTGTCCAGGAACTGAACATGGCCCTTTGAAGTTGAAATTTAAAAAAAAAATTTAAAAAAAATGCTTTGTATGTTATCCCTTCTCTTATAAGACCAGCTTATAATTGAATACCCCTTATAAAACTAGCTTATAGTTAAATCTAATAAAACTCTAAGAAATAACAAAGCAGAATGTGATAGAGGTCACCAGAAAGACAAAGTTCAATACTAGGCTTCAAAATAATTGGAATTCATGACTTTAAAACCATCACTAATTCATTAACTCACTTTGAAATAAAAATGAACCTGGAATCAAATCTTTATTCAAGCACTTATTAACCATGTGCTCTTGGATGATTTACCTGACATAAGCCTAAATTTTACTACTATTTCTATCTTTAAAAATGTATCATTTAAATCCAAAAATGTTTTCAAATGTATTTTACTACTCTCCAATACTTTATTCTGTTTTATAGCATTGCTTAGCATTATAAAATAGTAACATATATTTATTGGAAATTATATTTCATAGCTATTTTTTTGTATAACCATACTGGCACAAGTTTTTTAAAACTATTTTTTATTTAAATTAAAAACAATCTTATTTTATATGTTTTATATACCAATCCCAGTTTCCTCTCTCCCATCCTCCCACTCCCCCCACCATCTCCTCATCCTATCACCCCCCCATGCACTCTTATGGGGGAATCAGATCATTTGATGTAGGACGAGACTCTCCCCCTTATATCTAGGCTGAGAGAGTATCCCTCCATAGGAAATGGGCTCCAAAAAAGCCAGTTCCTGTACTAGTAATATTACTAATTTTTTTAAAATAAAGACAATAATGCTTACCTTAAAGGATGCTGGGATGATTCAGTGAGATCATACACAAAAAGGCCAAGTGCTTAAGGGAGGTAGCAGGCAATTGCTGAACATATTATTTCATGGTATTGCATGCTTTGTTCCTCAGACCAGTCCACTGAACTGCAGACTTAATTTCTCAATGTCCTATATCTCAACAACTGGGAAACACCTTCCATTAAGAGTCTTTCTCTGTCTTATTAAAAGTATAGAGACCCAGGGATACAACTAAAGTTTACCCTATGCAGCAGTTGAAGATTTCTATTGAGTTTGAGTTGGAGAACTTGTAAGAATATGATTTCCTTTTGAGCAAGCATCCATTGAGTTCTTGGACAGACTTTCTTGTAGTATCCATCTTTTCTTCCACAGACCTCCATCAAAAGTGGAAAAGCATCAGGGGAAGCAGAGAGCATCAGTGAAGGCAAGTAATGATGCAACAATTAGTTGAAATGGGAGCCAACTGGCATCTTAGAGGTAGGGCCCATGTTGGCTCATAGGACCAAGCTCTATTCCTCTGACTTACCAGATAAGTGAAGACAAGACTATCCTCTACTGTTTATATTAGGCCAGGGTTTATGTGATAGTCTGGAATCTGGGCTGCAAAATCAGAAAAGACTAATACAACTTTGCGATCTCATACACGTTACCGAATCTTTTCCAGTTCTGATTATTCAGCCATTTCACATATATTATAAAACCCACCTTGCAAACTCACTTTGCAGGTCAATTGACATTATGCACATAACCCTTAACACAGAACTCAAGCATAGAACTTGTGTGCTTGTGTGTGTGTGTGTGTGTGTGTCCTTTTTCAGATAACTTAGCAATTTTGTGGCATTAACATTACACTAAGTTAAGAGTGCCTGTTGGGCATCATTTGTTCTTAACTATGTACCCACTTCGTACTTCCTGGACAATGCAATAGGACAAGGTTCAATCACACATTCAAAAGACGGATTAGCAAGCCTCGAAGTCCTATGTCACATGGAAGGTTTGGACAACCCTCAGTAAATGACATCTCTTAGTCTTGCTTTTGTTGCTTGCAGACCAAGCTCATATGTAAAGAGCATTAACAAAAAAAAGGAAACATTTATAGGCTTTGATACAACAAGGTCAGGAATATCGCTTGGCTTAGTCTTCTGAGAAAAGCCTCTAATTCTCTCTTGAGAATTGTTTCTAAAGTACAACCACACATACTGATAAGGCCGAAGGAGAATATACAAGGCAGATTCATATTGTATTATAAGTCTGAAGCATGCACTACTACAAAAGAGTACTTAGGAGCTGGAGAAATGGCTCTGCTCTTGGACCGGAGAGTAGTTTGTAGCACCCATGCCTGGTGGCTCACAATCACCTGTAACTCCAACTCCAAGATATCCAGTTATTTCCTTTGGCCTCTGTGGGCAGTCCTCTTACCCCCATAAATAAAAACTAAATCTTACTTTTACAGAGAGTGTTTATATACTAGGGATAAATACTGGACTTTGGGAGCCCAGTCCCTCAGCTTAGACACATAGGGGAGGGCCTAGGCCCTGCTCCAAATGATATGACAGACTTTGAAGATGCTCCATGGAAGGTCTCACCCTCCCTGGAGAGCAGAAAGGGGATGGGATGGGGTTGGAGGGGGACAGGGAAGTAAGGGAGGGTAAAGGAACTGGGTTTGACATGTAAAACAAGCTTGTCGAAAATGTAAATAAAAATATAACCAAAAAGTTGTATTTATACATTGTTTAAATATCTGAATAATAAAATCATCATGTATTAACTACTCTGTGTTAAATGACTCAAATGTGTTCATTTCATTAATGGACAATGTTGTTGATTTCTGATACCTTCTTTAGAAATTTTTCAGTTTTCTAACACTTGGAGCCTCTAAAATAAGAAGTAGGGCCCCCTCTCTTGGCTCCCAAGCATCATGACCTTCCCAAGTCACTTATCTGTTTGATGCTCAACTTTGAACAACACAGGGAAACTGTTCCATTTCTTTTACTTCTGCATTCCATTTAAGAAGGAAGCTATGAAAGGGATGTATTAGTCAAGAGCTAGTTTTTAATTATGTCCAATGGAAGAATTCTGTGGGCGTTGCATAGAGCTGTGTCACTGATGAACATCTAGAGGAATTCAGATTTTATATTATTTGTTCTACACCAGAACATTGTACTTATTATTCATAATACGTGTTGAAAACAGACACCAAAATGGCTCATTTGGAGCCTTTTTGTGCTTGCCCACTAATGCACATTAACGCCGGTACACATTCTGTATTACAGATCCATAAAATGCATTTGCATAATATTGAAATTATAATCCCAAATGTGTACTAAAAACCTTTATGAAAAATTGTTACTGCTCAGCTACTATACAGTGGCTAATTTTTAATCTTCAGCCTCTCAGTTACGAGTAAAGATGGGGTATTCTTTAAATAAAATCTCACAAGTGAGAGCCTGCCTGTGCTTCCCTCTTTGAAGGGGGATATTGTTAGACAGAGGAATCTCCTACCCAAAATGTCAAAAAGTTGGTTTCACAACAATCTTGGATTTTTGGCTTCATCTTCAGACTAGTTAAAAGTCTATCTTATCTACCTTCTATCGGTAGAATAAAGGTTTCATCAACACAGGGGGATGTGCCTCTTCTCCAGTCCCCAAAGAAGTCCTCTGGTGACTAACCAAAGAGACTGAGGCAGTGTTAAATTATATTTTGCAGAGAATTCCACTGTCCCTATATATGCTTAGCACTATGATGAACTCTTGAGAAAAATTACAGAAATGAACTCTCACAATAATTCAAGTAAATAGTCCCCAACCCCTTCTCATAGAGGCTTGGCATAGAGTCTCATTCCTCTGATATTAACCCTTATTGTTGGCTTGCCCACTCTAACAGCATGCATTATAACACACACCATTGTGAATATTCATTCTTGAGTCTTTAGGAGTTCCATAACAGTACTTTCAGATAATTCTCTGAAGATGAGGCTTTGGAGAACAAGTATTTCCATCAGGCCCATTTGACAGTAAGAGGAACCTGACAGGTGCTTTATAGGATTCATAAGGAAGCAAGCTTTCATTTCCTCTATCATTCTACAATGCTCATCTCTTGATCTTAGCCCCTCTTGCCTTCCCTGGGGTCTCAGGCAGAAGATATGCTCTCTTCAATCTCAGGTAGGTTTATCTAGCTTACCCAGCTGTGAAGTAAAAAGATATTCTCTGATGATCTACCAAACTACCTCCCATCTCCACGCTCTTCTAAAATATCCAGTTGCAAGAAGAGAGTAAGAAAAATCCAAAGACCTATTGCCTGCAAGAAGGTCTTGTATATGAGTGGCTTTCAGGAAACCAGGGACACAACAAATCCCCTGCTTACTTTATTGGGAGCTCTTGGTCTAAAAAAGGATTTCCTCATTTCCAGCTGTCATTTATTTGTTCTTCGAGCATTTGATATTGGTAAATGTTATATAGGGCAGAGTACAAATTCAGAAGGTACAGTACAAAGTTATTTCTTATTCTTTGGAAAGTATGCCTGTTTGGAAAAATCTAAACAATCGTGTATTATGCAGGGAAATCTATACCTGGCTTCTCATTCATATCCTAGAAATCTTTTTATAAGGATGTGTAAAACTGTCTCTTTTAGCAGATATATTCCATAACTTATTTAATCACCCTTCTTCTGACGTAGGTTGTTTCTATTTTTATTTGCTGTTCTAGACATGACTACCCATGATCATTACCTCATGAATTTTCTTGAAACGTGAGAATAAATCCATACAATGAAATGCTGAGAATGTAAGTTTAAGATCATGGAATAAGCACATTATCCATTTTGGGTAGATTCTAAGGCACTGTGCCAGAGACAGCACCAACAATGCTCCTCCCACCCAGCAGCGATGGTACCCAGGAGCGCCTTAGTCTAACCTTCAGAGGTTTAGGGACGGATTTTCCAGTCATCTGGGCTAGCAGATGCCTGCTAGGAAGCTAACCTGTTCCTAGGCAAGTGACAGAAAAAGACTATGAATTTCTTGACAAGCCCAGTCAACGATTTTCCAACAACCCTATGATAAGCCCAAACATATGGGTCTGCTGTTAAAAGTCTCTAGGGGGCGGTCAATTCCACAGTCTTCTTGGGTAACCTATATGGGTTCCTCATGACTCTTCTCAAAGGGAAGGCATTTTTCCTTCTGTCTAAAAGAAATCTTCTCTGCATATATCTACTTGTGTAAAAAAAAAAAAAAAGGCTAATATTTCCCCCATACAAGCTCAGCTAACACCAGTGTGAGGCGCAGTAATTTCACAGCCCAAGTATTCATCCTCTTTTAAAAAATTGAAGAAAAAAACATATCTCATAATTCCTTTAGAAATATTTAGTATATAGACAAGGGATAATAGTACTTCTTATTTTACTCTGTATTTAATTTAGCAATGAACTTTGTAGTGTGTAGGTGTGTGTGTGTGTGTGTGTGTGTGTATAAAATTCACACTGCTCTATTTCCTTCTCATGCATTGTGATTATAGAATTATGGTATTTTTCTCCTTGGTTGAGGGTAATACAGCATGTTCAATATTGTTTTTTGCTGATGGAGACTATGTCTGTTATGTATAAGATGACTACAGGTCATTTCTGAGTGTATCTTTCTCCTGCTGTTGTGATACAATAACTATTTTAGGAACATTTGGCATCCAAAAAAAAAAATCCCTGCACTGTGCAAATTAAAACATCTGCTTATACTTTGACACCCTCATTCTTCAAAGGTTAGTTGGATTTGTGGTTGCTTTGTTCAACAAGACTGCTCTTAGAGCCCAAGGATACACATTTAATTATTGGGAAGATATGTTTGACAGAGCTGTGGGAGAAAAAAATTACCCTTCATATTCAGACCAGCATTAACATTTTTATAGGACGAGATTGCCTGAGAGTCAAAAGAAGGGGGGAAAACTCCAGGAAAATAAATATGAATCTATTTGGTCACCAGTCTCCTACTGATTTACAAGATGCCAAACCAGTGTCTTTTTGCTCTGTTCCCCAGAACTCATCAGCTAGCTGTTAAACTGGCATCTCTGATTTCTGCTGAGGTTAAAGACAGCAAAGTAAACTCTGCTTCCAACAATAAATAATGGAGGAAGTTATTCTTTCCATCCAAACAGGCTTTAGATCACAGCCGACAGCTACAGCCAGGTGCATTTAGCTGTGTTTGTCATTGCCACAAATGCAAAACATGCAAAGAATCTGCTGCGAATGGGTTTCTATCTGGGCTTTCTGTACCTTAAATATTTTTCCATCCTCAACTGTAACTGAGCCATTGTCACGAATCCCCGTCATCATAACGAAGGGCCAAGATGCCTGCAGTAGCGCCAGCATCTCCTGATTGGTTTGTTTATTTATGCTGGCCATCAGTGCCAGGTAGCAGATTGTACACTGGAAGGCTTTCTGTAGCTCCAGCCAATGCCTAGTAATCTTCTCCCTGGGCAATGCTGAGATAACACATGTCAAGAGGCAGCAGTGGCTAGCACGCCAACTCATCATTCACTAAATGCCACTGCTCTGCCTGGCCCCTCTGCTTGTAGTCTTTTCATCCCTATACCAGAGACTGGTGCAACCATAGCTACTGTTGGACAGGGAGGGAAGGACAGAAGATGAGGGGATCTATACCACAAGTAACAACAGGGATTTGGTGAGGCAGGAGCCAGCAGGTGAACAATGGCTCATTTGCAAGACTGCAGCTGGGTGTGTGTGATTTGCATACCAGGGACCCTGATTTTTGTGTGGCCAGCTGTGTGGGCACACTGGCTTAGGTGCCCATCTAAAGTAGGAGATGAATTCTCAGCCTTATTTCCTATGTAATTTGAGCACAAGTTGAGGGCAGGCATTCTCATCAGGGACCTGCTGCAGAAAAGCTCCGTGGTTCTGAAATGTATTTGTCTTTGCCATGTATATTATAACGAAACTCACCTTCTCAAGATCTTACAAGTTCTCTCAAAAGATGATTTAACAACTTAGCAAAAACAGCAGCAAAATCAGAGCTGGGTGGCAGAGGGACTGACTTAAGGTTGAGATTGAAATGAGTGACGAACCTCTTAATGAGGTGTGCATCTTCGGATATTAAGCGATTTCTCTGCGGTACTTTTCCAGATGTGATGGAATACATTTATTTTTGTGCTCATCTGAACTGAAATAATACAAATGAGATACTAAAAAGATATCATTATGTGCAGAAGTAGGCAAAGAATTTAGAATCCCAATTCTATAAGTTAACAGCTGTGCAAGAAGCAATTCGAAGCTGCTTCGTGCCTGCAGGTTGCTTAGGAACCTGTCTAGCGAGTATGGACTGGCTGTGATCTATGTGTGAATCCTGCATGTTGATAGTTCAAGGCTACTTTATTTCAGGCAAAAATAAATAGCTAGTAGTAAGAAGTCTGTCTCCACCGGAAGCTGCAGTATGGCTGAATACATCCTATGCAGTAGTGCAATAAAATGGGATGAGTTTAAAACTACCAGATGGTACCCTGTACAGTGCCTGAAATAAAATATAGAATTAGGGTACCCCAAGGTGTGCACAGGAAAGGCAATTACATGAAATAAATGGGCCTCGGGCCTACAGAATGCTCAAGTATGCTACACAGGAGACATACAGTACATCTGGTGAACAGATTTTATCACACACTGGAAAGCCATAAAGAACGCTGTTGGCTATCAGATCCCCGTCTCACAATGACATTTTACCTGTGTTGGTATTCAGTGCTGTTTATTTTAAAAGGTGCTGTAATCTCAATGATGTGTTTTAAAAGCCTCCTTAACATTGTTTTCTACTCTGCATCATTTTGGGGGGCAAACATTGTTTTCTACTCTGCTCCCTTTTGGGGGACACAGATTGCTAAAACTCCAAGGAGAACCCCTGGACAGATAGCCACCACGGTATCAGGAGATCACATCTCATGGGGTCTCAGGAGATCATGCCAAACAGCAGTCTCGGGAGATCACATCTTGATTTCATTGATCTCTTGCTGATGTGATTTGAACAAAAGGCTCTACTTTGTGAGCTTTCCCCATTTGAGGAAATGCCAAGGTTTATGCTCCTTGTCACATCTCTGTGGCTCTCGGTTTTCCTTCCCCACCTGTCCTGCCCCTTTTCTGAACACTCCAGGAAAGATGACATCCCCCCCTCCCCCTAGTGGTAATTTTTTGAGGAATCTTGGGGGATCGCCAGACCCTTTTTGTCTCTTCCTCAGCAGAAGCAAACCTGTGCAATTTGAAAAAACTGTTGTTCCTATTGTGAAAAAGACCAAGGAACGCTACATTCATTACCGTTTTAAAAGTCGCTGTAATAAAATCCTCTCAGTACTTAAAGATCGCTTTAGTGTCCCTTCTAGGATTCATCCTTGCTTTGATAATTGGGTAATTGCATCCCCTCCCCCTCCAACAAATACTTTCACCCAATTAAGTTTAAAACTATAATAAATTTTAAAGAATTATGGTCTAAAAATTCATACCCTAGAACCAGTATTAAGTATGAATATTTATCTTAAGCCATGGAGCAATGCAGCCTATTTACAGGCTCACATACCTCCTCTCAGCAGCCTCCCTCTGGGGCTGCCACCATGTTGTAGCACGGCTTTCCTGAACCCAGCGGAGTCCAGGCAAGACTAGCACGTTCCCAAGATGGCTCCCAGTAGCTGGTCCTTCCCACTCATATCCTTGCCTTTCTTTGCTTCTAGACAGCATTCATTTTTGCTGAGCTTTCCCTCATCCATTCATTCGTCTGTCCAGTATTCTCTAACCAGTGCCCACAACTACCCTTGAGAATATTGGCAGATGCACAGAACTCAGCTTGCCTTCCACGCTTTCCTGTTTGTTCTGTGTGTCTAGGTGAGTTGGCCTGGCCTTTGTTATGCAACCATAGCAGTAACAGAGCAGAGGAGAGGAACTGATATCAGGGCATGATACAGTTCAAAAAGAGGAAGTCAGTGCTGTTGGAAGGTGAAAGGGTATGACTCTAGGACAGTGCAGACCCCCAACTGCTCTCCCCTCCAGCTTTCCCTTCTGAGACCTGCCACCTCCTTTTAGCTATTCTGTCCCCTTCTCCCAAACCAACCTATTGACTGGAGCTGCCCACAAAAGCCCAAGTGTGTGCTTCCCTGGTCATCCCTGCCCCTCTTGGCCTTCTCTGTCCATTCCCACAGATTCCTATGCAAGAAAGGCACATGGTAGCTTGGATGTCTAGGTAGTGATATTTCAAATGACATGTGATGGGCAAGCAAAGATATAAAATACAAAATCAGGGACAGAATCTACAGGTAACAGCACACTGGATGAGCGCTGTTGATGTAGAATTGCCAATGGTATTGTTAGCTCCAACATGTTAAAAACTTTAGCTCTGTGGTTCTTTATAAATATGAATTCCCAAGGATATCAACAGAACAGTTGGTTTAAACACTTAGGATCATAAGTGTAATAAGAACCAGACCCTCGGACTTTTGAAAAACCTGGTACATGAAGACACATTAGGTAACAGCCTGGAATTTCCTAAGGACAACCATCCTAAATTTGGAAGTTCAGCAGCTAAGATGGAGCTAAACCAATCTGTGATCTGCCTTCTTTTTTCCCACCCAGAAACTATCCCAAGGCTTATTTGGCCAAACTATTGCTGTGTTAATTGGTCTCAAAGATTTCATTTAAATAAATAAAATACTACATTCTAGATGAACATCTCATTGGGTCTGCTGAACCTGTAATCTGAACTATTCATGAGGGAAGAGAATCACAAGTTCAAGGTTAACCTGGGCAACTTAGTGAGTTTCTGCCTCAAAATAAAAAACACAGAAAGGACCAGGGATACAGTTCTGTAATGAGGAGTAAGAGTATTTACGAGGCCCTGGGTTCAACCACAAAACAAAAGGCCTAAGAGAGGGGCAAGAGGAATCAGCATGGCACATTATTCTCTTTGGGGTCTAGATGCAATTTTTATCGTCTTTGGATCTTTCCATCAGTTCTTGTAAGTAAAGTAAGGCGTTTCTGATAAAGCAGAAGGATGACAGTGGGCGCTCTGCCCAGGACAGTCCTCTAAAATGTGTAGGGTTCATCTCCCCAAAGACAGGTTGAGCCACAGGTGGTTGCTTGCTGGCCTACTTCAGTTGGTTTGTTGCCTCCCCTAAGGGTAGAATTTTCTGGAAAGAGTTATAAGACCAGAATTAGTCAAGGTTCCAGGGTGTCTGTCTTTACAGGGAAGTAGCCTAAGCAGGTGCGGAGAAAGGTCGTTTCCATGGCAGCCGTCACTAGGCGCTCTGCCAGGGAGGCTGTCTGGCATTTAATTGGGCTGGATACAAGATGTCAGCATCTCTGAATGGCCCTGCTGTAACAGGGATAATCTGTGAGCAGCCTTCCACCACCCGCTCACACAGACCAAAGCATGGCAGCTTGGCCAGCCTGTTGAGGGTGAATGGGTTTAACCTCCACTGCTGTGGGTTTCAAGCTGGGAAAACTGGGGAAGTCGTTCCATCTTCCATCTCTTTGAATCTCACATCTCTGTTCTCTCCTGGAAACATGACTAATTTTCCTCCTGTAGCCGGAGTGAGGAACAAATGAGAAAGCTACATTGCTGGGCTCACAGTTAAAACACAAGGATGTTTAATGACTGGTGCAAATAAAACCCCTCCGGACAAGGGTGAAGGAACCACAAGTGTGCAGGGAATCAGAGGAAATTTTGGCCCTCTCTGGGGCATTGTAGAAAAGCATGAAAAGGCATGTAGGAGGAAAAAGACTCTCGAAAAGGCATCAAGGGTAGAGAGCTTACAAGTGGAGGAACTAGAGTTAGATTACATCCTTTCTCCACCTAATGCCCTGGGTTGTGTTGGTGGTGCTAAAAGGCAACGTCCATAAGGTAAAAAGCTCTTGGAGATAAACACAAACAAGTGACGAGTGGGAGGGAACAAAGAGATAAGAAGCCACTCTAGAAATTGCCTTGGTGACTGGAAGTGATGTGAGTTGAGTGCAACGACCAGGTTGTAGCTGGATGTGCTGAGTGGACAGTGGCTATCAACACACGGTTGAGTGCAAAGCCACGGTGAGGGAGGAAATGGGCTTTACAGGAAAGTGTGACCTACTAGGAAGGAACTGAGGTCAA